>NC_133400.1:65604797-66249452 GCF_047511655.1 Castor canadensis
TCCTGAGTTGGCTATGACATACAGGAACACAGTGTCTAGCATTCTGATGGGCCAGAGCTCAAATCCACTAAGCACTGCCTTTGAGTACGACCATGTGGACCCAGCCACCTTTCTCTAGCACCACACTCCTCTCTACCTGCCCGGTTGCCGGCTGCAGCCCAGTATACACATCCCCACTTTCTCCCCCTGCATGTGCCAAGAAAACACAATGGTTTAATTTTAAAGGACATTTTACAGTACTTTGCAGTGTGGTTATAGTGCAAGGGAGAGCTCTGTGTCTATTTGCTTGTGCCAACAGATGGAAAAGCAAAACACTTCAATCTATATGCCAAGCAACAGAAGAATGAAGGTGAAATGGATTAATCACCAGCAGCTCATACCCAGAACTCCTCATTCTAGACACAGATCAAGTGAATGGCTGCTTTGAGGTCAGAAAGCTCCCGCCAACTCTTAGCTCTGTGCATTTCCCTGCAAAGCTTCCCAGTCAACAGCTACAAACATTGTAGTAAGAGAAAACACCACCCAGAACCCACACTTGAGTTCTGCTGATGTATCAGTGAGGAACTCACCACAGTAGAAACTGTACTGGAATTACAAAATAGGGAGAATGTGAAAATACTGCTCAGATACAAGAAAGGTTGGGGTGATAGCTGACCTCTTTCAAGGAGGTTCTAAATGTTTCAAAGTTGCCTCTCATGGCTAAAACTCAAACACAGAGTACCTGCTTTGCAAGTGCAAAACCCGGAGTTCAAACCCCAGATATAAAAATCAAAAGCAGCTAGCTAGTAGTTAGAAATATTAAGTCAGAATTCAGTCACTTAGAGGTTCCTGAAGAGTAAATGTGTTGACTAAGCCTAGATCTATTTAGAAAATGGAAAACATAGGGAAAGTTTAACGTATCCACATTTGTTAATAGTATTGATTTAGATGGTGATAGCATATTACCTTTCCAAAGAAAGGTACAAGAAGATCTGAATTCCTTTTCAAATTATTCTTCTTGATGTGGACATCAGCCAGCCTAAGAATTTGAGTTTGTGTCATCTGTCTTATGACCTCCTATGCAGAGATGCGTAACTTTATAAGTAGAACACTTGTTTATTTAGCAAACTTTGTATTTGCTTCTCTTATATCTAATTACAAGCCCATTAATTTTTATAATCAAAGAACTCCAATAAAACTTTCAATGACTCAAGGGAAAGGTAGTTTTAGACAGTCAACCATAATTAAGCAAAATGATTGTGCGTGCATCATTACAGCAAATGTGAGGTGTAATTTGAGTCTGGGGACGATCATCGGCAAAAAGAAAATGGAAAACAACACCCGGCACCTTTGCATCATAAGCACATTTCAGCAACAGCAGCTCAGGGCTCCAGCGAAATCAATTATGTGTGCTTTATTTTTGACAATGGAAAAATCTTTGGTTTCGTTATTTCTCAACTGAGAGACAGCTGATGCTGAAGTCTGTGGCATTTTCAGGTGTGAATTAGCAGGACTGAGATGGTTCACATTTGCTTGTTGAACCTGACTCCTCTGCCTGTACTTAGTCTCTTATATTGATAGCTGATCTCCCTGAAAAAATATCCCTCACTGGACTAAATTCTCTTAAATTGAGACCCACAGCAGGCATAATGAGGGGAAATGTCTTAATGCAATAAAAACACATTTGTAAAGTATCCAATCCCTCTGTAGGATTTTTTCCAAAAATTACTTTTTATGAGAAATACTCCCCTAACTCTATTCAAGTTACCACTCTCAAGGGTAAAATCCATGGCCTCCATCTGAGGTGTACATGGGGGAGTGAGATGCTGAGGTCAGTGAGGGCCAGGTTCTGCAGAAGGCCAAGCAGGAAGGCAGGCAAGTGAGAGGTCAGGAGGCAGAGGAGGACGTGGAGCATAAGAAGGGAAGGACTCACCTGCTGCCCGTCCTTGCAGCTCCTCACTCTTCTAACCTCATCGGGGCCTGGGAAAACAAGTCTTGGGATTCTCTGACCAGTTTCTTTCATGGCTACTTCTTGTGCTCTGGATAGACCGGGCCTCTGAGGATCCTGCCAGCACATCCCTGTAGCTCACAGCTGAGGACTGATGCCAGGCAGGGAGGAGGGCCAACCACACTGTGGCAGGAGGGCAAGCGGGAGGAACTGGTGACTTAAAAAGCCCTTTCTCATGTACAGAACTTGACATCACATCCAGCATTTCACTGAACCTGCACTTCAGCCCCACAGAAGGGAGGAGGAGGAGAGAGGGGGGTCCTGAAGCAGCTGTGAAAGGTGCTGGTGGGAGAAGAGAAGCAAGACCCATACCTGAGAGAGAGAAAGGCACTGCTGCTCAAGAGGCCTACAGCCCCTGGCTATTCATTTCCTATCTTTAGAATGTTTTGGTATGAAATCAGATCACAGGTCTGTGTTGTCATTGGCTAGAGGGACAGAGTCTCAGCCACTATCAGGAAATAGGTGACATTTGCCTTGACTGGGCCCTTTTTGTGTCACTCCTGGGGCTCCCGAGATTGCTCTGGCTCCTTAAAATAAGTCAGAGAAAAGCAGTATCACCCCATCATTCCAAGAAATCAATACTGGACTCTAGATTCCCAACCCACAAGCACCTGGCAGTCATCTGCCCTGTGCCCAGCTTTAGGCGCCTGTCTTCACAGCAGGGATACTAGCAGGGTAGCCTGTGAGCTGGGGCCTGTGAGGCCTCCCTGCGGGCAACAAGACTTACTAACCCCACACTAGCAATTCACCCCTGAAATACGTTCCCCCTTTCTCTTACACAGGGGCTCATGATTAGGTGAGATTCTGTCTCCTGGTTATTTCTCATTCAAATTATTTATTTTGTAACTCTGGGGCAGGGAGTGGGGGGATGGGTGAGGAACGAGAACAAAATACATTTTAAATGAGCACATGGTGTGTGAGAGACTTGGCTGACCTCACAAGCTAGTCTACTGTAAACAAGGCTGGTCAGAAAAGTGAAAGCCCAGCAGTGAAAGCATTTGCAGGGGTGGGGACAGAACAACTGCCAGTCCTCAGATAGAGGGTCAGAGGTCAAGGTAGACTGGGACACCAAGGATCAGGTTTCACTCACTTCAGGACAAAGCAAGTTATATAAATAAGGCAGAGTCATAAGTAACCTGCATGGAAACTCCCACAGCTACGCACCAAACCAGTTTTACTTTAACTCTCTCAGTCCCAACTTTAAATAAAGATAACCTGTATGATTCTAGTTTTTAAGTTCATAGAAATTCCCTTTAGAATGGACACTGAAGCTTTATAGAAAAGGTTAAATGGCTGGGTTTTTTTTTAAAAGCAATCCCTGTCCTTTTTCAGAAAATAGAAATTTTAATGTCAAAAGAGGCTGTTATATAACTTTTTGTAAGAGAGGGAAGAAAAGTAATAAGCTCTATCTGGACAAAACAAACCTGGGATTCTCATGGCAAAGAGTACGCCTTTCCAGCTCTTCAAAGCTTACCTATTCTCTGTGGTGCAAAACAATTGAAAATACTCTTGCTAATAAATGAGCAGCTTTTACCATAAATCAGCAGAATTGCAGTTTTTGAGCCATAATCATGAACACACAATTTGCTTTTTTTTTTCCTTTCATATATCTTCTAAAAAAAAAATCAGTTTCTGTCATGAGTAAGAGTGAAATCAGGAATAATGAGCCACTCTCTCAAGTGCAAATAATAGCATTCATTAAAGAAGTATTTTAGCAAAGGAAGGTAACTGACAGGAGGATGAGGCACAGTGAAGATTGTCTGCAGGTGGCGGGGACGGGGGACGGGGGACGCGGGACGCAGATCCACATCATCCAGGTTCAGTGGTCAACGTGAGAAGGGCATGCTAGAGACTCTCATCTAACACGGTCCATGGTATCTTTTGTCTTCTGCCATCAGGGTCCTTGCCAGTACACAAGGGGATACCAAGCCCTTAAACACGATTTTAACAAGACTGTTTACTACTGTGTCTGTCACACCTCACAGCAAAGCCAGGTTCAGAGCCATAGCGGAGATGGCGGCAAGACGTCCAATGACGCAAAGCCCTGGTGTTCCTCCGCAACAGGAGTTGTGTGGGCACCAGTTCTCTGTGACACCAGTTCTCTGTGACACCAGATGCATTTTAACAATGGCCATGTTAGAATGTGGCACACAAACCTCGCACAGCCAACAGACCCCAGGCTGATCTGCACCTGTTGGGTTTGAGACAAACTCTCTGAGGTCCTTTCAAACATTTGCAGTCCTAAGTTTTGATGTCCTCAAAAAAAAAAGAGTCCCCAATTCCTCAGTGGATGCTGGATGTTTAAAATTACCATAAAATATATATTAGACCTTTCCCAAGAATTAAAAAATCTTAAGTTCTTTAAACTTCCATGAATATATTTGTATATAATGTGTTTATATGGGCACATGTACATTATGGTTAATGGGGAAAGTAACATTATTTAAGAATAATCCTTTAATGCAAACTAAATTTTCACATAGGATATTTTGACCAGGAAAAAAAAAATAAAACAAAGCAAAATGTAGTTCTGTCATTTTAAACTAGCTAGAAGGAGGAAAAAAATGACTTTAGATTTTTTTCCTACTTCAGTAACCTAAGAATCCCTTATTCCTTTAAAATCCATTTCTTGGGTCAAAAGATGAACAACTTATGAATGCACTAGTTGTTCTAATGCGAAATAAACTTCATTTCACAGGAAACATTTTCTCATCAAAAGTCTAACAGAATATTTAGTCAGAGGATTATTTGGTTATCCTTTGGAGTCCAAAGGATTCCTCATTATTTAACTTCTTTGACTATATTGCCATTAAATATTCTAGGAGAAAGAGGAGGAGTTGACATGGGAATTACACTGGTGACAGTATTGGAGTTGGAGAGAGGAAGAGAAGTGTTCTGAAGTAAAGTATCGTTGATTCTGTCCTTTTGTGAGTTTGCTGACAGGAAAATTGATGTTAAATATGAATTATGGTGTATGTCGGGGTGGGGAGTAGAAAACTAACATCATTTATAAAAAGGGAAACTATCCCTCAACACAGATTTCCTAACCAAGAAACTAGAGTCAGAGAGACAAGGGTTCAAGTCCTGGTTCCATCACATGCTAGCTATGGGTGTTTGCTGAATTCTAAAAATGGGATTAAAAAGAAAAAACAAAAACACCCAAAGTGTGCACCTCCACGGATGCTGTGAAAACTAAATAAGAAAATGAATGCAAATGCTTGCAAGAGAAAGCACTTAGTAAATGTTAGCTATTATTAATTATCATTATTATTTTTATCACAAAGTTGTTATAATGATAAAACTGTATCAGTACAGTCATGCATAGAAATCCAAAATAGACACTCCATTTATCATCCATATGGAAACTTCATCCTCAGTTACCAAAAATCCTAACTGGCAGCAAAGAGATTCAATGACTTTCCCACTCATATTTTTCAAAAATTTGCCACATATGTGAAGGTAGGAAGGTTTTTCAGAATTTCTATCAGAGTCTGAGTATCTGAATGATCCTGGCTCAGTGTAAGGCCAGAACTAAGGATTTCCCAACATATATCACACAAAGATATCTCATGCATTTACCTTAACAAATGCAAAAGTGGGTCATGTGTCCTCATGCGTGTGCTGTGCATGCGTGTGCATGAGTGTATGTGTTGTAGATAGTGGAGAGAAGTGACACTGGAAAAGCAGGAGGACTGTTTGGGTTTTATTTTTAACTCCAATCAGTGAGACTGTGGCTTAACTCCTCCATAACAAGTTCACAGCAATCAGAACTGCCTTATGGGTAAACTGCCCCACACTGTGTGTGAATGTGTCATGAGGCATTGAATGGGACCAGTAGATGGGAAGTCCTTCTTGAGGACATCCCCTTCTGCTTGGGAACCTCATGGCTTCTGCAGCTCTGGAACAGTTCCTGTTGTTAGGACTCTTCTACAAGGAAGTAAGGGACAAAGGACAAATAACTTACCACTCTCCTGAGTGACATTCTAGATATTAACTAGCTACCTGGGGAGATGCTTTGATTGTGAAGAGGGATGATTCTGTCTGTTTGCTCAGCTGGTGGTGGCCATCACCACATCACTGCTGTCATAGCCACAGCCTGGACCCATTTCTCAGGAAATGCGGTGGTCTGGGATGACACCATTTGATTTCTTAGACAGCTAGATTTTAGCACATGAGACTATTGGGGAGCAGGGGCAAGGTGTGGTGTTAAGGAGTTTGGAGCATACTCTTCAGTGACCCTCGTCCGCCCCCCCTCAATATACAATGTTTCCTACATGCTAGTCCAAGTAAGGGAGAGAAAACACATTTTATTGATTCAGCCTGAGTAAGGCAGGGCACAAGGTATTTGTATGTTATCTCAGGTTGTCACAGCTACTTCACAGGCATGTCATGAGAACTGAGAACAGATACACAATCCTATGGTCTACGGCTGGCACACTGTAAACACAGATAAATGTCTAATCTCTTCCTTTGACCTTTAATTCTTACATACCTGCAAGGTCAATGCAATCTCTCCCCATCAAGAAATGCAGAAATGTGTCTATGGTTATAAAGACAGGAAGTGGCTGAATAAGTACTTAGGCCAGCTCTGGTCTATCATACCCCAAAGCCCGGGTGGGGTCTTTCCTCTTTAAGATCAGTTGGTTAGGATATGACTTGCACTTAGAAATGATTAGAGTCTGGGAAGGGTGAACAGAAAGGAGGGAGGATGAAGGCTAAGCAGAAGGCAGAATAGGACAGGACAGGAAGCAAAGCTGTAGTTAGAAAGTGGAGTAGAGATTTCAGCCAATTCACCAAGAGTCCCACTATCTATTAGCATACCTGATGTTCTCACAACTCATACATATTAAAGATACTTCTAATGAATTCTTGTCCGAATGTGAGGTCTTGTTATCCAGGACTATTAGTGGTTGTCAACAGCTCCCTAAGCAGGCTTCTATTGTTCACATTTCTCTAACTTAACCCTGAAGGCAATCTCTTTAAGCCCAAACCAGCATCATTATTTTGCTTCCCCTTCAACCCCTAGTTTTGTTTCAGTCACTCAAAAATCAAATACTCTGTTAGGTTTTGTGGGTTGCAGAGATAATCAGAAAAGGGCTTCACTTAGGGAAATAACACCCAGTGTGTAACCATGACTTGTTAAAAGTACAAGGCAGAGAAAACCAACCACCCTCACCAGCTCCTTAGCCTCTGGTGGAGTAGGAGACATGGGAAAGTGGGTGCGAGAGTTCTGAGGGGCGCTGGGCTGGGATGCTGGTGTAAGGATGCACTGTGTGAGTGTGGGTGGGAGGGAGCCATGGATGGGCCCCAGCACTATAAGACTGAAATGCCAGAATGTGAATGTGACTGTAGCCAAACAGGGGGCAAGGGTTACTAAGACAAGCAATTAGCTGGGTGCTGGTGGCTCATGCCTGTAATCCTAGCTGCTCAGGAGGATCAAGGTTCACAGCCATCCCTAGGCAAATAGTTCATGAGACCCTATCTCTAAAACACTTGACACAAAAAGGGCTGGCGAAGTGGCTCAAGTGGTAGTCAGCTTAGCAAGCACAAAAGGCCCTGAGTTCAAACCCCAGTGCTGCCAAAAAAAAAAAAAAAGACTCCTGAGTGACCTTTTCAGAAAACCCTCCTATTAAGGACAGATGAGAAAGCAGACAATGGTGATTAAAACCTATCAAGACGTATCTGTCATAGTCCAGGAAAAGCTGTCTTACCTTAACCAACAGTTGTGCTAGCCCTTAGGCTCAGAGTTACCATTGTGACACTATTTTTGGCAACTCCCTTCTCTCCCACACCTTTCCTTCTCCCTTCCACTCTTAAAACCATCTCCAGTCAACCTGAACCCCCAGGAGCCTCTCTGTTCTTTCCACTACATTGGGTCTTTATAAGACATTCCCAAGTCTTTTATCAGAAGAAGCCAACCCTTCATCCCATCTTTGTCCTTATATTCCATCCAGTCTGGAAAACCCACAGGCCTAACCTGACTCAAGTGAATGAGTAACTGAGTATTCACCAAGGACTTGAAGTCTTTGGTCCCTGGCTGGTTGTGTGGAGGAGGCAAAGATTGAAGAGAAAGACCCTCAAAGGGTTGGCAATCCTGTCATGAAGATAAGACAGTCAATTGAATATATGTCAATTAAAAAAGACATCATAAGATGATTACATAAAGAACAGGGATAAAGGAAGGTACAAGGAACTGCCCATGAGCTCAGAGGACAGGAACAGCAGAGCAGACAATGAGTTCCACATTTTACAACTTTCATTCAATTAAGATGAACCATTGACTGCTTTCTTTTTTATATTTCCTATTTTATTTCCATTTTTTTTACAGGATAACTTTTTATATTAATTCTTGTGTGTGGACTCTTTTGATAAACGGTATGACTAAGTTTATAGTTCTTCAGAATCCACAAACTGGAGGCGAGTGGAGAGTTATAATGAAGTTACTGCCATTTTTTCATCTGGCATTACATGCAATTCTTGTCAAAGAATTCAATAATTGTTTACTCTTCATCAATGACAAGTTAAACTGACCACAAAGGCCTTTATGGTTGTCAGTACAGCCTGTTACTGCACAGACAGGAGGGAAAACATCTGTGAGCCTCTGTTTGCTCTTCCTCCCTGTGGTCACTGCCACCAGATGAGAAGGAAGGAAAAACAAGTGTGGTTGTTCATACTGGGTGTGAATGCATAATGGATGCGTGGAAGTATCCTAGAGGGAGGGACCTTTGACAACTCTCAGTAAGAATATAACATCAGAAGGTGACATTTTGAAGATAATTAAAAACTTCAGATCAGACCTTTTCAAATAAAGGAAGACTAGATGACTTTTTTTAGCACTTCAAAAACTCTAAGCCAACTGAAAATCTACACTGATAAGCCCTGGTTTCCTTTAGGTGGTCACACCCAGTGGGGAGCTTGCTGCACTAGTTTTGCTGGAGGATGTCACATTATGCTAACTGTGATGGCCCATTTTACTTATTGGGTCCCCTTCTTCTATTGGCATTCCAGGCACCTTGCATAAATCCCCCAATAAAACCAATTAAAATCTCATTAAAAGATAAAACCTAAAACTATGCCAATAAATACTAAACACACTTTAAACACATTCATTTTGCATCACACTGGGAAGGCATAAAATGGAAGAGAATGTTGTGAATGTTACAAAGTCTTATTTAGGACAATACCAGTCTCAGGAGGTCAACCTGGAAAATGCAATTAAGTAAGCAAAATATGCCCAGGCATGTCAAATTTCTAGGTCTGGTTTCTATCAATACTTTATTTAAGGGATTTCCTAAATTTTATGTGAAACTCTGTTTCTACTTGTAATGAAGTAGGAGATATTTCTGAGATAAATGTATATTAATAAACACATAAAATATCATGACAGGCAAGCTGAAATGTCACTTTCAAAAATTTATCCTTTTATCCAATTCATAGCACATATGTTTCACCAGAAACCCTGGAATTTGGAATGTGAACATCTCATAGGAATAAGGAACTGCATTTTAAGCAAGAAACTAAACCTAACAACTTTGGTCTATATGAACAGACCCAAAGAGCTGACCCATCAAAAATTTGAAAAGTCAAACTCCATGGATTATAAAAATGCCTTTGGGTCACTCCTTCAGAAGTACAGAAACTCAGCTCAACTTTTAAACATTCCAAGATAAGAGGTAAGAATCTTCTAAGGAAAGCTATATTTCCTTTAACTTATAAAAAAGTAAATAGAGAAAATGAAAATAAATTCTATTTAAAATTGAGTACTTAGTAAAGAAGTAAGTAGAGGACTGGGGTATGGCTTAAATGGCCCAGCAAGAGCAATGCCCTAGTTCAAGTATAGAGTGATGTGTATTTTTTAAAGTGCCTAGAAAACTTTCATTAAAAACTCAAAATAAGCCGGGTGCTGGTGGCTCACACCTGTAATCCTGGCTACTCAGGAGGCAAAGATCAGGAGGATCCCAGTTTGAAGCCAGCCGGGGCAAATAACTCACAAGAGAGACCTTATCTCAAAATACCCTTCACAAAAATAGGGCTGGTGGAATGGCTCAAGGTGAAAGTTCTGAGTTCAAGCCCCAGAACTGGAAAAAAAAAAAAAAAAAACCCTCAAAATAATTATTTTTGGCTGATGACATTTGTTTAGCTGTATTGATTACACTGTTTTGCTTTAAAGATGTATTTAGTGTTTGAAAAGTAACCACACTATAAAAATAAAAGAATGGATGTTAGAAATACAAAGAATGTAGGTGACTTTATCTACTTAGTTGGTCCCAGAAAAAAAATACAAAATATTCAAATCAAATGGTTAGCTGCATTCCCGCCTCTGGACACAGCTGATGGTCTGAGATGGCTCCACAATGTTCTTGATGTCCTGCTACCCAATTGGGTATTTGTATGCAAATACTTAAGAAACATGCATGAAATTGAGCAGGTGGGATACACTACCTTAACAATAAGCATTCATAATGCTATTTGTACGACTACCTGCAGAGAATAACACTGGATGATCTCTGTGGAAATTTTATACATGGAACACTGTCAAATTTATAAGCAACGTTGCAGACAGCAAATATGTAGCTTGGATTTTAGAGGTCTTAAACACTGCACGCAGCTTAACCTTATCTTCCAGTGCCACTGCCTTCCTGGAGTAATTGATGCTTGGAGTCCCCAATTTCACATAAACCAGGCCACTGTGTTATTGTATACAGCCATCTGACTGCTGGCAGAGACAGGAAACTGCACGGAACCCAGATCAATAGACATGTCAACAGTAAGCTGCTTAATCTAATTCGGCCTATCTCATCTTGGGGCACAGAGTTTGCAGTTTTGCTGTTGGGTCCCTCTGGCAGGAAATGGTTTGGAAAGTTTAGTCTTAAGAAGTTTAAGTGATATGCTTATCCTTCAGGCTCTTGAATGTTTATTCAGCAGAATAGCTGCTTTAAATGTTTTATAAATGGCAGTAATGTAAACAGGGCACGTCTGACTTCCCTCACATGTGAAAACTATAATGGTGATTTCCTTGACTACGGACATCAAGATTAACACGACAGCCAATTACACTCTGGAGGAAACTGCTGTGGTCCACGTGTTCTGAGCTAATGGCATCTTTAACCTCTATCCCCACCCCCATCCCGCAGCATCTCTCTCAGAAAGAGGAACTTTTCATTTAAAATAAATGCTCACTCTTCTTTAACTATACATTGGGCAAATGACTTCTCTGGCCATGAAGTATCACTCTTCTTCCCCAGAAGAGTGTGGTGGCATGGGAATAAGAATTGGTGGGCTGGCAAGGAAGATTAGAGCTGAAATCCACTCATTGTGGCCTTGCCTTGGACAGTACCATCTTAGGCTGGGTAAGTTCATCTTACTGCTCTCAGTCTCTATTCCTCCTCAAACCCCTCTCTTGACAGAACTTGACACTGTATCACCTGAAGACAGTATTAAGTACCTGCTACATGCAGTATTTGTAGGAGTTGTCCTTCTGTTATCGAAAAAGGAAGGGGCTAGGGGTGTAGCCCAGTGGTTAAGTGTTTGCCTACTATGCACGAGGCCCTGAGTTCGATCCCCAGTACCATAAAAAAAAAAAAAAGGAAGGGCACATAGTGCTTTCTCACTTGTAAAAACATTCCATTTCTACAAGTCAACACTTTTTTTTTGGTAGCATGTGGGTTTTGAACTTAGGGCTTTGTACTTGCTAGGCAGGTGCTCTACCACTTGAGTCATACCTCCTGCCCTTTTTGCTTTGGTTACTTTGTGATAGGCTCTTGCTTTTGCCCAGTCTAGCGTAGACCTCAATTCTGTTTTACACTTCCCATTGTCTCTGGAATGATAGGCATGTGCCACCACACCCAGCTTTTTTCTGTTGAGATGAGGGTCTCACAAACTTTTTTGCTTGGACTGGCTTGGAACTGCAACCCTCTGCTTCTCATCCTCCCACATTGCTTGTTATGACAGGCACTCTGCTGAATCCAGCTATTGGTTGAGAGAGGGTCTCTATAACTTTTTGTCTGTGCTGGCTTCAAACCATGATCCTCTTGATTTCAGCCTCCCAAGTAGCTAGGATTGCAGCTACCAGCTAACCAGTGCCTGGCATCAATACTTTTAGAAGCCTCTATAAAGGACAAGTCATTCTCATTGTCTCCTTCAAATGACTTCAGTGGCGGTGTCCCAGATGATGTGAGCTCATTTATAGCTAAAGAAATGGGGGGGGGGTACTGAGTGCCATGCCAGGGCTACCCTGGGACTAGAGGTAGAGACAAGCATGGAGCAACACTGTTGCTGTGTGGTAAGAAAAGGCAGCCTGTGAGGGAAAGCTTTGCAATCATGAAGCCCAACAAGAATGTCAATTATGAGGTAGAAAAATGAGAGGTCTGGAGTCAGTCATGTATTAGTGTAGTCTGAGGGCAAGACACTTAAATTTTGAGTTGTGGGACATTCATTCAACTCCCTTACTGAATTCCTTTAGACATCAGTTTGATTCCAGATACCAGGACCATAATGGTGAACAAGACAGGCATGGGTCCTTCCTCTGAAGAGGGAGGTAGAGAGCAAACAGATAAGACACTTTAAAACACAGTAATGTGATGTGTATAGAGTATGGCATGGGGGTGGGGGCTGAACACACTGGAGAGCAGGAGCTGGCCACTGAAGAATAGCTGGGCCCATGTTGGTAACCAATGCTACATATACCATCTGCCTCACACAGATACTTCCCCTACACCCCTGTCCCTGAAGCCTGGAGGGCAGACAAGAGAAGGAAGGACAGCATACACAACTGACTGACTTCACAACCCATTAGACTCTAATCTGGAAAATTCTATGGTACACACGACTTATTTATCTTTTCATTTTCAGTACAGGGGTTGGCATGTAGTACCACTTAGATGCTCCATCATTGTTTGTTGAATGGAATAGTACCAAAAAATCTCATGGGAAACTTCCATTAAATAACCATTGAAAAGAAAAGCTACAGATGATCATTCAGAAGATGTCAATCAAGAGAGTATTTCTACATGTCCAACATTTAAAGCATTCTAACCACTGCCATTCTAAATCACTCCTTCCCTACAGCCCTCCATACACACTCTCAATTCCTAGGACATTTCCAGGTGACAGTCTCTGCCCAGCAGATCACCAGTAGAACTAGGACAACTGGGATTATGGGGGAGGAGGATGAACTGTGAAGCCCTCTCAGTAGAGCACACAGCTTGGCAGGTGATCGCAAGGCAGTACACCTATTGAAGTGAGGGTGTAGAAAGAAAGATTTTGCCTTTTGGGGCATTTCTCCAAGAGTAAAACAACTTTTTAAGGCTTAAAAATATACTTTAGAAAAGACAGGGACAACGGTGATGAAGTTGGAGAAGGAAGAAGAACAGGACGACCTCAGTGGAGAGGCAGGTGAGAATGAGCAGTGGGAGCAGAGGAAAAAGGAGGTCAGAAAGGGTTGAGGGGGGAGGGGAAAACAGAGGCATTCTGAAGGCAGTGGCACCTGAAAACACCAGGCCATCCAGGTATTTTAAGATGGTATCTGCTTTTGGAAATGAGTCAAGGGCTCCTCTACTGGACCTAAAATAGCCAAAAGTTTTCTGAGGCAAGACAATGAGGAAGCTAGAGCAAACCAAAGGAACTGTCAATGTCAACGGGAAGAAAACAAGTTGATGCTGATGTCCAGGACTAAGAGAACTGAAAAGGAACGATCAGGAACACTGATGAGATTCCCTAACACTGCTGAGGGTACACAGTGGAAGGCAGGGTGAGGAAGGGGACGTCTATTTCTGATCTTCTTCCCAGTCAATGGAAACCCACCAATCTATGTCCTGAATCCCAGTCTCCAGAGAGCTTGTCCTATAGCTGCACTCACACTGGTGGGAAATTCACTCATTAAGTGATGGAATTCTCACCCTAGAGTTTTGTTTAACAGATGAGAGCCTGAACCTCACTATTAAAGATAGCTATTTACCAGACTCTGGGCATGGGGCCTGAAATCCTAGCACTCAAGAGACTGAGACAGGAGGATCATGAGGACCAGGCTGGGCTACATAGCAAGACCCTATCTAAAAACAGTAACAAAACCAGCAAGCACTTTGTAAGGAGAGTACGTGTAACAAACAGAGGATAGAGACATAACAACAGAAACTTAATGTCTCTTGTGTGTACCAGGCACTTGTACTCACCAGACTGAAAATCCTGCTCCCTTTTCTAACAGGTAAGTGACAGGCTCAGAAGCTGAACAGTTTGCTGAAGATCACAAGCCTAGAGAGTTCTAATTCTGATTCTGAAGACTTTCTTGCAGCTCTTTCAGGTTTGTCTCATACAGCTGCCCAGGTTACATACTGCACAATGCCATGACTAAGTGGGGAGTTTGAAGTGTACACATTGTCAACCTGTAATTATGGTGACAATTTTGTGATACAACAATAAGTATCTGTTTTAAGAAGATGCCACAGAGAGAGGACATGATGCCTCTAAAAAAGGAGCGCCTTTTCTAACTAGCTCAGAAGTGCCACACTAGCTATCCTAAGCCATGGCTATAGGTGTATCAGTTTAAGAGGCTCAGAAACAAAACTAGACCAGGGGACACACAGGGATGCTTTTGTTGTTCTCTAAGTTCTCATTCTACCTCAATTCCAGAGTGTGCTACCCCAAAGTCCATCAGCCAACACTGAATAAATACTTCAGATCATCACAGGATTTTGGGAATAGGTCAGAAGTATTGACAGCATCCACAGGTCTAGCAAAGGAGAAAGATTCCACTTTATTATTATTGGTTTTTTTGTTTTTTTTTGAGACAGGGTGGCCCAGGATGGCCTCAAACTCTAGGTCCTCCTGCCTCCACTTCCCAAGTGCTTGGGATGACATGTGTGTACCAGACCACTTTAAATGTTCCCATCAAAAGTCAAAATCCTATGAAAATTTCCAAATTTTTAGTTGCCCTTTCCAGTTGAGTCTACCCATGTAAAACACTAAAATCATGGTGAGAGCAGATAGTCACCACTCGCTAGATTTATAGATAATCTCAGGCTCTCTTGTTCATGGTTAATTGTACCAGGTAATTCAAGGAGGCTGAATGCCCTACCATACTACCTCAGAAACAATACTCCATTAGCAGAAATAAAATAAGAATTGTAGGGGAAAACAGTTCCATTTATTATGGTATGTATTCTTAATTAAGAACAAGGAAGAACCCCAAAGAAATATGTCATTGGTTCTTTAGATTTAGCTGAACCAGGCATCCCCTCTAATTATGAAACAAAGCCACCTTTATGCACCTGGTGATTTTCTATGCAAGGGCGCGGTGTAATGTTCACCAGGGATTGTTTTAATCAGGCTGGTAATGGGATCTGGGTGGAAAAGCTCCCCGTTAATTGAGCAGGCCTCCTGAGATGTTAACATTCTAGTTTGCAGGTGCTTTAAAGTTGGGCACCAAGCGTGACCCCAGCCTGCCCCCTAGTTTTGATATTAGGTTTTAAGTATCACCTCTAAGTCTCTAAGTCAATTTGTCCCCATCAGAAATCAATTCAAATTTCTTCATGCTTCTATGCCAACATGAGTCCCTTTTGACTTGCTCAGTAGTAACTAAGATGTTATTAAATTAATAATTTGGTCCTATAATGATCTGTAAAATCTGAAAGCAAGCCTTTACAGAGTTTCCCCTCTAAAATCTTTCCAACCAGAGGCAAAGCGACCTCCGTCGGCCAGAACCAAGTGGAGTGGCAGCTATCGCTTCTTGACCTTTTTTGTTAAAAGAAGGGAGCAGTGGCTGGAAGCATAGTTAGATAAATGACTTGCAAATTAAAAGAAACATTTTTATGATTCAGTGCAGTAGCTTGCTTTTTGGTTTACAAGGTTAAAAGTGAACAGTAAACCTTTTAAGGTTATTGAAACTAAATTATTAACGCTGTGTTTCACCTTCCTTTTGTCCTCTTTATGGCATTCTTCTTGATTGCTCACCACAAGGCCACTCCTACAGGTTGTAAATCAGAAGAGAAATCTTGAAAGCTCCCCCCTCAAACAGCTGATTAAAATGTCTACCAACCATAGGGAGCTGCAGAGAGAATGAGAAGTGACATCCTGCTTTCTCTCTCTCTCTCTCTCTTTTTTTTTTAAAGGAGCTTCTGGTAGCTTTTGAAAACAGTATGTTGTAAAAACTGTGCACTTCCATCTCCAGAAGTAACCCAAAGGAACAATCCCACTTTGTCATCCATTTACAATCTTCAAAATAATGAGCACTTTCCTCCATGCGGATCTCAGCTGGTGCTTGCACCCAGTGCCTCTTACCTGGAGGTTTGGATATAAACCTTGAGCTGTTTCAAGGTGGGTGCAACTCTTAGCAGAGAATGGAGTTTTCGTTCAGTCTTCTGATTAGCAAGTGCTTAACAAAGCTCTGAGATCAGAACTGAGGACTAGTAGTGTAAGTTAGGCGTGCCAAATTCTGCCTCTACTTCAGGTCAATGAGACCTTCTTACAGGGTTAGAGTTACAACTATGACTTGGACTTTTCAGCACGTGGTTGATTCAATAAAATATTCATTGGGTGACTCATACTTCATGTTTTCTGTAAAACGATGACTCATTGAGTCACCAGTTTGAATTAGTTAAATATATTCTGGTTAGTAACACCTACCCAACCCTACCTCGTGGAATGCCATGCTAAATGAGGGGACATTTGAGAGTGAGCTATTGAAAGGGAGGAAAGACAAAGGAGTGGGCACAGAGCAGCCTTTGGGAGACAGTCTGGATGATCCTAAAGGGTCTGAGTTAAGGGGCTTCCAAGACAGGGCTGCCCAGTATCTTCCCTTCCTGCAGTGAGGTGCAAAACAGCAACCATGAGCAGGCCAACTCACACAGGGCCCTACACCCAGTGGTGTACTGCTGCTTCTGGCCTGACATGCTCACTAATTTTCTCTGAACTTGGGTTGTATAAGTGCAATCTGAGGGGCCAAGGAAGCAAGTGTACGAGTAGGGGAGATCCTGGCAATGAGCGTGCCTGCCACCCTTCTTTGGCACCCCTTGTCTTTCCTATTGTTGATACCCACAGTGCAGGACTAAGTAGGCCCAGGAAGAGTGGCAGTACAATGGAGCTACTGACAGTTCCCAGGACCACTCTTCCTATTCAAACCAGAATCTGTTTTTCAATTGACACATAAAAATTGTATACATTTACAGCACACAAGATGTCCTGCTATGTGCTTATATTGTGGAATGACTAGACTGAAGGTATTCAACATGCACCTTACTTCACATCCTTATCATTGCTTCAGGGTGAGACCTGTGTAATCTAATCTCCTTGCAATCAGAACTTGTTTTGCAGTCAGCCATAGTGGTGTACACCTCTAATCCAAGCACTGGATAGGCTGAGACAGGAGGATCTAGAGTTCCAGGCCAGTCTGGGCTACATAGAGAGACCCAGTCCCCAAAAAAACAAACAAAACAAACCTTGCTCTGAAGCCAAAAGACCTGAAGACAGCACCAGCACTCTGGGAAGCACGAATGACCAGGAGCCTCACCAAATCCTTTCCTAACAAGTGTGTTATATCCCTGACTTAGCCAACTACTTATGCTGTAGATGTACAGTGTCTGATTTCAGCAACTACAGTGCGAAATGCTCTTACACTCACTTTTATAATTGCCACTGGCAGATCACAGAAATGTGAATGTACTTAACGCTATGGAGCCATTCACTAAGAGATGGCTAAGATGGTAAATTTTGTTATGCAGTTTTTGCCACAACAAGCAAATAAACAAATCTGGCATGACACTATGTAAAAATCTGTAGTAAAATTCATGCTAATAATTTAAAATTTTAACATCTTGTTTTTGTATGTTGAATAACATTCAATAGCAAAGCAAAACCACAATGACAAGTCAGAAAGAGAAAGGAGCAAGCTTTTTATTCCAGTACCTTTCTTTAGTGGCAATTTTTTTTCATGCACTTTGAACAAGGGCCCAGAATTTTCCTTTTGCACTGAGCCTCAGAAAGCAAGTAGCTGGCACTGCCAATGAACCAACTATCTGAGTGGAAATCTTTGTCCCTGGTGTGACCTTCAGGCAATTGAGGCTTGCCTGGGAGGGCTTAGGACTGGTATCTTTTTCTGCAGCAAGCAGTCTCTCCAACTAGGGACTGATAGCAGTAGGCCCCAAATGGTAGACACCCTCACGATCAAGGGGCATTCTAGTTATGGTCCTGGCTGCTCTTGCAATAATGAGAACACAGAGCCCAGCAGCAGCCTCCTGGCATCACCAGGCTAAGGACACATTGAGAGAGGGAGAGATCCATCTGGTGGTGGTGAGGGGACAGTGTGGTTCTCAGCTACTTGAAGGCTGCTCTGAAGCTACAAATACGGCTCAGTCCAGACAGAGTTTGTCAGAGCCTCCAGCTGAACCAGCACATGACCTGCAGCACCTGTGCTCAGGCCATGCTGCTGACTCTTCTGCCCTGGTCTCCAGAGCTGCACCACTGACTCTGCATTCTAAGTCACAGCACTGCACACCAGAGCAAGGCTCTAAAACATTTCCTCCACATTGCCATGCTCAGCTCTGATGCTCTCCACCCCCATCCTCACCCACCTGGCTCTCTTCTCAGCTCTGTGACAATACTCCTGGTTCTATCACATGCCTGGACATGCCAGGGCCCTTACAGAAATCATCTCATGGAGAACTCATGCTGTATATCTTAAGTTCTGGATTTCAGAGGAGAAGCAGGTTCTGCAAGGTCCAGTGATGTCATGGAAGTCAGGAAGCAGGGGACACAGGAGGTGCATGGACCTGCAGCCTGCTTACTTATCATACCACTCAGTGCTCTCCAGCCTGTTGGAAAAAGCCAGAGGAAACATAGAAGAAACAGCCTGGGCTCTATTAAAATGGCACCATCAAGACATAAAGAGGGGAGTGGGCAGGAGAAATTCCATTCTAAATGAGGAGAAATGGAAAAGATGTGGCAGACAAAGGCAATGCATAAACTCAATAGGATCCTGGATCACAAACAAACTAAACCAGTGGGAACTTGAATATGGATTATATATTAGATACTAAATCAATGTTAACCACTGTTGGGCAGGGTTTCTTTTGGGGGGCAGTACTGAGTTTGAATTCAGAGCTTTGTGTTTGCTAGGCAGGTGCTCTATCCCTTGAGCCATACTTCCAGCACCCTGGGAAGCACGAATGCTCTGGTTATTTTGGAGATAGGGTCTTGCTTTTTCCCCAGGCTAGCCTCGACTGTGATTCTCTTCTTTTACACTTCTCACCTTAGCTGGATTGACAGATGCACGCCATCACACCCAGCTTTTTTCCACTGAGGTAGGGTCTCACACACTTTCTTCCCTGGGGCTGGCCTGGAACTTTGAGCTGCCCAAGTATCTAGGATTATAGGCATGAGCCACTGTTCCAGGCTGGGTAAGGATTTTTAAATGAACAGGAGGGCACATCACAGCTTCAGCAGACTGCTCATCTCTGAGGGAGGAGGTTAGTGGGAAAGGAGATAAATATGTGATTTCTTTAAAAAGAATTCTAAGGCATACAAAAATCAAAGAAAGGGGCTCTATATGAGGTACAGAGAGAAATCATATGGAATGAAATGGTCAGGTTCGTGTCAGCACAGAAATATGCAAAAACAGTACTAAAGTCAGCCATCTATAAAGAACTTCTGTGCCAGCAGAAAGAACTACACAACTTCTCTCTATATTTTAGTTAACATTTATTTATTTTTATTGATTGATTGATTGATGCTGGCTATTAAATCCAAGGCCTCAAGCATGCCAGGCAAGTGCTGCACCACTGAGCTATGTCCCCAGCCCTTATTTAACCTTTATAGCCTCTCTGTGAGAAACACGTAAAACACTATTTTTATAAAACAGAAAAGTAGAGTTTAGAGAAATCATGTCATACACACAAGGACACACAGCCAGCAAGTGACAGTGCCAGGATTTCAACTCAGGTATTTGTGGCTCCAAATCTGAGCCTAATCCTTTTTTTCTGAAGTGCATGTTTCAAAGTACATGAGAAGTGAGGTAAGAAAGGTAGACACTGGGACGCTTGTTCTTCAGCTTGGAGCATGTACTGGATATGACTCAAACTCCAAGCAGGTCAGCCTCAGGAGGCAAGTCTCATTCTGAGAGCCTTTTTCAATCCTATGATCATCACTGCCCTTATATTCCTGTCTCAAAACAGCAAACAGTAAGAGATTGACTTAAAAGCTTTTCATAAGACATAGTTAAGAAGATCAATATCCCAAAGACACTGCTCACTGAACCCTGCTTAAATTGGCAATATGGAAAGATTAGCTCTCAGCTGGATTTGTGAAAATCTCACAAGACTTTGCACAGCTACATGGGGAATTGAGGCAGTATTTCTTTTTCTTTCATCAATGTTTTAAACATATTGAAACTCCCCCTGGGGGAAGGGATCAGGTGAGAGAGAGAGAGGGAGATGGAAAGGAAGAGAGAGAATGAATATACGTTAGTGTCTTCCATAGTGTGTAGGTGTAGGGCACAGAGCTTTAGATATACTAAAGTCTCAGTAAATATCTGGGGAGAAAGTCGATTAGGTTCTCTTTCACCTGAATATAAAGAGATATAAGCAAACTCCGATGCAGTAAATTCAAAATAAACCTCTAAGGCACTGGTCATTGTCACAGCTGTGAGGTAGGAAAACTTGTGTCTCAAGTGGCACAACAGGAAGTGCACAGGGCAAGAGATGGAAAAGGGCACATCTCTGTGGCCAGTCAGGGACACTGAGATCTTCAGAAGAACAGAGTATGGAGTGACAGGGAGTAAATAATAGTGGTGGGACTGGCTGCCTGTCTGCTGTTGTTGGGAGTTTCCAGGTTTTCCTAGATACACTGTTTCATTAAGCTTGGAGCAGCTATCCATCACCCTATCAAGTCTCATCCAATCACTGTCCCTTTTTATATGTCTATCTCAAAAAGCTACAAAGCAGTTCTGCAGAAATCTAGGTACTGTCAGCTAGAATGATTTATTCCTTTTTCTGAACAAGCTAGCTCCCTGGACCATTTTCATTATTGTTGTTTCAACTGCTGGTGTGTTTTAAACATTGAGAGAGAAAAGAAAAGGGGGAGTAGGAGGAGAGAGACCTTCAAGGTACATGGAGGCTGAAATTTAATCAAAATCAACCAAAAGAAAATTTTAGGGCCTACTGTTCTTCAGCCACTGAGAATATAAAGATGAATAAGCTGATATTCCAGAAAGTGACATAGATATACACACATAGCTACAATATGGTTAGTACATTCTATGATAGATGAGTGCACAGAGAGACAGTATAGGAGTGAGTTCTGTCAATGTGGCACAGAGAGGATATGTGTTAAAACATCCAAGTCAGTTTCTGAGGGACAGATGGAATTTTGTCAGGCAGACACTTGTCTATTTTGATTTAATTATTCATTAAGCTATCCACATGCAAATGGAAGACCAGCTAAACCAACTTTAGTTCCTTACCTTACACCATACACAAAAATGATCTTAAATTGGACCCTCAGCCTGAATGAAGGAGCTAAAACTGAGACGCTTATAGAAGAAAAACATAAGAGAAAAATTATCAGGGCTTTGGGTTATGGAAAGAATTCTAAGATATGACAGCAAAACTGTGGTCAAGAAAAAAGAGCTAAACTGGATTCAACAAAATTAAAAACTTTTATACTTGAAATGACATCACTAAGAAATTTGACAAATACGACACAGACTAGGAGAAATGTTGCTAAATCATGTATCTCTTAAAGGACTTGAATCCAGAATATAGAAAGGACCTTCCAATTCAATAAGAAGATAAGCAATCTTATAAAACAGAGGCAATAGATTTGAATGGATATTTTACCAAAAAAACAATAAAAAAGTTATAGGAATGACTTTTAGACAAATAAAAAGATCATTAGTCACTAGAGAAATGCAAGTAAAATCATTAAGATACCACTTTATACCCACTGAGATCCCTAGACTCAAAAGACAAACAATAGTGGTAGTAAGGATGTAAATAAATTGGGATTCTCTATTATTTATTGCTATTGGGAATATAAAACAGAACAGCTATTTTGGAAAAAAAAGTGTAGCAGTTTCTTAAAAAGCCAAACATAAATTCACCATAAAATGCAGCAACCACCTCTAGGAGATGAAACACATGTCTACATTAAAATTTGTATGTACACATTCATATCAGCATTATTCACAATATCCCCCAAACTGAAAAACCCAAACATCCATCTACAGTTGAATGATAGATAAAACAACATAGTATATCCCACAATGGGATTCTAGAAAGCAATATAAAAGAAGGACCTAGCAATAAATACTACAGTGTGGATGAACTATAAAAATATTATGCTAAATTAAAGGACTCAAATGCAAAGATTCAAACATTCTAATGTGTCCATCTCTATAAAATGTCCAAAAAAGGTAAAGCAGGTAAGTGGTTGCCTGGGGTTGGGGTAACTGCCAACAGGTGGTATAAACAGGAATCTTGTGATGATGGTAGAGAAATCCTAAAACTAAACCATTGAAATGGCTACACGACTCTATTAACTTACTAAAACTATGGTTTTTAATAGTTACTAAAACTCATGCAGTTAAAACAGTGTATGTTCTGTAAATTATATTTCAGTAAATCTGGTAAAAATGCTGGTTAGGATGAAAATAGAGAGAAAGATATGACTTTTTAGGCAGCATAATAGTTGAATAGCCTGGTACTCAATAAAATTGTTTTAAAAAATGAATAAGTGAAAGAATGAACACCACGTCCCCAGACATGTACTGCTAACCATCCTCCAGCATTTGAAACTCTTTCCACCTTCTCCTTTGTTTTTCGTGGTAATTTTTATGGCAGGAAGGAATTCTGGTATTACTCTGAATTCTCTCCCCTTTCTACAGTTACCTTAATTTGCCTGTGATTGCCCTTTCTCCCTCTTAAACCAAATTACCCAGTCCCCTGGTCTCTATTCCTCCTGTGTGGATGACTGACAAGGTCTACTAGCATTGTTTATTTGACATTTCCCTCAGCCTCAAAACTTCCAGTGGCTGGCTAATCTGCACCTTTTGCCTCCTTCCCCCAAACAGCGAGTCTGTTTCCACAGACTCCACTGCAGCAGGCTCTGAACAGTGACTCTATTTCTACACACACCTCACCAACAGACACACCGAGCTCCACTCTGTGGCATCAGCTACACGACTGTCTCTACGCGCAGTGCCTCTTCTTTCTTCTGTAGCAGTTCATGCCTCTTCCTCTTAATATGGCCGAGAACTCTTCCTTTTAAATGCACTGCACATCTATGAAGCATATGTGCCTCTTTAGTGGCACCACTTTGCTTTTGTTCCTGCATTCTTTTGGAATTTTCTCTAGTTGGGGCACAGTGTGTATGTTGACTAGATTAAAAACCTGGGGTCACAAACTATATTCTGCCCCATATTTTTATGTTTTCAATGCACCTCAATTCTCACTGTTATTTTTGTTGTTCAGCAATGAATCTACAAACAAAGAAAAAGATGCAACAAAAATTCCATTATTTTTATTCATCTTATTTACTCATTTTGTCACACAAAAATTTAAGTAGGACCTACTCATCCACTAGCCTTCATTTGTCGTGTGACTCTGCTATTACTTTCTATTTGCATTTGACAGCTTGAAAACACCATAGCTTTAGTTCACATTTGTGCACTTGGTCAGGTATGAGGTGAGGCAGAAAACTCAAATACATCACTGTCCAGTCTGAATAACCTTTGCTTACACAGCTCTGCATAGGCTTTGAACTAAGGAAACCATTTGGTCTTTTATCTCTATTAAATATACTCGGCAACCACAAATCAAAGACTGTAACCAATAAATAAAAACATATAATAAATAGAACATAAACCAATCCAGCCACAGAAACCAGGAAAGCCTCAACACGCTTATTTCCTGAATAGAGAGAAATGCACCCAGCCACAGCCAGACCACAGCACCAGCGTGTAGCAGAAGTACTGTCTGTCTGTTCCCTGTCCCCCACCCCAGACTACTTTCTGAAGACAGTTTCTTTCTAAATTCATGTTGGCAACACCAAGTATTTTGTTTATATTTGTCAAAAGCAATAAAAAAAAAAAAGACTTCAATATAGTTAACAATGAGGGTATTTGCTTAGAGAAGAAATAGATGGGAATTTTCCATGCCTGGTAACTCCCTCAGAGCAGCCAAACATAGCCTTGGAGTGGTTGTTTCTTCTTCATGTCACTTTTCCTATAGTCAGCTTAATACTGAGGATGTCTGCTTTGGCTTTTTACTTCACAATCCAAACCAGCCACCTGGAAATAAGAACCCTCTTTCTTTCCTCTCTAAAAATAACAAGTAGAGAAGACAGAGTACAAATCACAACTTTAAAAAATAAAAATAGGGCCAAGAATTTTGCTCAGTGGTAGAGCACTGGCCTAGCATGTGTGAAGCCTGGACTCATTCACAGCATTGTATGTATGCATGCATAATTAATAACAATATTCTCCTAAGTTGCTCTCTATTCTTAGGTTATTCTAGCTATAACCAAAGGGGGAGTCTCATCCTAGTCACAAAAAAATCTGCCTATGTTTCTCAAATTAGATTTAGGCATCTACATACACACACATGCCCAACACAATTTCTTGAAATAAACGAAATCGTATACTTCATACTTGCAGGAAAAATATATATGTGAACATGAAAAACTTCATTTTATTTGACACACATTTTAGCATTGCAATCTTAAAAGACAACAAAAGAACTTATTGGTGAACTATTTGCTATGAAGAGTCAACTTTTGGCTCCCGAACTGTATTATTTCCAGAAATCACACTAGTTGGAAATATATTAGTTACTTCAGAAGGTTATAAAATTTCAATCAATTTTAGAATGTCAGAGCTATCTGTGGCATATTCCCAAACTCAACATTCAAAGTGGCAGTTGTGGTTTAATGATGATTATCTTTCAGGTACCTTGTTGACCTCCCTTCCCATAGGACAGAGATGCTCAGAAAACCCGGCTGAAGCAGATGTCTCCCTGTGAAAGTCGCCACCACTTGCCCTGAACAGCCGTCCATTGTTCTAGGACACGGACAGACTTTGCTTTAAATCTTCATCTTTTTTTCCAAAGCTCTCTTGCTTGCTGATGCCCTGACCTTGGCATCTGGACACAGACAACAGCTAATGTGATCTGTTCCAACAATGCTAACCATTGGCACGGAATATAAGCATTCTCGGTGATGTCACTGAGCTCATTAGGGATCTATTTGACATTTTGGCCCAAGAGAACATACTTATTAAACACAACCTTACTGAACAGCAGTGTGGTCTGTTGAGAAGTAAAGTAAAACAATACATGTTTTGTCCTGCTATTAAAGCACCACTTTGACCAAGGAATAGGGTTTCTGCTCTAGTTCTCTAATCATGGTAGCAAAGCAAACTGAAAGATAACTTAGGGGCCAAGAGATAATAGTCCAAATGCTCAGTTAGGTATTTATAGAACTCTAATAAAGGTTCAAATATCAATCGATTGTTTAGCAAACAGTCTCTTTTCCAGTTCTGGCCTATTAGCAAAGACAGAAGTTATTATTGCTGAGATAATATGACTAGCAAAAATGTCTTGTAAGTATACAATGATAATGTCTAAATTATGCTTTAGTCAGATGAGATTATCTGTGGGCTGATAAAGGCTTCCAGGAACTCCAATCACTTACAGTTTTACCACCTTATCTATTCAGTCAAGGTGGCCTGACCTAGATATGACAGGCAGGAAGGACAACTTGAAAAGGTTATAGAAATACTTCTGATCTTTGGCATCCCAGAGCAGAACTACAAAGTTTAGGAAACCTGCTAAGATGCCACCATGTTAGTTCCACTTTAGGACCTATGAAAGGCTAACCACTAATTAGGGCTCAAAAAAATGAGGTTCTAAAAACGTATCATGGGAGATTTTTTTTTTAAACAAGATGACTTTAGACACGTCGATAGATTTTCCCTCATTTCTTGAACAGTGTGACTGAAGAAAGATGGCCATAAACATTGTTAAGTACTGATACTATGCAACATAAACACCCACTTGGGAGAGAAAGCAACTGGGAAGAGTAATCAGATCTTTGCCTCATGGTGGTGTATTAGACAATTTTCTGTCACTGTGACAACATACCTGAGACAATCAACTTAAAAGGAGGAAAAGTTTATTCTGACTTATAGTTTCAGAGTTTTCAGTCCATGATAATTTGGTCCTATTGTCTTGGGCCTGTGGCACACAGTACATCATGGTGGGAGCATGTAGCAGAGGATTATTTACTTCATGGCAGCCAGGAAACAGAGAGACAGGAAGGGCTAGAGTTCCAATATCCCCCTTCAAGGGCACATCTCCCATGAGCCCACTTCCTTCCACTAAGCTCTGCCTCCTAAAGGCTTCACCACCTCTCAAGAGCACCACAAGCTGGTGACCACACCTTGAACGCAGAGGCCTTTGGGGGGCAACTTGCCCAAATGGTAGCAGCCGTATAGAGCAAATGCTGTATTTGCTCAACATAGCTTAGAACGCAAACACATTTGGGTCAAATATTAATACCCTTCCCCACGTTTATTTTTTGGCTCAGCTCTGAGCCTTGGGCTCCCCTCAGGGCTTCTCTCTGTCAAAATGGCATGGCCTTGCCTACTGTGAGGTCTTTAGTCTTCAACCCCCATCAGGCATGTGCCAAATCCATGAACATCTGTCTGTGTCTTACTCAACAGTCTCAGCACTCAGCCATAGACTGCTGTCTCCTTCCTGTCTTGCTTTCCATAGTACTTCACCCTCCTGCTCGCTCTTGCTCTCCCATCACAGTTTCAAACTTAGCTCTCTCCCACTCCTGATCTCTCGACACTGGAGATCCCCAGCGCTCACAATGGGCTCTTCTCTCTCTCTCTGTTCTCTCCCTCTCCACAGTTTAAAAGACCCTGTTATGTGATGACTTCCACATTGGTGACTCCAGCCTACATATTTCTTTGGTCCACCATACTCACATAGTAAACCCCTTGCTTGACATCTCAAGCTCAACGTGTTTGAAACTCAATGCTCAGATTTCTCACCAAGCCGGCTCCTGTTGGTTTCACTATCTCAACAAGTAGGGACCACTATGCCTCCCAAGCCAGAAGGCTTGTGAGTCTTTTGAAGACTTTTCTATTCAATAAAACCAATTGGTCAGTAGGTCCTGTTGGTTATATAGGTTCAGAAACTCTCTCAAATCTATGCATGTCTATTCATGCATGTTCATTCCTGAACTATGATCACAGCTCCTTCACAGGCCTATCTGCATTTGCTGTTGCCTTCAGTACTGGCATTCACCTACTGTCTCTCAGTTCAAAGTTGTCCTTTCATACTCTGCTGTGTTGTGGGAGCTGCTTTCTGAAATTTCTATCTCTAGTTATTTCTATGTTGTCTTTCCTTCTTCCAATACTTGTGTCACCAAGTTCCTATATGAAACCTCACCTGTTGGAAATAGGGTAGTTTCTGTTTTCCTAGATGACATACCCTCCTTATAATCCATTTTCCACACAGCTATTGGGATGCTTTAAAAGTATAAGTCAGACTATACTGATAATCTAAAAAAGTATATATGATCTCCTCCATGGTACCTTGAATAAAATTTCATCTTATTAGCTTTGCCTAAGTAGGTTCTACTTCCCTGTATCTCACTTATTTTATTCCATACCACCAAACACAACAGCCTCCTGGTATCTGGAACACGCTAAACTTTCCCCTGCCTTTCCTTTAGTTCAGGTAGCTCTTTCTAATTGGATGGCCCATTTGTATATTCCTTGCATGAGTGACGTTTTTGCATTCTTCAGTACTCAGTTCAAATGTCCTTTCTTAAAGAAACCTCTTTCACCCTAAATTATTTCAGCACCTTGATATGTCCCTATCATAATTTATATCTAAAATTTCATTTAATTAGTTTTTTTTAGATAACTCCCATTCCTCACATTATGGAAGGCAAAGATTTCACTGAACTCACCACTTTGTGCCTAGCCCAATAGCCAATGGCTTCAACATACAGTTGTCTAAGGCATATTGGCACCAGCCTGTAGTCTCAGCACTTTGGAGGCTGAGGCAGGAGGACCACTTGAGCCTAGGAGCTTGAGGCCAGCTTGGACAACATAGTGAGACCATAATGTTTTTGTAAATAAATGACTTTCTTATGTTCCCGGGGAAGAAACCCCAGCACTTACCTAGCATACAAGTGCGCTACCACTGAGCTACATGCTTGCCCCCAAGTAAATGAATAACTTGTAACCAACAAAAAATTTGAAAAATCGTAACTAGTTCTCTTTATTTCTTCTAAAGGAAGATTTTGCTAGGCAAATTGATATTATACTTGAGAGAGAAAATAACTTAAACATACTAATCCATGGTGGGTTCATTGAAAACAAGTTTTGCTTATAAACCTTTGTACTAATTGTAAATTTTCCTTACCTACTCAACAAAGTAATTTCTCCAAGGAACTCCATGAATCTGTAAATAATTAAATTACTATTAATTTTTTAAAGATTCTTTAATTGGGACCACTAATTTGGTTAGGTCTTTCTCCTATTTAATGTGAATTTATTAAGTTTTGCCATATTTGCACCGTTCATTTTCTTCTAAAAGATATGACTGCTAGGTTACAGAACTGTCAAAATTCCTTTAATTCCTATGTTGGAATTCAAAACAAAATTTCTAGAAAATATCAGCGTTACCCTATAAGCTACATATGGTAAGAGTTACTGTATAAGTCAGGGAAGGAACCAAAGAGATATCTGTAGGCAGCACACTGCTGCTACTGAACAAGATGACTTGGGTGAGAACAGACTGAGGGACTTGGGAGGACTCACAGCCTTGTTCCAGAGCCCATCAGTGTGACTTTTTGTATACCCTCATTCAAATTGTTTTCCTGTTGTCTTCTCTCCTGCTCACAAATACCTTTGTGATGGATACAGCATTATTTACAATTGGTCACCATCGATGGATAATTTGGTTTTTTTTCAGTTGGTCTGTGAAAAATGTGAATAAAGTGTCACATTAACTACCGTTGCCATGTAGTTACTGAGTTTTAATGACTGACATAAACTAATACATGTATCTATATGATGTGATTGGCATGAACACAGAACTTGCAGAGTTCTGACTAATGATATCCACTTGTGGTCTTATCAGTCTTGATACCAGTTGGTGCTGGATATTCACAAGAATGAAGGTCACAATAATTGCTTTTGCAGGTCTTTTATACTTTATATAGTATTAAATGATTTTTATTTGTTTTCAAAAAAATGTCTGACAATATCCAGTTTAATGCATTTTCCATCTGCAAAGCTTCCAAATAAAATACTTCCTTTTAAAAGTATCCAACCATAGGGCTGACGGTGTGGCTCAGTGGTAGGGTATGTGCTTAGGATGTTTGAAGCCCTGGGTTCAATCCCAGCACTGAAGAAAAAAATGTTTTCTAAATCCACCTTTTCATAAGGGTCACAAACCTACAAAGGTATCAATAGAGACAGAAGATACTAAGAACACCCTACACAAGTGAAGGGCATCACTAGGACACTGCCATCACTCCTACAGGTGGTGCCTATCAAATGCTGGAAGCAGATTTAGATAAGATCTTGGAGATTATCTATGAACTGAATGATAAGGCCAGTTTTGGGGGTCTATGGTAGTCATGATATCAGCAACCTATAGCTGATAATCCAAGACAATGGGGGAGCAGATAAGGGAGATTGAAGGAGAGAGTGATGGAGGGAAGGAGGGGGTGGGAGAGAGGGAGAGAGGGGGAGAGAGAGAGAGAAAGAGAGAGAGAGAGAGAGTGAGTCACTGGAAGGCAGATAACTACATTCACAATGTATATAGTGATACAATGCCAGTCAAAGCAAACCACATCACTAATAATTGATATTGCTCTAGTTTGGATCTGGAATGTCCCCAAAGGCCCATGCATTAAAGACTTGGTCCCAAGCATGCCACTCCCGGGAGGAGGTGGTAGGAGGATAAGTCATTGGGGAATACCCTGGAAAAAGATGGTAGGATCCTGGTCCCTTTCTCTTTGTCTCTACCGTGAGATGAGCACCTTTGTTCTGCCTCATGATCCCACCAGGATGTGCTGCCTCCCCACAGGCAGCCAACCAACCATGGACTGAAACCTCTGAAAATATGAACCAAGACATACCTGTCTCTTTATGTTCTTTCAGTATCCGTTACAGTAATGGAAAGCTATCACAGACACTATATTGACTTTAGCCCATAGATATTGAATCTTTTAACTTCATACCCCTATGCCATTTCAGTTTCTAGGGCTGTCTGATCAGAGCCATTTTAATATTGCTTTACTAAAGGTTTTCCAACAATTATAATAAAGGATACATTTATTTTATTAACTGTGGTAAATATAAGAAATAACAGCCTTTTTTCTATATGAGTATAAATAATTAAAAGCTTTAATTATAAAAACTTTTCTTTTACTTTTAGGACATTAGAAGCCCTGTGTTGCTGCTGTTGCTGTTTTTCCTGCTTGGTATTATATGAAAATTAACCCAGACTGTCTTGAAACACTAGTTAACCGGAAAAACAGACCTAGACCCACGTTGGTGGTGCACAGCTGAAAATGCTAACAGATGTCTGAATCTCTTAAACCAATGCAAATTTTTCATAAGTTTTTAGTCAATTGAGTAAGAAATAATGCAGAGCTAAAGACCTTCACAACTCTCTTATTACCGATCAAATCTGGCCTTCTATAAGGCAAGTGACTTCACTGATGCAAAATGTGGCACGTGGCTCTGATTCCTTTCCTCAAGGAGTAAAAAGGACAGGGTGATTAGGGTTCTTAGAATCATTAAAAAACCAAGAATAATTAACTCCTGGAAAATATCATCCCCAGTATTTATTAAAGTTGACATTAAAATAACGAAGAATTAAATTCTCCGAGGAAAGAACTTTTAGATTCCTCCTGACAACAGAGAAGCTGTAGCTGACAGATGCTGAGGTCAGACCATCTAGCCTCTTACAGCTAATACAAAACCTATTACAGCACTCGGGTGCACATTGCTGGGCTGGGAGAATGAGCATGTGTCTTTAAACTCTTAACCACAGATTAGAGGCTTGCTTCCTCAGGGGTTTTAGTTTCTTTTAAACAGATGGTCCAAAGTGAGGCTGAAGGAAGCTGTTTTGATCCATTGTGTAGGTACAGAATGTTATCTTTGTTTTGTTTAAGCATTACACTGCCTAGAGTTAAATAATTGGGTGAAAATTCTCAGCTTTAACTTTGAAGCCAGAGCACAGGGAGGCAAAGTGTTTGATACTTTCTCCTAGTGAATTTGCACAGATGTTTACTCTCCTGCAAATACGAAAGTAAATACAACTAGTCTTAGTATTGATACAGTTGTTTAGAGGATAGGAAGGCTTCTAGGAACACTGCAATCATGACAGTTTTTTGCAGAAACGTTGTTGTTTAATATACTTTAGAGATAGGAAGAAGTATCTACGTATAAGTTTCCATACAATACCAAAAACAGCTTTCTAAAGGCAAAAAGGAACTCTCCCTGACGCACATTTTAACTCTACAAACTACGATACAAGTGAATTCAACTCTGAAATTCTGACTTCCTTAAGCATTTGCCTATGACATTGTTCTGATCTATCTTATACTCCCACTTATATTGTTAAAATAATAAGGCTCAAAGAAGTACCTCTGCATGCATACAAGACTGGGAATAAAGAATGCTGTGTTTTTAAATTTAGCATTTGAATGCATTATTTTATATAATCCCCCTAGCTTGGTTTCATACTGGTAAATGGTGTTTCATCAGCCCGAATGATTGGAAGGACGGTTCATGAATTTAGTTTATGAATACTGACACGTTTCGACCCACAAATAGGGATGTAACATTGCATCAAAATGGAACTAAATGAGGGAAAAGGAGGCAGCAGCCAATAGGCAAATCTAGATGAAGTGAACAAAGCTCTTAATTTAATAATGAAACCACTCCAACTCACAATGTACTGTACTCTACCTCTCGCCATTGAATTATTAAAATAAATGCATATTCAGATGCTTCCCAAAGATGCTTTCCTTCTCTTTCAGATTCAAAAGAATGCCTCTCTAATCCAATACAATCCTTTTCACGCTGCATTTCAGCAGCTGTCTTTCCTGATTTCTAATCAAAGCTGATGATAACTGGCTTTGGCAACAGACTGTAAAATCCCAAATGAGTAATTAAAGCTATAAATGTGCTCACTTCTTCTTTAAAACACAGGGTGCATTTCATAGCCTAACACATTCAAGCTCAACAAGGCTCTCCTGGTTTTTAATTTGGTCAGGATCTTTTGGACTTTAATGAAGGAATGGTTGAGCTTTTGTGTTTGCATTTATCAACAGCCAGTTCCTCTTAAACTGACAAACTTCTCTGTCCCAAACCTTTCCCACACACGGGCCCAGGACAAAGAAACTGGTAGCCACCAACTGGTTTAGACTAAGGAAGACATATGAAGAAACAAGTCATACACTATTTTAAAGAAAAACATAAGAAAATAACTTCAAAATCACTGAAAATGCTTTAAAAAAAAAAAGCCACTAAGTTAAAATTTTCTGAGAAACAGTGTTCGAGAGGGAGAAAAGGTCACCTTGAAGGTGACTCTACCTTGAAAGAAAATGTTCTTTTTTAATCCATCCCACCTCCTGCAAGAAAGATTTTGAGCAACTCCTGAAGTGGAGAAAAAAATGTCAACTTCATTAAAGTCTCAACTTTATATTGTTTCTAGCTCTTAAGTGACTGCATTGCACAACCATGAGTAAATATAGAATTTTTTTTCAGTGCTGAGGGTGGAACCCAGGTCATTCTGCATGCTAGGCAAGTATTGTACCACTGAGTTACACACCCTAGTCCTTGGTTTTTTTGACAGGGTCTCACTATCAAAATAACCAAATTTATTTTAAATTATATCAAACAATGCTTTGTTGAAGGTCATGTGCAACCTGAAAGAATACTGTTGAACTACTCAACTCTGACTGACAGCTTCTTTCATCTTCTATTGTCTCAGTGTCTAGTAAGCACTGACAGGACCAGCAAAGAGAACTTGTGTGTACCCACAATGTAGTTGGCGCTGAAGACTTTTGGTGGAAATCAGCACCAACAATGGGAAGTTCACTGTTACTGGAGGATCAGGCAGAGGAAGTGGCAAAGGTAGATGACAGGCTGAGGGCAAGGGATGAATTTCTTCTTTTGGATGGAAACCCTTGAGAAGCTCACTCTCAAAAGCCCAAAGGCTTTTAAGTGGGTTTGCCTTAGATGGAGATACTCTACCATCTTTTTATAATATTATGTGAAAATAAGAAAAAATGTATAATTTAAAAATATTTTTTGGATGAAATTACATATTTGAATTTGCGGGAAATTGGACAGATCACAGACATTGACCATAGTACATTTTAAGTTGTTAACAGATGGTAGGAAATTAGAAAAATATGAACAGCAGTTACTATTCACTGGGCACATCTCAGTGCCAGGCACTATGCTCCATGCTTTCTGTGTTACCCATTCGATTCATTTAGACTGCTTGGGCACTGTTACTCCCTTTTATACACAGGCAACTGAGATGAGGAGGCTAAGGAACATAACCAAGATAAATCAACAGAATAAGAAATCATGGAGCCATTTTAAAGCAGGCTTTTGTAAGAGAACAGGGAATGTCACAGAAAAACGTTGGTCACATAGTCCATAAAACAGCACACTGCTAAAGAGAAATGTATAGAATGATTCTATTTTGCTTTTGAATAAGTACAGATATGTAAATATCTGTATGTATTTGTCTAAGAATATACCATAAAACATTCACAATTATTGTTCTGGGGTTGGAAGATTTACTTTTCTGTATTTCCTATATTTTGTATGAAGAAAATTTATTACTTTCCTATTACAACAATTTTAATGCTTGATCAAAAGAATTATACTATTAATATATGTCATGATTTCAGAAGTTCTCCTTTACATACTAACAAAGGAGAATTTTCTAGAAGGTATGTAAAAAGGGTTAAGAGAAAAACCTCAGATAAAAAGTCTTTTAAGTATAGCTGCCTGGAGGTGGGGGGGGAGGTGGGGGAAACCAAGAACCAAGAAGCACCGTGAAGAGAGGACTTGCTTTGCTTCCTTATAGGGGCGTCTCCTCTGTGGCAGACCTAAGAGGCATTGCTGCCTTCAACCTCCTCAGCAGGATTCCCTGAGGGTAGATAAATAGTCCCTGCATCAGGCCAACTTCAAAACCACAGAGGAGGAAGCAGTGCAGACAACATGAGCGGGAGGCAGAGCTATAGCCCCATGGTCCACACAAGGGACGGCCATCTACACAGGCCATGGCTGTCAGTGCCACAGTGGGGGGCAGTGAGGGGGCAGGAAGGCTGCATCAGGACTAACAGGGTCTCTGTGCCCACTGACTTCCATTCTAGAGGGCAGAAGCAGAAACAAAGCATGATTGAATTGGGGAGGCAGAGAATTCAAGGAGGGCCACATGGAAGAGAGGGCATGTCTCTGGACCAGTCTGTGGGAGACCCACTCAAGAAAGGATCTTGGGACCAGCTAGGTGAAAGGAAGCAGACAGTCAAGGTATAGCTCAGGTCTTCAAGCAGATACGATGACAAGGGCAGAGGCAATGAAAGGGAAAGGGACCTCCTGGCCAATAGCTCAGGAGATGGTGTGGCTGGAGTGTGAGCACAAGGGAGCAGGTGTTTTATCTCGGTGGCCAGAGATAAAATACAGGGCACGGCACAGTCCTCAGTAGAGGTGGAGCCTTGGTATCCAGACAGCAGGGAAGGGAAGGGCAAGGGTGGGTCAACAACCAGAAAGAAGAAAAAGAATTGAATAGGAGAGCAGAAGGCAGTATGGACGTGGATGGAAGCAGAGGGAACAAGGTTGCCATGTTTGAATCATAACTGCAAAGGGACACCAAGGAATTCAACAAGAATCTGAAACCAACCACAGAAGGGCCACAGACACAGCCCAGGCCCCACCTAGCTAGTAGAGAAAATAAGAAGGATATGGAATTCAGGATGGTAAGGTCCCCAAGTCAGGGGAAATGGGTGCCTAGATACCCCACACCAGAGCATCCTTACCTGATGCTCAGTTAGAAGGGATAAGGAGTTAACATTAACATGCAAATCATCCTTTCACTGCTTAGTCACAAATACCTGCATCACTGAACTTTCAGGTATATCTGGTTATAACTACCTATGGTGCACACTGAATTTCTTTTTCAAAAATCATCTTATTTTTATGCTCAGGTAAGGCCTTTGACAAGGTTATCATTTATAACAAACATCTCAATCCAGCCAGAAACCAGTGGCTCATGCCTGTAATCCTAGCTACTCAGGAAGCAGAGATCAGGAGGATTGTGGTTCAAAGCCAGCTGGGACAAATAGTTTGCAAGCTCCTATCTTGAAGAAACCCTGGTGGCACAGTGGCTCAAGGTGAAGGCCCTGAGTTCAAGCCCCAGTACTGCAAAAAACAAAAACAAAAACAAAAATCCTAAATCTAGGTGCTTTCCAATAACCAGCTGGCATGCCGGGGTGTACTCTGCTTTGCAAAGTTGCTGCCAAATATAGCATCTTACCTGAATTAGCTTATTTACCCACTGTAAGTCTAGAGGGGTGGTGAAGGTCAATGTTCGGTGTAATTGTAACAGTGATCTATGCAACACACAAAGGAGCTTTATCTTTGAGTATTCTTCCTCACACACACTTTAGTTCATACATCTTCATTTTGTGATTGGCAAAGGAGGAGTGCTCATTCCTGTCTATCAATCTAGAAATAGGCCAGTGATAATCAGGAGACTTGCTCAAGGAGGCAGGCAGTGGCCTCCCAGCCCACAAGTCTCCAACTCCACATCAGGCACCACTGTGACTTCCTTCAAAGGCAAGTGTCATGCACTGCAGCTATCTTCTTCTGTACCCTCCTCCCTCACCCCAACTTCTGTAACTAACGTGAAGAGCTGTGAGATCAGGTTCTTCCCAGCTCTAAAATGGAAGAAATCTATGCTTCTAAGCAAACATCTGTTAACATCAAGTTTAATGAAAACCAATATTTCATCAACAACAAAAGCAATACTATACCTGTCAAACCATCACTGCCCTCAACATTTGGAAACAGAGATGATTAGCACTTTGATGGCCTTGTTAAAAAAGCGTGCACATTACAAATAATTTACAGACCCAGTTCTCTGTTTGCAGCCACGGCTTTAGAAACAGGAAAATCCATTTGCATTTCTGTCTTGTTAATTCATGTGTTATGCCTGTGTTACTAATAACATAAAATATTTAAAATTTGTGTTACACACAGAGCCAATTATAATTATCTAGTGAGAAAACAATTTTATATTGCGAATCTAAAAATAATCTATTTTACCATTTCACCAGATACATACTTTATGAAATAAATTCTATTGCCAATTAATTTAACAGTGGCTCATCTCTGGGCAGTCCAAGTTTGAAACATTCCTACCAGCTGAGGTCCATGTTCACAGTATAACATCCAGAAAACACCAGATAGACACAAGTTACTCTCATGCATATGCAACAGATATTAACTACATATCCAGAATATCGCATTCAGGGATCATCTCATTTTGTTTATTCTCTAGTTTGGCCAGCAATTATATAGAGATTAAATTCCATTTAAAATAAAATCCAAGAGGTTGTCCAAAATTTTGTGCTCTATTAAAAGAATATTTCTTCTAGTAACTATACTGGACTCTAAATTCTAGATCTACTTAATTGGGCAGATTTTATTTTAATCATTATATATTTTTGTCATGAGATATTACCTGAAACACAATTAAATATATTTATAAAAACTGCAAGCTGTCACTATGCCAAATGTTCTACTTATATTGTTTCATTAATCCCACACACAGCCCTACAAGATACCAATTCTAATTATTTATTTGTATACAGTTATCTTACACATTTACAGAGAAGTAAACAGAGATGCTTTGTTTCCCAAATTGTTTTAAGTTTGAGAGAGAAAAACTCGTGTCAGTATATTAGTTTTTGTGTGTGCTTGATCAGTTAAGACCAATAAATTGATACACATGCTAATAAGCTTAATATTTGTTTCTCCTGCACCTCAACTTTAATACTACAGCACACTTACAGAACGCTCCTTCAGACAGTGTTTAATTACCAGTGCTTTTGCTTACAATTTGAAACTAATTGGAATAGGACTTTGTTTAGTATAAACAGATATCTCAAAAGAAGCTGATTAAGGGATAATGTTTCTTACTCAGGAAACATTTAAAGGAAATCAGCAAAATGTTGTGTCTAATTGAACATAATGCCCAGTAGTGCCTGCATATCTGCACAGGAAGAAAACACAGACAAGGGAACACTGAAGATTCCCAAAATAGCCTACACTCTTTGTTTCCTTTTGATACCTGTTCCTGAATCCAGCAATATCAGGAGGACGACACACCATGGACATTGGATGGAGAAATGGCCAAGAACCAAGAAAACAGAAACAAAACAACAAAAAATCCCAAGACCCCCCCACCAAAAAAATATATACATATATGCAACTTTTATCAATTCAGAATTGTAGTCACTTTTCAGGGGGGGAAAAAAGCCCTTGAAAAAAATTAACAGTACAAAATGGATTTATAAAGTGATCTGTTTTATTCTATGTCATTGATAAGTTACTAAACAGTTCAACATGCCTAGTTTTGAAGACTGAATCATCTCTACATGCAGATGTCACGCGCCATGTTAAGGAATCTTCCTAACAAATCAAGTCATTATATAATTTTTTTTCCATTCATTCATCATAAGATGTTTTTAAATGCTCCACAAATGTACCCAGTTTTTAGAAGGCATAGGGTGTAATAGTCATGGCCTCCTTATCTCCTTGAGATAAGTCCTTATCTCCTATGAGAGATTCAGGGTTATGGGGGCTCCCTATGCATGAGGTTGCATTCTAGCAGCAGTGCAAATCCAAAAAACAGCTTTCAGGAAATGTCTGATTTCTTAACATCACCAAAGAAGAGATGCAGAAGAACATGGGGAAATTCATGCAAGTGGAGGGGATTCAGATATTACTAATTACCCTGTGTGGACACTGGAAATCAGCTGCACTCAAGACAGCTGAAGACTTGACAGGAAGAGAACCAGCACTCTAGACCAGCAGCATAGAGGGGACAAAAGAACCTCCTAAAGGCGGTGTCAAAACACGAAGACAGGCAGAGCATAAGAGACCAAGAAATGAGGCGTCCTATAAGGCCACAGGGACACATGCTCATTGGCAATTGGTCACTTGACAAAAGCCTTCTTTTTTTTTTCTTTTAAAACCCTTAAAATTGTAAGGGTTTTAAGAGTAAGGTGAATCGATGGAAAACCCTTTGTAAAGTAATTATTCAAGTATATTTAAAGGAGGCAATGGTGGTCCAGAATTAACTTTCTACTACAGACAATTAGAAAACCAGACAAAACACAGGAAAAAAAAAACTATTTCCTGAAATTGAGGTCCAGGAAGACTATCTCCTGATAAAGGGAAAAAGATGAGGTGGCCCCTACCATCACCTGGGCTTTCTGTTGGGTGGTAACTCCCACACCACAGCACAAGGAAGGGAAAGCAGACCACACCATCGTTGCAGAGACAAGGGACAGAGTTCTGAATCTGGGTGAACACAGGTGGTTAGCATCTGTAGACCAATAACACACCAACAAACTGAGCAGACTCATCATACAGAGAAAGGGCTTCAGAAATCTACATGGGTCCTTTTCTATACTGAAACCTCACCTAGGCATGAGTAAGGGAAACTCCTCAAATCCAGAAAGAGCAGCTTCTGTGGAAAGTGTAATAACTAGACAGCAGTAGGATAACATTGTGTGTGTACTTACAGTGGCCAACTGAAGGAAGAGACTTTATTGAACTGCTGGCTGAATATACTGGGTCTTCAGTCAAGAAGGGCCACACCAGAGAAAAGAGGTTAAATTGCACCTTAGAATGAGCTATTCTGAATTTGGCATAAAACATATTAATGAACAATCTAAAACCATGAAACTATCAGCAAGTAACTTAACTGTATGCCAGAAAAATTACAACACTCAAGAAATACAATAAAACCCAGCCCTCACCAACAGAAAATTCACAATGTCTGATATCTAATCAAGAATTAGCTGGGGGCCGGTGGCTCACGCCTGTAATCCTAGCTACGAGGAGGGAGAGATCAGGAGGATCCTGGTTCAAAGCCACCATAGGCAAATAATTCGCAAGACCCTATCTCAAAAAATAAATTAATAAATAAAAAATAAAAATCACTGAAAAGGGCTGGTGAAGTGGCTCTCAAGGGGTAGGTCTTGAGTTCAAGCCCCAGTACCACACACACAAATAAAAATTAGACATAAAAAAAAGGAAGAAAATGCAGCCTACAATCAGGAGATAAATCAGTCAATAGATAGCAAATTCAGAAATTCAGAAAGTAGAGTGAGGGCTGGGGCTGGGGGTGTAGCTCAGAGGTAAAGTGTGTGCTTAGCATGCATGAGGCCTTCCCTGCATTTGGTCCCAAGACCAAAAGAGAAAGAGAGAGCAGAGACAGAAAGAGAGAGGGAGGGAGAGAGGGAGAGAGAGAGAAAGAGAGATTGAGAAGAGACAGTGATGATGCAGCTAGAGAAAAAAGAACTTTATAATTTTTACTTCACATATACTGTATATGCTAAAGAAAGTGTTGGGGTTTAAATACTGTTTGTCCCTTCCAAAACTCATGTTGGAGTTTAATCCTTCTGTGAAGCTAAATCAAACTATATGGGGTTTATAGGTGGGGCCATCTGGGAGATGATTAGGACTAGCTAAGGTCATAAGGGCAGAGCCCTCATGCATGATTGAATCCTGGAGGCATTATAAGAGGGAAAGAAGGACCAGAAGACACACACATTCACACGCCAGTTCCCTGTCTCTTGCCATGTGATGCCCTGTGTAACCTCACGATGCTGCCAGCCCAGGGACCATCACCAGATGCATCCCCTCAACTTTGGACTTCCAGATCCATGAGCCAAAATCAACCTCTTTTCTTTCAAATACCCAGTCTATGGTACTGTGTTATGAACAACAGAAAACAGAATAAGAGAATATAAAAGAAAAAATGAACAGAAAGAGGAAAGAAAGAAATCTACAGCATTTTGATGGTACCAAGGAGGCTTGGGACAGAATGAATAATTAAAAATTAATAGACAGGGTTGTTAACATGACTCAAGTGGTAGAGCACTGCCTAGCAAACATGGGGTCCTGCGTTCAAACTCTGAACTGAAAAAAAAATGAAAAGTAAAATAAAATAAAAGTTGACAGACAGAAGAGAAGATTTTCAATGTCCTTAACCACAGAGCAATGATAAATTTTTGAAGTAACAGATATGCTAAACTACTCAAATGTGATCATTACATATTGTAAACATATATCAAAACACTATATTATACCACCTGAATATAATATATATAATAATGTGTTGATTAAGATAATAAAAAGAATTAATTAATCAGTTCAAAAGATAAAATTGTTATCCTTGTTTTTGTAATATAAAGGAATCAGTGATATTTTGATTCAGAATAGTGTGTACACTGAGCCCTTTATAAAAATGAAAAAAGCGTAAGTCTTCTTTTAAAAAATGTTACAACTAATATTACAAAACTCCAATTTTCCCATTTTTCAAGTACTACAACAATTCAGAAGGAAGTAACAACCAGGTCTGTTTTAAACAACTGACTGGTTTGAGGCGGCTGGCCACACTGGCAGGCATCCTTTACCACACTGCATACATTCCTTTCTAGATCAGTTCACATGCGTTTGCCTACAGTTCTTTGAGGCAACAAATTTCCAATCACTGATGAAAGATAATCTGCACTTTATCCCTTCAGATGGGTGTTTATATTACCAAGAGCTTGGAAAATGGATCAATTCAAGATAAAACATTTTGCTAACAACTTTCATGGTTCACTGGCAGAGAAAAGAAGGCTTATTAGCTTGGCACTCCCAGATATGGCCTTGTCCATATGGTAAAAAACATACCAGATTTTTTAAAAGTCAATCAAACCATTCTGGCCTAGCTATTAAAATAAACAGCATGGTCAATAAAACCGGTTGTGTTATTTAAGTCCATCTGTTGTTCTCCCCCAAGACTGAAAGAGCATTACCATCAGAGATTGTATCTGTTTCTCTTTCAGCCCCACTAGCTTCTAGTACACATCATCATGCAATGGTTATAGAGAACATATTTTCTAAATATAAAAATCAGGACACAGCTGACATATGGTCTAACAATGGGAGAAAAAGTAGAAAACACAGATGATTATAACAAGGCTCAGAGAGGTCAAATAACTTGTTAAACATCCAAGTAAGTGGCAGAGCCAGGATCCAAATCCAAAGCCACACCTGGTTGTACTTGTTCCTGCCTGCAAAGATGTGTGTAGAACAAAGGCAGAAAAGGAGGCAGAGCTAAGGAACAAGTCCAGTGAAAGGACATTTTGTATACTCTGTCTTAAAACTTCCAGGATTCCTGAAGACTGTCAAAAACAAAGAGTAAAATTATTACAACATAACACTCACCTGAAGCAAGTCTTAACTCTAACAGTTAAGAATGAACTATTTCTGTTACAGAAAGCACTATCAATAATAAGGCATTCTTTTCCATAAGTAGACATTTATATATCTACTCATGGTTCCTCAATTTTTTAGACATGCTGCTGGGACAGAAACCTGGGACATAAAGCCAGTGCCAAGTTTTCTGAGAAATATTAAAAAGGTAATAAAGTGTCCAGTCCAATGAGTATAGTTACACATCTGAACATATACCAAATTGTTAAGGACACAAATTTTTATTTTTTAACATTTAGCAATTTTTACTCATAGTCAAACCTGGTACAAGTAGTGAAAGCTATTAATCTGTACTTCATAAGGAACCATTTAACATAGCTGTAAAAGATAGTCATGTAGCGTTTCATAGACAATCTGGAAGAAATGAAAAACTCCTATTTATTCACCTATTTTTTTTTCTCACTGTCAGCATTAGCTGGACAGACTCTACCTTTCCTAGCTGTGCTTCTATGTGTTACAAACCTCAGACACAGCTATCCATGTGTTTTAAGAGGAAGCACTTAGAATTCAGGGTTTAAGCAAATCCAGCCAGGTTCCCCTGGCCATGTGGCTGTGCCAGGTTCTGATCTGATCCCACACATCCTCAATGGAGGCCCAAGGAGAAGGCGGGCTCCATCCTGTCAATCCCAGTACCTCCTCTCACTTCCCTGTCCCACTGCCTTCCCCAGGTGGCAGCATGGAGGCCAGGATGAGCCACCACACATGCAGCACACACACACACACACACACACACACACACACACACAAAACCAGGCTGGTCTACGAAACCAGAGGGATATTTGGAAAATAAGGCTCGTGCACAGACAATAATCTCAGCTACAAGGATGCCCGCTGCACACAAGGGGCTTTGTTCTCCCCCATTGATAGCATCATCTAAGGATGGGTCCCAACTATGTACTTCCTGACTTTTACACTGGAGAAATCAGTCTTGACTCTCAGAATGCATAAAACAAAAAATTTACACGTCATTATTGGCCACTGAAATGATGAAAGGAAACTGCCAGAATACACACACACACACACACACACACAGAGTTTTCCACAGCCTAGAACCCTTAGCTTTAAGTACAGTTAAAAAAAAAAGAGTTGGAGCAGTTAGCAACCCTGTCAGTGTTGGAAACATCTTAACAGTGTCTCACAGATGAAAACGCATAATACAGAATGAGAAGAAGAGGGAAAGCTAAATTATGTCTGTAGTCATAATGAATCAAAGCCCAGAAGGAGGTCTGCAAATCAGCAGGTTCTAATGAAATATTAAGGTAAGTGATTATTGATGAAAAATGAATAAGCCTTTTTGATTTCAGCAACCTTTAAATCACACCTAGCTAATTAAAACAACTCAAACGCATTCATTTATTCCTTGACGGGCATTTAACTAGCTTTGGGTATAATGAGACTTCATTTATAAGGCTTGCAGGTAGTTGAACCCAAGCAAGTGGACAAAGTGTGCTGGAAAAAGACATACCCATAAAAGGAAAAATCTAGCTCCCTTTCATATTCTATGTATCACTTCAAGGCTGGAAACTGAAAAACCCACTCGGGATGTTTCCTGTTTACCATAAAGAGAACATCAATAATACTATACTACACATCTGTTAACATTCAGCTGTACTTTAACTAGTTATCATGTAGTGAACACAAGGGATTTATATTAATATTATGCAATTATATGGCAATTTTATTTAAATATATCATAGAGCTATTTAAAATAGCTCTATCACCCACTTCTAGGGAGAAGCAAAAACTAGTGTCTAGAAAGGAGAGAATTTTCTACAGGTGGCAGCATACGCTGTAGGAGAATAGGACTCCAGCTCCGAGGCCTGTGCAACGTTCACTCACATCTTCTGATATCATAATCCTCCTCCACTCAGTTTCCTGTTTTAGAAATTGACCTTGTGTTGTTCAAGTTAAATACTATGCCAAATGTATGCAGATGAGTTGCCTCCTAGTTACAGAAATTAATCAAATGTCCACAGCAATGCTCATTTTACCACTTAAGGAAAAGAACTGCAGATATCAATTGTAACATCAAAATAAAAGGGTAAGAAATCTAAAATAGGACTTTATACATGAAAGGTGTGGAAAATGGGGAAAAATAATTGACACCGCAAACTTTTTAGCTTTTACATGTCCTCAGAACTCAAGAATAAAGATGATACTGCTGGTGGGGGTGGCACAATAATCATGATAGCAACTTGTGTCCATCAGCTTGCCGTCCCCATGATAAGATGCCCGAGATAGCCAACTTCTGTGAAGGGCAGGCTTATCTTAGCTCACAGTTTTGGAGGTTTCCGGCCATGGTCACTTAGTCCTGTTACTTTGGGCCTGTGGTGAGGCGGAGTATTCCAGGCAGGAGCACGTGGCAAAAGAGGTCTGTTCACCTCAAGGCATCGTGAAGCAGAGAGAAAGACGAGAGTATCTGGGGTCCCAACAGTCCCTTCTAGGGCATTGTCCCCCCAATAACCTCACTTCTTCCCACTAAGCCTCATCTCCCAAAGTTCTACCATCTCCTAGCAGCACACAGGCAAGTGACCAAGCTTTCACCACATGGGCCTTTGGGAGACAGACAAGAGTCAAACTACAGCATAGTTAAAACTTACTAGACTCTTCCATTGTGTCTGGCAATATCCATTGCCTTCTATGCAGGCTCACACAAAAAAAACCAAGGAGGTAATTATTAATCCCACTTCATAGATACAAGTAGTGAGGAATAGAAAGTTAACTGGCAGAGCCAGAATGTGAACTAAGGTTCCAACCTTAACAATACCTACTCTTAACAACACCTACTGCCTGTCTTATCACATGATATAACATTATATCAAATCCCAACTCTCAATTACATATGGGACCTATAAGGATTGTGAACTTAACATATAATAACCAAAAGGGACTTTTAAAAAGCCTCTTTTTATGTTTTTGAGATAAGTTCTCGCTGTGATCTCCGATTCCTAGGCTCCAGTGATCTTCCTGCGTGGGCCTCCTAAGTAGCTGGGCCCTAAGCACATACCACCACATCCACAAAGGGGCCTTTGACATAATTAAAATAGTTACATTTTACTGCTAGACATTCCATGGTTTTTTTATTTCCCCAAAACAAGCCCTTTCTACTTCTATACAGGTTATCATCTTCCTTATCCTGCACTGCACTTCACAAACTCTCTTTGCCATTCTAATAAGGAATTTGCTTTATTCATTTCTTTCTTTCTTTATGTGCCAGGCCTTGGAATATAGCAGCGAACCAAACAGACAAAAAAACTCTGCTTTAAAATGCAACTTCATTCAAGTTGGAGGAGATGCACTATAAAATTATTAAAGTGTTACAGACTGTGTCATAATGCCATAGCACCACTAGCAGGAAAAATTAAGCAGGGAAGGTAGACAGAGAGCAACCAGGACGGCAGAGGGGAGAGCAACAATTTAAAATTATTTCCTGAGGTCAACAGACTCCAGTTGTCACTAGTCACTATGGAATGGCAATGCCTGCCCAGGCTGGCTGATCGCTGTGGGAACAGAGCTGGTCCCTCAGAGGCAGCTAAGCTCTGGATGAGTGCTCCCAAGAAAGTGGCATTTCATATTGAAGCACCTGCGGCCCACACTTTCCCAAAGGCTGAGCAACTATAACCCCTGGAATATGTGATGCAAACCAGCTTGTCACCTGTCCTCCTTCTCATGATGAGTGGTACAGGGTTTTAAGCAGGAAGCCACACAGGCAAACTCCCTGGTGGCCACAACCAAGCTTAGCCAGAGTGCAGACAGAGTCAAAAGGGACATGAGTCCCTGAGAAAGGATGCTGTTTGCTCCATATGCCAGTCCCTCTAGCAGTGAGGAGGTTACAGGATGCTGGCTCATGTCCAGCTCAGCCCTGGATCCTCCCACTACAGCAGGTTTTATCCCCAAGCCTGTAGGAGGCATCAGTATTAATTTCACCATGATTTCCATTCTCTGAGAACACAGCTTCCTCTGGCCCATATGTACACACGTGTGTGGCACAATCCCTTGACTTTTAAACATTTTCAAGAATGTACTAGATGTAAAAGTCAGGAAGTGATGCATTCATGCAATAGCTGTAAAGGAAGTCATAGCAGACAATCAGAGAACAATCTGCCCTTCTAAAACCAACTGCCATACTGCTTCATTATAAACAGGATAGGATGCTGGGCCTGATAAATGTCCCTCAGCGAGGAGAACACAACACCTGCATCCAATTTGCCTTGGTCTACTATGAAAGCAGGAGATCATACAGAAAAAGCAAGACCATTCAAAGACATGTTGTTGTGTAAGAGAACCTTGGGTAGAATATTTTAGACTTGTCAATCCAAGAGGGATTCATGGGACTCTCAGATGCAAATAAAATTCTCCAGAAATCACATTAGAAGGAAGATGGTGACAAAACCATGGCTTTATGAAATTTGAATTGACCTAGGAAGGGAGCCTGTGTCTAGCAGATACTCAACGGATTCTGTGAGTGACTCCATCCCTTGATGCTCTAGAAAAGCCTATAGATCTCATGTCACCCACAGCCATGAAGGTCCCCAATAAGAATGTTCCTCAGTGCATAAAGGAAATATGCACTGACAACATTAACACTCTCACAGATCTCCCTTGAACTGACCACCCTAGGGTCATGACCATGACCCTGGGCTATGGCTCATGGATGCCTACTCCTAGGAAGCATCTCTACTACCTCACTGAGTCTGCAACCTCTCTTTATAGCCTGGTTCTACCTCATTATCCTGGAGGTTGTAAGGCCCCACCTTCTTGAGGGTTCAGTACACATGAACCTGAGGTTAGGCAAGCTTTAGTGGCTGAAATCCCACAAATCTTTTCAAAGAAACAGAGCACTCAAGAGAAAAACCATAGCAGTTCTGCCAGCAGCTGTCAGGGGCAGGAAGTAAATGGGAACTTTCACAGCAAGTGTTCACCATTTTAAATATTTATCAGGTGTCATGGTTTGGTAAGTGTCCTGTAAATACCATTTGTTAAAAAGACTTAGTCCCTTAGCCCGTGGCACTACTGGGAGGTGGTAGAACCTTTAAAGGCCTAGTGGGAGGTCCTGTAGTCACTGGGGGAGTGGCTTTGAAGGGTATATTGGGACCTCAGGCTCTTCCTTTTCCTCTCACATACAGCCAAGAGGTGAATGGTTTTGCAATGTCATATGCTCATTGCCATAAGGTGGGAGCCCCCCACACTGGAGGCCTAAAAGCAATAGATCCCCCTGATCATATACTGACACCTCCAAAAACCGTGACCCAAAATAAATCTTTTCTCTTTATAAGTAAGTGATCTCAGGTATTGTTACAGTCATGGAAAGCTGGCCAACGCAGATGGAGTATATAAAATCCAGCACATTAACTAGACCTTGACAGTCAGAATCAGGCAGTTGGCCCCTCCTCAGCCTCGATGAGCAGCTCAAGCCCACCTCCTCTTAGGAAACCATCCTTCCCCAACTCGAGCTAACCTTCCTAGCATCCTGTTTCATTCCAATCACATTGTGTGCAACATGTTGTCAGGGCCTGCCATGTGGCAGCAGGTGGGAGGAACTTGGAAAATGAGTCTTAACTCATTTTTATCTCCAGCAACTACCACAATTCCTGGCACAGGGTCCAGACTGAATAGGGGCTTAGGAGGTTATCAGATGGTCACAGAGACTGCCAAATATAATGTCAGATGAAGGCATACAAGAACTTTGGGCTTCTTCAAGGAGTGTAAGCCCTTGAATATTTCATAGAGTTTAAACATATGGAATAAAGGAAAGAAGGAAAGAATCATTAGAAATCATTATTCTCACTTAACCTTATTTTCTGTTATAAAATAGGTAATTTTTTTCAGCAGTACTGGAGTTTGAACTCAGGATTTCCTGCTTGCTACCTGTTAAGCAGGTGATCTACCACTTTAACCACTCCACTAGTGAGTTAAAGTAAGTGTTTTTTCAGTTATGTTATTAGCTTAGGAACCCCGCCCCCCGCCCCCTACAAACCTCCCAACATCTTTTACATCAGAATTTACAACTGTCTAGGATTTAAATCACAAACTTTTAGTCTGAATTCATGCACATCCCAGAAGTCCTCTGTAGTCAATAATTCAGAAATCATCATTTCACTTGGATAGTTTGCACCATTTTTAGTTTGCAACTTGTGTTAAGAGCTGAGCTCAGTGGGCTTGTGCTTTTTGCTTTGCTCTAAACATAGTCAGACTCCACCCCCTGGCACTCTCCAGCAGGTAGCCAGGAATTTCAGTTAAATCACAAGCAATGAAGAAGCACGAACTTGGACTAAAATTCTTGCCCACTTATTTAACTCAAATTTACATTTTGCAAACAAAGTTGAATTGAACAAGACATCCTTCCCACCAAAAGGAAGTGCACTGGAGACAATGATCTGGTAACAAAGTATTTTGTTTTGGGAATAGATATTTTTAAATCTCTGCATTCCTAAGGACTCAGTAATATAGCCCCTATGTAGACAAAGGGGTAAAGGTAGTAAGGAAAAGCATAATCTGGTATGGAAAATTCAGTTTAGAAATACTTGTTGCATAGAAATTCACACTTCTTACACTAATACACATTTATTTACTATAAATTTATGGCCATTTTATGAAATTTCAAATGCATCTTCAAATAATTTCTGCATGTCCATAGAATTAATGAATTACTTAATTATGTTCTGTTCTGTAATGTTTTTGAAAGTTCATAATTGTTCATGTTTCTATATACACACTTCCTTGAATGAAAGAGACCTAACCATTTCCTTGGTGGGAAAAAAAGCATCTTTTCAAACTCAACTACTGCTTTTTCTTCTATTATACAAAGTCAACCGATAAGGAAAAACCAGAAGATGGAGGAAAGGGGAAAAAATAGAGCATAATCAAATAGTTATCCACACTGAGGACGCAGGGTGCCCAACGGAAAACTCTAGAACATCTGGGAAGTTAATTTAAAAATGGATTGTGGATTCAGGGCTCGATAAAGTCTCCCAAGAAGTTGAAAATGCATCTCACAACAGGACTCCACATAAATCCTCATGAATTTATATTAACAGTTGATTGATATGCCATCCTTATGCAGGAGCAAAAAAGAAAATAACACCAACCTAAGATCACTAAATACCAGTGAGGTTGGCACTGGAAGTTGTGGGTTTCGGCTGTCAAAGGGACAGGAGAACTAGGTGGCAACATCACAATAGAAAGATGAGCTACCATTCCAAACCGCAAGTAAAGCAGGATTCTGGATCCTCAGATAGAAGCTAAAATCAAACAAAATACCAAGCAGCTGAAGGAGATTTGGACCACAGTGTAACTAGCTCATCGTCAAAGACCCAAAAGTTCAGTGCCTTGTGAAGGGAAAAACATTAGAATCAAAACGAATGCCTCTGCCGGGGGCTATTTGCCTGATAACTCCAAAGTCTAAAATAGTTTTCATTTAGCCCCATATTTCTGCAGAATATTTAAGCTTTCCCTAGGGCTAAAATAAATATATAAATAAACAACCCCCATTACACATTACTTCTACAAACAAATTGTGGTTTCAGGCAATGTTAATCAACAAAAAGAATTAAACAAGAAGCCTTTAAAATTAGCCATGACCTTATTTATGGCTTCATTACTTTCAAGATTTCATTTGTGGGGCTGTTTATGTCACCTCAACCTTTAATTTAATTGCTGCATCTCTGACTATATTAGAAGAGCTTAATGAATGGCGATTGCTTGCTTTCCTCACCAAAATTGAACACTTACAGAACTTAAAACACCAAAAAGCCATTTACCTCACACACGTATTTGGTGAAGTTGGATTTATATTTCTAGACTAATGCTCTACTAATCAAGTGGGGCGTAGACCAGTAGGACTCAGCCTGACAGAAAGAGAGATGAGTAAGAGACAGGAAGTCTGGCAACACACAGGAAATCAATGTGAGTCAATGCCCTGTATAGCTATCCTTATCTCAACCAGCAAAACCCCTTGTTCCTTCCTATTATTGCTTATACTCTCTCTACAACAAAATTGGAGATAAGGGCAAAATAGTTTCTGCTGGGTATTGAGGGGGGGAGCGGGAGGGGGTGGAGTGGGTGGTAAGGGAGGGGGTGGGGGCAGGGGGGAGAAATGAACCAAGCCTTGTATGCATATATGAATAATAAAAGAAAAATGAAAATAAAAAAAAAAAAAAAAAAAAAAAAAAAAAAAAAAAAAAAAAAAAAAAAAAAAAAAAAGGAAGTCTGGCAGGACCCATGCCCCATGCTGAAGGTACGTACTGTATCCTGGAGGCAATAAGCAAGGGAGTGACACAGTGCAATGTTCTTTTAGATAGAAAATTTGAGGAGCTGGGTAAAGTTGGGGAGGACAAGACTGGAGACAGGGAAGTTAGGGGACTCCTGCGAAGATCGCAGAGCAGTGCTACAGAAGGGGAGAAAAGACCTGGAGTGACAGAATGGAAAACTGGCAGGCATTCGTGGTGGGCTGTTGTGGAGGGTGGTCTACAAAAGAAAGGCTTCTGGCTTGAGTGGACAATGTGCAGTTCACTGAGATTAGGCCAATGAAACTAGAGATGGTTTAGTATAGGAAGTGATGAATTTGGGATTATTTATTTGTTGTACTAGGAACTCAGGCATACTAGGCGAGTGCTCCTCCTCTTGAGCCATGATCCAGACATTTTGTTTTTATTTTGCTTTTTGGATAGGATTTCATTAACTTTGCCTGGGTTGGCCTAGAACTCAAGAGTCTTCTGCCTCCTCCTCTCCAGGAGCTGGATTACTCGTGTGCGCCACCCTGTCTGGTTATGAGTTTAGGTTTAGGTAGGCTGGGTGTGGATGCCTGAGAGATACAGGAAGCAGGTGCATTCTCAGTGGGGGTGCTAAGGAACCCAGGACTTGTGGAGAGAGGGCTGGAGCAGTGCAGATGCACATGGCAATGCCCACAGTAGACAAAACTTACCCAAGAGTAACAGAGGACAGGGCAGTGGTCCCCATCTACGTAGCTAGGGACATTAGGGGAAAGCAGATTAGAGATGGTTACAGTGAAATCAGGAAGAAAGAAGCAAGAGAAAAGAGCAACAAGGAAACTTAAGAGAATAGCATTTCAGGGATGTCACAGAGTGATCTGGAATAGAAAGGATAGAGTGTTCACTGGATCTGGGATTTAGGAGGCTATTAGGAAACTGATATAGCATGGGTGCTGCCACAACTTACTACAAACTTAGCACAAGTTCATTATACTACAGTTCCAGGGAGTTAGAGAGTTAGAGGTCTAAAATAAGTTCACTGGGCTAAAATTGTGGTGGTGGTGGTAGTGGTTGGTGGGGGGCGGGGTGTGAGGTAATTCCTTTTGGAGGCCCTGTGTGAATCTGTCTCCTTGTCTGTTCCAGTTTCTAGAGTCACCTGCATCCCTTGCTGTGTGGTTCCTTTCTTGCCTTCCAAGCCAGCAGCAGAGCATCTTCAAGTCCCTCTCTACTCTGCCTCTCCGGTCTCCCTCTTCTACCTCTGAACTCTTGTGATTACACTGGGCCCATCAGGAGAATCCAAAAAAATCTCATCATTTTAAGATTTTGCATTGAATCTGATCTGCAACCCTTCTTACCCTAGGAGATACCATACCCCCAGGTTCCTGGATTAGGGTGTGCACATCTCTGGGGGCCATTACTGAGCCTACCACATGGAGTGAATGAGATGAAGACAGCAGGAGTCTGTATCACACCTAGACTAATCTTCCAAGAAGTTTGGGTAAGAAGTGAAGAGGAAAACTTGGGAGGAAAACAGATAGATGGTAAAGAGTGATGTTTCTACAACAGCACATGGTAGACTCAGGCATGTTTTCAGGCTCTGTGAATGTGCCAGTAGAGGCAGAAGCTGCACATGAGGCTGACAGAAGAGAGTGATGGGAGTGAGTCTGGGATGCAGGAGACTGCTCCCAGAGCTGGCAGGAAGGAGAGCCACTGATCCTCAGCTCATGAGGTGGGGAAGCAGTTCAGGTGAAGATATGGATGGGTCATAGCTCTGAAGCTGAGAGGGACAGACGTTGAAAGGAGCAGTGAGGTTGGGAACATTTGCTGAGGTGAATGGTAAAGGAGCCAGCAAAGGTCAGGAGTGGACAGATGGCAAAAGGTACCGAGATATGGCCCAGGTTGGATGGAGCACATGGATTTGCAATGACACCAATCCGCAAAACTCACATGACAATGAGATTCGCTGCCTTTCAGAACTACCTTCTCACATTTCAAGAGAAACAGAGAGAGACAATATGAAACGAATGAAGAAAGTGGAATTTGGCTTTTTGAATAGCAAGTGCAACTTTGTTATATGACCCAACATTTTTAAAAGAGTACATGTTTAATAACTGCCTGTATCTAAGAAAATGAGCTTTGTTCTGTGCTAGACTTCCTCTTGACACAACTGGATTCCAGTTTTAATGGGGGAGAAAAACAAGTTCACAAAGGTCTTTTCTTTTAAAATTGGCATTTTCTCTTTAGTGGCAAAATGCATGCAAAAAGCATATGATTATGGTATTTATGTTTCCATTAAGGTGTCCTCGGCAAGCAGGGGGAGTCTAGCCTACTATTTTCCTGCTATTTAGATTTATAGCAGCACAGTTCCTATTTTATTTCAATTATATTTGAGGACAATGCACTCTTGGTGGTAAATGATTGCATGGTGACAGTCAGCAAATGTCCATTAGAGCTGTCTTTCTGTGAAGTTTTTAACTACAGAGTCTGGAATCTGGATATAAAAATACAAATTGCATGATGTCCTCAAGTAAATAAAAAACATTATTGACCAGGATTTCATCATGCCTTTGTTATAATTCAAAGCACTCCAAAATTTCTAAGTTGGAATTGTGTAACTTACATGAAAAGAAACTTTTTGGTGTCAAGAAACATTAAATAAAGTTTTAGTTATCACATCATACCTGAAAGATGACCATTTAAAAAAAGTGATGATTGAACCATCAGTGAAAAGTGACATCGGGAATGCCAGGATAAAGCTCTTACTAATGACAATTATAAATTATTCCACAGCTTCACTGTTAACAGACTGTAATAAATGGACTCATATTGGAGTGTCAGTGTTTTTCCGTTCACTAGCTCAAGAATAATGCTCTCAGATCAGTTGCACTGGAGTCACCTATGGTGTTTGTTTAAACTGCGAGCTTGCAGTCCTCAACCAGTTCTACTGAATCCGAGTATCCAGGAGAGGAGGGCAGGGCATTTGTGAAAGACTCTGGGAGCACTTTGGGGAAAGGCACTCACTCTAAGTTCTTTTTATCTGTTCTACAATTTGAAAAACCACCATTTTAGAATGTTGCCTGTGTTAGTTTTCCATTACAGCAGCAAGCACTTTAGATAATCAGTTTATAAACAGAAGAGGTTTACTCTGGCTCAGTTTGGAAGGTCTCAGTCCGCAGTCAGCTGACCTGTTACTTTTGGGCTTATGGTAAAGTAGTACATCGTGGCAGTGCGTGGTACAGCGAAGCTGCTTTCCTCATGGCGGCTTGGAAGCAGAGAGAAAGAGGAAAAGACAGGGACTCCACAATCCCCTTCAAGGGGTCCCCAGCAACCTAATGACCTCCCCCTGGCCCCACCTTTAAAGGTTCCATGACCACCCAATAGTACCATAGACTGGGGACCAAGTCTTTGACTCTTCGTCCTTTGGGGGACCTTCCAGATCCAAACTATAGCACAGCCTACTATGGTTCTCAAGATGATTCCTGCTTGCTAGCCCCAGCAGGAGCTAACAGGATACAAACAGAAATGTCAGAAGTGTGGAAGACATTTGAGTAGTTCAAGCCTCCATTTTCCTTGAAGCCTTGCAAGCTTGGAATCAGTAAGAATTCCATGAAAGTAGAACATGAAGACCTTCAAAGAATTCCATGAAAGTTCAAAATGAAGACTTCAAGTTCTCAAAAGACAGACGGAAATTGGGTGAGAGGCCCTGGGAGCACTGCCGTCCCTCCACTCCCTCTCAGCTGAATCGGAAAATCCAGCATTTACTTTAGTCTCAGTATTTATCATTAGAAGCAATCTGGAATGCCTCATGCCGATCTCAGTGAGCCCCCGTTTAAAGGGGAACTGTTCATGATACGATGTAATACATGGAGAATACACAGAGACCAAGCAAATTAATAAATGCAGGGGTATCCACGGGAATGCACCCCCATGCTTTTGCCTCTGTGTTAAGTAACAGACTCAAGTCCACCTTCAGTCACTTCCACTTCATTCCTTGCTTGTTTTCTGTATCCATGTGGGGATGCTGTGCTTTCCTGGGAGTAAAAGCCCATTTCGTAAGGAACAACTGCAGGAGCCAATTCTGAAACAGCACTCAGGACCAGGCACAGAGCCAGGTGCTTCACGTGCTATTAGCATAGTTAATCCTTCCCAAAGCCTCAGGAGCTAAGCACCATTACTATTCCCATTTTACAGAGGAGGCAAATGGAGCAGAGTTCACACAGCACATGACAGAAAAGTCCAGGACCGAATCAGGCAAGCTGGCTCCATAGCTCAGCCCTGGTTTATTACACTCGACCGCCTATGGCGTTACTGCAGAATTGCTGGTAGAGTGACAGTTGCCGGGGGACAGAAGTGTCTTAAAAAGTTAAGGGGGATATTTGCTAGCAGGTAATTGTTTGGTAAAATATCTTAAAGTAGAGCTTAACCAAACCAAAGGCAAAAAAGTTAGTCACACGATACTGGTATTTAATTTAATAAAATATTAAAGTTACTTGACCAGGGAGATAGTTCTCCAGTATGTTGACAACCTTGATCAAAAGATGGTGATCGCTGTGGGGTCTTCTGTACACAATTTCATTATATTCAGAATGGTGTTTGACCTCATGAAACAGAAACCTCATGGTAGACAACTTTAAAAAGCAATAGAGTCATTTTCCACAGGTAACAGGGAGTCCAGGGAAGGCAGGCCAGGACTGGAGCAGCTAGCTGCTCAAGGAACCAGGCTGCTCGCCACCCCCTCCATATGGCCTTCACCTCAGCATTGTTAGGTACCTTGTTGGGTTAGTGCTACCTTGGAGCACTCACCCAAGATCCAGGCAGAGAGAAGAGAAATGTCCAAGGGCAAAAGCTAAGGCAGTCCCAATTTATTTCTATTTCTGTTTTGTTGCAGTGCTGGGGATGGGACCCAGGGCCTCGCTAGGGAAATGCTCCACCACTGGTGGGGTGGGGTGGGGGGCAGGGGGTAGGGAGCTTGGCAGGAAATCTCATCTGTAGAACTGCCTCTAACTTTTCTTCATTAGAACTATGACACACCTTATGTCCCCTTACTGCAAGGGAGCCTGGGAAGCTAAAATTCTGAGATAGGCATGTGCTAGCCTGAATAAAATGGGGATTTGGGAAGGAAAAAAGGGAAAATAGGTACTAGAGAAGGAACAGGCAGTTTTCTTCCATCGTTGTCCAGCCAGCTGCCCTGCAGCAATGGAACAGGATACAGGAGCAGGACAGGGCTATGGATTGTTTACAGAGGCTCAATCTTGAGCTCCCTGGATGTTAGCAGAACAATTAATACTTACACCAACATTTCTGTGGGTTAAATCTTATTATTCAGATAAAACGCAGGACACAGGCTGCTTCTCAGTATCTGTCCAAAATAAAAAATCAAGTGTTGCCAAGGACACTAATAAATAGTACTAAAAATGGCACTGTGACTTACGTATATACTAAGCTAGTAGTTTTTGTGTCAATAAAATTAAACAGGCACAAAATATTTCTACACATATAATGCTATCCTATAAAATTACTTTATAAATAACATGTGGAAATTGAGAAAGCGTCCCCCATTTTTACATCAAATTCACAGCATTTAATCCACATTTCTGATTCTGAGATCCCATCACAGTGATTAAGCAATGAAATTCTGAAAACTGTTTTCTTATTGAACAAAGAAAATCAGAGAAGAGACAAGCTGAACTTCAGATTGTCAACTCCTTACACTGTCTACACTCCCACGAAACACAAAAATTTGAATAGTAAAGTTCATCAGACACCAATTGCAAATTTTAGTGACATTCAGTCAGTTGACAGGAATTTGTATGCAGGAAATACTCTCTAAGGGATTTCAAGTTTTGTGTTTCCATTAGAATAAGGAAAAAAAAAAAGTTAAGTCAGGCACAGTGGCTTAACTGCTTGCAATTCCAGCTACAGAGAAGTGAAGATCAAGGAGAATGGTGGTCCAAGGATAGTCTGGGCAAAAAAACTAGTGGGACCCCATCTTAACAAACACACCAGGTATGGTGGTATGTGCCTGTGATCCCAGCTATGGGGGAAACATAAATAGAAGGACTGCAGGTCAGGCAAGTCTAGGCAAAAAATGCAGTATCCTATTCAAAACAATGACTAAAAGCAAAAATGGGCTGGAAGTGTGCTCAAGTGGCAAAAATGCCTGCCTAGCAAGTGCAAACCCAAGTTTAAACCCCAGTTCAAAACAGCAGAATATGAAGAGAAATAATGAGTAAACTGAGTCAGTGCTTAATGTACAGGGAAAGGAAAACAAGCTCAAATGGAGCTGCCCTGAAGCTGCTACCACCCACCGTATTCACAACCTGCATATTGAGACTTTTTAAAAATAACCTCGGCTACAGTAAATCAGCCAGGTTCATTCGAACCTCACGGTTTCACCATTTTGTTTGTACTGAATTTTGTAAAGATGTTTGGTTTATAGTTGTATAATGGTTATAAACAGAAGGAGCTTTGTCCTATTTGATTTTTAGACTTATTTATGTAACATATAATCAAAGCAATTGAAAGCAATACTAAAATACCAAGCGACTGTCTTTCCTTTAAGACTTTCTGTACCACTCAAGCCTGAGAAACACTCTGCTACAGCTTTTTCTAAGATAATAGAGTAACGCCATCTCTTCCAAGCCACGTTCACATTCAACAACAGGTGGGTGCAGAAATACTTCACAGGTGACAATTCCTACTTTTTAAATTAGTAACATCATTCATTGGGTTTTTTTTTTCTAATTTTAATTCTTACCTTCAATTTTATTTAGACAAAATTTTAAGTCTTTATCACAAATTTGCTATATATGAGATATCTTATTCTCTGCAAAAGAAATAATTAAGAAAACAAAACTTAAGTTTCTGTAATCTTCTTTTCTCAGTTCAGTTGAAGGGGGTTGCTTTTGAAGATAGTAACGTCAAAGGTGTGACTTTGAGTTACGCTGTTTGGTTTGACTCATCCCTGAGACCAAAGTCCCCTTTGGGATGTTTTGCTGTGTGGATTTTTGATGGAATGAGTAAGGAGGCTGATTCAGTCTGGGATTAGCCTCATGCAGAGTAGAGGCCATGGGCAGGGAGGTGGCAGCCCAGAGAAGAGAGGGTTCTCAGCATGCCTAACCTTTTTGAAAATCTGCAGAAATCTCCAGGAGAGATTTGGACTCGGGTAGGACTCTTTTATGTTTTGTTTGGTTTGGTGGTACTGGGATTTGAACTCAAGACCTTCCCACTTTGCTAGGCAGGCACTTTACCACCTGAACTGTACCTCCAGCCCCTTCTGCTCTGGTTATTTGGAGCTAGGGTTTTGTTTTCTGCCCAGGCTGGCCTGGACAATGATCTTCCTATTTTAAGTTTCCCACTAGGGAAACTGGGATGGCACTTGAACCACCACACCCAGCTTTTGTTCCTTTGAGATAGGGGTCTCACGTACTTTTTTTTTTTTTGACAGGGAAGGAAACATTTCTGGTTCTCAGGGGCTGGGAGATCCCACTGATTCCAGCTCTGGTCAGGCAGGACTTTTGATCTTAGAGAGCTAACTACTGCCAGCACATCCACTAGTTTTTAGATTTTCCAACAAGATGTGAAAAAATGGTGAGTGCTTTTATCAACAATCAATAATATGTCGACTAATTTTTTTTCAGCTCCTCCAAAGTTACTGACTGGCAATACCAGTGTTTCTTGTGTCCTTTCTCTCAAGAAAACACCTTACATGGGACACATTCATGGCTTTCAAAATGCTGTTTGACCTTCAATGAGCAGCTTTCACAAATACAGCAGAGACCAAGTAAAAAGCTTAAAGATAATGTCACTGTCACTGATAAAAACTTCATTCTTGAGTGCTGACACCTGTTAGTTAACAAGCATGAAACCTTCTAGGTGATCACACAAAAGAGGCTCAAATAAACCGTGAGCCTTCCATGTTAGCTCCTTCACTCATAATCATCAGTATTAAATAGATTTTCTAAGATAGTAAAGAAAATCTAAAACACAACAAGAGGAAACTCTAGAACAATAATCTGACCAGAGTTTCACCCTCATGTCTGGTTCTTCCTGAGCTATTCTGATTTGTTTTGTTTGTTTTGTTTTGTTATTTTTAAAAATGCTTCCTTCCCTATTTGACAATACTTGTTGCATTTGCAAACTGGTATTAAAAATAATTGGAAGTCAGTAACTAAAATATACACTGCTTGCAACTGAATACCATAGTACATCTCTTGTCTGGAAAGGGTTCTTAAAGACAAGTCCCTAGGAGCCACAGCACCTTCATGGAACGTAGGAATTGGTAAGAAATGCAAATTCTTGGGCTCCACCCCCAACTTTCTGATGAGAATTCTCAGAAAAAGTCAATCAGCCTTTTACAAAAGCCTGCAGGCAGTCCTGAAGCAAAGAAAAGCTTGAGAATCACTGGCTGTAAGTGAATCCATTTATAATGTCCCAAGCCCAGCTCCTATACAGAATGACAGTTATAACACGATTAGTACATTGTTTATGACAATGACGTGCAAGTTTGATATAAAAGGAAATGAGCACTGTTTCCCTCATGAGCTAAACTCCATATGGTCCTGGATTACACAAATGGAGGAGTGGGAAAAGATCTGTTTAAAATTGTTTCAGTTAAAATGTGAAATACATAATAGCCATTTACATAAACATGCAGCCGGGCATATATATTCATAAGTATATAATCTATAAATACATAGCCATAGAGTCAGCTAAATTTTTTAATGTTTTATACCTAGTACATCACATCAACATTGTATTCCTCTAATGTTATGCTGATAAACGTAATTCAGACCTAGGGCCTGTGGCTGTGAACAAGCAATTTGTAGACTGGTTAGACTATATTTCTCATTTACTAATTATTTCATAATATAAAATTATGCCATCCAAAAAGTGGCCCTTCTAAATCATAGCTGGAACAAATCATGTCATTCTCCATCTATTTAATTACCCTAACTAGAGGCTCTCCGAGCAATAAAAGCAAATATTGCTTAAGTAGGAGAGCCATAATTTCAACTTTGCTTTTTATTTGAGTTATAAACGAAAGGTTGGTTCTCAGGTCTAAAGCCATTTGAAGAGCAGGATGAAATGTGTTGGAATCATTAGAAAAGCTCTCAAAACTGCTGGCTGCTCTTTCCATTAGGCTTCGATTTGTGTAAACTCAATACTTTTAGACACAACAGCTTTTTAAAGGCCATTAATAACAGGCAGTTCAGATGTGAGAACCGATGAACAATCTGCTGCCTTGTCAAGAACTATGTAAAAGCTGATTTGGACGCAATGCTCTGACGGCCTGTGGAGCCTACCTGTCTGCAGGTAAAGGTTTGGAATTCCGCGGCTTCTTCACTTGGGCGTACAAAGCATCCATCATGTGCCCTTCTCTTGGGCTCTGGGGTCTGGTGTTGAGAGCCACGGAACCTTCATAGGAAGACATTCCCCCGTACATCAACTCGTCATCACAGCCAAATGTCCGGTGATAATCTTGGATTTCAGCATAATCACGCTCTCGAGCCTGGCGCTCCCGAAATTCTCGAGTTTTTGCTTGGATCCTGTAAAATTAAAGCAAGGTTGAAATGAAACTATTCCTTTTCTAAGAACTGTAAACAGAAACATGCATCAATCAAACTATGTTGTAAAACATATTTTGGTTCATGCCACTAGAGGAAGATCAGTGGAATAAATTATGAGTTATATACATGCTAAGTAATGTCACGATGCTCAAAAATAATCATGGCAGATACCACTTGTTTCATGTCAATAAGACAGACTCAGAACATAAGCCTTAAGTTTAAATTCTTGCCTATTACATAACATTTAAAAAAAAAACCAGGAAAAGACAGCAACTGGCATCTACTTGGATATTAATTATGATTTTTTTCAGGTAAGAAGTGATTTATTTAAAAAGGTATTCTATATATGCATTGATGTGCATGTATACTATATATATATATCTTACTCATATAAAAATATAAGCATTAAACATACTATAAAGCTTAAACATGAACTCATATGTTAACTCTTCGTTAATGGCAAAAAAAGATCTTCGTTTAGTGACACTGGTTTTGATTTTATGTGATGCCTACAAAACTAGGAAATTCTGAGATTAAAGACAAGAAGGTATATATCTGATCAAACTCTAAAATAACATTGCCTGTGTTAAAACTAAAACCCAGGGGTGTGGTAGAGTTCCTGCCTGGCAAGGATTCAATCCCCAGTGCCACATACACAAAAACAAGACCCCCTGACATTAAGTGACCATCTTTACTGAAGCTATGTTTAGTTTACCAACATTTTATTAAAGTACTTGGTACAAAGTCCTCTTCAATTTATATTAATATAATTTATGCCCCAAATCAATCTTAGTTATATAAAAATAATTAAACAACTTTCAGTCAAATTTTGATAATTTCTGATGGAAAAATATTTTTACTACATACTTATCACATTTTGAAGTATTCACCTAAAAGCAGTGAGGTCTTGGAAGGATGGAGAAAGGGTGCCCTTGTGTGCTGTTAGCAAGAATGTAAGTTTGTGCAGCCATTGTGGAAAACTGTATGGAGGTTCTCAAAACATTAAAAGTAGAACTAGCATATGATTAGCAGTTCCATTACTGGGTATTTATCCAAAGGAAGTGAAATCAGTGTGTCGAAGAGACATCTGCCTTCCTGTGTTTATTGTAGCACTGTTCAAAACAGCAAAGATGTAGAATCAGCCTATGTGTGCAACAATGGATAAATTAATAAAGAAATGTGGTATGGACACATAATAGAATATTATTCAGCTATAAAAAAGATAAAATTCTTCCATCTTCCAGCATGGATGAATCTGGAGACATTATGTTATGTGAAACAAGTAAGCCAGACAGAACAACAAACACTGCACTATCTCAATTATATATGCAATTTTAAAAAAGTTGGTTTCATAGAAGTTGTGAATAAAAGCAGTGGTTATCAGAGACTAAGGAAGGGAAGAAGGAGGGATTGAAAGTGGTTCATCAGTGGGTTCAAAGTCATAATTCGAAAGGAAGAATAAGTTCTCATGTTCAATTGAATAGTAGGATGACCATAGTTCACAATGAGGTATAGTATATCTCAAATAGTTAAAAGAAAAGATTTTGAATGGTCCAATTACAAGGAAATAATAAATGTTTGAGGAGACAGATATGCTAATCACCCTGATTTGACCATTTCACAATGCATACTTGTATTAAAGCACCACACTCTACCCCTGATTATGTATAATTACTATATGTCAATTAAAGCAGTGAAGACTTATTTTATAAAACAATGTTTTAGGCTGATTTTAATGTCTTATTGAAAACTTGTTTATCTGTTTTTCATATTTGAAGTAGCATAAATGACACATAAATATGTATTCTAAAGAACCCAGAAAAGATACCAAACACAGATGGAGACAACACAATAAAAGGCAAGAGAAACTATAGGTCAATATTCTTCACAAACATAGAAGCAAGATGTCTGAAGAAAATATTAGTAAAAAGAATTCAACCAATTATACATCATGACCAGTGGTGTTTATTATATGAATATGTGTCTAGTTCAATGTTAAAAACCTAATCCTGATAATCTACCAATTCAACAGGCTAAAGAAGAAAAGTCATATGAGTGTATCAATTTTTTTGAGTGTCTTGTTAATACAGAAGGCATTGGGCAAATTCAAACACCCACCATGACAAAAAAAAACTAAAAAAATAAGGAATAGAGTGGGACTTCCCAAAATTCAATAAAAAGCAGCAACCAAAACCCTCCAGTTCCCACCATACATCACAGGGAATGAATGGATACTTCCCTCAGATCAGGAGCTGGCTAAGCACACATGCTCCCCCACTGTAATCCACACAGAAGTCTTAGCTAAGGAAATAAGAGGCACACAGACTGGAAAGAAAGAAATAAAGCCTTCTTATTTGCAGATGACATGTCGCGCTACACAGGGAACCCTACAAAAATCTCCGAGAGCCACAAAGCAAGTTCAGCAAGGTCACAGAATGCAAGATCAACACATAGAACTCCATTGAATTTTCTATTCATAGGCATAAAAACATAGATGCTGACATTAGTGCTTGGTGAATCATTTTTAGAAATGACACCAAAAGCACTAACTATAATATGTGTGTGTGTGTGTGTGTGTGTGTGTGTGTGTATATAAATTTAATGCCATTGAAATTACAAACTTATCCTCTGTGAAAGGATCTATTTAGAAGATGAAAAGAAGATGCAAACCACTTATCTAATGTCAGACTCATTTCTAGAATATATAAAAAATACTCCAAACTCAACAATGAGAAAACAATCAATGAGCTAAAAATATGAAGAGAAATTTCACTGAAGAAGATATACAGATAAGCACATGAAAAGACATTCAAGATTGCCTTTCCTTAGGGAAATGCAAATTAGGACCACAATTAGCTATCACTATATACCTACTCCATTGACTAAAATAAATTCACCTAGCTCCTCATTTCTCAGCAGTGGCCAGGGACATCTGGGAAGAGGCTGTTTGTTCCCAAACAGGTAAGAAGACCTTATTTCCTGAGTTGAGAACCAGTGCTTCCTTAGCACAAAGGAATATTGAAAAGTTAGGTATTTTATCAGGAGAGTCCTTGGTTCTGATAAATATAAGACCCATAGACAGAATACCCAAAAGAGATATTCTAATGTCAAATTTAGCTAAAATTACAGATTTTTTTTTTTTTACTATACGCCATTTATCCATTTAAGAGCAATTGTGATAGTCAAGGATGCTATTTTAAAGCTGATTATCACTAAGAAGTGGATATTCACAATGGAAAGTCTATATGATTGAGAGTAATTTTATTCTTTGCACCATACTGTCGTTTTGACTCTGGATTCAGCCAGCAAAAAACTACCAAAAAAAGAGAAATGAATTCTTTCTTTAACTCAATGAGATTATTAATCTGAAATTTGACTTTTAATTACTTACTTTTTGAGACAGGACCTTGCTATGTAGCCCAGATAGCCTAGAACTCATGATTGTCCTCCCTCAGACTCCTGAGCACTGGGATTATAGACATGGCTACCATTCCTGGCTTTGAATTCACTTATCTGACAACCCATTTTATGAGTATATTTAGTCACCATCAGACAATCCCCTTATCATAAATTGTATCCAAGGGTCCGAGGCATTGACACAAGTCTTTAAGGTCAGGAACCTGATGAAATATGGATGCAAACAGTAGTCAAAATATAAAGACAAAGGTGAAAGTTCTGAATTTAGAGAACCTTTAAAAAGCAAAAGGGGCGGCTTAGATTGATTTATAGACGCCTAAACCCTATGGTGTGGGAGCCTGAGTTCAATAAGAGTAACAACAATCCACCTGGCATGTGTAGAAGGTGCAGCACCTTAGGAAAGGCAAACAGCATGGGGGGCGCAGACTTCTCAAGGGAGGAACACACCCAGGGCTTCTCCCCACACTACTTGGGTATCGGTGCCATCGTATTGCCAACTGCTCTCTTTTTCAAATTACACAGAAAATAATACTCACTGAGGCGGGGGTCAGCTTCTCAGAAGAGATGCTCAGCAGCACAAGGCACGCCTCATGAAGTTTTCACTGCTTTCTTCCACCCCGATGGTTTACTGTGGCCCACTGCCACATTGGATCCAATAAGCATTACAATCCCACCTACGACATCTATAAAACGCCAGTAATACAGGAAGTAATGTCTCCTTGCTCGTCTTGTCACCAATGTATTTTATCCTCAAAGTTCTGAAAGCTGTCTGTATCACTCCTTCCACCCTGGCAGCTTACACTGATGGTGATGGTGCCCAAGCTAGGATTACTGCTGCAAAAGGAGAGTCACTGAATCTGGTTTCCAGCCCCAGTGGATGTGCATTTCACAGTCCATTCTAGAAATCAGTGCTCAGGAGGCCTACTGTGCAAATGGCACAAGACAGCTGACTATTAAAAATGAGGAGTGCATTATACGTGTATGTGTGAGAGAGAATTTTGGTGACAATTCACAAGCCCCCAAAAAAGACAAAACTGGTTTCCTTTATTATAATTTTTTAGTTTTTGGCAGTACTGGGGGTTGAATTCAGGGCTTAGGAAAGCACTCTAATACTTGACTCACACTCCCAAACCTATTACTTTTAGCTTGTTTTTCAGATAAGATCTCAAGCTAACTTTTGCCCATGCCAGCCTCAAACCATGGTCCTCCTACCTCTGCCTCCCAAGTAGCTTGGACCACAGGCAGGGACCTTGATCCCTAGTCTCTTTATTATACTCTGTTATCCTTGAATGTCCTATTTATTACAAAACATTCATAAAAAGGGACTTTGCAACACTACTAAAAGGTTGTATTTGCATGTTACATACTTCCATTCTTTGTTGAGAAACTTATTTCAGAAAAAAATAATATTTGGCCTAGGGGAGAAAATATTTTCAGTGTCCCAATAAAAATAGCATGGTACCTTGAGGAAACTTTTAAAGAAGTGAGTGTCTTGCACTGAGCACCTAATGGTTCCAGACGGTCAGTGCTGTACCAGAACACCCCCTCTAGTCTTTTATTGTGACCCTGAAGTCATGAATGACATCTCAGACATAGGAGTCATTAGTTTTTGAACAGTCAGGGTGTTGTTTAACATTGTGTATCCCATTTATCTCTGGCCATTGGTAATGACAAAAGTAACTGAGTAGCTCCAAACTCAGCAAAAGAAATAAATGTCTGTTGCTTTATGCACCACACTAAGTTTGTTACAGACAAGAGAACTATTCTGAGGTTTGGATTAGTGTGGGCAGCTCTACAGACTGAGATTGATGGAAATCATGCACTATTTTCCTATTTTTGAAATGTGAGAAAAAACTGAGACAACAATTAAAACTTTTTATCAAGAACTTTTTCAAGGTAGCAAAGAACTTATCATTTCTATTTGCTACATTCAAACACAAATATTCACACCTTTCTTTTTTGTAAAAAAAAAAAAGTCTTCCATTATGATAATGAAATTATCTTGAACTTGCATAGAAAATAATACACAAAATAATGTAATATACTAAATAAAGTAATAAGGTTAATTTCTTTCCTGCTGTCACTAAATTCATGCTAACAGTCGCTCTTCAGCTTGACATCAATTAATGATTTTAATTCCAGACTCTTGTCACAGTGTTCACCACCCCTTCTCTAATTAAAATGGGTGATGCACAATGAAGATAAAACATAGAAGACTTCTGTTCTTGTAGCATTTCTGTTCATTAGTATTTGTGCTCTTGTAATAAATGGCTTTTAGCACTAATTGCAGTAGACTAAAATGAAAAGAACCTTTTTTGTGACTACGAAGTATAGTCTTTACATATCCAGAGACAGTACAAGGCATGGGAGTCATTACTAAGCAACCAGTTCCTCAGGATGGGAAATCAATGATGCACTGAAATCACTTATGAAATACTTCTACCTGCAAAGACAGGAGACTTCAGTGAAGAAACTGGCCTTTCCCTTCCTTTGTCCTTCCTTCCCACTGTTTCTTCCTTCCCTCCTTCCCTTCCTTCCTTCTTTCTTTTCTTCTTCCTTCCTTTCTTTCCACCCTCCCTCTTCCTTCCTCCTCTCCCTTTCTTTTCTTTCTTTTGCTGAGGATTGAATCCAAGGCCTCCTGCACGCTGAACACATGCTACCACTGAGCTGTATCTCTGGCCCCTTTAATGGTTTTAACTAAAAAATCCTGGGCTGGAGATGTTGCTCAGTGGAAGACCATGTGCCTAGCATGCATGAGACCCTGGTTTGATCCCCAGCAACACACACACACACACACACACACACACACACACACAGATGCTTCAATATTTACAGAAGATAGAATGTATTCATATTGGTTTAATAGAAAAATTGAATAAATTTCAGATTGCTGCATTTTAAATAGTTGTTAAAGATTTTGAAATCAATTCTTTCAAGATCCATTTTAACCCCAACACACTGTGAGACCATATAGAAGCCTCATTCTGGGAATAGAATTATTGGATCATTTCCCAACAAAATTCCCTTTATCTAAAAAAATCAGTATCGCAGAAATTAGACCTAAATTCATGGGGAAAATATAATCTAAGCTACAAGACAATGGTTTGTTTTAAAGTGGTTTTCAGACCATTAATTAAATACTTTACGTGCCTCTCAGAACACTTCAAGGAATGGTAGGCCTTAGGAATTTGGTGGCCCAGCCCATCAATTCTTTATCTCACCCTTCTTCCACCAAAAAAACCTAACAACTGTTACATATTAGTATATCAGCAGCCAACTTGGTGAGGGTGCTGAATTCCCCAAACATGACAATATTCTGCTAAATTTCTTACTCTGAAAAGTTATAATTTTCATCATGATTTTTTAATATCTTTGTAATATTTGGGTAAAAGTTGATTGAGAAAAAAAGGATATCTATATTCTAAATGGGTTTTGAAGGTATGTTTCCAGTTCCAAGGAAGAATGAAAGCTCACCAAAGTCCACAGTTGTATGAAAGAAGGGAAGATGAGCTAAATTATATCCATTAATGCTAAGGAAGACAATTATCAGTTTTAAAATAGAAAATGGTTAAAAGTTGAAAATAGACAAACTATTCACAAATATTGCTAACCATTAATATAATGACAATTGTTAAATAATCAAAGCAGTTAAAAGAGTGCTTGCCACCATGAGTACTTAGAATTAAGGGCAAGTAAAGGAAGATTGAAGGGGGCATGTGTGCAGAACTTTTCTAATTGGCTCCCATTCTTGGGAACCAGGCTTACCCCAAAACACATGTCTGTGGAGCACTTTTACCTCTACCCCCATTAGTCTGTGCCCTTTCCAAAACCCTGTATTCACCCACTTTCACGTCTGATTTTCGTATGCTGATTATTATTATTATTTTTTTTTTGAGACAGGGTCTCCCTGTGTAGTCTAGGCTGTTCTTAAACTCACAATCCTTCTGCCTCAGCTGAGTGCTGGGATTATAGACATGTACCACCAAGCCCAGTTTTCATTAGTTCTTTTTTTTAATATGTTTAAATCTTTTCTTTAACAAAGGTAAGTAGTCCCTGAGAGAGGAAACATGATAAGAATAAGATTTTTATACTACCATAATGTACACTTAACATATGGAGAAGCAACAAAAACTTCTTTTAATATTGACTAATAAAATACTAGAATATCATTTCACTAACCAAAGCGTGTGCACACACACACACACACACACACACACACACACACACACACACACACATATATAATATTCAGGGTTTCAGAGCAGCTCTCATCAGACACCAAAGCTGCATTTTCCTTCAGTTGCAGTCTCTGTCAATAAAGTCAGCTCTGAATATATGTCTGCCCAAGGCTTCATTTCCCCCAGGATTGGTCTAAGTAGTGACCCTCCACAAAGCAAATTAACAGCTTCTTAAAATTTCTTGTTCATCTACACTAAAAATAAAAAAAAATAAAAAAACTTCAATGAAACTAATTCCATTGATTAGAGTTGACTCTTGTTAAGGGTTCAAGAGGTCAGAGCAAGTATGAAAATTGTGCTAGTTTCCATCAGAAGGTTAATTTTTATTTTTCAGTCATGATGAGGATGGAATCTAAAGGCTTGTGCATGCTAGACAAACGTTCTACCACTGAGTTACAGCCTCAGCCCAAAACGTTAATTTTTAAAAAGCTATCTTTGCATGACAATATGTGACTTAAAGGCAAAGATTGTCCTTAGCAAAACAGATATATATCACCTGCTGAAAAAGATGTTACCAGCTGAGACCACAAAAACAGCTGCATCCAATGTTTGAAGTAATTACTTAGAGCAGACACGGAGAACTGTTGGTCAAAGCAGGAACAGAGAGTGCTGCAAACACTTGTAAATGGCACACCAAGAACCAGGAGCATGCCACTTAAGGAGCTGGCTAGTTCAACAACCTGTCACTAAAAACAAAAGGTTTTGAAGGGTGATTCTAACATTGAACAATGGAGAGTTCAAGTCATGTATTTCCTTAGATTTGTGAAGCATTAAATACCCTTGGAAGTACCTGCAGGCACAACTTCCTATAATAATATTGTAATAGGGATCACGGCCTTAGTAACTACAAAATGCAAGCCAGTTAGCACTATAATTCTCATATAAACAATGACTAACATAAGATGAATGTGATTTGAGGACTGGGGAATCTGGCCCACTATCAGAGCTAATATTTCATCTTTCGGATTATGTTTCTTTCTGCTTTATCCTTCCTACCCCCCCACCCATCCATACACACATCTGTTCATATAGACTTAGCCTTGTTCCAGAAAATATTCTACATGATTGTCTAAGAATGCATAAGATAAAAAATAAATCAAAAAAGGAAATAGATGTCAACCTTTTAAAAAGTACATATGTATGGAGATTTTATAGGAAAAAGGAAGATTATGATGACATAGGCCAGTATGTTAATAGTGGGGGGTTTTGGGATGTGTGTGTGTGTGTACTGAGTGACACCCCAGCCCTAACAGTGGTATTAACACAGATAAATTTTTTTTCCTATTTTAATTTTAGGTTTTTCCTAAAATTGTCTATAGTTTTATAATTTCAGTAACTTAGAATGAGAGCTTAAAAATGCATGTTTTAAACAGGGGAGAAATACATAGGAAAAAGAAAATTGAGAAAGATGAATGGTCCTAAGTCATGAAACACAAAAAGAGAAGCCATAAAGCAGAGGCTGCTCACAAACACTGGCTTTAAGTTTTCTCTCAACTCTGTAAAACAATCATCACTAGTTTCCATGGCCAGTAGAGGAGTGAGCTGGATATGGTTCAACCCAGAGCCAGGAGTCTACTTCATATCAGTATTTCCCAAGCACTCTCTGAACGCTTAGTTTAGTATCCATGAAAAAACAAAAGGTGAAGGGCTGATAGGATATTTTGTGACTAAGTCAGGAAAATGATGGTTCACTGTTCCTGTCTTGGTGATTTACAAGGCACATCGACCTCAGTGAGATTTGGAGAAATGATGTGTAAACTGGCTCACAAAAGTGTATTTCATACATCTTGGTACGTGGAACCCCTTTTGTGCTGCTGACCACTGTTTGGGAACTGCTGGCCCACGCTGCTTATAAACTTTCATTTAAACAGAAGTGGAGATATCACTGGAGTTAAAACACAGAGAATGCCAAGTGATACTTCTGGTGCTTGGTCACAGTGAAATCTACCACTGTGCTTCCTAGTGGAAGCTAGGCAGTTCTGAAGTTATACAGATATTTTATCAAATGCATTCTGTTTTGGTTTTGGAAACCAAACATTTCATGTGTTGGAAATGGATCAAATAGGGATGCTGTCCCTAGGCCTGTAAAATAAACCAAGAGGCAGCAAGCAGTACTTCATCCCTTTGCTTAGGGCCCCTGCCTATCCCTAGGCTGACAGTAGCATCTCTGAAAGGCTAGGGCATCTAGGCTCAGGGCTCAGAACAGGAAGAGAAGCACTCATCTCAGGAGCAGTTAACTTCACCTTTGTCTTCTCAAGAAGAGACCTGAGCTATGCAGGCTGAAGCTGTGGCAGGGAGCACTAGTGGAGACACAGGACAGATCCACCTGCAATCCTCCCTCCATTGCTGTCACTTGAACAGCACTGACTCAAGCCCCAAGCTCCCAGTATTGGGAGTGGGAAGAAAAAAGGAGGAGTTTAGCAAGAATGATGCCAAAGTTCATCTCAGACCTAGGCTCAGAATAATCTAGTTTACTTTTGCCACCAAAATAAATCTTCCCACTGTAGGAAAAATATTTTAAATTAGAGTCATGGACCTTTCAATTTTTTAATATTTATATCGAGTAATAATATTCAGGCTTTACAGATGCATGTGGCCAAGAAAATATTTTGGTTTGGGTATTTGTCATAACTCATAACTAAGGAATGTCAAGTTTTCTATTTTTATATAGAATCAGCCAAAATGAATTTTGGAACTCAAATAGTTAGAGTGGAAAATAATGTGATAGAGGAAATGCTTTACTACAAGTCAGCAGAGAGGGAAAGGCTGTGTTGAGAACATATGGAGTGGTTATTTATTTTTATCTATTCCTCCAATCATATTTTTCCCAAAGAAGTTGCAATTTCCATTTCTAAAAGGAGCACTGCCACAAAGGACAGACATACAACAGAAGACTTACCATCCTGAAACCACAAGCATTAACCACTCAGTGAACTCAACAAGTCCCATGGACTCACTTGCTCTATTGCACAATCCATAAGTTAAAATAAAACATAGTTACAAAAATTGTTATGGAAATATAAACTACTGTAATTTTCTTAAATTATGAGCCTAACTGATTTTTTTTAATGGACCAGTCACTTGTTCCTTGACCCTAAAAGATTTTCACTCTAGGCCTCCTGTACATTGTAAATTCATTATGACCAACCTAGTTCCCAGAAGTATTGCATCATTAGAGGTACAAATATGGAGATTAAAAGCCAAACTGAGAAGTGAACTGTGCCTGAGGCAAATTAATAATACATGAGAAACCATTATGTAAAAATCATTGTTTGGCTGGAAAGATTTGAGTATGTATTATAAAAGTATTATGGAAAATGTTGAAAGAAGTCTGTACTGAAACACAGAAGTCACCTTAACCTGCAAAGCAGAGTATTTAGAATGTGAAAAATGGTACAGGATAATGAAGCTATCCCCTTTGGCAGATTTCAGGACATGGATGCAGAATGTTTCTTTCTGTCACTCTGATTGCTCTCAAATTAAATGACATATTTGCCTGTGGATAAATCTGAGTTCATGCATTTACCTAGTATGCTTTATTTTTAGGGACAAGAAACTCTTTCAGCATGAAAGTAGAATAGGGACTATTGGGGAAGAGAAAGGGGATGATGGGAGAGGAGAGAAGAGAGGATAATGGGGTAGATATGATCAAAGTATATTGCATACACATACAAAAATGTCATAATGAAACCCATTATTTTGTTAATTAATTAAAGAAAAAAGAATCCACACCAAAAAACAAAAACAAAAAACAAACTCTTTTAGGGCAGAAGCTTATAGTTCTGAGTAATAAAAGGTTATATGGTACATAAAGAACCACTGTACACCCAGACCTAAAAATAGCAAGTGTATTGGTATGTTTGCAGATCTCGCAATTGGTGAAGATCAGAGGGACTCCCACCAACAAAGTGCAATGATGTTTTTAAAATGAAAATGGAGGGCAAGGAATGTAGCTCAGTGACAGAGAGCTTGCTTAGCATATGTAAGGCCTTGGGTAAATCCCCACCACTGCCAAAAACGAAGGAAAGAAAGGAAGAAGGGAAGGAAGGAAAAGAAGAAAGGGGAAAAATTGGGGAAGAACTAGCAGAATAAACCCAGATTGCATCATAAATTAACATTCCATATTATTCCAGGGTATAGATTTTATACCCTGGAAAGCTACATAGAATCAGATTCAACTCAAAACAAAAAAGCAGCAAAAACCCTCAGAGGTATTAGAAAGATGAATGACAAATATTTAAACACTAATCACTTTTTTTGTTTGTTTGCTTTCCACTAATTTATTTTAAAAACTGCCAGGCTGGGGATGAGGGTGAGCAGTAGAGTGCTTTCTTGCCATGCGTGAGGCTCTGAATTTGATTTCCAACATCACCAAAAACCAAAACCAAACCAAAACACCAAAACAAAAAAATCTGTTGTGGAATACTATTAGCTTTTTTCATTCATTGCTAAGAACAAGACTGAACACTTCCGGTGTCTAAAACAGCTGTAAAACACAGGATCTGATCTCACATATGCTGGGCCAGTACCCTAAGGATGCCCAAGATTTAGCTTGTAACCTTGGTCAAGGTACTAGAAACCCTTTCAAATCCTACATTATCCGAGGTGAAATGGGCACACAGCGCCCCTTGCGGTGCCACTGAAGACTCAGGCAAGCTCTGTCCAAGCCTGGAACTCCACTAACGAAAGGGTGCTGGCTTTGTCATCCTCGGAATTCTAATGAGGAAGATCCGAATCACTTGTAAAACAGTTTTCAATCCTACCAGTTTTCACGGGTCTTTGGGTTCTTAACATGGAATAATTCAACAATCGATAACGATCTTTTTGGAAGATATGGAATAAAACTTATGTAGAAAATGTCACAAAATGTGCAGATAGTGACATAGAAGCAGCGAGAAATAAAACGTCATCTCGGAAAGGAAAGCAGCTTAGTGAAAACCAGGAGCTGTGAATTCTTACTATGAATCAAAATGTGCAAAATGAGATATACAAATTCAAATAGTTTTGGTTCCCAATGATTTTTTACAACATATTACATATCCATAGATGAATGAGGCAGGATTTTAAATATTTTTGCGACTTTGAAAATAATCATAAATTCAGTATTATTGCTTAGTTATTTGTCTAATATGCTCTCCTATCCCCTATGTAAAAAAACTTAACTAAAACTGTTAAAATCCACTTCTTATACTCAAGTAAATACAAGGGTTTCTTCTTTTTTTTTTAAATCTTCCTTTACATTATATTCACCTCACAACCATCAGTATTAGGATTTACACAGAAAATATAATTAAATGTAAAATGTTTACATTTTAAAAAGAGAAAGTGTAAAAGAGGAAAGGGCCTCCTTATGGGGAAGGTTAACTGAGTAGCTGGTCTACCTCTCCTGCTCCTGCTTCATCCGCTTCCTCTCCTCTTCTGACGTAAAGGAGTCCGGGAGTTTTATTCTACCAGTTTTCTCAATCTTGTCATCTTTTCGATGCTTGCCAAACCTGTTGATAACAAAAATTCTAACTTGTCAATATATACAAAGTGAGTTTTCTTTCCTTTGTGGTAAAGATTCGTCCTCAGTGAAATGTGAGCTTCTCCGGCATCAATAATTTTCAATAAGGATGTTTTATTCATTTTTAATTAGAATCCTCCAGGGGAAATCCCTTTGGAAAATGGCCTCAATGTCCAGCTTTCTTTCGACAAAACAAAATAAAAAATGAGCAACAAGACTTGTAGTTTATCCTTACAAAACAAACAAATAATAAATGCCCAGGACTACATGCTGAACCCTCCAGATGCTAGAAGAAAAAGGGTCTGCACAGGACCGAGTTTCTCTTTGGACTGAAGAATGATAATCCACAATCATCTATTTAATAATCTCTCCATAAATAACTATTCTTCTTTATGTTCATGGCCAGGTTTATTGGAAACATTCATCATAGTTTAAAAACTGACAAACAAGGCCATGTTTGCAAGGTTTAAAGCACAAAGGATAATTTACAATGCTATAATACTTTGGGCTTATTAAATTGAAAGCTTTCAGGCATTCTCATCAAATGCTCTCCTAAGTCAGATGAAAAGTGATGGCCGAATGTGGCATCTTTGGCTTAGAAATCCGTATCTGATCAAAAACAAATACGAGGAACAAACACACGATGCAACAATGGACTATAAACCACTACAGATGGATGATAACCTTGGGGCTCTTTAAGAAAACACTAACATTATTCTACTTTGCCATCCAAAATATCCTAGAAACCTCACACTTGGTATCAATTCTTTTCCCTGCTGTTATTTTTCTCTATAAAAAGACCATGTAGCTGAGAATGAATGTTCTCCATATCCTCAAGTCATAGTTATCCTTAGTGATTTTCAAGTCACCAGATGCTTCAAAAGAAAACATTTTGATAGCTGTACAACTAAGCATTCATAAATAAAGTATATTGAGTATTTCTATCTGAGGAGGGACCAGGAATCTGGCTTACAGTGATAATTTCGTATAAAAAAAAAAGAAAAAAAGAAGAAGAAGAGGAAAGGGATATGTCCAACATTGACATAAAAGAGAAAAAGTATTTCAATTCATGGTTGGACAGTAACACAAGTCATTTCTTTATTAATATAAGTCTGATTTTAAATACTTGTCTACACATAAAGTGCTGGTGAGAGACCCCATATAGTAATTAAAGTAACAGTGTTTGCAGAGGGGGTTATAAATAAGGAAGGAAAGCATTTTTGAAATGTTAAAACAGAAAAAAACTTAAAATACTACCACTAGTTCCTTTAAAAATTACATGCTATGCTGTTGGAAGCAATCAGAAGAGGCTGTATATTAATTCTATAAAGCAAATCTCTCAACATTTGATCATATTTGGAAACTGGACAATAATTGCAATTGCAAAAAAAAAAAAAAAGAAAAAAGAAGGAAGGAAGGGATGGGAAGGAAGAAGGGAAAGAGTCCCTAGGAACTTAAATCTAGAATTTGGCCATTTCTCACAAGAGATAAAATATGTACTGAACTTTTAAAGCTAACAAATATAAACAATTAAAAATAAAAGACTTTGCTTAATTTTTATCAATGTGTCAATAATGCCTCAGAGTTAAGCACAATGATGGGCTTTAAGGAGTGAATGAATAAATAAATGAAAGAACAAACCTAAAAACATATATCCTGGTCAGACCCAATATCAAAAACATAATGTTCATTCAATCACCAAAAATTTATCATCTATTATATAGTACTACTTATTTATTTATTTAAGACACCTAGGCTACAAGCGGTAAACAAAACACACCAAGTCACTGCAACCATTGCAGAGCTTATATAGTAACTCGAATTTAGGTAACAAATTAGGACGAACAGATGAGGGAACACAGTACTATGTAGGAAAGCAAATCAGAATGAGGAGAAAAGGAGTAACAAGTGAGTAGGCTATTTTATTTTAGATAAAGTGGTTAAAGATGGCCTCTGATAACATGACATCTAGCACAGACCAGAGGGAAATAAGGCAGACAGCCACATCAGTGGAGTCAACAATGACGAGGAAGGAGCAAGTACAAAAGCTCCAAGGCACAGATAGAGTGAGTTTATTTGAGGAACAATAAGACTAAAGCTAAAGAGAAAAAAGAGATGATGGGAGGAAATTAAGAGAGGCACCCAGAGTTATACCATGCAGGACCTTGGATTTTACTGAGAGGAGACCAAAAACTACTGAGGGATTCCAAATACAAGTGTGACACTGGGTGACATTTTAATGATATTAGCTGCAGTTATGAAGAATGTACTGCATTTTGTGTGAAGCTGAAAGGGAGAAAATGGCTAGGTAGCTACTGTATGTAATAACACAGGTATAGGTGGGGGAGACTGAAAAGAGGCTCACTCTGGACATACATTGACAATGGCACAACTAGGACCTGTTGATGGGGAGGCCATGGGTGTGGGGTAGGTTACTGATGCCTCCTCAGTTTAGCCAAACAACTGGAAGAGGGGAGCAACCATCCAGGGAGATGTACAGGCCCAGGGAAGGAAAAAGTTTGGTGGCCCAGGAGCTTGGGGGTATAACAGCAAAGATCAGGGAATAGCACAGGACTGCACAGATTAAGTTGAGCGTCATCAGCTCATATGTGGCTTGTAAAGCCATGGAAGTCAATTTTAATCCTGAAAATTCTGCCACAGTGTGGCAGCATATGTGGAAGCATAAAGTGTATTAAATTCTAACTTCTAGCACTGGGGCCATGGCTCAAGTGGTACAGTGCTTCCCTAGCAAATATAAGGCCCTGAGTTCAAACCCCAATATCACCACAAAATAAAATAAACAAACTGTAAGGTCTAGAAAAGCATATATTCAAATTTGAATATATCATATTTATTTATAAGTCCATACTTCTAAAGGTAATTTTAGTCATTTAGTTTTTCAGTTCATAAATGTCCTTTAAATAATATATCATTGCTGTGTGTGTGTGTGTGTGTGTGTGTGTGAGTGTGTGTGTGAGTGTGTGTGTATGTGTGTTTTAAGAAACTGTGTACTGGTTCACATTCTAAATCACATATAATCAACACGAGGCAATGTCACAGATAACAATACCGATAGCTATCTGTCCTAAAAGGTATAGTCTTACTCTTATAAGAAGATAATGTATGTCTGCTTTTTGACTTAGAAATATTGGAGAAAAACTAAGATTGGTTAATGTTTGCATGTTTTATTTTTATTATTTTCTCCTTTGCATGACTTGGGGGTGGAGACCTGGCCCCATGCATGCTAGGCAGATGTTCTATCACTGAGTTCTACCCACAGTTCAATTTCTGCAACTCTTAAAATAGCTGAGATGTTTTCAACCCAAAACTAATATTGACTTTAATTGCCTAAAATCTTTTTTTAAAAAACGGTCTTAAAAAAAGTTCCAGATGGAGAAAAAGCAGCCTCTTCAACAAAAACTGCTGGGAAAACTGGTTAGCAGTCTGCAAAAAACTGAAACTAGATCCATGTATATCACCCTATACCAATATTAACTCAAAATGGATCAAGGATCTTAATATCAGACTCCAACTCTAAAGTTGATACAGGAAAGAGTAGGAAATACTCTGGAGTTAGTAGGTATAGGTAAGAACTTTCTCAATGAAACCCCAGCAGCACAGCAACTAAGAGATAGCATAGATAAATGGGACCTCATAAAACTAAAAAGCTTCTGTTCATCAAAAGAAATGGTCTCTAAACTGAAGAGAACAACCACAGAGTGGGAGAAAATATTTGCCAGCTACACATCAGACAAAGGACTGATAACCAGAATATATAGGGAACTTAAAAACTAAATTCTCCCAAAACTAATGAACCAATAAAGAAATGGGCAAGTGAACTAAACAGAACTTTCTCAAAAGTAGAAATTCAAATGGCCAAAAAACACATGAAAAAATGCTCACCATCTCTAGCAATAAAGGAAATGCAAATTAAAACCACACTAAGATTCCACCTCACCCCTGTTAGAATAGCCATCATTAGCAACACCACGAACAACAGGTGTTGGCAAGGATGCAGGGAAAAAGGAATACTCTTACACTGTTGGTGGGAATGTAAACTAGTACAACCACTCTGGAAAAAATAATAGGAATACAAATAGGTAAAGAAACTGTCAAAATATCCCTATTTGCAGAAGACATGATCCTATACCTTAAAGACCCAAAAAACTCTACTCAGAAGCTTCTAGACATCATCAATAGCTATAGCAAGGTAGCAGGATATAAAATCAACATAGAAAAATCATTAGCATTTCTATACACTAACAATGAGCAAACGGAAAAAGAATGTAGGAAAACAATTCCATTTACAATAGCCTCAAAAAAAATCAAATACCCAGGTGTAAACCTAACAAAAGATGTGAAAGACCTCTACAAGGAAAACTATACACTTCTGAAGAAAGAGACTGAGGAAGACTATAGAAAGTGGAGAGATCTCCCATGCTCATGGATTGGTAGAATCAACATAGTAAAAATGTTGATACTCCCAAAAGTAATCTACATGTTTAATGCAATTCCCATCAAAATTCCAATGACATTCATTAAAGAGATTGAAAAATCTACCGTGAAATTTATATGGAAACACAAGAGGCCACGAATAGCCAAGGCAATACTCAGTCAAAAGAACAATGCAGGAGGTATCACAATACCTGACTTCAAACTATATTACAAAGCAATAACAATAAAAACAGCATGGTACTGGCACAAAAACAGACATGAAGACCAGTGGAACAGAATAGAGGACCCAGATATGAAGCCACACAACTATAACCAACTTGTCTTTGACAAAGGAGCTAAAAATATACGATGGAGAAATAGCAGCCTCTTCAACAAAAACTGCTGGGAAAACTAGTTAGCAGTCTGCAAAAAACTGAAACTAGATCCATGTATATCACCCTATACCAATATTAACTCAAAATGGATCAAGGATCTTAATATCAGACCCCAAACTCTAAAGTTGATACAGGAAAGAGTAGGAAATACTCTGGAGTTAGTAGGTATAGGTAAGAACTTTCTCAATGAAACCCCAGCAGCACAGCAACTGAGATACCATAGATAAATGGGACCTCATAAAGCTAAAAAGCTTCTGTTCATCAAAAGAAATGGTCTCTAAACTGAAGAGAACAACCACAGAGTGGGAGAAAATATTTGCCAACTATACATCAGACAAAGGACTGATAACCAGAATATATAGGGAACTTAAAAACTAAATTCTCCCAATATTAATGAACCAATAAAGAAATGGGCAAGTGAACTAAACAGAACTTTCTCAAAAGAAGAAATTCAAATGGCCAAAAAACACATGAAAAAAATGCTCACCATCTCTAGCAATAAAGGAAATGCAAATTAAAACCACACTAAGATTCCACCTCACCCCTGCTAGAATAGCCATCATTAGCAACACCACCACCAACAGGTGTTGGCGAGGATGCGGGGAAAAAGGAACCCTCTTACACTGTTGGTGGGAATGTAGACTAGTACAACCACTCTGGAAAAAAATTTGGAGGCTACTTAAAAAGCTAGACATTGATCTACCATTTGATCCAGCAATACCACTCTTGGGGATATACCCAAAAGCCTGTGACACAGGTTACTCCAGAGGCACCTGCATACCCATGTTTATAGCGGCACTATTCACAATAGCCAACTTATGGAAACATCCAAGATGCCCCACCACCGACGAATGGATTAAGAAAATGTGGTATCTAGACACAATGGAATTTTATGCAGCCATGAAGAAGAACGAAATGTTATCATTCGCTGGTAAATGGATGGAATTGGAGAACATCATTCTGAGTGAGGTTAGCCTGGCCCAAAAGACCAAAAATCATTATGTTCTCCCTCATATGTGGACATTAGATCAAGGGCAAACACAACAATAGGATTGGACTTTGAGCACATGATAAAAGCGAGAGCACCCAAGGGGAGGGGGGTGAGGATAGGTAAGACACCTAAAAAATTAGCTAGAATTTGTTGCCCTTAACAAAGAGAAACTCAAGCAGATACCTTAAAAGCAACTGAGGCCAATAGGAAAAGGGGACCAGGAACTAGAGAAAAGGTGAGATCAAAAAGAATTAACGTTGAAGGTAACACACACGCAGAGGAAATTAATGTGAGTCAACTTCCTGTATAGCTATCCTTATCTCAACCAGCAAAAACCCTTGTTCCTTCCTATTATGGCTTATACTCTCTCTACAACAAAATTAGAAATAAGGGCAAAATAGTTTCTGCTGTGTATTGAGGGGATGGGTGGGAGAGGATGGGGGCGGAGTGGGTGGTAAGGGAGGGCTGGGGGCAGGGGGGAGAAATGACCCAAGCCTTGTATGCACATATGAATAATGAAATAAAAGAAAGAGAGAAGAAAAAAGTAGAATCCTGGTTCATACTGAAGGATGCATTTTGTTTGATAGCAAAATATTTATTAGTTTCCATGGTGCCCTCTAGTCACCAGAATAACTACTATATTACTTATAAGTTTACTATCAAACCATAATTGAACACTTTCCTTTCTTATAGTGTGGACTCAAGATTAATGTATGAAAAAGTAAAGAAGGCATAGATAAAATGTTTATAGGTTAACATTTGGACATTTCTTTAATACTTGCTTTAGTTAATAAATTATGTGATTTCTTTAAGGCATACTATAAAATCACAGCATATTACTTTATAATTGGGGCAAAAATGGATCCCTCAGCTCTAATTTTCTTGACAGAATGAAATGGAATAAAATGAAAAAAAATGTACCAACGATTCTAGAGTATAAAAAAGGAAAAGTATGTATAACCACATTTGGTCTAATTTAATTGCCTAGATATTCCAGCATGCTTCTTAATTTATAGTTGCTTAATTCTTTGTGAAAAAGTTGAGGGAGGTCATTGAAAAACTTCAGCTATACATGGATTCTCAAAGTCAGCTTTACAACAGAAATCAGTTATCAACCAATGAAGACAATCACTTGATAGCAAGATGCTTAACAACTCAGAAAATGTCAACTTCTTTGATATTAATATCTTTTAAGAGTTATAGATGAGTAAATGTCAGGTGGTCACTTTCCAAAGATAGCATTGTGGAGAAATATTGGGCTAACAGTGTGTTCAGGAGGTAAACACATTCTCAGCAGATAATCAGGGTTTTGCTAACTGCTTAACTTACAAGCATCACAAGAGAAAACGCGGCCCAATGGGATGGGTGTCTGGCTAAGTGGCAAGATGGCCACCAACCCTGGAGCTTCAGGAAGAATTTGCTGGTCATCTCTTGAGGACATACCACCACAGGAGAGTGACTTTTGTTTTCAATAGAGGATTAAAAACAATCCTCTATTTCTGTAGAGGAAACTACAGAGACTGAAAAAACCTCTGATAGAAGAAAATTGCTTTAGAGGTCTTGCTATGTGGCAAAAGTCAGTAGAAAATATGCAGCGTCTTCACAGAAAGACACACTGGATAAGCACCATACTAACTAAAGATGACATTTCTTAAACACACAGTTCTCTTTGTAAAGGACTCGGCTATGTTTTGACTCAGCTAAGTCATCTTTACTATGGTGCTTTTAGGATGAAAATACTGCTGTCTGTCAGATCAGACTCATATATCACTGAAGAACGATGGACAAAACCAGCACTCAATGAACACCCGTGACAAAGGATGTGATGAATTCCATTGTTTTTATGTAACAAGAACTGCTATTAACAATTAAGTACAGTTAAGTTTTCATGGCTATTAAACCATCATTCTGGGTTTTAGTACAGTAGCATAACTCACTCTGCAGTAGAAATACTCCTGAAATATTTTGCCATTTAAACTGTAATATTTCTACTGCTACTAAAATTAAAAGTCTATAGAAAAAATTATGCTGAATGATAACACACAGCATTCTGCTATAGATAAAACTGAAACATGATTGGTTTTGTAATGAAAGGGCTTTTCCTAATAACATACTTGAAAACATGAGACAGTAAAAAGAATGTCTTAAAAAAATCTACTGCCATATTTAATAACAGTTGGACAGGATATCCAGAACCAATTATCTCATAGGCTTTGAAGAATAACTTTTAAAATAAGATTTTTCTTCACAAAATCCTACTGAAATGTCACTTAAACCTGGTATTACTCACTGCTAATTACCAAGGTCTTCATCTCCAAGGACTTTCCAGCAGTATTTGTTTGAAATGTATAGGTTAAGTGAAATAAAGAACTTAAAATGGATCAAATGTGAATTCAGCATCAGGCATCAGAAGCCTCCCATTATCTAACACCCACCTCCTGTACTGGAGTACTCAATGGAGTTATATAATGCAGTATTCTATCCTGTGCTTTCTCCCATTTCCACATTTTTGCACTATTACATAATTCACCCTATCACTTCTTCTCTTACAGTAGTTTCTTTTCTTCCAGCTGTTTCTGAAGAATTTGTACTTCTTGAAGTCATACTATTCCTAAGCTGTTTTGACCCAAGTTTCTCTAGAAATCCCATTTGAGTTGATTCTGGTGTCATCTTTTGTCACATTCTTGGTTTATTAACCTTCCTTTAATTTATCACTCTAGTCTATAACATAATTATAAACTTATTTATAAGAGCCCTAACTCCTCTAGATTTTATCTAAAAAAAAATTCTCTAGCTACAGATGTTTACAGATGTTCTCTTGCATTCTTCTCCATATATTCTGTGGATAAATGTTCATGGGTTTCTGAAAATCAGGTTTCCTCACCTGATTTTTGCATTATTTTACAAAGAAACTGAGGTCCAGGAGGTACTGAGAGCTGTCCAGTTACAATGCAAGGCCCACCTGGAGTTTAGGTCACCTTATAGCTAGTTTAAGCATCTCCATGAGTCTGAACTTAAAAACTCCTAAAAGAAATAAAATTTCTAGGCCTAGGAAGCTCCCTTTCAGTAATTCCTAAGTGAGACACCATAATCAAGCACCCTGAATGCTTTTGATTATGCAATTACATTTAACTAGAACGTACTGAATTTTTATTATGTTCTGTCTCATTGACATGAAGGAAGTGTTGTCACCCTACTGTTGGGGGATCCTGGGTCAGGAAGCATAGGGGATCTGATGACGTGTCAGGTCACCCAAGAAGTGAGTGTAGCAAACCAGCATTCAGATCCAAGTCTCTTTCTACCCCACCCTAGCACCATAAAAACTTTAGGGACCAAAGATGGTTGCTTTGTTTTTTATGCTCAGAGTAACTGGTTAGTAAATCCTTTTGAAAGATAAATGTGATGATTCTGGAATTGCTTGCAACACTGAGGTATAGAGGACATTACTCCTAAAGGGAACTCATCTATAAAGACCAGGAATTTGAGGTCAAGGTCAAGAACAGTTCTAACCATTAGAAAGGATCATAAAAGGTACCCACACACCCACTATAGGGCACCACCAACATCTCTAAATGCAGTGACACGCCAAATGTTAATATCATCTGTCCTGCCATGTGGAAATACTGTCAGACAACAGCAGAAGCCTGTCCAGCCACCCCCGCCCAGTCAGAGGTTGACGCCAGGACTGTACCACACCCACTCATCCTGGTTTCTTGCCATATTTTTTTGTACCTCAGTCTCCATCTTACTGATGGAGAAAAGGAAAATGAGAAAAGGAAAAAAATAACTCACTTCTCATATATCCTTTCTGTACAGGATCTGACATATTTAGTGACATTTTGAGACACTGCTTCCATGAAAGTGAGCTGATTTGCTCAGTGGTAGCTTATGGCAATGTGGGATGAATTGGGGAATAGGAGGCTGATTATGAAAAGCAAAAAGCTTCTAGTAAGACAAAAAAAAAAAAAAGAAAAAACTTGGTAATCAACAGTGATGAGAAGGCAGCCTGAGAGAAAGGGCCCAAGACAGCTTAACCATCTTACAAAGATGGGTGAAGGTCTCAGCTGGTAGAATGTAGCAGGGGTGCTTCTGAAAGGGAAATTTATAAACTTGAGAGTCATTATTTGATTGTGTACAGTTTTCATCAGTGTCGGTCTGATTAGATTTAATAAACTAAATTTGTGTTGCATGGCATTCAGGGGGAAAAGAAATGACTTTTTGGCAAAAAAGAAAAAAACGGATTCTACTTAACCAAGCCATGACAGTCTTAGATGCAGAATGTACCCTCAGTGGATAACATTCTTTTCAGGAGTCTCATTAAATTTCCCAGTAAGACCACTGTTAACCCTGGCATAGCCTTTGTTATCTAATCAAGGATGCTCTGATACACCACAGGTCCTGTCACTGCAGAAATCCTAGAAGGACACAGAACAAGGAAATATTAAACTGGGAAATTGACAACAGAAGGGGAAGGGGAACTTAGCACAGAATCAGTTTGACTTTATAAGAAACACCATAAGCTGGGTGCTAGTGACTCATGCTTATAATCCTAGCCACTCGGGAGGCTGAGATTGGGAAGATATCAGCTTGAGGTCAGCTCAGGAAAATAGTTTGTAAGGCCCCCATCTCCAAAATAACCAGAGCAAAATGGACTGGAGGTGCTGCTCAAGCAGTAGAGCACCTGCTTTGCAAGCATGAAGCCCTGAGTTCAAACCCCATCAAAAAAGTCCCACTGTAACTCCAAAAATCTGAAAGCCAAAAAACAAAATTAAAAAGTCTGGTATTTAGACATAAAGACAAAAGGGGGGGAACATAGCAATCCTTCCAAACAGGAGCTTACTAACTGAAATACTAATAGTAACCTACACTAGACTCATTCTAGTAAAGTGAGAGCAGATGAGAGGAAGGTCATTTTAATTATGGGCGGGCGCCTCATAGGCATCAACTAGCTCACAGACCACATGACAGCGCTTCTGGGGCAAATAAATCCCTCTTTGTAAAAAAGAGGTCAATTAGTAATTACTGCTCCATACCAGCCTTTTATAAGGCTTGTTATACCTTATTTTTTCCCCAAATCATATCCACACAGGTAATCAAATCACACTAACCCCACAACCCCATCTGAATACAAATAATATACAAATTATATTTAGTTTTTCCTCTGACTACACTGACTTTATTAAAATACACATACACACATAGACATATATACTTTCATATATATTTAAACATAGCAAAAACAAGACATAATTCTGATTTTTCTAAATGCCTAATTTGCAATGAAATCAACCATGTCCACTTAAAATGATTTGAAGTGCCTGTTTTTTTTTTTAGTGCCTTTCATGAAACTCCTTCTCTGCATTCTTTTTTCACCACCATGTTCCTAATTCTTGCTCTGTTCATTTTAATGTATTATTGTTTCATAATACAATACTACAAATTGCAAATTACATTTGGCTCAAGGAGTGATTATGAAAAATACTATCGCCGCTGCCTTTGCTCAAATAACTCTGATAATAATGAGAGATTGATTGAGCTTGAAGCAGCCCAAGTGATGAGAAGGGTCAATTTGAGCATTTTTATTAAGCTTCTTTTGTTAAACTCAACACTTTGCCAGGTCAGAGGCAAATAATCATACCCTACATCTGGTTTCCATGGTTTTCCTCTTCTGAAGGCATCAGAACAATTTAGTAAGTGGTACTGCCCCAAAGGCAGTCCCCATAAGAAATGGTAATGAGACCTAAGTCACAAAAACACAGCCATTTAAAAGGGCACTTGAAAGAAAAATAAGTAAAAGGTGGAAGCATTTTATTACACACTTTTTAGTAGGACAAAGAATAAGAATCATTAGGACAAGAATCATCAAAGGTAATCCTAATAATTCCTGTCATCATCTGCTTGATACTCAAATTGGTAACCAGGTTGAAAATGCTCATGATACTATACAAATACAGTACAATATAAAGATATTTGTTTTTTGAGTTAGGAATATTCACCATCAATTAAATATGCATTGTGAATCAAATTATATGTTTTAACCACTAGTCCGAAGAGATATGTTAGTTATAGCAGTTGAAATACTCTCAAATGCTTTTTTACTTTTGTTTGTTTATAGGGTGGCCAAAGTCACAAAGAAAGACAATATAGACACTAAAGTTTAAAAAAAAAAAAAAAGTCTTAGACTTTTTGGTTCCTGCAAACTTTGAAACACGGAAACTTCCCTAAAGATCTCATTATCTGTAAAGTTGTCTGTCAGCACATTTTTCTGTCAATTACAGAAAACAATTTCTGTTGATTCACATTTCTTAGAGAATGCTCTCTACAGAGTAAATTAAGAGGTGTAGATTTTCATGTTTTATCTTGTATATTTATATTCTACTTAAAGGAGCTGATGTGCTTCTCAAGGGCTAACCCCAATCTTGCAGATAAATTGCTAAGAACTGGAGACCACACCTAATTCTAAGGACACAGAAGAGCACAGAAATGGTGGATCCCAGCCATGATGTAGCTACTCACATCCCTCTGAGCACACCATCCTCTCAAAACACAATGAACCAAAGGTCATGTATTTGGTTAAAATCTGTCCTTCCAGGTTGCTTGGGTGCTGGAGAGATTACCGTGTTCAGAAAATGATGATGTGACAGTAATCTATACCAATGGCTCTTCTCCAGCCAAGATCCTCCACTGTGCTTTGCTGTGCTGTGGTTTCAGTCTAGCAAGATGCAAGGTACTGCATGTCATAACATGCAGAACCCAGCTAGAAACAAAAACCTGAGATACTGGAATGGCTTCAGGGATGGGGCAAAAAGGGGTTACCGCCAATGATGTATTTACTGTCCCATTGCCAAGCCACCACCATTCATGTGAAAAAGAACACGAAATTCAACAAATATCAAATCACCACATTCTTACTTATTTGACTAAATACTTCAACAAGCATTCAAATACTGAAGTTGTTAATTTGTATACTGACTGGAATTCCTCTCATCCTGTCCCCTTTTCTGGCCCCAACTGCACTGCATATTGTGCGGTCTCAGACTACACTAGGAAGAGTGATGCTCTGTGAAAACACATTGTGTGATCCAAGACATCCTCCTGGAGTGGGAGGCCATGCCACTAAGATGTTCTGTCTCCCCCAGTTACCGCTGCCATTACAGGATACCACCATACTGATTTCCCTAGCTGAAGTATGAAACTGTCATAACTATTGTGTATAATAACCATGGTGTATTAGCAAACCTAACTTCACTTAGAATAGTACGTACATAAATCTCAAAGGGTAGACATAACCCACATATCTATTTTTAGTGAAGTTCAGAGCATCTACCTAGGAAATTATTCAGCAATAATGGAGCTGAGGGGAGAAAAGTCACAAGAAAAGAACTTAAATAGCATGAACTGACAGCACCTTAGAATTTCAAAAGCTTCTCATATGCAATTTTTCATCTGGGTCTTGAAATTAAATGTGAAGAAAGTGGAAACATGGTAACTGAGGCCGATGTGGTTAAGTACCAAGGTGGGGCCAGGGCGAGAAAGGCAGGCTTCACACTCTAAGTCCTAATTCTCTCTATACACACAAACACTCTTCTCCCTATGATACTCACCTCAACCCCTTTGAATAACTAGGGACTTCATGTTGACTCATGAACTCAAGAACTCATGAAATAAAATCTTTATTGCACTAACATTATATTAAAATGAACTTTTTTTAAAAAAAGCCCTTGTGTAAGAACATTGGGTAAAACCAACTCGACTGTAAAATCCTTAAAGCGGTAAATGAAATTTGGATTCTCAAACACCCATCAAATGCACGTTCCTAAACATGGAACAGCAGGCAGTACATGCTGCTGAAGGACAGGCTGGAAAAATCATGGAACAAAAACACCAAAGCACTTGGGTGACATCTGAAGATTAGGAATTCAATTACAAGCTGTCTATGGCAGCTGAGACTGGGTAAGGGCAGTGAGTTGATCTGAGATACTGGGCCAGACAATTCCTTGTCATGGTGGGCTTTCTTATCCAGAGTAGGAAGTTTAGCAGCACCCACAGTCTCTACCTGCAGATCAGTAGCACCACTTATCCACTTATGACAAGCAAAAATACCATCAGACTATGACCAATACCCTCTATGAGGCAAAACTCTGGGGGTCAAGAATCTCTTGCCTACAGTTTAATCCAAGCAACTAAATCAAGTCATTATCTTCATTATTTACAAAGGACAAGAAGACTCAAAGGAAGGTGGTAAGTATATTGATCTTATTCCCAAATGTTCCATATATTTCAGGACTGCTTCCAAATACTAAAAAAGGAAGTCTATTTCTACTGAGATGGTTAGAGTTGAATGCCATCTAAGTCCCAGAAGACAAGATCTAGCATGTTAAAACATCAAAACATAGAACATGATTTAGTGTGCTACAACAAAAACATATTTGGGGATGTATTTAGGATGGCACCAAAGTTAGTACAGTAAATATTAGAACACCATAATTAAGTACTTGTGCTCCAAAATCTGGAAGTCATAGGTTACTTCTGTGACAAATGGCTCTATTCAATAATAATAATTATTATATAAAAATAGTAACAAAGACTAAAAGCAATCGTATTTTATACCATGCAGCATGCTGCTTGTCGAAATGATCACTCGATACATAATAGACACTATTTTCTAACAAGAGTATCTATTTACCTATCTATCAGTCATCTCCCTAGTTTCCACGTAGCTACTCCAAGATCCCTCTGTTGGAAGAACATGACCATTTAAATGGTAGATATAAGGTTTGTCATCACTTGTGGTCTACTCTCTGTCTTTTGATTAAACTAACATGACCTGGCCAGTGGTAGTCTTGGCCAACACAGTACAGTCACAGTGGACTGTGCCCAGAGTCATGAGGCAGCCACAGTTGAGTCCTAAGGCCATTTGGCTTCAGAAGCAGGGATCCACAGCAGGTACTGCCAGCTACCTACCCAACATCCATCCTCTCTACCTTCTTCCCAGCAGAGTGTTGATTTGGTTGGGTGAGGAAATATGCCACATGGAGATAAAACTACATTTTCCAGCCTTCCTAAAAACATGAGCAAAAGATCTAAGAATTTGTTAGAAGTATAAATTGAACTCTGGACCAGAGTCCTGGTTCACACTCCAACTTCTACTCTCACTAGCTCTATGACACAAATCTGCATGTTTCACTGTGTACAGCAACCCTGAGCCTCAATTTCCTCTTCGGTGAAATGCAACCATTCTCTCAGGCTTATTGTGAGGATTAAATGAATTACACATCACCTTGTGTTGGCACATATAAGCACTCAATAAATATTAACTATTTTGTCAATATTGTTATTCTTAATTTCTGGTTCATAGAAATTGATGAGTGAGACTTACAGCAAATAGCCTTAGAATGAGGTTAACTTAGCTTTCTCCCCTTCTTCCTCCTTCCTGCTTACAATGCTAACAAGATGCCTAGAGCTATAACCATGAAGTGACATTGAGGAGAGAAGTATGTGTTAAGACACTCTTGTTTATAGCAGCATTATTCATAACAGCCAAGTGTCCCATGATGAATGAACTGATAAACAAAATGTGGTATTCCATACCATGGAATACTATTCAGCCTTAAAAGGAAGGAAATTCTGACACACACTAAACATGGATGAAACCCTGAGGACATTATACTAAGTGAAATCAACCGGGACAAAAGATAAATACTGTATGATTTCCCTCAGATGAGGTACTAGAATACTCAAGTTATAGAGACCGAAAGTACAATGGTGATTGTCAGGGGTGGGAGGAGAGGGAAATGGGGAGTTAAGTGTTTAATGGGTACAGAGTATTAGCTTAGCAAGATGAAAGAGTTCTGGACATAGACACTGGTGATGATTTTCACAACAACGTGAAGGTACTTTAATGCCACAAAGTATACATTTAAAAATGGTTAAGACGGTAAATATTTTGTTAGGTCTATTTCACTATAATTTAGAAATAATAAAATTCACATTAAGGATAGTTGAAAAAAAAGAGGTAGTAACATGGACAACACTCTGGGGTCACCGCATGAACCATGGACTCCCAATTCCCTATTTCTTTTTAATTTATGGCTGAGTCTATAAAGCAACCAAAACTACACAGCCATGTTGATAAGAAACAAGGAGTGTTTCCTCTCATGTATTTGGCTTCCCAGTGAGTGAAAAGGAGAGTATTTCCTTACAACATCTCTGAAAAGATCTTATCTTCAGGTTGATACCTCATTGGTTCAGTTCCACAGTCCCCTACAACTAATTTTCTCCTCAGGACGTAGCCTTCAAAGTCACATGGTGGTGGCAAATAGAGGGCAGGGAGGAGCCAATCGCCTTCCCAGGGTGTTAGAGCAGAATTAATTCAAACAACTGAAAATAACCACCAAAGCAAAGCCCCATCTATGAAGCCCAATGCCACCATTCCAGCTGACGAAGATTTTCAGTACTGAAAACAACAATCATGAGTCAGAAATGATTTTCATTTTCTCCTTATTGTTTCTGAAGCTATTTGGGTACTTTTCAGTTGGTGAGTGGAGACGCCTTCCCACCCTTCTATTACTTTGGGGTTAATAAGTGTTTTCTAACTAGACACTGCCTATCAGCTGCATGGATACAGATGGCAGAGGATACTTTTAAAGGAAACGGTCCTTTTCCAGTGCTGACTGCACTAAATAGAAATCATATGGAATTCTGCTATAGTGACTTATAAGAACTTCCATCTCAGAAGAAAACAATGTTTACAGGACTTCTGCCAGTCTAAATAGACAGGGTCTACTCAGAGTGAAAGTAAAGGACTTTGAGAATAAAAGACAATAAAATCCTAATGAGTAAAACTATATAGGAATAGTTTAAAGGTTGGAACCCATTTAAAGATTGGAATGTTATTTACTAACAAACAACACAACTAATTACATATTCTACCTTCTTAAAAATACAGTTCTTAATATTTTACTACAGGAAATAGAAAAACATAAAAATTGTGTCATAAGAACTATACATAATTTTATACTTTTTTGGGAACTGGGATTTCCAGAAAGAAATCTGGTTAAAAATTTTTAATGCCATGTCAATAAAGCACAGGATGATTATGAAATTAAAAATTCATGTGGAAATAATACAGCGTTTTTTTTTTTAAAGATGCACACAGGAAAGGCATAGTCAGGAAACCCTTTACAACAGTCTGCATAAAGCACTAAAACCGTGTACAGGCCAAGAACATTTGTGACTTTGGATAGAAAATGAAAGATGAACACTGTGGCTCTGAAAACAAATTGTAGTTTATTACTTTTTTTTTTTTTTTCTGAGCACAGGAATAGAGGCATTTGTTAGCCCTGGACAAACAGGCCTGGGAGGACACAGCTTAGGAATACATGCAAATACAGAGCAAGGACTCCTCAGCATGTGTCATAATGGCTAAATATCACAGTATTTTCAAAAAGGCTTTCCTAAAAGGTGTTTTTGAGGCTGGCACTTTGGGGATATAGCTTGGTGGTAGCACTTCTGCCTATTATGTGCAAGGCCCTGGGTTGGATTCCCAGAAAGGCAGAAGGAAATAGAAGAAGAAAAAAAAAAAAAGCTGGCATTTTGATGATGCAAGCTATCTGACTTAAGTATCTAAGTATCTTTCTTGTGGTGTAAATATAATGGGAGTTTGGAACCAGGTGTCTAATTTAGAGTCTTCCTCTGGGAAGGCCATGTCTGGATAGCACTCCAAATGCCAGCAAATATGAGAAAAGAAAACCAGAGAGAGTGCCTAAGAAATAAAATCCCCTCACCTCTGAAGGTAAGACATGATCCCAGGGCCAGAAAAAACAGCCACTAAAATCCATTTTCCCTCCAACTTGTATTTTGATAATACTTACTTAAAAATGAACTTATATCTTAGATTCTACAATTCTTTGTGTAAATCTGCAACTCAGATCAACATGTCACTTACAGTATCATTTTTAGTGCTCAAAAAATGCAGGAACTTGGCACTGGTTTTGTGTCTACGTTTGTGCAGCGAGTGTTGAAAAAAAGCTTTGTTCTGAAACAAAGCTTTGTGGCATCATCCACTTGGAACCAAGTGGGCATCAGAGACCATCTGCACTAGTACTTCACAGACACTGTGGTTAGGTCTGTCACACAGCAATGGACTGTACATTCAAGCCAGGGGCACTTTGAGACCCCTGAGAGGAGCACTGTTGCCCACCTCATCCTAATTCTTAAGAAGCCTCACACTCTTCTGGCTTCCTCCCCTCTTTGAGAGGCCTCAGTCACTACTTCCTTCCATGGCCCAGCCCCTGCCCCATGCTTGAAGGGGTATCAGGTGTCTGGCCTCCACCTGTTACTCCTTCCCAGCACAGGTGTCCCCTCCACAGATACTGCCAGGATTTCAAAGGTCACCTCACATGGCCTGACTTCTGAATCTCTCATCCAGCCATTGGCCACTGCTCCTTGGAACTATCAGACATGTTAGATTCACCATGTCATACTTCTTCCAAACCGATCCTCCTCCATTGCGTTCTAAATAGGGTAGGGCTACCTACCAGGCTGATGAGGACAAACCATGGGATTATTTCTCCCTTGTTTTTTGTTGGGTTTGTTTTTTTTTTAAAATCTACATCTAATAAAATAACCTGTAGAACTCTACTCTGTCTCTATGGCCACCATGTTTACACTAGTAAACCCCATGTGGCTCCAGCCCTTTTGTTCACTTTATGCACTGTAGTTAGAGGAATCTTTTCATTTTTTAAAAAGCTGTTCATTTTATAGAGCCAGTATCCTAACAAGAGCCATGCTCTATGCTGAGTCATTAACAGGGAGCCACCCTGTCTCTCAAATGCTCTTTTTGCAAACCTAGAGGATTTGCACCATCATAGCAGTGTGTTTTTCAAATTGTCTGCTGGAAGCCACTAAAGATCTCAGGGGTAATTTGGTGGACACCTCTAGCATTCTAAAGAATGAATCAGAGAACAGTAGTAACAACTGCAGAAGCTTCTGCTACTTAGTGCTTACTTGGAACCAGGAGCAGTGCTAAGAGGCCTTGTCTACAAAAATTCATCCAAGATTCAAAACCACTGCGGGATAGGTAGTACTGGCATTGTGCATGACTGAGTAGAGCACAAGGAGTTAATCTGCTTGCCCAAACACAAGGCTGAGTACACAGTCAGGACTGGAACCCAGGCTATTTACCTATAGAGTACAGCTCTTACCACTCTGCAGCCTGCAGGTGTGGCACACAGAAGGACATGTGCTCCTCTATGAAATATATCTTTTAGTTACTGGGGTATGTTACCTGTATACAGGGTTGCAAGAAAGAACATATTTTCTTACGAAGGATGATGTCAAAAGTGTAGGAATCCCACTGAGGCAAACTACCCCTTTCCTTTACTGCCTCCTTCACGTAGAGAACTCAAAACATCCTTCGGAACTCAGGTTTAGGCATTTTCCAGAGGGAAGCAGACTCCCTCTTCTGGACTTCTAGACCCCCTGTTCTAATATCCCAGAACACTTTCTACATCTCCCTTTCATAAGAGATCCTGCACATGGAGCCTACTCATCCCCAGACCATCAGATCATCCCTCAATTGTACCCATCGCTAAGTCCCCAGCACCTAACACAGTGCCTAGGGTATGGTACATGTGGCAGAAATGAAATGAATGGTTTTGCTTCATGATTACTAAAAACATCTTCCATATTCTGTAACTAGGCTTGGGGAAAATAACCACTTGCTCATCATTAGAAATCACTTTTGCCTGGTGAGTAGTAAGCTGCTCAGAGTTTACTATCCAGGTGACTTTCTGGACAAGGCATGCAGAATTTTATGTGGATGCACTTATCCACTGTCCTCATTTCAGTCACTCTTGACACTACAGCTGATGGGGAAGCAGGACCTGGATACAACTCGAGGACAAGGCTGCAGCCTTCAGAACAATTATGGCCAGAAGCCCACCTGCTCTGCAGGGGGCACCTGGACTTTCCCATCAGAAGCAGCTATCAGGAGAAGGCACTGGATCAGGCCAAACTTCACAAGCTGAAAGTGTCCTTAAACCTGCGGCCTGTATTCATCAACTTGCCAAGGAACAGTAAAAGTTAATCTTTAATGGACTGCTCACTAGTGGGTTTGCTGCTCGTTGGCAAACATACACACCTGAATGGGGAAACTTTTCAAACCAAGTCTGTTACAGGGCAACCACCTATCCTCTGGTGTGGCTAAGACAGCTCAGATGACAGTGGAGCGTTCCACACGAATGATCATGAGCGCTATGCCCCTGTGCTCTAAGCAAGACCAGGCAGCTGGCTGCTGCTATGCTCTAGACAGAGTTTCAAAGGAAAATGTCCATCTTCTAAGAATATCTGTCTATGGTTGGCCTAAAGTCTGCTTTTTAAAACTAACTTGCGCAATCAACCCATGCTGAGATAAATTAAATAGATTCATTAAAAAGAATAAAAAGAAAATGTTGGGGAGGGTGTAGCTCAGTGGTCACGAGCATGCTAGGATGTGCATAGGCGGTTATGGGTTCCATCCCCAGCACTGAAGGGGGAAGAAAAACAAAGAAAACAGCTTTCAGCACTGTTCCCTAAAACAAGAAAAAATAAATCAAAGGAAAGAAAGAAACCTGACAAAGTTATTCTCAAAGTTAAACTTAGGGTGTGGCTAATATCAGTTATGAAAGTGGGAATGGATAAAAACTTATTTCCCTACACACAACACACACACACACAGAGAGAGAGAGAGAGAGAGAGAGAGAGAGAGAGAGAGAGAGAGAGCTAGTGGAAGTTTCCATTGTTTCCCTCAGTGCTGGGGATAGAACCCAAAGCCTTGAGCATACTAGGCAAACACTCCACTATGGGGCCATACCTTAGCTCCCCCAAAGGAGGCTTGAGGATGGAGGCAGGAGGTGGGGAGCCCAACAGCCTGCCCTGCAGCAAGGTCTGCAGAGGCTGGGATGGTCCAGGTCAGGCAATTCGGTGACACTGACAGACATGGTGAATGTGGAAAGGAGGACATGGGAATTAGCAGAGGAAGTGAGAATGCAGACATTCTGAGGAAGAAAAGGATGACCTCACACTTTATAATAGAGGAAAATAAAATGGCAGGGGTGGAGCAAGATCAGAGGTACAGGAAGGTGTGTGGAAGGAGGAGGGAAAAGTGAGGAGTAAGAAGCTGAGGGGCCATAGACGTCCTGGGACTCTGAGGTGTTTTGGAGCATCAACAGGAGAGCTGGTGGTGGTCTACCATCATTATTAGTGATGGCTTTGCTGTCACACACAGTACGTGTAGGGGGAGAGCATGTGCTGCTGACCATTTGGAAATTAGTAATAAAATCCTTAAGCCCTGGGTTCATCCCCAGCAGTGCTAAAAAAAAAAAAAGTCATTTGAGGAGAGAAAGAACCATAGAGAAATCTTCAGAAGTCAGATAGAAATAAAATTTCAAAGTGAGGCTCCTAACTTCCTCATTTCCAAGCTAGCCATAAGAATGTACATTTTTCATAGTATTCACCATAGCAATGTCCTGTCACATGGTGAATTTAATAGCAATCTTGGGCCCTGCAAAGGTTTATGGGTCCAAGAAGGGTCCAGGAAGTCTTGACTTGTCCAGCACACTGGTCAGGAACTCCGCCCCAATGGTTGAGTAGTGTTCACTTTAAGTGTGGTTCTTCCCTCCCTCACAATGGAACCTTGGCAAGTTAATTCAGCTCTTCCAAACTTTGTGTTTCAGTTTACATACCCATAAAATAGGACTAAAAATAGCACCCTTCTGGGTAATAAGGAGGATGGATGGAATGGGTTATGGAAATGATGTTCCTAGGGTATCTACTAGGATCAACACGCACTGCCCACAGGAGTAAGCTAACCAAGGTCTACTTTTCCCCTTAGAGGAGTCAGAATGATCACCACATCATGCAAGGAAATCAGGTGTGAGGACCAAGTCATGACAATGGATACACTGCAAACTAGCTACTGGAATGGAATATAGCAAGTACGGATATTTGCGGTTAGTTCAGCTCATTTCAAAGACTCTTACTGCATATGGACAGAGAATGGACAGTTCTTCCTTTCTTTCTTAAAGACTAAAATTTTTGTATCAGAGGAGTAGGGAAAGTGAAAGGAGATGTAAGTTACAGTATAAACATCACAAATGTCACGGAAGAAGAAAGCTAAGTAGGTGAGCTTGTCATCATGCTGTCAAACCACACCTCATGTAAGAGTGTGTCAGAAGACTCTGGGCTGCAGGGGAGGGCTGGGCCCCAGGTGCCAGAGTAACGTGGGAGGATCACAGGCTGGCAAGAGAAAGAGAGAAATCCCCAGAGGGCCCCTGTTGGTGAGGCAGGGCTGCTCTGTGAGCGTCCTCTCATGGCTTCAGGGAAAGGAGGTTTTTCTTCAGCTCTCATACAGCTGTGAGGAGAGAAACCAAGGTCTGACTTCTTTTAGGTATAGACTCTTACTCCATCTCCCAGACCCTGCTATTTTGAGTCTTAGGAAGATATCCACAGAGCAATTCAGGCACTAACTTCGTGCTTGAATCTATCACCCCTCAACTGCATAACCCTTAGCCCTGTTCTCTATCAGAAGCATGCTAACTTAGTACTCTCTTAGTGCACCAGATATGCACACAAGATAGGATCATCAAATTCAATCCTTCATGCTGGGCTTTCTTGACCCCCAGGGCTGACAAGAGCATAAAGGGGATGCCCTTCAGGGGACTGTCTCCCTGGCCTCAGCCAAGGACCTACATAAGGCAGAGGCCTGGCTCGTGATATACTCTTCCAAAGAGACATCAGCACTGCCCTGGCATGACTCATCACAAATTGCCAAGTCACTCTAAATAGAAGATTCTCAGATACACTGTTTACCACTTTCTCCAGAAATATAATTTATTTATTCATTTGCTCAAAGACACTTACTGTCTTGGTCTGGATTTCACCAGAAAGGAGAGCACAGAGCAGTGGTTATTGGAAGCTGCCAAATGCAGCAGAGCTGGAAGACAGAAAACTCTGGAAGGTCCAGCCTGACACCTGCAGGCAAGGAGCACCCCAGGGCCAGGCCAGCTCCAGGAGGAGGCAGGAGAAGCACCTTGTCTCTGACTTATAAGATGCACACCAGTTTCCAGGGCTGCTAAACTGTGGGTGTGATGCCAGCAGATCTGAGGTGGGGCCTTTAATTCTGCATTTCTACCAGGCTCTCAGTTTCTGCCATACCACTGGTATGAGGACCACACTTTTATGGCTAAGATGGATAATTTACGGCTTAGCATTATAATCGTCAGGGCTGTGGGGATGGTAGTACATTCACACTGGCTTTTCTACCACTGGCTGATGGCTGCTTCAAGGTGTTTTTATACTCAGGCACTTTCAGCAGGTGCAGAGAGAGAAGCAAACCTGCCTTCTACGGCTTCAGAAAGGCCATGGGCAGAAGCCAAGTCCACAGAAGGACTTCGACTAGCACCTGTTACACTTGCCAAGCACTGATATGCACCAGTCTGCTAGGGATGCAGCAGGGGAAAAAATAGCTAACATTCTCAGCCACTGTCAGCTTACTATTAAACCAAGTAAGTAGAAACAGCATCTCCCCAGCAACAGAGAGTATGAATGAGAAATAATGCCAACAAGCAGGATCAAAAGTGTCAACGTGGGAGGGAGTGCAGTTTGCAACTTTGGATGGATCCCTGAAAAGCTGACACTTGAGTAAAGATGTTAAAGGTTCAAGGGTGAACCCATGGATATATTAGGAAAGAATGTTCTAGGTAGAGGAATGAGCAAAGCTGGAGTTCTGGTGCACCTGGCAGATTCAGAAGAGGAAGCCAGCATTGCTAGAATACAGACAGTAGAAGCAAAGAGAGAAGTAACAAGGTCAGAGGGGTTGGAGCTGGCAGGTCCTCTTGGACCCAGCAGGTGCTTTGAGTGGTGTGGAATGTTACCGGGAATTGAACAGAGGACTTGACTTTGGGCTATGGTGCTAAGAATACACCTTAGGGAAGCAAGGGCATCATCAGCAAGCACAGTTGGAAGACAACTGCCAAATAAGGAATGGAACAGGCTGGGGTGGGACCAAAATATTCCTACTTGCTACATTCAGGGTTCACCAATTCCACTCCTAGCTAATTGAGAGGGCTGCCTTTGACCACTTCTTGATCCCCATTTCTGATTCCATTGGGTGATATGCTGTTCTTTGGTGCTCATGATGATAGTAGAGCAGACACTAAAAAGTCCTAGAATTATAGCTGGGATTGAAAACAGACCAAACAGGATTATGCACATTAACAAATCTGATGTGTGGTCTAGGGAAAAACAGCAGTCAAGGATTATTCCAAGGTTTGGGAACCAGAAAAAGAGACAGCCTCCATTGTCTGAAAAATCAATGATGAAGAAAAGACATTCTGGGAAAATATCCGGGGTGGAGGTGGATAGTGTAACACTGCATCCACCCAGTCAGCATTCAGGGGGAATGTCAAGAAAATGGCTAGCTTTGCAGACCTACAGGTCAAAGAAGTTGCCCAGGCAGGACATGTGAATGTGGGAGTCCTCTGCCTGTAGACTGGATGGAGAGCCCAAACACTCTCTGTTTCCTGAAAATATTAGCATTCTGTTACTGAAGAAAGAAAAAGAGAGCAAAGATTGAGGCCTGAGGCCTGAACTACCTCAGTACCTGGGGGATGGGGCATGACACAGAATCAGCAGAGGAGAGGCAAGTGGAATAGGCAGGGGGAGGAAGGGTACCCAGCAAAGCGTCTCAGAGAAGAGCACTATGAACACAGTGAGTGCGTCCAGTGCATGGGGATGAGGGGTGAGAACAACAGACTTGCTAATGTAGAATATATCGGAGACCTGGCTTTGTGGACTGAGAATGGGACAAAGGATTCATTGAAGGGAATTCAAGAGAGAATGAGAAAATGGACAGAGGAAGTAGAAAAAGAATCAAAGGGTTTGCGGCAAAAGGCAAGGAGAAAATGAGACAGCAGTTGAGACCAGAGGGAGAGCTAAGAGAGTGCTGTCTGTGATGGAGGAAATAATAGCAGTGCATGGGACAATGTGAATGATCCAACAGAAAAGAAGAGTCACTGATAACCCGGGAGAGAGGAATGAAGCCCCACATAGACGAAAGTGGGCTAGAAGGCATTCCTGATGCCTGACTTCAGCTGAGAACACAGTAGGTCATGACCCCAAACAAAACAAAATGCAGTGGAAAGGTCAACAGCAGACATGGTTGTTTCACCATGATTTGAAATTAAATCTGATTTTAGTCTTTTGTTTCTAAATTGGGTATTATTAAACATAGGTCAGAAGAAAACCATCCAGCGTTCAACTATGTTAGAGGTCACTCCCCCAGTGAATTCTTTAAAAGGCTGTTTGAAAGGATAAAACAATTGCTTTATATAATAATAATTTGTAGTTTGATAAAAATACATTTAGGATCTATTATATTTAATGTAACAGACATAGGGCCTCTAATGGTAACAATAAAAACATTCAGAAGGATATTTGCAATCTATATGTGGGGAATGTCATTAGCAGAGCCTGTCTTCTAGTACATTTTCCAGTGGTGTCGTATTATTTATTTACCCTATGTTATTAGAAAGTGAATAGTCACTAGCCTTCAATTTTCACATCAATTGCAGGAAAAAAGATTCCATTTTCTTTGCAGTCTGGAATTGAAATTGACTTAGCATCTCAGAACTGTCAAAAATTCCTTTTTTGAAAAGGTTTGCTTTACAGAGACTATAAAGTAGGTGTCATCCTTGACACTTGCATTCTATATTCACGATGCAGGTCTGTGGAAAAGAAACGTTAAAGAGCGTCAGAAAAGGTCTTAGAGAGGCCCAGCCGTCATGCTCTCTGCCTCCCCGGCTTCCTTTGCAGTCAGTTTCTGTGTGTGCTGGAGATGTCAGAGGGGCTCCACTGGAAAAGTGCTAACAAGGAAGAGAAGAATACTTGAAAAATATGATATCAGCTACCCTAGAAAGTCTTTGGTAACAGGTCAGTCTGACACTTATTTTCCAGTGTTAAAAAAAAAAATCAGGAACCTCTGTTTCAATTCAAATTTAAAGAAGCATACATTAAGTCTTGGGGATTTACAAATTTGTAACTTAGTCCGAGAGGCCTCCCAGGAAGTACATTTATAAAACAGGGATATTTTCTGTCCAGGTGACAAACAAGAAAACATGAAATTATACAAAATCTCTCTCTTCCAATCCAGTTCTTTCTTTTCATTACAGAGCATTGCTCCTGTGTTTCGTGTAGAGGTGTAGTTTTGTATATGTGTGTTTTAACTGCATTCCTCAAATGCCCAGAAAATTACATGAGTCACCGTTTAATTTTACCAGTGTGAACCTAGGAATTCACATGACAATTAGGCTCAAGTTGTAAAGTCTTCACACCCTGACATTTCTGACATGGCAAATGATCAGTGTTAGCATGCCTCTTCTGACACAGGTGAGGGGATTCCTAGGGCAGGCCAGGGTAAGGCTAGGCTAACCTGCTACCAAGGCTGAGTAGAGTTAAATTCTCCTTGAGACCACTCAAACCAATTCCATCAGGCCCTGTATTTTCAAAATGGTGACCATCTTTACATTTATTTCTTATTAGGATGCAATTGTAAGGGTCTTAGGCAAGAGAGCTAAGTAAAGTCTGTCTGGAATTCTGAGGGCCACGTGTAATGGAGGGATTGTGAGTTAAGGCGTCTTATAAGGCAGACGGTTTCAGTCTAAAGTTGACAGCCAGAGCCCCACCACATTGGCATTTGACTCAGAGGTGGAACACTTGGCTGGCAGACTCTAGAAACATTTCTGAAAGAAGTGTGCTCTCTCAACTTGTGGTCTCAGCAAACCTCAGGATCACTACTTGCAAAAGTAGTTCTACGTGTATGCATTGGCAGAATTGTTGGCTCAGCCATCCCGCACAGAAATTTATCTAGCCCTGCATTATTTTTTGGTCTAAATGCTATAGTCCATAAAGGAACTAACCCCTGCCAAAAAGACCCTTTCAAATTGGTCCACTTCGTCATAAATTTTTGCCCTTCTGTGCATTGTCTTCAACAGGTGACATTGCAACCCACACACCTCAATGCCTCTGTCCTGTTCATTCACCACCTGTTTGAACCCCTCACTCTACCATGTGACACAAGACACCAAACTGGTTGTAGTACTTTATATAATTTTGGAAATACTGACTCTGACGTCCAACTGATATGTGCTGGTGATTCTGAATATGCCAACAGTGAGGACTATGGTTTCCACTATGAAAAAAGGGGCAGATAAAAAAAAGTGATGGGAAAAAAACAGATCTCTGCCTTCTGAAGCTTGAAATCAAGATCAAAAAGTTCCAAATTGATTAGTATGGAAATTACTAAGCCATCAAAACTGCTGATGTCGTAAACAAAATTCGTCAACAGCCACTAGGAATTTATTGAAAGTAAATTTATTGTTTGCTTTAAAAAAAAAACAACTGTGCAACACGTGCAGCTCAAGACAGTTTTGAATCTGGTTTGTTGTTCATCTCTTCTCAGGCTTCAGTTTGGCAAGGCTAAATGAGAAACACGGTACAGACACAGGGTTAGTGAGCACAAGTGAGCAGCAACAACACGCACTCGCTATTCTCTCAAAACCCTACGGCGTCTCATCCAAGCTACAATGTGGAGTGTTAAGGTCTGATCTGGCACCTCATGTTCTGCAAGTGACTACCTTTTAAAAGGGGGAAGCCAGCAGTATATCCAATTTCAACCAATCCAAGTTTCAGGCTAAATTATCTATGCCCTCTTCTAGAATGGAGTAAAGCAATGCTGTAGAAGAACCCAGGTGACTATTTTCACTGTAATTGAAGGATTCAATTTTATAAGAAGGCAATATTACTTTTGCTCTAGCTTTCCACAGTGACAGGCTCTCAGATATCACATAGGGACAATACTAAGAAGTTAATCTCAGCCTGGTGTGGTGGTGCATGCATGCCTGTAATCCCAGCACTCAGGAGGTAGAGGGAGGAAGGTGGCACATTCAAGGACAACCCAGGCTACACAGTAAGAACCTGTCTCAAAACACAATAAAACAAAACAACAAAAGAAAGAAATCTGAGACATATGCACAGTAAGGTCACTTCTTCTAAGAACCTTCAGTTAGGGGAACACATAATTTTCCACATTTAAAGGACAATTCCAATTTTCTAGCAGAGCAGTATCAGGTGACATTTACATCAGGGTTGAAAAAAGGGGAGCACATACTTTTAAATTCTTAATGTCTGAGAAGACAGAATTTTATTATCTTGTTGATAATTTCTATTCAGAGATGGAAACTAAGGCCAAACCATGTTGCTCACAAATGCTGCTGCTTTTCTATAAAAACCACATTTAAATAACTGAACAACTGATCTCCCTCCTTCTAAAGAATGCATGTTGTTCCCTCTTACTGACAACCTGACAGAACTGCAGAGTTCTCAGAAATGTTTTATAGAATGAAATCTGAATAGCCAGGCATTTGAGAATCAGGCATCCACAAGCCTTGGGGTCAGACCCTCCCTCTCTACTGCACTTTGTGTGCAGAATGCTTACATACCAAGTCAAGATTACCTGTTTGGAAGCACACTCGGGCTTCTTAGATATAAAGCCATTTTAATCAAGGCAATAGGAGCCCTTGTGTGCCAAAGAAGATGCCGTATATACAAGAAGAAATTAATACAAACATGGGACACTTTATATTTGTTATTTCATTCCTTATAGATTTAAATTTGCAATTTAAACTTCCATGAAGGCAGCTTTGGTCTTCATATACTCCATAATTTATAAACAAAAGAGGGATTCATATGCCTCACAACACTCTTTCTTAGAGTTATTTATCAATAATCAAGTCATTTTGGTGACTATCATTCAATATGTGCAATAGAAAATCACGTGGTCTGTATAATAGTCTAAGACTGGAAATACCTACTCAACGTACCATCAATTTGCTCTGGTAGGTTTTAAAAATATGGTCCCTCTGTTTGGCTCTCAGATGTATTGAACAACAATGAAAAAATCAGACAACCTGCAGGAGTAGGAACTGTGCACGTGTGTGCTTGTCCATGTGTGCATGTTGCATGTGCTGGAGGAGACAGGCGGTAGGCAGATCAGACCTTGTGGGCCTCTTTTTGAAGGAAAACATAATTACTTCATCAATTAGACTAAAGAGAAAGGCTTCTATGCTGCTATATTTACCTAAAATGCTAGACTCTCCACTATCTAATGTCTCCTTCCCCTTAGCCTTTTCTTTTCATTATCTAAGCCACAAAATAGAAACAAAAACAACACACAGAGACATGCAGCTCCTTTGTACTTCAGGCCTGTACCAGTGCGCCCCGCTTGCACTCCTTAAACACTGCACTAAGAAATGTATATGCATACGCACGTGTTGATTAGGTTATTTCAAAGCAATGCTGCTCAGGAAATCACATGCTAGTCTCCTCAAAAGAACAAAGAGAAAGAAAGAAACAAATTTTAAAATCTTACTATATCCCCCCACGTTGTTTAAAGAAGGGGAAAACATAAAAGGATCAATCAGAAGGTTTATTAGTGTTAACTAATTAGGTCCAGTAGGTATGGAAGGTGGTTTAAAAATGTTTTTAAAAATCTAACAATGCTTTCTAAATACTAATGACACGTAATAAAGGTGTGAAAGAAGGATTAAGAACCAACATTGGAAAAAAAAAGCTTGTTTTATGTTTAATAAACTACAGTCAACTTATTTTTAAGGACCAGTATTTGGCAAGCTTCAATCCTAAAGGGCTGAATTCAGCAGGGGTTTAGCATGAGACAAAATGCAGCCATATCCAAGGGCACTAGATAAGATGCTGTGCCTCTCTCTACTCAGAGCTACACTGACACCCTCCGCCAGCTCTGTCCTGTGGGAGTCACAGACCTCCATGAGGCAAATACCCTCAGCATGACTGATTTTAAGCAACCAGTGCAATGTGACTGAACACTGACCTAGGAAGAGATGAACAATTAGCTCTATAAGTCAAGGTCAACTGACTCCAGGTACCCAGAAAAATGTAGGTTTCTCTGATTTTTCTTACCAGTCATTTTTAAATACTGGAAGAATATTAGCCTAATTAAAAAACAGAACAAAAAAACCTTTAACTCCTGCACCAGAATGGAGAATTCAATTTTCAAAAGCATGTAGGCATTTGAAATGTGTCAACTTCTTTATCATAAGGCTGGCTTTCAGTACAGGTTATAGAGTATGGGTTTAGATCTAGACACTGCATCATGTAGTATTTTGCAGGACTTTTGGTAGAAAAAGAATTGTGATGTGTTATCCTTCAGGTTTCCTCAGTCACTACTCCTCTGATCCTCAAATTAGAAAGCACTACTTTGCAGACAAAGGTAATTTAAAATTAATGTAATTCTAAAATACTAGCCATTCATTTATCTGTTGCTCCATAACAAGAACAAAATCCTGTTTCTATCAGATAAATGTTGGCTAGTGAATGAAAATGATCAAGCCATTAATTTTCAAGTCAGGAGAGCCTCTGAAAATGGGACTGGGCCACACATCTCAGGGGAGGCCTGCCTCCTACCTCTTATTCTCTAATTTCAGGGGGAAAGAGGTACAAATTCCTTAAGCCCTAACTGATGGGCAGAGCCTTATTCTGTGCCTTGGGTAGATGCCAGTTTATGAGCTTTCACTTTCCACATATGGAATGAAAAGGCCTCTGGCGAACACAGGAGCTATGGCAGTTTGAGCAATTTCAACCTGTAAATATTTTTGAACATGGAATATAATGAAGAAAGATGAGCTGACTGAAAATGCATTCAGAAGGAACAGTATAGAAACAAGAAAAACTCTAATGGAAAAAACTATGAAGATCCCAATGTTCTGAAACAGTGGGAGGCAGAAATGCAATTCCATCTAAACTAAAGATAATATTACTAATAGGCCAGGCTCTAAGTCTATGGTTTACTTCTTGCCTGCACTTGACTTAATTAGACATGTACAGAACACATCTGTTGTGCTGTGTAGCCAGAAGGCTGGATAGGGTTCCTCAATTCTCCAGGCCTGATGTATCTATAACGCCCTGAGTTATTGAGGTCAACCTAAGGATCGTAAATCAAGAGATTCTATGGAAATAAAAACTCTTGTTCACATTTTGCAATTAAAAACAAGCTAAAAGGAAGGGATTCATAATACAGGATAACTACTTTTTGAAAAGTCAAGGGGCTGTGCTGTATGTTTTTAATTTTAAACCATCATCTTGATATGTTTAGGGATTTAATTTATGGAACAATCAAGCAATCTTTATATTTAACATTAAATGCCTGAATATTATAAATCATCTTAGATGAACATTTATGGGGGAGTTTCAGTGCAACTTCTGAACAACTTGTCACTTTTATTGTATAGCAATGATTTGTAAAAAATGATATGCTAAGTAATCCTAGAGTATAATTTAGGGACACAAAAACAACTGTCAAGAAACAGCCAGAGTCTATGTTTAATGAAATCTTTACAGACTGAAGTAATAAGTATTAAATTAATCAACACAGCTTAATTGAAGCTCTATCTGTAACATTTTTTATTAGACTTGTTATTAATGAGCCTTTAAATGCTACCACTAACTTGAGCTCTGTGTTAAATTTAAATAATGAGCCATTGTTCCCACACAAAAGAGAACAAACACTGCTTTACTAGTCCTTTGTCTCCATGAGCCTTTTACTCTCAGGCAGAGGGAGATATAGAGTCCTTCCTTCCTCTTGGAGTTATTTACATGGTTGGCAAAATATCATCTTGAAGGCTGCTGAAATGGTCCTAAATAACTAAAGTGAAATCAGTAAGAAAGTAAAAATGAAATAGCCAAGACTGAAAAGGATAGAAGAATTTTTGGCTGACCTCAAAGATGTTTTCAAAGCTTTACTTTTTTATTAACCTCAAAGTCACATGCCACAGAGCGACAGTTCAGTCAACTGTGGACCACACATACAGGCGTATACCATGCAGCTAAGAATACAGCAGGTTATACTCTTTAGGTCTGTGTAAGTGGATTCTATATCTGCCCAATGACAAAATTACCTAAAGATGCATTTCTCAGAACACATCCCGTTTCTAAAACGACAGTATGTTTAGGGATGTTCTGGTTTTTGTCAGCAAAGACTTACCTGAACATGTCTCCCAAGCCCTTCAGCATTCCCTTCTTGGCTTTCATTTTATCCTTTTCCTTTTCTCTATCTTTTTTCTTCTCTTTTCCAGTCTTGTCCTTTCTCCTATCAGTCTTGTCCCCTTTCTCTTGGTTCCCATTCATTTGTCTTTCCAGGGAATGGGAAGGCTGGTCACTTGCTGTGGACACAGACTCTCTCCCTGATCTTGAACTTTCTTCTGTGTCTTCTTCCACTTGAAAGAAATTGGGGGGGAAGATAAAGAATACAGTGAATGATAGCAACAAAGTAAGGAAACTAAAACACATATGAGGGCATTCCTTTCCCCATTTTCTACAGTACAAGGGCCCTGAAATGGTCATGTACTGCAGGGATAGTCAATGGTGAACAGAATTAGAAGGGTACTTATGTGACATGGGTGACTCCTATGCACACATGGAGCCCACAGGGAGGTGTAGAATGGCAGGAGAGAAGCTGCTTCCTGGCAGGATGCTGCTGTGCAAATGGTAGCACCCTCTTGCTACAGAGCATGTGGGTGGCATTGAGGGAGGATCTGAGAGACCTCTGTGTGCAGTGAAGAACTATCAGGACCCTGTGTACTGTGTCTGCAAAGTGAAAAGAAAGAAAACATGCAGCCTTCCCCACTCACAGCCTTTCTTCTTAAGGACAGTGCAGATACGCTAAACTATACCCCTCACCAGCAGGCACACTGAAGTGAGCACAGGACTTCACTCCTCAGTCTCCCCGGTATGCCCAATATGATTTCATGGAAGAGTGAATTTTTTGGTTTATAGCTACAATGGATTTTCGTGGTCTTTGGGGTTTTTCTTTATATTGTTACTGTTTAAGGCCAACATGATAAGTAAATGTTGCCATATACATTCTGTGTTCTACTCCTCCATCATTCTGCATGCCTAGTTGCACAATGGCAGCTGAACAAAGGTGGATGGAGCTACAAAACCCAGTGAATCATTACCACTCTTTCCACTTTGGCAGGTAAGAGCTACTTAGTGCTAACAATGTGCCAGCCAGGAGACAACACTTTTCACATATGGTCCATGGCACTTCAATACAACATAGTTTGCACTGGAAAGAATGAGGGGCAACTGAAATAGGCTTCTACCTAATGGAAGAACTTTAAGATACTTATTTAAGTATTAAATAAGTATCACATAGTAATTCTCAGAAAACTTTTCTGGGATTGCTCACATACAACTGTCTTCCAAATATGGCTAGAATTATGGGAGTTTTGGGTTACTCCTTGAATTACAAGGTCACTTCTTTCCAGCATCAACAAATAAAATATGGATAAATGTTTTTGAGCTTTTAGGCTATAGAGCCAAGTAGGATAGTTAGGCTTCACCTCAATCTTTTGCAAAGAACTGATCTCTAAATCAAAGGAATTTTTCTTTAGGTGAAATTCAGTCTTGGGGCACTTGAAATATGAATAAACAGTACCAAGAGTATAAGACCAGCAAAAGCCATCCCATTGTATAAAACCTACAAAATCTGAGAAGAGATTATCAAATGATGGTCTAGTCATACCTAAGTAATACAGTTTTGTGGGTTTTTTAATGTCAGCTATTTAGCATAATACAAAAGAAACAAAGGTGCAGAATTCATTCTCTTGACACATTTGGTTACAAACATGAGCCAACATATTTCCTATCTCAGCAAGTTATGCCCTAGGTACTGCCAAAGAGCAGGCACATCACTGTCTAAATCTGGAAGGTCCTCTGGAGGTCGGGCCACCTTCTTCCATTTGGCAGTGGCACTCTCACAGTCAGGGGCTGCTACATCTACTTGATATCACTGCACCACTGAACTTTAGCAAGGCCTTCATGCATTACTTTGATCAACTCTGTTTGTGACTGCTCAATTCCACGCTTCACACGGCACGCATTTGGGTAATCTGTCATCCAGTCATCACATGGTCTGCCCAGAAGACAATTCCAGGAGTCAGTACTGCCTTTAAAACCCTACTGTCAATCTTCTGTGGTCATTTAATGCTGTGACTTGCAGCTCATATTGATGAACTCACTCACGGAACAGATCAAATGGGCACAGTGGACTCTGGACCAATGACTTTAGAAAAGCTGGCCTCTCCCTATACATGGATTATTGTGAGCCACCCTCCTCCAAAGGACACGGTGGTTCTTTAAAAATGTGCTTTTCTATGCTGGAGTGGCTCAAGCCACTAGTGCCTAGCAAGTGTGAGGTTCTGTGTTCAAACTCCAGTACCACTGCCTCCCCAAAATGTGCTATTTGGTCTTTATTAATATTTAAATAGTAGTTATACAAATTGTTAGAGGAAGCCAGTTACCACTTTCAAATTGACACAGTAAGAATCCATAGCTTTACAAATAATGCTGAGTTAAGGCAATAATTTTGTGTGTTCTACACAAAGCACCAGGCCAACTAGCCTGGGTGCTTCTTAAGTATATGCAGTTTTTCAGTTGAGAGCTCCCGGAGAGAATGCAAATGCAGCTTAAGCAATCACAGCTGTTTTGTCTGCTTGCAGACCATGGCTTCAACCATTTGGGGATGTCCAGAAATTCAAGTTAACTGACCAAATAGCCATGATTAGCAGCACCACTAACAACAGGTGTTGGCGAGGATGCGGGGAAAAAGGAACCCTTTTACACTGCTGGTGGGAATGCAAACTAGTACGACCACCCTAGAAAAAATTTGGAGGCTTCTTAAAAATGTAAACATAGATCTACCATATGATCCAGCAATACCACTCTTGGGGATATACCCAAAAGAATGTGACTCAGGTTACTCCAGAGGCACTTGCACACCCATGTTTATTGCGGCACTATTCACAATAGCCAAGTTATGGAAACAGCCAAGATGCCCCAGCACTGACGAATGGATTAAGAAAATGTGGTACCTATACACAATGGAATTTTATGCAGCCATGAAGAAGAATGAAATGCTATCATTTGCAAATGGATGGAACTGGAGAACATCATTCTGAGCAAGGTTAGCCTGGTCCAAAAGACCAAAAATCATGTGTTCTCCCTCATATGCAGACATTAGATCAAGGGTAAACACAACAAGGGGATTGGACTTTGAGCACATGATAAAGCAAGAACACACAAGGGAAAGTAAGAGGATAGGTAAGACACCTAAAAAACTAGCTAGCATTTGTTGCCCTCAATGCAGAGAAACTAAAGCAGATACTTTAAAGCAACTGACGCCAATAGGAGAAGGGGACCAGGAACTAGAGAAAAGGTTAGTTCGAGAAGAATTAACCCAGAAGGTAATGCACATGTACAGGAAATCAATGTGAGTCAACTCCCTGTATAGCTATCCTTATCTCAACTAGCAAAATCCCTTGGTCCCTCCTATTATTGCTTATACTCTCTCTTCAACAAAATTAGAGATAAGGGCAAAATAGTTTCTGCCGGGTATCGTGTGGGGAGAGGAAGGGGGGGGGTAAGGGAGGGGGTGGGGGCAGGGGGGAGAAATGACCCAAGCATTGTATGCACATATGAATAAAAAAATAAAAATTAAAAAAAAGTTCCATTTGTTCTCCAAGTCATATATATGACTATTATATATTGTATGTACACTTATATACATACATATATATATATATAAACTCACTCTTAGCAACTTTCATCTTTTTATCTTATGTATATATGATTCAAGAGAAGAAAAAAAGTAGAATCCTGGTTCATACTGAAGGATGCATTTTGTTTGATAGCAAAATATTTATTAGTTTCCATGGTGCCCTCTAGTCACCAGAATAACTACTATATTACTTATAAGTTTACTGTCAAACCATAATTGAACACTTTCCTTTCTTATAGTATGGACTCAAGATTAATGTATGAAAAAGTAAAGAAAGCATAAATAATTAAGGGAGGGGGTGGGGGGAAGGGGGGAGAAATGACCCAAAAATTTTATGCATATATGTATAAAAGAAAATAAATAAATAAATAAAGATTATCTGAAAAAAAAATCTCAAAATCTACTTAACCTAGGCCTACTGGTATACTGCCTCAATGGGAACTCCCTTTTACGCACAATTCCATAGGTCTTTGTACAACTGTTTACTGGTGAACTTCCTGTATGATATCGCAAGCAATCTATCTCCCATTCTCGATGGTTCTAAAACGAGGACTACCACGCAGAAATGAAATGAAATGAAAGATGACTGGTAAAACCTGACCAATGTCTTTTCCCAGGTACACTTTTATCCAACTTCTTAGTACCACCATTCTCCTACCTTCAGAAAAATGACGGCTCTTCTCTCATCAGGCCTGATATGACAAACCACAACCTAGCAACAGAACACCAGGATTGATCTACACATTGTACTTGGTTTACCTCTAATAGGATTCTGGTATATTTTTATGCTATAATTGTTAGTGCTGTATGTATCATCTAATAGACTTTACGACCCTCGACAATGTCTGAAACTATAAACAAAAAAGAGCTCAATAAATGTAAATGACTTAGTCTTCTACAGCAACCATTATCATAAATCATGAATGGAGTATTGGTAGCGATTCTGTTAGTTTTCTGCCTGAAGTTTTGGCAGAGGTTCAAGGGGCATATGCCTGCTCTTGGCTCCATAACAGAATAAATGCAGCGTCTTCACAACTCGCTATATGCTTAGGGCATGTTTCCTGCCAATTCTTTTCATATTCATAATAATTTTCTGGTGTATCTAATGCAACTTATTTTCTAAATTGGGTGAAACAGAGAAAGTATTAAATCATTTATTAACTTTGGGCTTTGTAACCTAATTTTATAAAATGAAAACTACCTTACTTTCCTGCCCCAAGCAAGCGGCTGTTTAAAATGCTACTTGCACATTTGAGAATTCTTTATGCTTGTTCTGAACATTCCAATTTAGATAATACATCATCAAAGAAATTCTACTGGGGGGTGTATGGATCTAACTAATCCCTTTGAATGCCAACTAATTAAAAATATTTAGCAATATGGAGTTTCATATGTACAAACATAAGATGTTCTTTTAGAGTATGACATTATATATGCTTCAAACTCAGAAACTATTCAATAGAAAAAAGAATTTTTCTTGTGTAAAAAATCATGAGTTTTATAAAAACTCAAACAAAGTGGTTACATATGTTTAAGTTTTGAAAAGATATATATACTCAAGGTCACTGTTATGTTACTCAAGTTCAAAGTTTTAAAACCCATCTTTTTATGTTTATTACTAGCTATATAATAAGGGCCATGAAATATTTTTATCTTCTTAAGCTAAGAAAACACAAAATATTCATGTAAACAATTTTTCAACTGAGAAAAGTTCTAGTTATACATCAGCAATACATGACTTGACCCATTGTGTTCGTACAGTAAATTACAATGCAAGAACTAATCATACACTTACATTTAGAAATTTTACTATTTTAAATGCTATATAAATTTTGATGTTTTTCTACTTTAATTTTGCTCATCTTTACAGATTATTTGCTTTCCTTCTGCAGATAGCCTGGACAAAGAAAGATGATTATCTCCTTCCAAACAAATAGAAAAAGCTAGTCTTGCCCACATTTCTGCCTGTTTCAATCTGCTCTATGCACTGAACTCTTAGCCTCCTTTCTGTGTGATTACCTATAAAGACAGGTACCTTTAAGTTTCTTTTTTTAAAGAAGGTAAAGCATGAAGCTGCTATTTGTCTTTAATGCAGCACAGTCATTCTGCAATTAAGACATACCTAATTACCATGTTTTCAACAGATGCAAATGTGGCTCAATTAAAATTCTAATCTGTGGTAGCTACTCGATTCTGAAAGGTATCATGTTAGGACTGGGTCACCAAGGAGTCTGGAAAAGAATGGGCACTTACATGTTAATGACTATGAAGAAAATGACTTGCTGTTTCAATAGAAGCTCAAAGTTCTGCAGCTTCTGCCTAGTATCACAAGAGTTTTACTGTCACAAGTTGACTCTGAGCCACATGGTCCTTAGTCATTTTTTTTTTCCAATGAGAAATGATGTGACTGTTGATACTGAAATGATCTATTGTTGATTGCTTACCCAAAATGCATTTCCCCCTTTCCTTTTCCCCACGGATCTCTGTGTTCAGGATTCTAGCCTAGCTTGAAGGGGTGATATAGTCCCTGTGATGTGTCTGTCCACAGTTATGAGAGTGAGAATGGCCTTGTCAGACTGAATGGACATACTCCATGTGAGGAACAATGACTCACTCCCTTCTGTTGGACATGAACACAAAATCAGAGCCCTGAACCCACTTTGTGGATGAGCTGAATTGTGGCCAGTAGAGCAGAAGGAGCAGAAAGATAACAGGTCTTTGATGATACTGCTGGTCTGTAGAATTAATAAATCCTAAGCTGTCCAACTATAGAACCCAATTATGCAAAGCAATGCATTTCCTTAGGCTGTAACTTGGTCCAAGTTGGATTTGCTATTAAATGTAGCTTGAAAGCAAGGGGGACATTGTATAAATCAAGCTTTAAAGCATCTATGGAAAAGCTACACCATTATTCATCAGTGTAAGATTTAGCAGTTAATGTCATTTTAGGCAGTTCTGGCAATGTTACTAGACTAAAATGAATTGTTCAAAAGGCATAAACAAAGAGATACTAAAACTAAAATGGTAACATTATTTTCTATTCGCCATTCAACAAGCAGTCTTCTTTAAGGGCAAGGCCTAAAGCACTGGTGAATATTTGTTGAGTGAATGAACAGAGAGACTAACATGATGCACTGTCACTTACTGCTGCTTATAAAGAACTACCTTAGGGATTAGGAAACCTTAATGATGCACAGATTCTCAGGCAATTTATAATTTACTTTGGGAAACAAAAGACCAAATGTAAACACCCCACACAAGAGGACTTACAGTCCTCATGAGTACCATCTGAAAGTAAGTTAAAGCAAGGTATTAATAATGGAAAATTTCACTAAACTTGGCAAACCCACTGGCCACTACCAATTTCTACTGAAGAATGTTAGGGAAATAACAATGCAATAGAAATCGATGAGGACTGGACTCCCAAGCGCTGCAAAGTCCTACGTAGGAACTGAGCATGTTGGGACATAAGGATATACTTTTGTTTCCTATTTTAGTTCACTATTTTGACTTTGAAAAAGGGAGGAAGAGATAAGAAATGAACAGCTAGTAATGCAGATGGCATGGAGTAACAGGAGCTGCTGTTCTGGACTCTGACTTTTAACATTAGAATGAGGAGCACTTGGCAAAGGAAACACTTAGCTTTTTTTGAACATTAAAAAAAATTAAATAAAACTACACACACACACACATGCTCACACAGAGAGCAGTCATGAAATATGAGGACGTCAGAAACAGATATTCTTAAAATATGGGATGGGAAAAATAAGTGATATAGTGAAGAACTGAGTATGATGGTAAATGGAGAAAAAGACATGGAGTAACCAGGTAACCATGAGTAGTATACCAGAGAGAGGCTTCAGAAAGTAGAGGAAAGTTCAAATAGATGATGCCCAAGACACTCTACTTTACAGAGAAAAAATCTCTCAGTAGATGTGGGTGGAGGGACAAAAATGACAGGATCACTGTTATGAAGAGTTTAAGACTGACTACCAGAAAACACTGTTCACCTTTGCTTTGCCTTCTAAACTTCTCTTATCCATCCCCTAAACAGAGTAGGTGAAGAGATCCCAAAGATGCTGGTAGGATGTCACCTGTGTTTATCCCCCTCCACTGTGCCTGCAGAACAGGCATAGTGAGAGTCATATTCTAACATCCAGCTCCTAGGTGGGATCCTGGTCAAATATTTACGTACTTTTCCTTCTAAATGTGGTTATAAATGAGAAAACTAAAACAACTTAGATGTGATTGTTCTATTGCATATTTTTGGTTAATGTTACTCAAAGAGATGGTAATAAAAGGTGTCAGGAAGTGAGGAAAATGTTGAGAAGCAGAAAATCTGAGCTACCTAATACAGTATGTTATTGTGTAGCTAATAAAACAATAAAATTGACCTATAACCTCTCACGTTACCTGATTTAATGATGTAAATTTAGTTTTTTCAAATCTCAAACTGCAAGCCTAACTTATGCATATTTTAAAGCAATGCTATTCTCTTATCTCCTAAGAATACTACATAAAAAAATAAAGCAAGCTACTAAAAGCAGTGCCCCCATGTTTGCAAAGTATAAAACTTTTCATATTTACAATTCTGAACTTGCTAGATCTTAAAATCAATAGGCACAATTAATAGATTTGTGGTTTTTCTGTGATTCATTTCCTCAACTCCAACAAAAAGCCATTACTAAATTAATAATAGGGCTTAAAATTTCTGGCAACTTTTAATTATGAAAAAAATGTGATTAAGTTTAAAAAAAAAAAAAAACAAAGCAATATTACCACATGTGCTTTCTTGGTAGCAGGAGCAACTGATTTACGATGGGGGATGCAGAACCACTAGCTGAGTGCCAGGCGGGGTGAGTGATTTGCATTGAAGGAGCAGATTGTAGATGCCTTGACCTGTCAAACACAGGTAGGGCCTCAGAGATAATGGGTCCCAGAATACAAAACTCCATCTTGATCCAGACAGACACATACAACATGGACTAGCCAGATGGATTAAATGAGAGAAAAAAACGCAGGCTTCTGCCATCTCCACAGGAAGAACGTAAGTGCTACAGGAGATGACAGATACCAGATACCACATGGATCCCACCCCAGTCTCTTGGACCCCAGTGCTGTGCCTATGCCATGATTTCAGTACTGCAGAGAAGAGACAAGCCTGTTCAGAGCCATGAAATACAGTCGCTTGGGAGGGGCTTGACCCAGTTGACAAGTGCAATCAACCATCCCTCTGTGCACATCTTCCTGAAAGGAGGCGAATGCTACCTGATAGTAAAACAGGAGACAGCATCAGTCTGGGTGACTCTGTTCCCCACCAGGCATCCCCACCTTTACTTGTAGCTTTTCAAGCACAGCCCCTCTCCACAGCAGCATTTACAGGGTGCCATGCATCCTTGCAGATCATCCAGTCTGACAAAAGACCGTCTGCTTGGACAATGGCCCTCTTTTCACAGCAGTGTTCAGTGGTGATACAGCACTTTAATTTCAACAAACAGCTAGAACTGAGTCACACCACAGCACATGAAAGAATCTTCTGCCCCAAGTGTCACTGGGCGGGACAGTGGAGGATAAGCTGTTGAGGAACTAGCCCACCAATGTAAGGATGCAGAGCAGGGACTCAGTGACACAAAGTGTCTGGAAAGATGGTCTTAAGAGACCCAAAGAGAAACCACCTGAGCCAGCTGGCCTTCTGTCTCATAACCGTTGGCATAAGAAGTCTTTTGTCTCGCTCATATGCATAGATAAGCTCAGGACTTTCTTGTGTTGTTAAGAAAAACAAAAGTTTTGCTGAGATACTGAAGGTCTGGTATGTGCCAGGTACGACACTGGTAGGTAAACAACCTTGCCATGCTGATTACACACTGAAAGTCTCTCTCTGTCCCCTCCCTTTCTCATATGCCAGCCGTGGTTAGGCAGGAGCTCACTCATCACTTAGATCTGACAGACACTCATGGAATCTTGTGATTTGCCAAGCCCTGTCCCTAGGGGTGCAGACAGGAGCAGATGTGGCTGTGTTTTCCTTCATGGACCTCACGTATGGTATGAGAGGTTTGCATGTGGGGTGGAGGAGGCTAAGTGGTTGTAGGGTCATGGGATGCTAACACTACAAGAGACCTCAGAACCTACCTGAATCACCAGAGCCAGAACCTGTTAAACATTTTCCTAGAAATTGCAAACTAATGTTTTTAAAATTTAAGATTTACACAGAACCCCAATGTATAAAAGTGACTCAAAAAGCAACTGTTGAGGTAGAAGAATGGTGCCCACAGGGAGAAGGGTGAAGCTGGAGGCCTCCTCCATACTCCCAAAGGTCACAACATGCAATTTGAAAATCAATGACCTAGTTGTTCAAATCTTCATTTTCACAAGGAAGATTAAGGTTTAAGGAGGTTAAGTACCTGGACCTAAACCTCAACTTGGCTCAAAGAAGGTAGGACAGCACACAGGTCACCTGAATCCCTCAATGTGCCCATTCCCTCTTTCCATCAATTCCAACAATTCAAATCCCAAACATTTGAAATTCACAATAGTTGCTTTGCGTTTCCTGTATTGAAGGTCCAGCAGACTGGTGTAAAATTTAATATTAATAACAGGAGTTTTGAAAACTACTGTATTTTGTGGTAGCAGGTGTGACATATTTAGTGTACCTGCCAAGTGTCTTTTGCAGCTCTTGTCATGAACTGTGCCTTTACCGATTTACTTGATTTTTCTCATAAAGGCAGGTGAATGGAAAAATTTTCATATACTGTTTTCCATTAAGAATCTGTTATTTCAGCTGGGCACTGGTGGCTCATGCCTGTAATCCTATCAACATGGGAAGCTGAGATTGGGAAGATTGAAGTTCAAAGCCAGCCCAGGCAAAAAAGTTTGTGAGTCTCCATAACAATTAATAGCTAGGCACTGTAGGGTACATCTATTACTCCCGTTGTACAGGAAGCTGAGATCCAGAGAACTGCAGTTCCAGGCCAGCCTGAGCAAAAAAGCTCACCAGGCCCCATCTCAGTGAAAAAAAGTTGAGTATGGTGGCATGGGCCTTCATCCCAACTCTAGAGGGAAGTGTAAAATTGGTTAGCCCAGGCTGGCTATGGGCAAAAAGTGAGACCCTATTTCCAAAATAACCCAAGCAGAAAGGGCTGAAGGGATAGCTCAAGTGGTAGAGCACCTGCCTTGCAGCCGTGAAGTCCTCCACTCAAACCCCAATACCACCATCAAAAATTTTAAAAAGTCATTTTCCATTTTGAAAGGAAGCAGTTTGTATAGGAATAAAAGCAGATGTCTACATTGGTGGGAAACTCTGGAGGATTTCCCAACAGAATTAAGAGCTGCTATATGGTTTAGATGAGGGCCCCATAACGTCCATGTGTCAAAAACTTGGTCCCCATGGTGTAGTTATTGGGAGGTAAGAGAACCTTTGAGAGATGGGGTCTTGTAGGAGGGGCTTATGTCATTGGTTATGTCCCTAAAAGGGGACTGTAGACCTGTCTCTAGTCTCTTTCTGCTGCCTGGCTCATGATGTGAGTAGGCTGCTCTGTCACACACTCCCACCACCATCAGGCCATATTCTTACCAGGGGTTTAAAGAAATGGGGGCTGTGCAATCTGGGACTGGAACTTCTAGAACCATGAGCTATATAAACTTTTTGTCTTTATAAGATATTTCATTATAATAAAGCAAAGCTGACTAACAAGAGCATAACTTCTGTTCACATACATTCCATCTTTTGCTATATTTGAAAAGAGTGACATGAGAAAACTGAATTTTATAAAGGGATTTAAATAACATTTTAACCAGAACAAGATAAAAGTTCAAAGGCTTCATAAATTATAGATGCTTTAAAAATATGCTAATGGGCCAAAGCACTACATTTTAAAAATATACACCCAGGACAGATAGAAGTAAAATCTCTAAGTACCAAGTAATATTGATTAGGATGGAAAGGAACCATTATAACAATGAAAGAAAACTCAACAGAGTTGAAAGCTCAGATGACTCAGGATCTTGGAGACCAGGCTTGGCAGCTAAAATATGAAATATGTTCTTCATCTGGCAAGAATAGGCTGCATATATTTGAAATCACTGGCTGATTACTGTGAAAAAACTGTCCACATTTAGTCGAGGAATTAGACACGAGGGAGGGTAGCAATCTTCTCCTTAAATTTTGTTTTGCATATTACATTAAGGCAGGAATATTCCTCTTCCAAAATATATTACATGTTACAGGCAAAAATTACATAAATTTTCTTAAAAACTACTCAGACGTGTTCTTAATTTAAAGTTCTTCTTCCCTACCACAGTCTTTCTTAGAAATGTGTGACAGAAGTGGTCTACTCAAATGTGAAAATGCCAGCCATTTGCAATCCACATAAATTATCTCTGGAGTCTGCTTTAACATCAGGTGTGGGGCCTCCAGCCTTTCTGACAGGGAGCAGTTACATGGGCAGAACCACATTTGTTGGTAAAAACTAAAATAGAAGAGAGCAACGAGGGAAAGGAGGAAAGAGACCCATTAGATGCATTTTTGAAAATGTTACAATGAAACCCAGTATTTTGTATAGCTAATACACACTAATAAAAATAAATAAAACAAAAATATACAAACTCAATTGTAGAACAAATTTGTAACGGTGGAACTACTCTATGGAACTTGGGGAACGAAAGAAAGGAAAAGAGAGTGATAGAGCATCAGTAATATCACATGCCATAAGATGTGTATTGAAAGCTGCTGAAAAACAGGGGGTGGGAGGTAAAGGGGTAAGGGAGAGTTTTCAAAAGGACTGACAGACCAAAGTAAAGCACATTCACTGTGGAGATACATTAAGATACCTCTTTGAATGTCAACTCAAACATTAATAACGAAACCAGGACTGTAAAATAGGCACAGTGTGTAGGTGGGGAGGGGAGATACTAGTAGGAGGGGGAGGGTGAAGGAAAGAGATTAAGATGACGGTATGTGGGCAGATGGACTTCATATACCTATATGAAACAGAACTAAAAAACCTATTGCAATTGCTTTAAGTGGGGTAAGGAAGGAGTTGGGGTAAATTCTCAATTGCAGCCAATACAAGCCAATCAATAACTTTTACCACCATGATTCCTAAGTCCTTTCTCTTACAAGTAAATATGTTACTAGAGTTTTTCCATTATTTTTAGTTTTGAATGACTATCTTGATTATTAAATGTATAGTTATGAAGATAAATACCACGAAAAAGGTATTTGAACATATTTATAAATGTTAAGTTTTTCCTCGATAGACCTGGAAAGACGTATTACTTATTTTTATTAAACTTTGACTTTCAGTCAGCGTGGCTAAAAATATTTGGTAATTTAGAAGCACACACATGTGCACAAATATATCTTGCAAATTCAGTTCAAAGAAATCGAGTAATGCCTAAAAATAAAAATGTTTTGACGATCATAAATTTCATGATCCATATATTCAATGGCCAATCACTTGACAGACGCCACACAGAAGTAGTTTTTAAACACTCTGGTCTAAGGATATCATTCCACCCTACAAATCATTTAGGACTCCAAATAATTTGAATGTGAATTATCTCTGTCAGTATGTACTGATTTAAAAGCCAGAAAGTTTTAAAATATAAATTACTTTACAAAATATAAACAACAAATCAATTTCATGGTGAAAGAAATATTCTTGCACACAAAAAAATTCTATTTTCCAAAGGAAACTTACATTTTCTTTCAAAATTTTACTTTAATCTTGGCTGAAAGGGCGTATTCTCACTGGACATCACGGCACAAACCTGAAATCCCAGCACATGGGAGGCTGAGGCAGGAGGAGGATCACATACCAACATTAATAGAGACCCTGTCTCCAAAACTAAACAACAAAAACACGGACAGATTCTCATTCAATCTAATGTACATCATATGGCATGCAGCTTCTAGAAAACCCTATTGCATACTTGTGAGAAGATAACAGTATAAGGGCAAATAATGTCTTATCATAAAAAATACTTTAGACCTCAAAGGTCTCCATGCTCCTCCCAAGAATCACAGGAATCCTCTACTAAGGGTTCCCGAGAACACACTTTCAGAGCCACTGCTCCATAAGATGCTCTTATACTTGCTATTTTTTCAGTCATTATAGACTTACAAGTCTCCATGCCTTCATCATCATCATCTACAGCAGGTTTATCATAAGACTTGTCAATGGCAGCCCTGAAACTCTCATTACATCCTCTTCCTCTGATTATCCGTGGCCGTGGGCGATGGAAAGGAATGTCCCCATTCAGAGTTACTTCAGCCACAGCTGTCTGCAGACTCTCTAAAGAGCTTGACTTCTTCAGACCCAGGGAAGGTCCCACGTCTCTGCTGGGGGAACCTTGGACGTTCAAAAAAAAAAAAAAAATAATACAACACAATGTTAGTTAAAGGTAGGTGAGTGAGAATCACATTCCTAAGTATCTATGAGGGGCATTAATTATTTACTGAATGATGAATGCTGGAATGTGGGTGAAAAATAAAGGAATCATTGCGAATTTTACTTTTTCCCACATTTACATTAAATTTTTGTCTATATCCATTAGGAAAAACTCTAAATTACCATTTTCCATTTTTGTCTCAACAATGAAATATTTTATTGAATCACTTGTTCCAAATAATATAATCTAGAATAACCAAGAATTCCATTTCAATCATAGAAGTGATAAGAAGGCTAAAAGTAAGTAACCAAGAGTAAAGGTAACCAATCGAGAGTAAGTTTTCTAACTATTTAACTGAAGGCATTTTCTGGCAATGTAAAATCATCTACACCAGAAGCTAGACTTCCATGTCAATGAGCTTCATTGAGTCTCTTTCTCATGATAACTGCAGAGTCATAGCTGTCAGACTGGGCATCACAAATACAATGAGGACAACCTCGCACCAAGTAGAAACCTAATTCTGGGAAACAGGAACATTCTATGGAAAAAGCAATATAGCATTTGAATGCAGTCAAATGACATAAGGAGGAAGGGAAAGGAGCAGGCAGGACAGAGCTAGACATGAGTCTTACATCTGCAGGCCTGGAATAACACCTGTTTGAAAAGCAGGTGAGAGACAGAAGGAAGAAAACTTAGCGATTACCAAGAAAATTTCAGCCAGATGGCAGGGGACAATTCAGGGAATTAAAAATATGGCTTTATTTCTTGAAGATCTAGGGCAGAAAGGCCTGAGATAATACTAACAGTACCAGGTTAAGCAGGCAATCAAAACTGATTTTATTAACCAGGTGAGACAGCCCCATCCATCACTGCTTCATCCAGCACTCAAAGGGACTCTAATGCAGACTCTAATAGTGAAAACACAGGCTAGGCTCTACACTGCCACCTGGGCAGGCCAGGTTACAAAACTGGTTCTTCACTTACACTGTTAAAAAGACAGATGAAAAAAACAAAACACGAGAGAAACAAAACAGTTATCTCTCCATGGGGTCATCAGCCCATATGTTGATCAATAATTAAGGAGTAGCCTTGTCATGTTACTACTTAGAATACAAATAGTTGTGACATGGGCTGTCCATGGCTCAGAGTATAGAAGAGAAAGAAAATGAAATCAAAAGTGTCAAAATACAAATTATCTTTTAAAGATTTATTTACATTACATCTTTCACCTAATTTTCACAATATAGTAGTGGTTTTAAGTAGAAGATAGGATGCGACGGTAATATAGGCATGGAGGCAGACATACAATTCTAACGATGAAAACATATTCCATAAATTATCATGCTTGGGAGAAAATGATGATATATTAAGCTTTTTCAATGCAAGTTTGTATATATTTCATTATTTATTTTATGGGAAAAGTACACATGAAATATTTCTCTCAAGGAGATCTTACTTTTCCTCTTCATAGCACTATAATTTTTGACAAGTACATTTTATAAATTACTTAAAAGAGTTATGTTAAAGGAAAGAAAATGAATTTTGTTCCCAGGAATGAAACAAAAGGTAAGAAATCAAAGAATCAGAAAGAAGAGGAAAAGATTATTCCTGGGGAGGAGTATTTACCTTTAGACTTCCTAGAATGAGAATTTGGAAGATTTTTTAAAATAAATTATGTTCATCAATTTTCATAATTTACCAGTTGTATTTGGGTTTTGTACAACATGCATTAAGCAAATATTTGGATTCACAAAAACATGTAAATATGAATGTATGTGTATGGATATATATATCTCCAATTAAGATATCAAGCTTTTAGTCAGGATTATTATAAAAATGGCATTTACTCAGTGTGTGTGTGTAAATGGTTTTCTTCATGGAAAGTCAGCTGAGATTTTACTTAGAGAAATGAAAACGTTTACAATGAATTTAAGAAACGGTATGAGTACTCATAAAAATTGATTGTCCCTTAACACAAACATTGGCAAATCTGCCAAGAAAAACAATGGCAAAGATATAAGTAAAGAAGCAATAAAACTTTCATAACTGGGCCTAGGGAGGTCGCTTAGTGGTAGAGCTCTTGCCTAGCATGCAAGAAGCTCTGGCTTCCACTCCCAGCATCACCCACATACAAAATCATCATTCTAACCCACAGCTTACCTATCTATTCTTTTCTCTCAGTTTACAGGTGTGATATAACAGTTCAGCAAAATGTTGATAATTGTTGGGTTTGGGGAGGTTCATCAACTACTCTGTCTACATTTAAGTATGGTTGAAAATTTCCATAATAAAAAAGTAGCACAAAAAACCATCCTCTATAACTTGCCAGCCTATTATGGGAATCAGCAAACTGAGTGCCACAGGTGAAAAATTTTATTGGAACCTAGTCATGCCCCTTTATTTAATACCATAAATTGAAGTACTGTATTTGTCCAAGAAACTTTAACAAAGATTTTAATTCTAAGATTTCTAAATGAGGTTACTGAGGTCCTTAGCATTATAAACGCAGCATTTACTAGTAAGGAAACTGAAAAGGTCTTTTTCTATATAAAATAAGGGCAAAAGACTAGATTTTTTTTTTTTTTTTTGGTAGTACAGGGGTTTGAACTCAGGGCCTAGGCAGGTACTCTACCACTTGACATACTGTGCCAGCCCTTTTTGTGTTGAGTATTTTCGAGATAGGATCTCATTAACTGTTTGTCCCAGTTGGCTTCAAACCATTATCCTCCTCATCTCTGCCTCCTGAGTAGGTAGGATTACAGGTGAAGACTAGATTTATTCATACAAAAAAATCAGAATTTTTTATTTTCATTTAAAAATAATACTGTAAAGCTACTTTAGGTTCTTAGTATATTTTGCTTCTTTTTTTAAAATATTTTAAGGATAAAACTGTTAAAAATGAAATTCTCTTGTTATTTCTATTTTCCTTTCAGAAAGCATATTTGTACCCAAAATATAATAAGTGCTGACTTAACACAGAAAAGGAGGAATCATAACCACATTACTTTCCCTAGATCCCTGATTTTGCGGTGTTGGAGATTAAGCCCAGGGCCTTGCACATGCTAGGCAAGTGCTCGACCACTGAGCTACAGCCCAGTCCTAGACCTGTTTTCTATTTCTACTTACTAATACACTTCTTGCTGTACCCTCCTCCCACACTACCACAAATTCAAACAGTGAAGGAAGTCTTTTGCAAAGGGCAAAAGGTAAATTAGTTCAATCTTCACTATGTAAGACAGATGATCTATAATAAAATGCCACTCTCATTCTCCCAAAAACTTTTGAGCTGAACTGTTAAACCATGATAATCTTGAGAGTTCATGTGAAGTAAAAAAGAGAAAAACAACTGAAAATCTGCTCTCTTGCTAATATTGGGTGGGAAGAACCTAATTTAGATATTTTACATTTTAATTTAGATATTTAATGTTGTTTTTAAAACAGTTAGTTTTAAATAAATAGTTTAAAAACAGTTAGTTTTAAATCTACCCAAAAGCACTTTGGTGCCTATTCAATAGTTTTCTGTCCCAAGATTTTCTAAGTTAATTTGGTAGGATAGCTGCATATATTGCAAAACAAAAATGCTCTTTTTATCTAGGAACTAACATTTTAAAACACAAAATCACAGGGTTTGTTTAGTTTATAAAATTTGCCTACTTGCCAAGTGAGTTAAATATTCCTTTTGATTAAAGGTTTGGAATCATTTTTTTTTGGAACCAATACTTTTTAAAGCAAAACAAATTGTTCTTTTCTTTGAATTATCTTTGAGCTAGTCAAATATTTTAATATTTTGACCTATTTGGCACAGTATACAGTCATATCCTTTTACCTGAGTAGTTCAATCAGTTTTTTAGGAACATTAATTTAGGATTACTATCTCAAAAAGTACTGAATACAACCAACTCCAAAAATAAACTCCTATTTTACAATGTGAACTATCAAATAATGTTTTTCTATATCCCTGCTTCAGAATTTCAATGAATTTTACATTTCATAAAAAGTAGCTTTTTAGTTTGGGCTGAGGCTATAGTTAATTGGCCTGCAAGACAGTAATCTTATGATTTATGAGATATAATTTTTATTGAGTCCACAGATTATGATAACTCCAACCAAGTCCACAATAATTTTTACATGTGTATGTGGGATGCAAATTTTTCAAGCAAGCTAAAAGTAATTACTACTGCAGGTTAGAAAGGTGAACCGAAGTTAATTAGCGCTAAGTGATGTAACTACATTATCTGGATCTAGAATAATTAAAGAATGATTCCAAACTTACAATAATAATACATAGATGCACAATAGCACAAAGCATATCTTTAAACTACACACAAAGGTTTTCCTCTGCTCGAGGTTAAGGCAGGAAGAGCACCAGTCTGAGGCCAACCCGGGATACATGAGGAGACCATGTCTCCAAAAGAAAGACAACAACAAAAATCTTTTACTCTGATTATTTTCATACAAAAAGGTAAAGCCTACTATAATGCAAAATCAAGTTCAATGTAATCATTTCTGGGGAATGATTTAGCACTGATTTAGAAGCAATGAATTTAGAACAAGTTCATAAAGCTAATGGAGCCATATGCACTATGTAGTTGAATCTGATGTCAGGTTTAGCTATAAGCTAATATCAGCGACTGAAAAAGAACAAAGTGATAGTAAAACCAATGAGTGACCTACGAGATCAATAGCTAACACTGTCCTTTAGTGAAAAATATTTATGTTAGCAATTTTATAATGAAAAATATTTATGTTAGCAATTTTATATTTCAAATCAAAATCACCACCTTGAAATTTGGATGTGAGTTAGATATCACAGAAATGACATAAGAATTTATGAGTATACTATAAGAGATTGTGTTTCTGGGCCTTTGATTTTTTAAAATATTAAGACAAATCATTTCTACAGAAGAACGTATAAGAAATCTAAGGCTGTTTTTAACATTATACTTCCACTGATAAATTTCTTCTAACAGAAAAAAATTCTTTTCTTATACAATTTGATTTCTCACAATGAAAACATCTGTGCAAGACTGGAGTACTTATGTTTACATGTATTATGATTGGCAGCTCTATAATTGCAGTAAGCTCCTAGGAACACAGTTTCTATGGCAACAGTCTAACTGTCCATTCTTACCTGCTTTCTGGTCATCCATTGTATTGAGTTTAGTCTCGTCAGCTACTGTTAAAAGGTAAATGTATAATGGTTAGCTGAGTTAGTCCCCTCAACCCAACATGCTTCCACCATTCCCAGATCTTTACAGTTAGGTGACAATTCTTAGGTAATATTTCATGCAAATAATATGAAACATCAAGCAAACATTTGTAATCAAAAATAAAGGGGGAAAAATAAGCAGTGTCTCCATGCAATATGCCAGTCATTTCATTTCAGACATGTGTGTTATTTATATGTTAGCATATCATAATTAGCCAAGGCAATGCATCACCAAAGTTTTATATGCATATGATAAATTAATGCTTTTAGTCTTGAAGTTACAAACAGCCACCAGAGAACAGCATAAGTTATAGTTGATTGATTAACAAAGGATTTTTTTAAAAAAATCATTTAGTTTATACATATAATTATTTTACTTTTGTTGGTGGATTTGGAGGTAAAGAGACACTACCTGATTGGTGTCTGATTGAACAACTATTATTTTTCTCCTCTCATTTGCTCTCAATGTGTTCTACAATAAATATTCTCTCAAATTATTAATTTGATTAAATGCCTTAATTCTTTAAGACACGAGAGGTTCTAACAAGTAAACCTTAAAGAATAGCAATGAAAGGAAGATATCATGAAGTAAACAAATTCCAGACATGGATTGAGATAATGGTTTCTCTCCAAAACTTTGTCTTCTAGTTCAAAAATTCCACAACAAATCAAGTATAATTCCAAAAGCAATGAAATTGCTTTATAAATACCTGAAGTATTAAAACATATCCATTTTTAAAGTAAAGATACTTGAATAGAGCATGATATGCATGCTTGCTTCCTTTCTCATAAGAAAGCATATATCAACATATCGTACAGTATGTAATCTGGTTGTCTCAGACTCACAGAAAAACTAATTTTTGCCAAATTGCCATATCTCACATTTATTTTCTCTACTGCTCAAAGTAAACAGACATGTGTTTGGGGCCATCAATTTTATTCTGAAAGCATCAAAACCTTATTTAGATAAAGATTCATGGAGATTGTACTCACTACCTAAATCCATGCTTTTTGATTTTCGCGTTTTAACGAAATCCAATTGACTGGCATCTGAAAATTGCTTTGTGCGTTTTTCTGACATACTCTGGCGGCCAAATCCTTCCCGTTGAAAAGCAAGAACTGGATCAACATCTGGACTCAAAGAGCTGGTATGAAGAGAAATATAAACATAATAGTATTTACTGAAAACTGAAGACATCCAATTTTTAGTTCATATATACTTGTATGAGTGAATATAGGTATGAGTATGCTTCTGAAAAAATTTACACCAAATAACACAAACATAGTGCATAAAAAAATGGTGGCTGAATGAGAGGGAATGGATAAACACAAATTTACTTTAACATTCAGAATAATTCCATGTGTGTGAATTTTCTCCCTTACTTCTCTCTCTCCATTTCTTCACTATATTTGACAATACATCGTTTCTGAGGGATTATTTTAAATGAGTCTGATATTTATCACACATTGGAAAGATTGAATATGAGAGGAAATCTCACTGTCAGAGCTTGACCCTGTTCTTGCAAGAACAGGGTATATTTATATACACACACAACCATGCAAATGGTAATTGAGTATTAGTTTCAAAAAAGGATGTGTTCTGGCCCTCTTTATGTATTTATCTTGTGTTTCAGGAAAGAGAGAGAGAAACCACCATCATGTGGATGTAGTTTCTCTAAAATAGTTAATCAACTGAAAAGAACTAAGTTCAACAAACCTCCATCAGTACCTATTCTGATTAAAAGTGTTGTGCTGGGTAGACTAAGGGCAAAATAATAAATAAGAAAAGATCTCTGTTCTCTACAAGTTCATAGAAAAATGCTAAGCTGGATGTAAGAAACAAAGGCTGTGGTTGCACAGGTGAGAAGACTGACAGTATATGATGAAGTCAGGACAAACACAATTAAGTTTAGATGACATTTGGTTTGGGTGACACTCACACAGTGGCCAAAGTAGAGACAGTAGGGTAGCATATGTCAAATTGTTGGAAACAGGTTATATTCCAAAGTGTTTTTCCAATGGAAGTGGCTGGAATCACTCTTAGTTATAAAACTTTGTGAACATTTTAAAAAGCACTACCAGGTGTTCTGAGCACAGTTCATAGTATGAAAATGTTTTTTGTTCCCTCTGTTTTGGACACACTGAATAAATAAATACCCTAGCTTTCCTTTATCAGGATCCAGCCACTTTACCTGTCTGCCCAGATAGGAGAATATCACTCCTTTAATAGCTGACTAGACAGTAGAGATCTGAAGGAGTGGCTTCTGCAAAGATGATGAATTTACAACAGACTCTCCTATGCTTCTGATGCATCCAAGCTTCTCTAAGCCTTTGCAGCCTTATGAAAATCATCATTCATATTGTGTAGGTGCAATTTACTGTGTATGAAATGACAACTGTTTCTTAAAGAAGAACTAAGCCAAAAGATGTGAAAAGTAGATACCAAGGAAAAGATGTCTGACTTTGCTTTAAGTGGCATGAAATGTTTTGAACTTTTATGCCTTACTATGCTCAACAAAGAGAATCATTGCCCACTCATCCTTCAAAGCCATGAGAGAATTCAAGGATATCAGGTAAAAGCCGTTTGTAAACTATAAACAACCAAAGTAAGTTATTAACTGCCTAGCAAGCATAAGGCCCTGAGTTCAAGCCCCAGTACCTACCCCCCCACCAAAAAAAAAAAAAAAAAAACCAACAAACTAAATACAGGGTGGGCCCATGAGCAAAGCAAGGCAGGTATGTAGGGCTCAGAATTTAAAGAAGCATTTACTCTCGAGTTCTTGCAAGAACAGGGTCAACCTCTGACAGTAAGTCCATCCTTAAATTTTACAAAATTTAAGCTGCCTAACCTTAGCTCTGGCTCAGAAATACAGAAAAGGAAAGACAAATCCCAGTGACTAGGAATCTAGTCCAAGCCAAAACAATTTTGTTTTGTATTTTTGTAAAATACCATGCTATAGGTCAATCAATGTCATTGTTTGTATTCTGCTTTAAATCTTTTCATTTTAAATGTAATATTACATTTCTTCTCTAAAACTTCCAATGAATTTGATGTTCTAAGAAGAGGTAGGGCCATGTTTATCCTGAAGTATCAGGTGACCTTTCACATATTACGTGCTGGCTTTGGCACAGATGGCTGATAATTTCCAGAGCACAAACACCACAGTTAAGAACAAAAGGCTGGGGATGTAGCTCAGTGTTAGAGCACTTGGCTAGCATGTGAAGGACCCTGGGTTCATCCCCAGCACCTAAGGAAAAAAGATTTCTTTAGACAAAGAAATAGTGGAAAATGAAAACTCATATGATGAGAACAACCACCCAATTTTTTAGACCAAACCCTAAATAATGTATTACCAATAACAATAGTTCTTTTACAACTTAAAATAGGATCAATCACTTCGCCCATGCTTATCAGCTCTTTTTTTTTTTTTTTAATCATGTGGAACACTTTAAATCCTGAACTCAAAGAAGACATCAAAGTTGTGGACAGAATGGATTTGAAATACAGTTTAAACAGAAATTAGTGGCAAAAGTTTTCCAAGGAAATACAAATCATCACTGCCAACACTGCCTAAAAACTACACTTAGCCTATTTTTAAAGTCATTTTATATCCTCCAAATCATGATGCCACTAAAATTAGAATTTGCTGTTTCTCCATTAAAAATATTAATGTTCCTTAAATCGATTAATAAATTGAAAAAAATATATTCTATTAGTTAACAAACAGAAGTTTAGTGATTTGACATAGCCTTCTACAACTGTGCAGTAAACTACAAACATACATAATTTAAAATGTCAAATGAGTTTGAGAGTTAATAAGTCTTAAAATAACTATTCTTAAACCATGGCATAATCAATTCTTCCCTATTAATGTACCCATTGAACTAATTTCAGATACAATGACCATTGGACTAGAATATTTAACAAGGCAGACTACAGGACTGACAGATGATTCTTGGAAGAAGGTAACCATATCCTGACTCCCAGTGTTATTAGAATTTCAGTTATTAATTCCATCTTATTGCCCTTCTGTTTTCCTAACATTTTCATCACAGATTAGGGAGATATTGTCAGACTGGAAAAGCTTCCATTTTCTGCTGTGATGCGGAACAGCTGCCACCCTTATTTGGATAAGCTCCAATCATGTTCTTTCCTTTGCCCCACACTCCCCACCGCAAAGTCACACAAGTCCTCATGATTTTTTTGTTTCTGCTTTTGTTTTTTCCCAAGTCCCCCTTAGAGAAATTAATACCACAATCTATCCCTGTGATTTATTTATTTCTTTTTACCAATGCAGTATGCTTTGGAAGAGCCCAAACAGATCTACTCCTATGACCACCTCCACAGTTTCTCATCATGGTGGAAATTCAAAGGCTTTTGTGCCAAGATGAATACAGCAAAGATCTAAACCTTACTTTCTCTGTTGCTGCTCTCACTTTCAGAAAGAGATACAAACGGCAGCAATGTAAAAAAGCACCTGTGGATTTCAAATAGGTTTTTACTGCATATTGTAACCCCCCTCTATGCTTAACGAAAAACTCATTCAGAGGTAAGCTACTGCCATGCAGGCTTGAGCACAGCTCTGTTTTCAAATAGAGAATTAAAAAAAGAAAGAAAAGCTAGAGAGGAAATTTTCAATGGCCTAAATAACAGGTGAAGTTATTTCAAGAGAACATCTGCAAAATTAACAAATAAATGAAGTACATTTTTGTGAGTTTGCATGGGGAGTGAGGGACAAGATTGGGAAGAGTGTTTTAGTTCATTACGAGCATTGTTAAAATGTTAACACAAATAAATGCCCGTCTCCCAGATTCCTCTAATCTAATATTTAATGCTGACCCAAGTCAGGGCAAGAGCAGGAGGTGTAAGTGGATAAGCAGTGAAGGAACAATGCCATAACACACATAGGCCATGAATACAGTTTTGCTGGTGTACTCATAGAAGACCCCAGAGAAAGGGCAAAGAGAAAATTATGGTCTAATAGTTCCCATGTGTTAATGATCAATCCAGCCTTACAAGGTCATCCTTACAACCGAATTCCTTTTGCTTGTTGATGCATATAATTACTAGGCACGTAGGTTAAGGCCCATGTCCACATTTGAGAGCAACATATTGGCTAAAGAATATCAAATGTTTTCCTCTACTTTGAAAGACATAAGGGAAGAAAAACAGACTGTCCCCAAAGTGACCACATTGGAAGCTAGTACAAAGCATTTTAAACACTGTAAAAAAGAAAACCTCAATGAAGACTCCTGTTCCTAGAACACATTGCTAGTTTCATCTAATTGTTGTAATAAGCTTGGGGATTTACTTAGAATTTATCTATTTAATAGAAAAGCAATTCATAAAATTAATAGTTTTAAAATAAATAAAATCTTAAAAAACAACCTGGAGGGTTTTTTGCAGAGTGGTAGTTGTTTTGTTGTTGTTTGGGCTACATTACTAAATACAGTACTTGAAGGCTAAAACAACTGATCAAGTTTGAAGGGTTGGGGTATAGTCTTTTATTGAAAGTGTGATAATTAACTATAAAAATTATACTGTTTACAGTGGAAAATGTTTACAAAGAATTGATTAACTGTGTTCAGTAATAGGTAGGCCACATAAAACATAAAATAAAAGGCTGAATGCAAATTAAACTCATCCCAACCCCAGATGAGGTGCTTACCAGTCAGCTGACTCACTGATTGCAGCCTTAGCCCATGTACCAGTGTCTGTCGTCATGAATCCCACGTCATCATGGGAGCTGGAAGAGGACTGGTCAGAGAGATGTGGAGGAAGCACAGGCAGCCTGTCATCTTCTATAATGACAGTGTCATCTTGGGGCATATTCACAGTGGGGGATAGCTGGTATTTACCTGTCCAGTACAAAAAGAAAAAGAGCAATTCTAGACATCAATCTAAGAGTAATGTCTTAATTTTAAGATTTCATGAAATCACAAGTCTAAACTTCCACATATCTCCTCAATCTGGCAGAATGAAACAGAATTCAGCACATTTTTTTTTCCCCCATAAATAACTGTCAGAGACCTTGAGTCTATCACTCCTCTGACACTGTGGTAATGTAGTTCAGGACACAATATACAATTTCTCTGGTTTTAAGTTTCTCAAAGTCAAAGATAATGACCAAAATGTCTTCTAATGTGAAAATGCTAGACGTGAAAATCCTTTGAAAAATTTTACCAGGAAATGTGGAGGGAATCCCCACTAAATACAAGAATCATTCATCCACTCATTCATCGGGTAATGCCCACATGCCAGGTAGCTGCTATGAGACACAATCTCTGCCCTGAGAGAGCTCACGAGGTATAAAGCAGGATGAGAAAGGCACACAACCGGTGCAAGAACTGTGCCAAAGGCACCGTGGTGTTCATCTGGCTGGTGACTGCCTAGACAGCCGGGGTGATCTTTTCTGGTAGAAGAAATGACAGTATCTATCTCAGACATCAGCAACATCGTTATTAATGCATGGTAAAGAAAAGCCCCTGGTGTCTTCGGGTGACAATTCAATGGTGAATATGCACAGAATCAAGGCTTGGAAGAGTGGTAATGACAGTAGTGCCCTTGAAGAAAAAGAACTTGGATCTGAGTGCCTGGGAGGTATTCAGGCCTTAACTGAGGAGCCTGTAAATTCTGACTTAACATCAGTTAAGACACAGTGTTCTTACTAAGAAAGGACACATGAGTGTCCATGCTGTCCACTCTTTTGGAGGAAAAACCTGCTCAGTTCATGGGTCAGTATGATAGGTTTGTATATTGCACAACCTTTCTTGGGACAAAATTATGTCTCAAGCCCCTGAATTCTCAAAGATAAGTCTGGGATCCAAATGCCATCATTTTTTCCCCCAAAATCACCTTTTTCTTATAGTTTCTTTCCAAAATCTTGACTTCTTTTTTTTTTTCTAAGCATGAGTGCATTGGCAAGGCCCTGGTTCATGTGGACACCTTATGAGTGACCTTATGAGAGGTCATGCTCCAGCAACATCTCCACGGTTGACATGGCCCACTAACCAGAGCTCCCAACAAAGCAAGGAGCCCTGGCAATTTCTCTGGCCACTGCACAGGAGGGTAGGAAATCTCTCATTTTAAGTCTAATTTCCAAAACACTTAAATCAACTATACAGGTTCCCACCCAAACAAAAGGCTTGTTTTGCTTTCTCAAGATCTACTCCATTTTGCAGACGGTACACTTTTACTTCACTACCAATTATTTTTTAAAAAATAGTGCAAAAATAATTTACAGGCAATTTGCTAACATTTTAACATTAGTCTTATCTCTAACTTTAATTGTAAATATTCATAAGTGGCAGTGACACACTTGAAGGATATCCTTAAAATACAATATATATTTCTATAGATGTTTTAGCAAAGAAACAAGAATTAATTTAGTTGCTGTGCATTGCCCCAGGATGGCCCACAAAAATAAACTTGCTGGAAAATTCAAATATGTTTGTTATTTAGCGTTAACTACTCTATTATAGCAACCTGCATGTGTATCGAAACCTCTGCTCACATCTTACCCACAAAAACTTTCTACTTAGACTTCAAATGCACCATTTTGACAAACTATGAAAACTAGCAGTTTTATAGGAATGCTCATAATACAAATGTAAATCAAGTATAACATGCAATCATTTACCTTTCCTGACTTCAACTTACTCATTTCTTTCCACTTGAGTTTGAGGACATCAATATAGGACACTGTTCAACAAAATTTAATTCCTAAATCAGGTAAGACACTCTAGCACTATTAGCTAAAGAAATGTTTCCTTCTCAAGACATACATTTCTCCCCTAAAAAAGTGTACAGAATTGTATAAACCAGGGTTACACCTGGCAGACAACGTATGGTGACAAGGAATATGTCACACGATTAAATACCCAAGTTCTCACCCAGGAAGAATATACTAAAGGAGCTATCAGAGAGTAATCAAAGTACACACAGGTTAAACGCCAAAACTAAAACTCCTACATAAAATTGTGTATTCTGAGTGACAGCCTGATAAGAAAGATGGAATACTGATTGGTCCACGTGATAATCTTTTTTTTGTTTGCTTGTATGTTGTTCTTAGTAGAAATACTGTAACTTGGGTGGCAAGATATCTTTTTAATAAGAAAACAATTTAGCATTTTTTCCATCCATGATTCTATGGTTAATATTTTGCAGGATTTGATTATTCACATTTTTTACCCATTTTCCACTTCTTAGCTTGCTTGCCAGGAATTGATTTGAGATCTGGATCCAGAAATAAAAAGGCATAATTCACAAGTAAACTATCTAACTACACAATCCACTGAGCTCCACCAAGATAACAGCACAACAACCTGTTTACTAGTATGTGGCTCATTCTGAGTACAAAACCTTCTCAGCATGATCTGAGAAACTGTCCTTTTTCCACAACTAGGTAATCAGCATCTACAGAATAAATCATAACTCAGTCAATATCTTGTAAAAGAGTAAGACGATGACATACAAAATGGTTGTTTACTAAACATTTATTCATTGCTAAATTTACATAGAATGCAACACCATGCATAATACTGGAAACAAAGAAAATAAGAAAAACTGTTCCAGTGATATATCTCATAATAAAAACACCATTAATGTCCCATTTTTCTGAACATAATTACTATTTAAACTCAACACAAATGTATGAATATAGAAACAACTTAGAAAAATTCTAAAATGGATACAATAGATTTCCATTTTGCTTTAAATGAAAATTACTTTAAATAACATTGTTCAGATACAATAGGAAAAAATTAAGGTTCTATGTTCCCAAGTATCAACATGTGATGTATCTTATGAAGTGAACATGCTGGTTAAGTTAGCTATGCCTCGTATCTCATTGCTATTATTGCTTAAGACAGCCCAACACCTGGAAAAGAGTTTCAAGGCTTTTCAGAGGAAATGATCCTATATGCTCTCATTATGGGTGACTTCTTTTTTTTGGTGGTACTAGGGTTTAAACGCAGTGCGCTTGTTCAGCAGGCACTCTACTGCTTGAGCCATACCTCCAGCCCTTTTAATCTATTTATTTTAAAGACAGAGGCTCACTTTTTGCCTACACTAGCCTAGACCACAGTCCCATTTTATGGTTTCTACCACCATAGCTAGGATGACAAGTGCACAGTACACACTGCCATGCCCAGCTTTTTTCCATTGAGATGAAATCTCATGAACTTTTTTTGCCCTGGCTGGCAGCTATCATACCAATCTCAGCCTCTCCCCCACTCCCTCACCATCATGTAGCTTTGGGATGGAACAGCACACACCACTGCATTCAGCTATTGGTTGAGAGAGGGTCTCGCTCACTTTTTGACCAGGCTGGTTTTGAACTACACTACTCCCCATCTCAGCCACTTAAGTAGCTAGGATTATAGGTGTGAGCCACTGGTGTCTGGGTATGGGTGACATTTTGATAAATATGCAGGACTTTTAAAATCTATGAAAGTGGAAATCTATTCAAAGCAGATGATATTTTGAGACTTCTTACCTTTGGTCACAAATCTGACTGGCCCCACCCAGAATTAAGGAGATAAGTCAGGTGTGACTAATGAAGGATCCAGAAAACCGTATATTCAAATTGTGGTCACTTAGTCCAAATCTAGTCAGTTTCTTTGGTCCATAACTCCTTGAGAAGATGAGTAGGATGGAGTATGATTTCTATGGTAATTTCAATAGTGAACTTTACCACCACAGTTGCTGGGATGGACTAAGTCCTAGATTTGCTTAAAGATTAGACATTTGTAAATGAGGAACAAATGTCGTGAATGTCATTCACAGTTTCTGTGTGAGCTTGACATGCCCCAGGAGGGAAACTTTTAAAAAAGAGGATATAGCAAAAAAATGACAAAAACCATTAGGGACTTAGTTCTTTTATCTATCTGGTAAGTTAGAAAGTGTGTGACTGATGACATCTGACATCCATCCAAATATAAAGTCTACTCCTTTCTGGTGTACTTTTTAGAAGACATTCTCCTGGGATGTGTTCCCATTAGAAAAAGATCACAAGACCTCAAAACTTGCTTTGGTCTAGAGTCTTAAGTGGAGAATATTCTATGTGAAAATTTGCCCTGTTTGCACAAAATTAATTGCTTCTTAAGGTAATCATCAGGAATTTCAATACAAAGTTGTCTTCATATCATATCAGATTGTGCAGTAAATACCTCTGCAGCCATGGCATCTCCACAGGAATGACAACCATTGATGGACCAAACAGCAATTTCCATGTACCCTCACAAGTGCAAATCAATAAATACTAGTATAATTGGTACAGACTAATGTAAATTTAGCACTCTCATATCTTATCTTTGATGCCCTGTTTTGGTATTTGGTTGCAAAGTAACATCTTTTATAGGATTTCCAACTTTAGGTATTAACTAACTTCATCAGTAGCATTTTGATTCTTAGGCCCAATGATACAAGAATAAAGACTGTCAAAGACTTGAATCATTCTCAAGTTTGCAAACTGCAAGACAAATCGAATTAAATATCTACATTTCTCTGGGTAAAATTATACAGGATCCCTAACTTCCAGAATAAACGTAAAAGTTGTCATAAGAAAATATGCAAATCCTACAATGGCTATTTGGCCTACCAACAAACAGTAATGAGTCTGTCACCCTTCAGCCCAAATGGAAAAAAGACATGTGCAGTATATCACAAAGCACAGAACTAGGAGGCAAGGTCCTGCTTCAGGGAGGCATCTGGATTGTTGGGGTTTATTGCATACCTAGCAGAGGGAAGGAGAAACAATGCCAACAATAATGCAAACTGAAAAGAACTAATAAAGTCATAGTAACAAAACTGGGGCAACAGACTGCCAAAAAAAAAAAAAAAAGAGGGACTCCTCTACCTATACATACAGCATTTCAACAAGTCACTAGGTGGAAAATTGGGAGTGGGGGGCTGGTCTGCTTTTTAGTTTTAAGTTTTCGCCTTCCTCTGAAGCATCAGGGATTGGATGCAGGATGCAGGTTACAGGAACTGGTGGACCAATGGTCTCATTCAGTATGGCAAGTCCTATGTTCCTATAATAAAGGGGAAATTACAGCGTATCACTTTGTATGCACACAGATCCAGGGCCACAAACACGCATACACACTCTCTCTCAAGGGGTCTGAAGTTTCATCAACGGAAAAGAATTCAACAAAGATAAAAGTTTTATACCAAAGTCAAGAAAGTATGGAAAATCCAACAGCAGTGATGAGCGATAATTTGTAAGCAATGACTAAATGTGAGAAACTATATACAATGCCTTTCACATCTAACCAATGCTCAACAAACAGGCAAAAGTGTTCTTCCCTGATTTTCTTATGCCAAGCAAGTAAAAGAAACATGTTGACAGTATAGAACCAGAGTTGGCACACCTGAGTTCTACATGTTAACAAGATAAGAAACAGAGACTTTAGCAATTTTCCCAAACAAGAAAGATAGAAGGATTAAAGGAGGAACAACAGAAAATTGTACTAGACATGTTGACGTGTTTTCCCTTCTCATGCCCAGTAGAAAGTTCTCTGAAGGCAGAGATTGTTCCTTATTCATCTTGGTATCTACAGCAAAAGTAGATATACAATCTTTGGCCAATGGCAGGCTTTCCATAACCATCCACTGATGAGCTAAACACACTCTGTTGCAATGAAACTCTATGATGCACACATGAATTCTACTAATTCTGCATTGAACATACTCAAAGTTAAATTTAGGGTTTTACTTAAAATTAGAGCCTTGCAAAATAGGTCAATAATACAAATGTTTTCTGTCATGTGTTATTTTAATCAAAATGGTCTCTTAAAGTTTTAAATTTGAAAATTTTCACATGCTAATCCCAAGATGAGCAATTCTGTAAATCTAAGCACTCCAGTGGCAGAGCAGGTCTTTATTAACTGGATCTGTTAGTAGGAAGCTGAGCTGCTGTAGCAAGTGCTAATAACCACGTTACCCATGGGGGCCATGCAGGCAGTACGCAGTGGAATCCAAACAAAGGACACAGAAGACTAGGCTCAGGAGTTTAAGAATAAAGCTTTGAAAAAGTAGAAATACGAGTGAACTATATTCTTCTCCTGCTAAGTACAAGCAAATAAACGTGAATATTTCATACAGATGCCTATCTATTGTGTATATGCATGCTTTTCCTCTCCCTGTATGCTACTGTGACTAACATAAAACTTTTGAATCCTTCTTCCCATAAACCACTAAATTTTGATTTTTTTAAAAAAAAACACAGCATCATTTAGTATTTCCCAACAAGCTGAGAATATGTTGATCGCTGAAAAGCATTTTTTATGGTCCTTTTCTTTTTTGTTCTTCCCTCATGTTTGTTAACTCACTTAACAAATCAATGTATTGATTTACTCCTTCCACATTAACGCTTCATGAGTGAAGACGACGAACCTGTTTTTGTCTTGAAAATGTGGAACACCTTTACATTCATATTACATTAATAACCTCTTGGTGAACCAGGGAAGAAAAAGCAAGATGAAATAAACAGTTTTACCTGACTCACCCATTATCCTACTGAGTGCAGCATTTCTCGTGGGGGATTCATCAAGCCCCTCAATCCCGCTGTAGAGGGAATGGGAGATTCTTCGCTCTCTATCATCCAACACTGTTTCAATGGGCAGTTCAGGTCCAGGGGGACTCCCAGGTGACTTTAGCTAGAAAGAAAGGATGGCAAGGGAAAATCAGTACTGGAGGCCCATTAACAGCATGGGGGAATTATAACAACTTGCCCAAGGCCTGCATCCAACTGGGTACCAAATGAACTAGAACTTTTCACCCTGTACCAAAATAATTTGTGATGACAGCTAGGCCTAATGAGTAACTCTCTATGCCACTTTATACCATGCCTCCCATGAAGTTCTGTCAGATTTCAACCACTGAAGGAAAAATATGTATATTAAAAGCTTTTTTTTTAAATCTTATCTTGTTGCTTACTTTTCCAATTTGACTGTTAGAATCTGTTTAAGTTAAGTTATAGCTCAATTCAGAATTCTTTATTAGCTGTGTAGAAGGCATGCTTTATCAGAATAGATGTTGGGCTTCAGCTATAGTTTTATACCTACAGGATGTAAATATGCCTGTAAATAAGAGGAGGTGGTGGATAACTGAGATAAACACTTTGAGAGTGTACCAAAGGGTCAGGTGTGGTGGTGCGTGTCTGTAATCAGGAGGTGGAGAGATCAAGATTGGAGGCAAGCCTGTACAAAAAGTTAACCAGACCTCCATCTCAACAAACAAGCCAAACGTGTTGGACAACATCTCTAACCCCAGCTACACAGAAGTTGTAGATAGGAGGATTAAGGACTGAGGTTGGTTCTGGGCAAAACTTAAGTATACAAAGAATATGAAAGTATATAGCAGGTACTTTAATGATGCACACAAAGATATGAGTATAATGTGTATTTAGAAAATATAAGCAATCTATGAAATGAGAAAAAATGTAGGTCAATTTCTATGACCATGAATCACAGTAGTATATGGCATTCTTTAAAACAGCTGTCTTACCAGTCAAATTCTTCACAGAACTACTAGGGAGAAGACATTCATGTTAGTGATGCCCTGAAAGTCCTCTGCTCCAAGGGGAAGCAGTGTTCTTGATTCCCAGGCTGACAGCCGGTGGCTGGCTCTGAGACTCCCATTGCTGACTCGCCCTTGGGAGGCCTTGTACCAGCTAGGGCAGATGAGCCTACAGGTCTCTACAGCAGGGCTATATGGGAGAAGACTGCACCTTCCCAGCAAACGAGACTGCAAATGCAGTGGTTCCTTTCACTGAACAAATTATTATTTCTGTTCAAAGCTGTCATGTGTTTCATATAAATGAGCTATTTAATGAAGTTCCAAACTGGAGACTTCCCTCTCCCAGGTTGATAAGCACTGGGGAGACTTAATGCACTGAAGGGTCAACACAATTACAATTGGAGGCCTGTCAAACTGCAGGAGAATGATAAACTTGCAGCGCTAGTGACTTAGACTCAATAAGATTTAAATTGTGAAATGAGGATTTGGTTTTTTTTTTTAAATTGTAGATTACAATGAATAGCTTTACTGAAAAGTAAATTAAAGATTCAAGGTCTCTGATATAAAGAAATAAAAGAACATTTTCTGAAAGAATATGATACCTAAATTCCAAGATACTCTGGGGAGGTAAAAATGAAAAACAAATAAAGCTAATATACCCTAAACCTTTAAGGACAAGGTTGTTTTTTGAAATTGTGAATTTTTAGGGCTGAGGTATAACTTGGTGGTAGAACACTTGGCCTACCATGCTGGTAGCCCCTGGATTCGATGCCCCATACCACAAGGAAAAAAAAAAGCACTGAGATTTTAAATGAGCAAGTACATTAAAGACACTTGCTATAGAAGTCTCTATATAGAAGTCCTGTTTGCTATGTTATCAGAGGACAAACCTATCCTCATATTTGTTCTAAAAATACAGTTAGCTCAACTATGTAATTCTGAAATTTCTAAATAAAAAGATCCTTTTACAAACTTCCTTCATTAAAACTCCAGGAGGCTGTTTTAGTATTTTATAAAGTCAAGTAAAAATTCCATTAAAAGTAGTACATACAGGCTTTGTAGAGAAAACAATCAGATGCCTATTTAGAAGGAACCAAGGAACTTAGCAAATTTCCTGGGAAAGAGTGTTGGCCTCAGCTACCTCCACCCAGATTTATATCTGAGAAGACAGATTTAAACAAAGACATCAATAGTCTATCACATAAATATTTAACAGAACATACAATGCCTTTTAATTTCTGCAGTTTAAAAAAAAAGACTGATTGGGGTACACAGTTTTAAGTCTTTTGGTGATTTTTCTGTTGTACGAAATAAGTTTTAAAAAGAGAAAAGTGTCAGGTGGCCCACCAGCCACTCCCAAGGAGGCAGAGCCCCCTGGAAAGAATGCTCTTCCAGGCCCTCATAGACTCCCTACATGAAAATCTCATTAAAATTAGGCTTAATTGGAAGAAGAAACCACTGTAAATATAACTGTCTCTGCTGTTCAAAGTACAAGAGTCCTTTGCAGCCTTCCTTGATTCTGGCCCAAGTACTTGTTTGTCCTTCCACCTCTGCCACTAGGACAAGCCTTTCTGCCTAGAGAAGAATAAGAGCACTGCATTGCTGCAGGATAACCTCTGTTGGTAGGACAATAAAGGGACAGTCTCCCTAAAACTTTGGAAATGTACACCACAGGTCAAAAAATATCAGGATTTTTGGCCGTTTATTTCTTTATGTGGTAACTAACCTAAGGAAATAATAAATTAATAGTAAAGATTCATATGAATCAGTATTTATCTTAACTATTTACAAAGGCATAAAAAGTAAGGCTAACTTCAAAATATAAATACATTATCAACATAGTTTGCTTTTGAAAAAGACATTCAAATCATATCTTGCTTTTGTAATTGGAAAATAAGTGCTTTTTAATAATAAAGAGTGGGAAATTTCCAGTGACTATGTTTCTCATTACATGTTTGGCATATTCTTGAAACATTAAGATGTTGGTGTCTTTTAAAGAAATGAGTACAATTTCTGTAGGTTTAGTAAAATTTCACTGTTGGAAAGGTACATTAGTGGGTTGAATGATGTTTTTCACATAAAGATCCACAATCTGCAGTATAAACATGGAAAAGATGGTGGAAGGATGGCCTCAATCCCCTTCAGCAGACCTAAAACTGGATCCTAGCTAGTCACAGGCAAGAACTTACTATCTGATATATCAGACTTTATGTGCAGATTCTTTTCTAGTTTATCCTAACGCTGACACTGGATGCATAATTAGCTTAATAAATTCATTCCTCAGAAAAGTAAAGGACTCAGATTTTCCTTAAATGGCATTCTGAGTCATGTGGAAGTAGCCCTTTACAACTCAGGACACCACACAATATTGAAATTAAATGACATTTAACTCAGATTATAACTCTACATAGTAGAAAATACTATAGCATTGCAAAGGTAGGGTAAACCTAAAGCAACTGGTAAAAAGATTGGTGTTAGTTCTAGGGGAGAGTAGAGGGAGTTTAGGGTATAGTTTCAGAGTCTGTTTCATTCATGACCACAGGTAACTTCATTCACTTCCCTACTCAGCAATAGCGAGTCAGAGATGTGCAGTCAGCTGCCCAAGTCACCAGACAAACAACACAGAACCACTATTTCGCTGGTGTCATCTGATTCTAAAGCTTGAACCTCTACTGCATGCAACTTCCCAACATAACTGGATATAAACTGCCTGAAGGACACAACCACAGTCAATTAGATCCACTCACTTGTGTCAAATGGATGGACACCTTGCTTCTGAATTTGTCTGCCACCAACTTAGCCTTATAGCCATTACAAAAACAATTTGACCTCTCTGTGTTTATTTCTCAATGCATACAATGAAGAGAAATCACAAATGATACATCAGGCTCCTTCTATTCTAATATAGCTTTCAAATTCTAAAAGGATTACATCCAGAGAAAGAACTCATTTTTAAGTAGTCATTGATGCCTAAATCCCTCCAAATGGGGTCTAAGACAAAAGCTCACCTGGCAATATTCTCTCCAGGAGCTAAGACAAGGCTTTGTAGAAAATCACTTCTAACATAGACATAATGAAATAACTGGAAGCTATGTTAAATTACAATAATTTGCACAAATTTTAATTTCTTTAAAATCAGCATATTTCTCACACATGGGTTATATTCAATAATAAAGGAACAATGCCAGGTGTTTACTACCAATCCCCTCTACCTCCTTTAGAATTCAACAAATAAGTCCTTGGGAGTAAGTAATATAAATTTTCTTTCCTTGCTTTGTTCACTCCAAAGCTGAAACGGTAGAAAAGAATGCCAGGATGTAAAAAATTTAACTCTAAAAAAGTTATACCAATTTTCAGAAGCATAAAACAAAGAGAAGCTATTTCTGTGAAAAGAAGAGAAGAGAGAAGAGGAGGGGAGTGAGGGAGGAAATAGGGAGGGGAAGGAAGGCAAGGGGACAGGAGGGGAGAGAAAGGAACCCAGGTGTGATGGTAAGCACCTGCAGCCCAGTATTTGGGATGCTGAGGCAGGAAGATTATGAGTTCAAGAGCAGCCTGGACTATATAGTGAGACCCAGTCTTAGAAAAAAAAATTACTAGTTTGTTTTGAAATATAGTTAAGTGAGAAAGGAAATGCAGAAATACTGGCTGATCTGGTGGTTAAAAATTTTAGGACTTCAGCTTCTAACAGTAACTACATTCCCTTCCTCTTTGAAAAATGTCCCTTGTCATTCACTGACAAGTGAAGTCCATCCACAGACCCTGGTCTGGTACCTGTGACAGACAGATAAGAACATGGAGTATGGGCATCTCAGAATCTGCAATTCCAGTAAAAGAAACTCAGGAGCATGGCAGGAACACCTGCTGGGTGAAGGGGAGTACACAGGGTTATGGGAACACATTATGGAGAGAAAGCTGGAATAGAAAGGCTGTGTAGCTTTTGCCAGGGCCAGGGCCAGACAGACCCAAGTGGAAGACCCATCCTGCCCCATGGGCCATATGAAGAGCACAAGCTTCTATCCTGGAGACCTGGAGAATTCTGGAAGGATGTCATCAAAGACTGACACCATCAACATTGCCAGAAAAATCTCCTTTACTACCTGCAAAGCAGAGAACAGAATGAGAGTGAGAAAGCAAGGCAGCAGAGAAGCCCTGCAAGGAATGGCAGCTGAGAACCAGGCAGTGGAGATGGAGAAGAGAGGGCCGAGGAGAGAGACTCCAGAGGCTGAAGCCACAGACATTGACAGCATCTGAGAAGTCATGAATGACGCCAGGTCTTTGGCTCCACCCTGAAGGCACGGTGGCACCTGAGAGACTGGGGGCGGCTGGATAGAGGACTTGGCTGCCAGAGAGTATTCTGAGCTGGGCACAGGATTATGAGGTTCAGCATCATAGTCATTCCTCTGTACCTAAGGGGGACTGGTTCTGAGGCCCCATGCACACACCAAATTCCAAGAATGTTCAAGTCATTTATATAAAATGGTGTAGTATCTGCAAGAACCTACACATGTCCTCCCATACACTTTAAACCCTGCTGTAGGTAAAAGTGTAAATGTACATGCTATATTAATAGTTAAACCGTATTGTTTAAAGAATAAAGACACAGATGCAATTGTTTTTCCAACTATTTCCAATCGGAAGTTGGCTGAATCCCTGTATGTGGAGCCCAGAGATGGGCAGGGCCAACTGAGTAAGCTGAACAGATGACCAGTGAGTGGAGAGCTAGAGAGCTGCTGCAGAGGAAGAAACAGCCCAGGAAGAACCTGAGAAGCACTGACAGCAAAAGAACAGGCAGGACAAGGACTCTTCGGAAGAGAGAAGAACCAGAGTTCAGCAGCAGGAAAACGCAGAGCACTGAAACCTTCTGAGATGAGGAGGGGCTCAAAGGTTCCTGAAAGGTCAAGCAACACAGATGGAGAAGCTGCTTCCTGGGAGTGTCCCAGTGTGCTGCACAGGTACAAATGTCAGGAAATACTGGGCTTCTAGATGATGCCCTAGTGAGGAAAGTTAACAGATAATTTAAAAAAGACATATTAAGAATACACAGCACTTCTGTGTATAAGGGAAGCAACAATGTAACAAAAGGTCTTCTTATCCAAATTCTCATCTTCCCTACCCTGAAATTAAGCATGTAAGCCCTTCATTTAAAGATGAGATGGACGACTGGGGACATAGTTCTTAGAGCCCTTGCTTAATAAGCACAAGGCCCTGGGCAGGAAGGGAGGGAGGGAGGAGAAAGAATAGAAATAAAATAGAAATTTAGAGATGAGATGGAGCCGGGCACTGGTGGCTCATACCTAAAATCCTAGCCACTTGAGAAGCTAAGATTGGGAGAATCAAGGTTCTAGGCCAGCCCAGGCAAAAATCTGGTAAGACCCCCAATCTCAACAGAAAAACGTGGGGTGTGGTAGCACACCCCTGTTACCCAGCTATGCGGGAAGTGCAAAATAGGATTGGGGCATCCAGGCTGGCCTGGGCAAAAAAGTGACACCCTATCTCCAAAACCAACCAGAACAAAAAAGGGGTAGAGGTGCGACTCAAACAGTAGACTGCCTGCCTAGCAAGAGTGAAGCCATGAATTCAAGCTCCAGAACCACCAAAATAATAAGAAGATACCACAGTGTTAAATTATCACACACTAGATTACATGGCTGACTAGTACACCTGCAAATTCAGAACTCAAGCACATCATTTTGGCTTGAGGTTCATTCATGACAGCAAGATATGCTTATGTCAATATTTACTGTAACATGATTTACACACCCTCTCCCAGTGATTCAGGGAGAAGGTTTTCCTAAAGTAATGTAAGTACAACACCAGCAAAATCATGTCTTAGGCCTTATGGGAAGCTGAATTGAGCTCTTTTGTCTTCATATAATTCTTTAGTTAAACCCTGTCAGTACAAAAGGCTTCTTGATAGTATTACAAAGAAAGCACAGCACTCATGATAAGATTTTTTGGATACAACTGCTTTATAAGCTTGCTATGTCCTACAAAATAGTAATAAGTAGCAATGTACAAAAATGATACCATAAGGAATATGGAGTATTAAAGTCTATTACTGTCTATTGCAGCTGTTCTCTTACTTAAACCATTTTTATTCACATAAATTCATATGTAGAAGTAAATGCAACACAGATATTTCAGTAGGATTCCAATTTCATGTCTTTTACAGGGCAACAGGGAATAAAATCAGTGCTTTTATCAACATATGTTCGGGCTGGTACAGGTTTGCTTTGCTACTGTTTGGGGAAGAAAAGGAACTAAGCGGAATCAGAGAGAAACAGAATGCTGATCTTCAGTGTATTTCTGACTTCTCAGTCCCCCATAACCATCAATGTTTGCTGTGTAGGAAAACTTTGAGAAGGTGTCACAAACTTCATTTGTTTTTAAAGAGAATAAGGAGATGGCATGTTGTCCAGCAGACTTAAGTGAAGGCACTGTGTCTATTTTACTCACTGCTGTGTCTCCAGGATGTCACATTTTCTGACATACAGTACTTTCTCAATAAATACCTGTAGCCTGAACCTGTCCTCTGGAATGTTCTCCAAAAGGAAAAACCAGTTGACACTGAAAAATGTATGCTGCAAGCATACTGCTGAGAATTTTGTACATAGCACTTTGCAGGACATACAATGATTCAGCAAATAATAAAAACTGTTATGTAAGAATATCAGTCCAAGGCTGGGGATGTAGCTCAGCGATAAAAATGCTTACCCAGCTTGTACAAGGACCTAGGTTTGATCCCAGCATCACAAATAATGACAATGATGATGGTGGCAGTGGTGATGGTAGTGACAATAATAACAATAATACAGTATCAGTCCTACAGTCCACTCTGAGGGGATGGCATTTATACTTATCTTGCCATTACTTTTTCCTCTATGAGATTTTTCAGTTAAGGTTACATTCTTCTGAGTTGTAGAAATTTATTTGTTAATTGCTAGCTCACTCTGTATTTGGCAAGGAAGAACACTATGAGCACAAATCAACAGTCCTTTCAAAACTGGTGTCCTCTAATTGACTACCTACCGAGCTCAAGAGATTTGCATTGCAAAATGTCATTGTAATATAGGCTCAGATGAGTGGTCATTCTGTTGCTTTATGTATTTATTGAGGAGCGGTTTTAAAATTAAAAAGCATTAGATGGTTTAGATATAGTTTTCATTTTGCATGATTTTCTACTAATTTTATCTTAGTTTGCAGGGCTCCAGTTATATATATAATTATGCATATATAATTTGTCAATCTGAAATGCTCCAATGTATTAAGGAGGTATATTTTCACTTACTTGGGAAAGTTGGTCACCTGCCTACTCACTTCTAATTCCATCCTGGGCCCTTTATCCATACTTAGAACCTAGGGCTCCATGCATGCTAGGCAAGTGCTCTACCATTTGCAGCACAAAGTTAGAACCAACCATGGTATTATACAGTGCAGATCTCTGAAAAGCAGGCACTCAAGGGAAAAGACTCAGCTCCCTGGAGGAAGAGAAAGGGAAGATTGGGAGGAGGGTCCTACTACTGGCCACCTCATGGGAGAACAACAGGTAGAAGGCCAGACTGTTCCCCCATGAGGGCACCAGTAAAAAGCATCCTATGTTAGATAAACAAATGAATAACAGTTGTTTCTCCCCAGGACTATTACTTCCCTGCTGATTGGAGGAGAAACTGCAGGCTAGGAGAAGGAAGGTGTGGCCCTGTGAGTCAGTGTTATCAAACAGGTGGCAATAGGAGCATTCATAGGTACTCAAAAATATTTTGATCACACAATTAAGAAAATAAACACAATCTACAGTCAAAACAATAGGACTACTGCAAGATAATATGTGGTGTTTTGAGGTTACATCCTGGAAACTGCCATTCTTTGTCCAATGTTAGCACAGAAAAGAGATTTTCTGTAATTTCAGAGGCCAGTGCCTTTGGATTTATTTTTTACCTCACTGCACTTGCTTATTCGCCTGGCCACAATGAGCTGGATCATGCCGCGCTTATTTCCCTCAGTGGACATGGATCTCCTTAGGGTCTCCATGGCATCTTGGTTTGTCTTGCCCAACAGGGATTCTCCATTCACTGCTATCAGCTGATCATTCACCCGCAGCCTTCCATCCTGGGAAGAAAGCAGGTAAAATAAGGGTTGCTAAACAGTCTACTGCAAAAGAAATTGCTTTCCCCTTAGTTAAAAAAAAATTAAAACAAAGAAACAAAAAGGAGGTGGGGGGCTTTAATCCTAATGGATTATGTCCAATTGAACAGTAGCATAATACAGTCTAAGCAGCCATTGTAGACTGTGTCTATTTCAATCATTATACATTTGTAAACCAAGTCATTATCATAATCTGTTTACAAAACTAGCATAGTAATTCAAAGGACACAAAGTGATCACTTTCTTGCTTCCAGAGACACCCATGGAGGTTATTTACAACCCAAGATGTGTGCAAATTCAAGGCTACTAGACCTGTTGAGAAGTGTCCCCTTCACAAACAGCAAGGAAATTTTGTCTAGGCTGAGAAACACAAGTGACTTACAAACAGGGGAGAAGAGGGGAAAAGATTAACATTCACTACAAGCCAAGACCTGTGCTAAGTCTTTGCACAGATTATCCTGTGAGAACAAGAAGAATTGAAGTGATGGGCTCAATCCAAAAATTACGTATCAGTGCCATTTCCTTGTTGTTTGGTCAGAGATGGGATATTGTAAATTAGTAGGAAACGTGTTACTTGAATACACTTCCAAAATAGGAACAGGGTGGAAATTAAACATTTTTGTTAGTTGGGCATATGCTTGATAAACCTGGCTTACTTTGGATGCTGCTCCTCCATTAATAATGGACTTGACGAAGATTCCCAAATCTGCATGGTTCTCTTTGGACCGGTTACCTTTGACACTGACACCAAGACCAGCAGATCCTGAATCATTAAGTGGAACTTCAAAAGTCAGAAACTCCCTGGTGCCATCAGGTGTGAGTACAATATCCTCATCTTCTGCTTTCTAGTGGGGAACAAAATTGCACAGAGCATTATATGCCAATGTCTCCACTTCACACTGTTCAAAAGACAGCTAAGGAACAGTTCTTTAATCATCATAGGCATTGTATTTCCACCAGAACACCTCGTCTGCACCCCTCTCTGCATGACTCCTGGAGCAGCTGTGGATGTCTTCATGTGACCTGAAACAAACCTCCATCAGATTCTGAGGAACATGGGTAAATGCAGCAGAGGGAATGAAGACATGTACATTTCTAGAGTTTCAAATTTATGTATGTGGTTTTTCTTTCTTTTTCTTTTGGTCTGTTTATGGTTTCTAAACCACAAGAGAAAACAGCAACTGAAGTAAAAATAAATAAATTCATTCCCCCCTTTTCTTTCTATAAGAAGTCTTCACCGTCATTAAGAGCTCAATGTTCACTAATGGTATATTTTTTTCTTCACAAATATTAATAAATCCTGATGATACAAATTCAACAGAAAAAGGTATTTAGGTGAGAGGCAACATAGAGATAAACCACAGCTAGGAAATTTTTTTCCCACAATATTGTATCACACATAATAAAGCTGGTGATTATTACTTATCTTGTTTAATTAATTACTTATACATCAAGCTTTAATTTCATAACTGTGGGCACTAAGAAGACTGTTTCAAAATACAACACAGTTAGGATCAACCAACTTTTCCCCATCTCCCTTAAAATGGAGAGGAGGTATGAAAGCTTAAGCTATAGGCTCATGAAATACAGTGAGACAGCACACTCTTGTTCAGGAACATTCCACGCCGGGGGGAAGAAGGAAGAAGGGTGCCTTCTGACCTCCTCTTCAGCAATCTCACCAAGGCCAGAGCTTCACCTACCATCTCTATGTGAGTCATTCCTAAATCGTAAGACCAGAGGGCTTTTGAAGCTCAGTATTCTTAATCACAGAATGGTTGTGTGGCACAGGCTCTCCAAATCTCCTCCATCTAGCCTCACAACCCATTCTTCCTCCCATTTTCCCAACTTTGAAATATTTCTCCAGCATCCATTTACCCATTCAAACTGTAATTATCAAATTATTATTAAAGAACAGTAAGACATAGAATGGTATGTAGTTAGGATGGAACATAAGGTGTCCTTTAAGAAGACTGGTTTCAAAAAATTTTCACTTACAAATAAAAGCTGGCTAGTACACTTGATGAAAACTGGGTTGACTTTTTCTTTGCATTTGAACCAAAATGAATATAACAATGATAAAACAATTTTAAAGGGAATTTAGGGATTTCTCTTGTAATCTCAACTATCTGAATTAAAGCATTAAAAACTGGATAAATTTTGGTATGTAGTTAGGATGGAACATAAGGTGTCCTTTAAGAAAACTGGTTTCAAAAAATTTTCACTTACAAATAAAAGCTGGCTAGTACACTTGATGAAAACTGGGTTGACTTTTTCTTTGCATTTGAACCAAAATGAACATAACAATGATAAAACAATTTTAAAGGGAATTTAGGGATTTCTCTTGTAATCTCAACTGTCTGAATTAAAGCATTAAAAACTGGATAAATTTTGGAAATACAATATTCATCTGTGATTTTTAAGATTATCATAATACAAAATATATGCTATTACTGAATAATTAAATCCATAATAATGTGATTTATAAAGTGACATTTCTAATTTACTAATACTCAATGTTAGCCCCCCCCCACCCCTCTTTCTTTCTCTCTCTCTCTCTGGGGATCAAAACCAGAGCCTTGTGCATACTAGGCAAATACTCTATTGAAGAACAACCCTCCCAACCCCACGGCAGGACATTTTTTGTGATAACTAAAGGATGGCCTCATAGTTACTGAGGATGAGGAACATTTTGATAAAATAAAATCATGACTGTTTCTAAAACATGAGTAGTATCTAATAAACAAAGCGAAATAATAAGAGTTGAAAAGATACAGGGCAATGTATGTTATCTACTCAAAGTAAATGCATTTTATATCGAAATCCAAAAGAAGACTAAGTCTGCTTATTATAAACATTTTCTTATATTTAAAATATTCCCAAAGAACAATTATAACTCAAACAAAACCAATGTATTGGAGAGAAATAAAGATCAATTACCCATATGAAAATGTTGACACATTTATTATACAGAAGCATTTATATTCACATATTGCTCTATAAACACAGAGATTCAATTTTTGTTTTTTCATACAGTTCAAAACAATTAAAGATACTAAAGAATGACTTTGGGTGAATAAATAATACTACCTCAATGTAAAATGTTACAAAAAATATGCCATATGGGGACTGGGGATATAGCTCAGTGGTGGAGCATTCAGCTAGAATGCGCAAGGACTTGCATCCTCAGGAACACAGAAAATAAAAAAATAAAGCAAAACATAATATTTGAAGTACAAAAACAGCATTAATAACATCTAACACACCATTGTCTCCTTCTATTTAAAATTCAGATGTAATTAAAAGATAATGTTACTTTGTCAATCAGTATTTTTATTGCTAAGAAAGCTGCATTTGAAAAGACACGGACACCAACACTGATCCTTGGGTGTATGCTGATCACTGCATTCACTTGCCACAGATCTAGGAGGTTCTTAACTGTCATTTACTGATTCAAATCTTCACTGTGACTTTTTCATGTTTACTGATTTTGACATTTCCATAACATTACACAAAGACTTAAAATTTTCATTTCTCCTACTTGAAAAATCAAGACAAGGAGTTGACTTGAAGAAAAATTTTAATCAAGTTGGAATCACTTCCTAATTGCCTTACTCTGAAAGAGTAAAGAACAACCACATTCTGCATGGAAAGGTTTCATTTATTATAAAAACTGCAGGATGGGAATAATACTCTTTTTCAGTTCTCTTATCAAATCTTAAGCCATTATTATCATTAAAAACAGTTAAGTGAAACACTGTATATTTCATTATTAATCCATCTGGCTCTTGACATCAGACTAAGATTAATGCTAGCTTTTAGACCTTAATTCTCTAGGAGCAAAATCTTAAAAATTTGCTCTTCAAAAACCTTCTGAAATGCTTTATTACTGAGAACTTTCACTAAGCCATATTTATATGGGGGTCTCCACATCCTGTTAAAAAGTAACAGCCAATTTCTTATAGACCTGTTATTTCATCTGGATTCTATACCTTATCAACTATTTCTTGAGTCACGCTCTTTCTACAACACGGAATAAATGTGCTTTCTGTAAGTTGCTCAAGTCACTTCTATACCACCACTTGAACACAGATGTCATGTGTATCTCTTATATACACACATGTATGTATAGCTTCAGCAATTTTTTCTATTAATCCAACCTGCTAGTTCTTTCTTTGCTCACTTATCCATTGGTATTTTTGTCTTTTTATGCCCTAAAAACAAAGGGCATTTTTGCTAAGCATATTAAAAATAGGGAGTCTACTGAATGGATATTATGAAAGCTATTTAGTTTCCCACTATACTCAGAAAAGCAGAACAGATGTACATTTATATCTATAGTGAAACAGAAATCTAGTCTCAGTGGCCTCTACCATGCCCTAACGATCCTTCTTCCCTCAACAATGGTCCCAATAGCTATGAGGACATGGCTACCCAGGGGCAGTTCTGACTCTAAAGTTAGCCTACATCACAGGTTCACTTTCCTATAGAAAAGGAAATGAAAATTATGTTAGACATCAGTAAAATAATCACATAAACAGTAATCTCTGAGCCTCAACAGATTTAAGATTTTTATAAGAATGTATAAAATATTTTGGAGACAGGCAAAAGAAACACACATAAGATCATGAAATTATAGAAGTAAGCATAGTATCTGGCTGAGTGCTGGAATTGCAGGTGTGTACCACCATGCCTGACATGTCTATTTTACTCTGCCTTCTGAGGTTTTTTATCTTTTGTTTTTATTATTGTGCTCTGTGGGGGTACGTTGTGGCATTTACAAAAGTTCTTACAATATATCAAATATATCATACTTGACTACCCCTCCATCATTCTGCTTCATCCCCCCTCCAATTATGAAATAAATTTATATTTATTTATTATGAAATAAATGACACGGTAAGCAATTTATTACTCCACTATGATTCACTGACTTCTCTACCTGTCCTTCTTCAATGAATGAATATCCTTATGCCTCAAAAGTACATGACAAATTAGGAATTAAATGAGGAATACTCCCAAACCACATGGAAGGGGATGTGAACAAGAGATGAACAGAAAAATGAATAGGCCTCCAGGCACAAGGCTCAATCTTACTTCAATGAAAGATGTGCAAAACAATCTACGAACGGAAGTCAACAAATGGCTCACAGTTTACTTCAAATCAGGAAGTAAATACAGTGCAAATAGTGTGTACACATGTATGCAAATGGAAAAATGCCACCTGTTGAAACTGTTCCAGGAATTGGAGGTGGTACACACCTGCAATTTCAGCACTCAGCAGGCTAAGGCAAGAGGGTCTCAAGTTCAAAGCCAGCATGGGCTACATAGTAAGTAGTTCCTCAAAGTTAAAAATAAAACTCCCATAAAATTCAGCCATACCACTTCTCAGTATATACCTGAAAGAATCAAAGTCATCATACAATAGAGATAACCAGCATACACAAGTCTATCACAGCACTGTTCACAATAACCAAATTACAGAATCAGCCTACCTGCCCATCAGTGGATAAGTGGATAAAGAAAATGTGGTATATATACACAAAGGAGCTTTATTCAGCCATTAAGAAGAATGAAATTATATCATTTGCTGGGAAATGGATGGAACTGGAGATCATCATGTTAAGTGAGAAAAGCCAGTCCCACAAGACAAGCATGTTTCCTCTCATTTGTGGAATCTAGGGGAAAACAAAACAAAACTAAGGCCATGAATGTAAAGGGATCACTACACTGAGGTAGAAGGGGAAGGGAAAACAAGGCAAGAGAGGAGGTGAATTTGGTCCAAGACATTATATACATGTATGGAAATGTCATTATGAAAGCCCTTACTAGGTAAAATTTAATATATACCAATTTAAAAAAAAAGAAGTGTTTTCTTATAATGTTGTTGAATTGGCATGTATAAAAATATAGAACATTATTTATGGAAGCCAATTTGATAATACTTATTAAATGCCTCTACAGTTGCCTAAACCAAAATATTACTGTAGCAATATAGCCTTAAAAACTGTGCTCATGGACAGAGATCTGTGAGCTTGCTCACTATTTTAATTAACTAAATGTATGACACAAAGTTAAGTAAATTAAGATATACCTAAACAGTGGAATACCACCCAGCTATTAAAGCATTTTAGAAAAATATTTAGGGAGCTAGAAAATTATTTATGATTAAAAGAAATTATGTTTCACTCTGTGGGTTTTTCCTAATTTCCAGTATGTCACACATTTGTAAGCATCAAGAGTTTATTTTTATCCATGGTTGAATGGCTGTCTTCTACATCAGTAAGAAGCTTCACAAGGGAGGGCTTTATGCCAATCTCCAGTTTGCCTGGGGCATGATATTTGTCAGCTACAGGATATGGATCAGGGTCATGATTTATGTTAGCTATATAGCTAAAGAAGAAAATTACGAAAAATACATAGAAATGATGACAATGAAATCACAGAATTGCTGGTGATTTTAATTTTATTCTGTTTCAATTTCCTATAGTCAATATGCATTACTTTTGTAACAAAAAATATAGTGTGCCATCTATTTAATTTCCATTCCTCAAAAACACTATATGAAGAGACAGACACATGTAAAGAAACATAGGATGGGGTGGCTGACAGAGAGCAGCATGTTGGGTAGGGCTGGTACTGGGAAGGGAAGAGGGACTGTGGATGAGTACATGGATGGCTCTAATAAAACAAGGGGCATGGCAGCAGGCCTTATATCCTCACATCTAAGACAAATGTTTATAGATCCTAAAGTGAGAATACACTTATTCATTGTAAGGATATTAAACAACAGGCAGATCTTACATACAAATATGAGCAATCGTTTAAATTTCTGATTAAAAAATTTAAGAGGATTTTTTTAACAGAAACTATATTACCTGATTTTTTGCATAAAATAACCCTCTAGTCACACTTCAAAGTTTAAGTTCTATATTTTGATTTATCTCAGATGTGAGATGAATATTTGTGTATGCTACTTATGCCGGTATTTTAAGGTTAATTATTCTTACTAAGATAAAATATCACACCTGGCTTTACTGTGCCCTTTCCTAATTCAAATAGAACATGCCAAATAGATTTAAAATTTTTTTGATAATAAGAATACTGAAGAAAAATGTTTTATGGTCATTGTCTCTAATGTTTGTCCAGACAAGTATCTATCCAATCAAAGAAACATCAGACAAACCCAAATTAAGATACATTCTCAAAGCAATGTGCCCTTTAAAAATTAAAAATTTGCTTTAAGTAATTTGGTTTTCAAAAATGAAAAACAAAGATAAATTGAAGAAATGTTCCAGTTTAGGAGAATCCAATGAGTCATGACAACTAAATGCCACCAATGGTCCTGAGTTGGAAAGTAGACCACCATTCTATTCTTACGATTCAAGAATATTATTGTATTTGTGTCTGCTATAAAGGGGACATTAATTGGTACAATTGGCAATTATAATAGCATTAAATCAATGTTAATGTGCTGATTTTCAAAACAATGATGCAGTTACTTGAGAAAATGTCCTTGTCTTCAGATATACACACGGAGGCATTTAGCAACTATGTCTAGAATTTTTTTCTCACTTATGTGGGAAAAGGAAGGGAAGAATGAGTGGAGGAAGGAGAAGGGGAAGAAAACTATATATCAAATGTGGTAAAATACTGACAGCAGGGGAGCGGAGGTAAAAAGTACTCTGGAATTCTTATATTTCAGGGGAAAAAATACATAGAGTAATTAGCCCAGAACAGTCTTACATATCTAAAACAGTCTTTATTATAAGTAAAACCATTTAATAGAAAAAAATTGTAAGCTATAAAGACACCAATTTTTCACTATGGTGCAAAAGGATGACTGGCAATGAAAAATAATTAAAATATATTTCCCAAAGGGAAACACAGCAAACATTATGAAAACAATGGCTTAGTACAGGAATAGGAATCAATCACAAATAAATTCCTTACAAATTGGTACAAAGGCTCACTACAAAAAAGCACTATTACTTCTTTACAATCATGAAACTATTTGGACTCAATTTTGAAATAAGATTGCTTTAAAATAAATTTGCATCAGCAGTTAAAGCACAAGAAGCAGCATATGTGTTACAGAATTCTTTGTGACAATAATAACATTTGATTCTTAAACTCAAACTATTGAGGTCAACACAGGATTAGCATTTGTTAGTTTCTCCAAAATCTCAAATTACAGAGTTTTGTATGCTTACACGTGGGATATCCACAGAATTAAAATTAATTTACACTACAGGCTTATGTTTGGTGATGATTTTATCCCAAAGAACCTGAACTGATTTGAATGAAGATGTAAAAACTCTCAAACTTGCTCCTCAAAGATTCCTACATGCTTAGTCTGCCATTGTGGGATCAGTGTAACAGCCTACACTTGATCTACTACAGACATTAGTTAAAGGAACCCACTAATGGCCATACTTACTACCTAGCTCATTAAATTTCTAAATTGAGGCTCTAACTTTTCTGAAACGAGCCTATCAAGATATCACCTGATCTTAAGGGAAGTTCCCAAAGAATCCCTGATATATCCCTGTAGTTTCTGTAGGGCAAGTCCAATAACTCTAGAGAATACACTCTGAATGTATGAAATTTAAGCATGCGTTGTATCTTATCTCCACAATCTAGTATAATCTATAAACTATTATTTCCTAACATTCCACTTTAACCCAATAGCTCTGCTTTGGTTTAGCATACAACTACATTCTCATAGGGTCCTTTCCAAGAGTTCATGGGACATCCAAAGCAAAATGGCATTAGTCCTATTTGAAGCCCAGGAAAGAAACTGGCATTTTGGTATGTCAAGACTTGGTAGCCAGTATATAAATTCACTACCTCATTGTGATGCTTAATTTGCAGTGTCAACTTCAAGAGTGTTTTTGAATGACATTACTATTTAAATCAGTAAAATGTTAGAAAAACTGCTGCGTTCCATAATGTGGGTGGGCACCATCCAATCAGTTGAAGCCACAATAGAACGGAAAGACCAGTTTCCCTGAGTAAGGGGGAACTCTTTGTCTGCACCATCATCTCTCTTAGGGCCTGCTGTTGGCCTTTGGAGTAGATCTCATTCATCTCCTCTTTGGGGTCTTGAGCCTGCCAGCCCACACTACCAAGTTGAACTTACCAGCCTCCACAATTGCCTAAGCCAATCCCTCATAATTTTTGGCATGCGTACATGTACACACCCACACACAAAACCACACAACCTATTGCTTTTCTTTCTCTAGAGAACCTCAACATACTTGAGTATTATCATTCCCAACCTGGACATCCATATGAGTCACTACCAAGTGACTTCATACTTTTCAAAGGCATAGGACTTCCTCCAGAACATGAAGCAGGCAGGCTCAGGCCTCAGCTAAAGAATTCAGCTTTCTGTCCAACCTTGTGTGGATAACCTAGGGATCTAAGCCCTACTCTCATGAATTGTACAATGGTAGGAAGATGTACAGGGAGCTTACCTCTCAAAAATTCAAAAGGTCTACGAACAACTGAACCTATTCACCAAACTTAAACATCCTGCTTCATTTCTTGGACTAAATCAGTTACAGACAGTTATCATACTCAACCAAGGAATAAATTAATTATGCTTTACTTTGGGTAAGTCAAGAAGCTATGGGATTTAGGACATGTACACTCTCAAAGTGCTTACAATCTCAGGGAAATAAGCAATAAAGACAGACAAATTCACTCCACAAATACAAACAACAGAAATGAATATGACGAAGAATCAGAGAAAGGTGAGAACTCTATTTATGGTGTGGGAAATCCTTATGAAATAGGTTGAATACTTTGAAGTTGCCTATCTAAATGGGTATAGCAGCCCAGGTAAGGAGAAAGTCGGTAACTAGAGTGGGGAAGAACAAACTTGACTGTGGAACCAGTGAAGAGAGTTACTGATAGGAAGCACATAGTCCACTGAAGTCTGCATAAAGTTCATTAGTAACATAAAAAAGCAAAAGATCTCTTCTCGTACCTCAATTAATATGACACCATCTGAACAGGAATTCTTCATTCATTTGTTTCAGTAAAATTCAGTCATCAACAACATTACATCAACATCCAACATGGAGCTCACCCACCCTGCATTACCCTAAACTACACATACATATTTACTTTCTATTTTTTAAGTCCACATACCAAACTGTTCCACAACAACCAATAAAGAAGAGAACTAAATTCTTCCCAAGTGTTAAGACAACCTGGTTTCATTCCTGGCTCAGAGATTTGGAGCATCCTAAATTCATTCTTTTTTCCCTCTGATTTAAATAGGATAATATTGGCCACTAAGTCGTGGATACTGTAAAGATTAAATGAAATAATCTACATAAAGAGCTTAGCATAGTAACAGATGAATAAATGTCAGCACTGATAGTGCTGCAGAGCTATGAGCAACGTCAAACATTGAAATGGGAAAGACACTGTGAGCCTGTATAAATCACACACAGCTCCGGACAGCATGAAGATGCCTCCTCTGGAACTCTCCGCATAGGAACCTTTCCTGTGGGTCAAAGTAGATGAACCATGGTTTCCTCCAAAATCAGCCCGTAGGAAGTTCACAAGAAAAAGTAGGGATTGGACCCAGATTCATGGTAAAACCTCTGATGCACCATCCCCTTTCAAGGATTAAGAAAAAAAGAAAAGTAATCTAGGATTTCACAGATCTAGAACCTAACACAAAAGAAAATTATTAAGAAATAGTAATAAAAACAGCAGAACTCCTGTCATAGTTTTTCTTGAGTTCCACTATGTGTCAAGAATTGGCAATCTTTAAAATGACCAAACAGACCCTTGCCATAGGTGATTCAAGGGAGGTAAAGACTCTGCTCTGCCAAATTTCTATATCTACAAAATAGAAAGGCACAGATATCAGGACAAAAAAAAAAAGAAGAAATAAAAAAAAAGCTGGAGTAGGGAATGACAAAACTGTGCTTTTCATTTAGTTTGAAAAATTCCTATTAGAAAAAAAAACAAAATGAACCAAGCCTTGTATGCACATATGAATAATAAAAGAAAAATGAAAAAAAAATTCATAATCACAAGTCAGACACACATGCATGTGTAACCTTCACTTCTTCCTTCAGGTGACTGTCAGTTGCTCTGGCTGCTCTCAGGAACACACAAGCTTGGAAGTTACAGTGTTCCTGGCAGTTCTTAACAAAATATCACCTCTAAAACCACTGCTTCTCCTTGGTGACCAAAAAGTTCATTGCAAATCATCTCTTTCATCAACAGAACTGACACCATGTTTTGAAAAAACATGCCTATCTATACTTCTTATATTGACATTTCCCATCTCAGACTGTTTAGACCTTAAAAGATGTAGTTTATGTGTCAAGTCAGTCTGTTTTCCAAAAAATTCTATGCTATTTCAATTCTGAACCATAAAGGAATGGCACTTCATCCAAGAATACATTGCAAATATTTTCCTTTCAGCATTTATTTTGTAACTGTTTTAGGGTATGACCACTGTAATACAAAAAGGAAAAAGTTTTACGTATGTAAAAAGACGTATGTTCCTTGACTCACAATGGAAATAAACACAAGTTAAAATACACCTGATATATCTAACCTCCTAAGCTTCTCAGTTTACCCCAATCTAACTTAAATGTCTACAGAACACTAACGTTAGCCAACATTTGCAGAAAATCATCTATGGTGAAGGCTCTTCTATAATAAAGTACTAAGTATTTCCTGCAATTGATTAAACACAACACTGAAAGAGAAAAACAGAATGTGTATGCTTTCATGCCATCACAAAGCTGAGAAGTCATAAGGAAAACCATGGTGAGTTGGGGACTGGGTGTGTACAAATACGTCAATCCATTCTCTCATGACACCTGGGCATTGTTGTGCTCAGATAGGTATTGGTTACTCAAACTTTTCATTCCAGAATTTTTTTTTAATCACCTGGAACTTATTTTTGTATATGGTGAGAAAAAGGAATCTAGCTTTTGAAAGGGAATGGTGGGCTGGAGTCTAGCTCAGGGGTAGTGTGAGTGCTCTAGCATATGAGAGGTCTTGGGTTTAATCCCAGGCATCAAATAGATAAATAATAACTTTAAAAGTGACCTGGCAGCGTTTAAACACTAAGTACACCATACTTTACCACTGTTTTGAAATGTCATCTTTAAGATATGTACACATATAACATGTGTACACCATGCATGTTTCTAGCATCACTAATTTGTTCTATCTGATCTACTTTTCCATTCCTGTTGCAATTCCATGATGTAGCTTTACATTATACTTTGCCACAGTTATTGTCTATTAAAGTTATAAGTGGCTCTTGTGCTCCATTTTAATCTTTAGAATCAATCTTTCCAGTCTGCCCTCACCTCCTAACCTATATCCTCAACATGTAAATACCATTATGATTTTGATTATATAGCCCTGACCTATATAGTTACAAACAAAATTTCAAGGCCATGAATTTTTATAACCTACACTTACAAATGGTAATAATTCTCAGTGTTGTTTACTGACTTTACTCTGAAGTCAGATTTACCATTCATCTTAGAAGGAGAGACTGTTTGAAAGTAATATTCTGTTTATTAGTTTGAAATTGCCTATTTGTAAATCTGTACAGAAAATCAAACCTGCTAGTTATGTTCCCCAAATCCTTTATAGTCTCACTTTTTTGGTTTACTTAATACAAGTTTTGGAAAGATATGTACTAATATTACCCTCTGTGGATAGGGTTTTGTTACATCTTCTTTCTATTTAGAATGAAGTTTATGAATGATAAGTTTTTGTGCTATGTTTCTGACATACAAATGATGCTGTAAAAATTTCTACTAGATATAAACTAAGTGTAAACATAAAAACCCCCTCTCTCAATTCCAAGTATGGCATCATTGCAGAGGCTGCAGAGGAATCCTTCCTTTCATTGTGGTCCCCCCTTTATTTCCACTCCAAACTAGGTTTTGTCTTCTAAATAAGACACAACTACATCTGCACTTTAATCTGAGTTGAGAGTATTTGACTTTTATGAGAGAAAGTACCCCTTTATAATTAGTCTGACAATAATGTTACCCTAATTACTGACATACCAGTTTAATTTTCCTTTCTATAATACTTTTTATTGTACTTAGTCCTTGCTTTTTTCTGTGCATGAATCAAGTTTTTTTATTAACATTTTCCCCGTTTTATAGAAACGTATAGTATTTCACAACTCATGAAGTACTTTGCCATATTTGTCGAACTGCCAACTTTACCAAAGTTGTTCTCTTGTATTATACAAATGATAGGAAGTGACTTTATTAATGTCTCTCTCTTTTTTATGTCTGTCTGACCAAAACTAATCACAACATACATTCCATCTGGGGTAGAACCATAGCTGTTTTATAAAATAAGACTACTTTGGCAAAAAGGCAGGGCAAGTAATGTCATATGCAATTAGTAAGAAGTTAGCTTTATTTATCTTTCCAACATCTCTATATCCTGCAAAAGACAAAGCTCTTACCGTTTCTTTTGGAATCTGCATCTGGCTTGGCTCTGCATTCTAGAAGAATCGAAGAAAAACATAAATACAGACTGACCAAAGCCATCTTTAACACACAGGGACACAATGCTTTATTTGAAAGGAGATTTTGTTGGTTCTTAAAGTCCACAAACTGTAAGGGTGATTATATGATGGCTGGTATATTACTCTGTCTTTCAAACTTCCACTGTTATATGTGGTATTCTTGTGCAGATTTTGAAAAATGTTTTCTAGATAATAAATTTTCACTTTCTCATTCATACTACATCATGAATTTATTATTTGTAGGGAAACAAATTTCACTAAACTGACTTCCTCATCATGGCAGTTTCTAGCTTTGTTTTTTAACTTTTCCAACCAACTCTAAGTTTTACAGTATAGGGTCATTTGATAGCTAGACAGATAATAACAGCCTATAATCCCAAGCTACTTTAATATATTACACAGGAAATAAAGATGGTAATTTTTTCCATATAGTATAGGGTACTGACAAGGTGGAACTTAGGTTTTTTTGTTTTTTTTTAAAGGCACATATTGATGAAAGTATGTAGCTTACAGCCCACAGAATTCAAACACAGACACCCCAAACAGAGGAAAGGAGAAAGGAGTTACACTAATTGGATTACACTAAAGATCATTTTTAAATACCCCCCTCATTTTTAAATGCCCCCCTCCTTTAAGTTTTCAGAATTTTATTCTTTTGAATCTTGAAAAGCAGCTGCAATGTGCATAATAGACTGACAGTCTACTGGCTCACTCCTTAATGAAAAGCTCACAAGCAATAAATTAAATAACCAAGGGGAAAAAAAAGAGAGGCAGCAGACGGGCAAAACAGAAGCTTGGAAGACCCAAATTGGAGGAGAAGCCGAATAACCTCAGGCTGGCTGTGTGCTGGCACTCGCTCTGGAGGCTGCTGAAGAGCAGTGTCTATGCCTGGCAATCTGATAACACTACTATCATGGCTGGGAGACGCCCAGGAAGAATGAAAGCTTCATCAAATCCCTGGAAAGCTGGGGGGTGGTTCTGGTAAGTGCTCATTTACAATTTGATAGAGACATCTCCAGATTTAGGATCAGGTGGCATGTTAAGCACAAAATTGGATAACAGTGGGGGGAAATGGAAAACTGAATTTAAATTGACAAATAATGCATTAAACATTTTTTAAATATAAAGAAGCTTTCATAATTAATTCAAAATCAACCTAAAACAAAAGTGCTCGCTTCTCAACCTATCATGGCCTGAAATTGTGACAAAAATCACATGTAATCACATGTAATAAGAACATGGGGTATTCATGACTGAAACTTACCCTTTGTTTTTGATAAATAGTTATATAAATAAATGTAATTTATATAAAGACAAAAATATTTATTTTATTTATAACAAAAGAAAAATCTTATCAACCATGACACATCCATACTTGACAGTATAACCTAAGAGAATTAGGTCTGTCTGACTAATTTGGGAACTACACTCCTAAAACCTTGCCACTGTACTTTCTACTGAGGAACTGTTGTTTAACTACAGCTAAAAGCTGGCTGAGAGAGATGTCAAATACTCTAAGATGGCTCAAATCAAATTTGTTTTAAAATATTTAAAATACCACTTGTACTTGAAATAATACAATGTTCTCACCACATCAAAAGATAAAGGCAGTTATTCCAACTATGTCATTTTTAAATGAAGTTTTAGCAAGGATTTATTTTAATATAACAGGATAAAATATAGGCAAGAAGGGAGGGGAGAGAGAGAAGCATTTATTGTTCCCAACACAGGAAATGGGAGCAAGGACTCCATATGTCATTTTTATATATAAAGGAAGCATAACACCTTTTGCAGAAAAATATTCAGAACTACATGTGTATTATACATATTAAATTCCCACCAATAGCATTTAAATGTCACTATGTAATAGATGTACTGAGGTAAGTGCAGATAGTTGCAAAGCTTCATTCATTTCTTTATGTCATTCCAAACAAGGTTATCAATAGGGGTGATTAATAGCCATGGGGCTTACTGCCATTTAGGTCTTTTTATTTTCAATATTAATAATTTTTAAACAAGGTACTCCTTTTCATACAACAGTAAGCAAGCATCTTTAATTGGCTAAGCTACATTTACTATGAAAAATGAAAACTTGTCATATGTAGAGGAGATGATGGCTTTGGAGTGACAGTTGTGAAATAACTGACATTTTGCTTTTGGTCAGTTTATCTGAAAGTATACAATTATGAACACTTGATTATCTAAATATATCCCTACATCCTGCTTATTAAATGCCTGTGCACTCATTTCTGAGAATGTCCATTTCTCAAAAAGAGATGTAGAGACAAGAATGCTTGGATTGAGTTAGGGCTGAAAGAAATAGAAAATACAGAAACTCCTTAGAAAAAAGTGTCTCCATAAACATTCACCGCCAGGTAGCTAACCCAGATCCCTGGCTCATGTGCGTGAGAAATCTTTCATCTGCTCTAAGTTTACACACCAGTTCCCTTGGGTGGAAGGCATCTTCCTGGCGAAAGACCAGAAGGCTCACGGTCCCTTCCATCTTGGTGCTTCTCAGCAAGGAGACAACTTCCTCTTGAGATTTGCCAGCTAAGTCTACTCCATTTACCTAAAACAACCAGAAAGTTTTCAGCCTCAATCTTGTATAAACAGAAAACAAGAAAAGACACACATTAGAACTGAACATATCTGCTATGGAACACACTCGTTCCATACTACATTCAGCCATGACCTAATAATCACTAAGCTTCTGTGGCTAATTAAAAAAAACCTAGACCAGATATCATGAAGTAAGCTAGGAAGTAATAAATCTTTTAGTGTTCATCAATAAACCAGAAGCTACAACCACCTGGGCATTAACAAGTAAATAAATAAATGCATCTAAAATGTCAAGTTAACACAAAACTTACTGGTTTTTGAACTGAGGTATTTTAATGGCCTTGTATATCACGAGTTTTCTCATGCCAAAATAAAAAGGGATTGTTCTTATAAGAAGGAGTAAAAGTACATCAACAATATTTAATGCTTTGGTACAAATGTTGCAAGGTTCAGTAAAACTTTATGGAAAATTATGAAGAGAAATATTCTACCTGTAAAAGATAAACACTAAATATTAATGAAAAATCACTATAAAATAACAGTTACAGAGGGGAAGCAGTATTTCTTCTCAGTTATTTTTTTCTGGTACTTGAACGTGCACTCTACCAGTTGAGCCACACCTCCAAGCCTTTTTTGGGTGTGTTTTTTTGATAGAGGATCTCACATACTTGCCCAGGGCAGCCTTGGTCTGTGATCCTCCTAACTGTGCCTCCCAAGGAGTCGGAATTACAGGAATGCACTGCCATGCCCAGCTCATTTTCCAGATAGGTTCTCCTTGACTTTTTGTCCAGACTAGACTTGGACTTCAATCTTCCTGCCTCCACCTTCGGAGTAACTGGAATTATAGTCATGTGCCACCATGCACAGCTCATCTCAGTTGTTTTGTTTTGTTTTAATGTTATAAGCAAATTCTAGCAGGAAGAAGAGATTCCCGTTCTTAGGGGAATCTCATTAGTTTTATCTTAAAGGAAGTATAACATCAGTTTCAAAAAGCTCTATATAGTTAGGAGAAATAAGAACATAAAAATTCTTTTAAAAAGAATTCTGTATTGTTCTCTCTAGACAAAATTAAAATTTTACTCAATAAGTTGTAATATCAAAAACTTCCTGTAGTGGAAATATGTCTTAGAACACTGGCTTTTCTGTGAAAACAATCTTACATGCTGCTGCTACTAAGGTGCTGTGGGAAACAGGTGACAACAGTTCAGAGAAAGTGAAAAGATTCTAGGCAATAAGGGGAAAAACGTTGGTCACTTAAGCCTTTTTCCTTTTTTTTAAATTCATTTATTTTATTGTTTTTACATGTACTCACACATGTATACATTGTTTGGGTCATCTCTCCCCCCTCCCCTTCCGGGCAGAACCTCCTCCCTCTCGTTCTCTGATTTTGTTGAAGAGAAAACGTAAGAGATAATAAGAAAGACATAGTGTTTTTGCTAGCTTGAGATAAAGATAGCTACACAGAGAGATTCCTAGCATTGCTTCCATGCACATGTGTATTACAACCCACATTGCTTCATCTCTACCAGACCTCTTAGCTACTTCCTGGTCCCATGGTGGCCTCTGCCAATTTAAGATTACTTAATTCGCTCCTCTACAGTGAGCACCCCAACCACATTCAAGTTTTAGGTTTCCTTTCCTTTTTCTATTCCTCCTGTGTGCAGTCTCCCCTTAGTGTGTGACCCATGTGCAATAATATTACTGCATTTGTTTTAGGTTTATAATCTACATATGAGGGAGAACATGCGATTTTTGGCCTTCTCAGCCTGGCTAACTTCGCTTAAGATAATGTTCTCCAGTTCCATCCATTTACTTGTGAATGACAAAATTTCATTCTTCTTTGTGGCTGAGGAAAATTCCATTGTGTATAAATACCCCATTTTCTTAATCCATTCGTCAGTAGTGGGGCATCTTGGCTGTTTCCATAACTTGGCTATTGTGAATAGTGCTGCAATAAACACGGGTGTGCAGATGCCTCTGGAGTTACCTGTGTCACATTCCTTTGGGTATATCCCCAGGAGTGGTATTGCTGGATCATATGGCAGATCTATGTTTAATTTTTTAAGAAGCCTCCATATTTAAACCTTTCTGTGTATGATTCCAAATATCTAGACATGCAGAAGCACTTTCCACGAAATTGTCAATATTAAATAGATACGATTATAGATATTAGAAGACAGGGTTTGAAACATGCAAAACTAAAGTTTCAGATTTAAAACAAACCTGACAGCAATAGAAAGCCTGATTGTAAAGAAACAGGGATGCAGGGCATTCCCACTGCTCAAAACCTCTGTGATGTGTGGAAAGTAAAACTCACAATCCCAGTGATTATATCTAGAAAGAGAAGAGGAGGAGAGAGGCGGGGGAGCAGTAAAAGAGAGACAAGGGCTTGGGGCATGGCTAAAGTGGTATAGCACTTGCCTGACAGCACTGGCAAGGACCAGTTTACAATCCCCAGCACCACAAAAAAAAAGAATGTTAGAAGCCAGGAAGACTAGATTCAAGTCTCAAGTCACAACTGAGACTCTTACTAAATGAAACAAGCCAAAACTGCAAAGTAGGACTAAAACTATATAGTTTATATGCCAAGGACATGTGGAGCTTTCTGGAAGCAATGCCATAAACATCACTTGGGCTCAAATCATTCCTGGTCCTTAGCCTTTAAAAAATGCTGTTGCATGCACAGAATGAAAAGGAAGGGTATAAGATTTAAGGGATCAAGACCCAAGATGTATAAATGGGAAAAAATATGGAAACTATTCTTTGGTTCAGCTACTTTAAAGAAATCTTTTGAGAACTCAATTAGAAGGTCAAAACTAGGACATTAGTATTTAAATAAGAGTTGCTGTGAAAACACAGTATCTGCCAAGAATACAGACTGTGAGGTGAGGGGACTGTGGCTCAGAGGAAGAGCACTTGCTTATCATGCAAGGGACCAGGGTTCCACCCCCAGTGCCACAAAAAAACAAACAAAAACCAGAGGATGTTTCCAGGAGAAAACACTAAGAAAAAGAGCTAATGAAGTGCACAAACAGAAATTACATATGTGTTTCCACAATGGCCTCAAACACCAGTGAAGCTAAAACCATGACGTACAAAAAGAAAATTTTCAAAATGTGTTTTTCTTTTTCCTGACATTTGACTTTGGTGTCTCAATTCATTCTCCAGGCTGCCATTTCAAATGTCTCTTGTTCCTTTCTTCAAGCATACTATTTTTGTTTCATTTGCTTCTGTTCTGATTAAAAAGTAGATACCTTTTCTATGTTGCCCAACATAAATATAAAACCACCTAGAAATATAACCTTATTGACCGGGTACTTATATAATGAAAATGTTACCTTACCTCATAAACCAAACATCTGAATAACTAAGAATTTGTAAGTAATCTAAAAGAAAAGGTAATTTCTCATTAGCTAACACATAAAAATAAAAAGAACAGACTACATTATTTTGTGGCACACACTTATGCTAAAATGTGTAATTTCATAATTTATGAAAATGTGAAAAATTAACACTTTAAAATGGAACTTTTCAGGAATTATGGAAGTTACTTAGAAGTCACTCACCTCTATGAGTCTATCTCCTGCCTTAAGTCTGCCATCTTGAATGGCAGCTCCTCGGGGGAGAATGTTTTTCACATAAATTGGAGCTGAGCCACCTATTGTCACATCTCGGGAAGTGATGCTGAATCCCAAACCTTCTGTACCTAAATATGTAACAGAAAAAAAATAGGATGTCATGCTGAATTTTACATGTATATTGCATAGCAAAGATTTGTTGCTATGACCCAGGTGAACTTCACATTTTGTAATATTCACAGTGGCTTATATTTCTTCAAATACTTTAGAAGTTGTAACACATTTTTTAAAAATAATCTGAATTAAGAAAAGGTTTAAAAGATTTATCTATCAAAAGCCATTAATCTTTTGGCAATCTTCTCAAAGAAATGAAGCTTATTACACAAATATGCCTGCTAAAACTTCTTAAATCAATCTTAAGTCTTTGAGTATCAAATGAACAATTGCTCTACTTGAGGAGAGAAAAAAAAACTTCAATTACAACCCATGGTACCTCAAAAATCAAGTGTTATTGTGCAATAGTCATACCTGGATTTGAGAAGAAGGTAAGAACAGGGAGGAGAAAACGTGCAGGAAGATGAGAATAATGAACTGAGTAATATTTTAGATATAAGTAGCAGACCCTCCTCATCCACAATTACAGCAATTTACTGAGAGCATGAACCATGTTATCTTCGTGAAGTTCTCTTCCAATTAATCTACATCTTACTATGTATATGCCACCATTCCCTCACCCCACCCCTGCAAAACAAGGGTCACTTACTCAGTGAAAACTCATTACAGATCAGAGCTACCAAGTCTGAAGATCACTCTGTTATGTTTAGAGGTACCAAAAATAATGAGGCATTAATAAATTACTCTCTTTATTTCTATAATTTAAATTCTCAGTTCTTTGGCAGTTTTTTTGACAAGCAATCTTCTGAGCATAATACAGTGTAGAAAAGGGGTTATATGTCATTAGAACCAACATGCAATAACCCAAAATGTGCCAAGAAAAAAAAGTGAAGATAATGACATACTTCTAATGAATCACAGAATTTTTATAACACTTTTAATAATGTGTAATCTCTACCTAAACTTTGCAAAAACAACAACAAAAAGCTCCCTTCATGGGATATTAGATTCCATTAAGTTAAAATAATATTAAGCAAATGCTTGCTCGTTATGAGAAGAATAAAGAGATTTATAAACAAGAAACATCTAGAGGCAGCGTATATTAATTAGATGCAGCATTCAGTGTAAAGCTATGATAATGGTATAACACATACGTGGACAGACAAATACAGGTAGATAAAAATGTGGGTTAAAGGAGAAATATTCAATAATACTGGTAACAAAGCCTACCATAAATATTCTGAAGTTCAAACACAACATTCATTTACTTTTAGTGGGAAGTCACTTTAATGTGCCTGGACTGTTAATTTCTTTAGTCTTCGGTGCTGAAGACCTGAATGGCATATTGTCTATATGAAATTTTCCTAATTATACTTCTGGGACTTTTCCATATGTCTCTGTGCTTTCACGGAACTCTAATGACTTGCAATAACATTTATTAAGAAAGAATTCTAAATTATTCTCCTTTTGCAATATTAATTTGTATGAACTACAAAGACTGACTGCTATATGAACCTCAATTCTATTAAAATATCAGCAATAACCCCTAAATCTGTAAGCTAAAAGTTCAGACAATGACCTTTAAAAGAAAGATAAACAGATATCAATTTTCATTTAGCAAAGCCAACAAAACATTTTGCTCTGACTGAAACAGATTACTGACCTTCTCCTCTGACTTTAATAAAAAGCTAATTTCTAGAAAAGAGCAGGCTATTTCAGAATGCCAAAATGGCAATAAATATTAAGAAATCATAATTATGGGAGCAAGTATATTGAGGCTATTCTATTTTGTCATGTTATATGTCATAGTTCCAAAATTATGTCAAAGAGTAATTACCACAAAGGCTTCTTTTTAGCATTAAGATTTGATTCCACTTTTTAAATAATTGCTGTCACTCCAAAACATGATACTTCAAATGAATTTAAAGTTTAACACTAGCCCACTATGCTTTTAATGTACTTCATTAAAAATTTAAATGGAACAAAAATTGGCAAAAAAAAAAAAATGACCTGCTAGCTACAATGAAATCTTGTTTAATAATTCTCTTACAATAATTATTGAAATATCTGTATTTGGTTTTAATCAAAGGGAATCAGCATTCTTCCTCCTTCTTATTTATAGTAAGCATAATTTGTGCTTTTATCAAATATTTGTAAGTGCTGGTAGCACGCATAGGTGGTATGTACTTTTTGTTATACATTCTGTCTATAGTAAATTAAAATCAAGGTATATCTATGGGGCCCTACTTCATTTAGATTATTCAAGGTCAGAAAAATATTTAAAAGAAAATCATCATTTCCATTTTTCTTATATTGATTAAGCATAACCTTTCTAAATTAGCTTGTATAAATGCAATCATATCTGTCTAAATGCTATTAAAACAAAACTACTAATGCCTATATTTAAGAAAATTGTTCTTTTAATGGAAAGTAAATTTTCACTTCATTAAAAAAGTCTACATTATATCACAATTTGTTAAACCTATTGGTTGTATGAAACTATAATTATGAAAATGAAAATCCCTCTATTACTAAAAAAGGGAGACAATATTTATGACCTAATATTATTATGACAATAGTCAAGTAAACTATTTTATCTTCATTGAAAGATTCCAGGTAAAATCTTTTTTTTTTTCCCTACAACTCTATTTGTGGTTCTTGATACATTTTTGGTTATACACTTAAGTCCTGGTTACACAGGTTTTGGTTATACACTAAAGTAGAGAAAAAAAGAGGAGAGAGAATCTGGTCTTTCTATCATGGGGGAATGGGCAGTGGTAGAGTGGGTTTCTGCTGACGCACCTCTGTATTTGCAAGGCACATAGGCAAGCTGTCACCTCCTGGTCATGTAAACCAAGTGTTTGGAACTTAAAAGCCAGTAACCAGAAAAAAGTTCCTGTGGTTCACACAAAGTTCAGTGAATGAGTATGACTTAGAAAGGAAGTAGCAGTTTGCAGCCTTGTAAACACTGCCTCAGATGGAAAGAAGAATGATCTGAATACCAGGCAGGAGCCAAAAGTCCAGTAAGAACCTGCTGCCAACAACCACATGACCTGGAGAAATCCTCTCTGGATGGATTTCCATCCACTTGGGTGAGCTCAGAACAATATTTTCCATAATGAAGTCATTTCCAAAGACATGAGTTTAAAATGCATCAAAATGCCCGGCTAAAATGGAAGATGAAAAGCCAAAGTATATCTCTGTATTATTAAAAGGTAGAGTCCAGCAGTCTACTCTGGGCTGTGGGGGAAGCAACTACACAAACATGCTCCCTCTACACACGGACCCACCATCTTTGGAAGAGAGACACTTTAGTCAACTGGTAAAGGTGTAGGAAGAATTAGCAACATCGATGACAACTTCTCACATCACCTTAAGAAGGGAAACAGCATGTATTCTAGAAAAGCACAACCAAAGAGACAAGGCCCGGCTGCTGGACAACATGGTAGGAACCTTTGACAACCTCAAACAGATGGGTCACTCCCAGCACCAAAGTACTGGGGGCGGAAGTTCCCAAGCCCCAGTCGTTCCCTTAAAGGTTATGTCTGGACAGCAAGTCGCCAAGTGAAAGGCCAAATCCTCACTGTTGTTCTAGGTTTGGAAAGAAAACCCTGAAACAATTTTGACCCATTATCAAAATCTTATTGCAGAAGAAACTGCAAGCTTCTTGGGAATGCTGTAATGTTTTATTATTTGAATTTTGCATTTTAATTTCTATATAGCAAAATGAATCTAAAAACCACAAAATACAATTTTAAATATGTTCAAAAGTAAGCTGCAGCCAGGATTAGGGATGCACACTTACAATCACAGCACTTGGGAGGCTGGGGCATTGAGGATCATGAGTTGAAGTCACAATCAGCTTGTAAGTTGTTTTTTCACATAATACTGAGTTAAAACTCAAGGCTGGAGATGTAGCTAATAATAGACTACTTGCCCAGCATGTGCAAGGCCCTAGGTTCCACTCCCCAGCACCATAAAAAGCAAAACTCAAGGTGCTTTTGGTTAGTTGGTTGACTTTTAAAAGGAATTCCATCAAGCAAATACAAGCTAGGTCGTACCTTTCTTAAGCTGGATATTGAACCTCTTGCCTACTTTTTTGGTGTTATAACCACTGCTTGCAGTAGTAGTAAATACATTCTGTGGGCCCAGAGCTGGGGCAGCCGGTGGTTTGGCGGAGGGGTGTGCACTATGAGGTAGTCGTGGGTGAGCATCTATCTGCTCGGGCGGGTGGGTGAGTCTAGGCGGTCTCTGCAGAGCCTGAGGCCCAGCATTGGTCACACTCCTGCTGTCCATGTACTGCCTGTCCGGGCTGAAGCGGCTGGAATAGTAGTTGTTCTTCTCACTTTGCGACAGTTGTTCGTACTGCTCTTTATTTGCAGCAGGGACCACATGGAACCAAATGATGGGTGTACGCATGGCTTGGCGGAACATATGTTGTGCTCTGGGTTTCAGAAAGAATGGAAGATTAGCAAATGAAGACTGGCATGTCATAAGCTTAATTAAATATACTAATTAAGCAATAAGAACTGACAGACTGTTGAAACTGAAAAGCAAAATTCTGATAACCCATTTGTTAATCAAGTTTGCGAGCTCTGATATAAGCAGAGCTGTTTCTCCAAATATAAATTTCTCATTCACTAAATAAAAATGGCAGGCCTATCTTTGACTATAGATAAAATATAGTGCTCTCAACTGTAAATCACTATCAATTTTCAGTACAGCAGGGGTATTCTAATTTTAATATTAATAAAAATCAAATGCAGCCTTCTCTCTACAACATTATCAATACAATTTTTTATCTTATCTTATTAGGATATATTCCTCGTACAGGGGGGATTCATTGTGACAATTACAAATAGGCTTACCTATTTGTAATTACCTATTACCTATTACCATTCACCCCCTCAACCATCTCCCCAACCCACTTAAAGCAATTGCAAGAGGTTGCTTTTTTCTATTTCATATATGAAGTCCATCAACCATATTCCCTCATCTTAATCTCCTTAGTTTACCCTTCCCCCTTCCACAAGTACCCCCTCACACACTGTACCTATTATACAGTCCTATCTTTATTAATAACTAAGTCAATTTTCAAAGGGGTTTCTCAATTTATGCCAGCTATGTATCCAATACAATTTGTAAAAAGCATATTTCTTTACAAAGTAGCCATATGAGTTTTCAAAGAAATATTTGTATTAATATATTTAGAAAGCAAATAACCATCCACTCACTTATCATCAAAATTAGTGTATATATGCAAAAATCTCAAGAACACTAGTCTCCAAAAGCAAAACACAACACAACAATAACAACAACAAAATCATCTGGGTTTGTAGTTCAGCAGTAGAGCACTTATCTAGCATAAGCAAGAGCTGGGTTCCATCTACAGGCCTGGGGAGATGGGAGGAAGAACACAGAACACCAATCAAGCCTCAATGATTCCAAATGTTACCAGCAGTGGAGTTCTAGGGCTATCCCACCACCAGCCTGAGAGGCATCTCCATCTCATGCAGTTCCCAGTCAGATCTCAGCCCAAGTTGTTGTTGTTTTTTTTTTTTTTTTTCACAGTACTGAGATGGGAACTCAGGGTTTTGCACTTGCTATGCAGGTGCTTTACCACTTGAGCCACGCCTCCAACCTCACCCCAAGTTCTTAAGACTTTTACTCACTGAAATAGCCAACATTTAGGGTTTTGTTTTGTTTTTTTTAATTGAATAGGGGCTTGAGTCAGGATAAAGAAACTCTGAATAAGACACAATATCGTGGTTCAAAGAAGCTTTTTCTGCTTATTTGTGCTGAGGGACATTATTCAAGTATAACACAAACGAGCACAGAAAAAAATTTTATGAAAGGTGAGAAACCAACAGAATTGCAAAGCCTAAATTGGGCCCATAATATTTTAAGAAGAACTCTGTTGGTCAGAGGGCATTCTGAAGCATAGTCTAATGTAGTAATTACCTTGAGTTTGATTAAAATTTTAAAAGCTAGATAATGGCATAAAACACTCCTCTCTAGTACCCAGCGCTCAGGGACACATGGGAGCATTTCAGTTGACCACGCTCCATCAACCTACAGCATGCAGGACCTCAGTGCCACCACACACTTACTGTTCAAATCTTCTATTTCGAAGGTCACCATCATTAATCCTGACAATGCAATCGTTCTCATGAAAAAGGTTTTCTTGTTCAGCTTTGCCACCTTTCTCCAGTCGTTTTACTAATAACCCCAGGGTTCTGGAACATTAAGAATGTAAATGATTACACATGCAATATTTCCACTATGCACAACGTCCTGTTGTCTAATGCTGGTATTGTATTTACAAACACTCCACTATAAAGGAATGCATTAAATCCCTACTAATACATTTTAAAATAACACTAAGACAAATATCACGACCATCTAAATGATCTGTAGAAATGGACCCTTTCAATAAATGTAAGAAATCATTTTCTGGGCCGTCAGTATTACAATCCTGAAACTAATGCATACTACTCTCTACGTTTAAAAATGCCCCAAACAGAGCCTGCCTAAGGGTTAAGTGAGCACGTTTTTGTGAATGGCTTTGGTGGTTTTGTGTGATATGCTGCTGATGGCAACCTCTGTCTTTCTGTTACAGCAAAGGTAATGAGGGTTGGTCAAACTCATTGCACTGTAGGTTTGAGAAGGTTAATAGAAAAAACTTCAAAAATAGAAGCGCCTCTGTGCATGGCATTTGAAATCGACAATAAGGTCTATTACTTGGAATTTCAAAACTTGTTAGGTCTCTCAACTAAGGGAAGTAATTAGTTGCTAGGATTTCCATTTGAGAAAAAAAAATGGAACAAAATCAGTAAATGATGTGAATCCTTCCAGTCACCATTCACCCCTTCCACATGTGTTCTCAAGCTTCAGGCTAAAAGAGGCCTTTGAATGAACCTGTTAGAGTTACTTTGGCGGTAATTATTATATCTTTCCTGCAACTATTTATCTCCTCCACCTCATCTCTACTATTGCATTGTGTGATCCGAGAAGATGGGATTCAGTAATACACACTCACACACTTGGCTAGTAGGAAGTGCTGATTAAGTGACAAATGGATGAATGGATGGCTGAATTTAGTGGAGGCAAACAAGCCTCATATCTCTAACAAGCTTTTTGCAAAATAGAATACAAATGAATAGAATTTACAGGTAGAGCTTTTTCATTAAGGTATCATTATAATAAAGATGCCATTGAACAGATATGAAATGAAATTGAAGCAAAAGTCCCGTTTCCCTTGTTATTTTGCAATTTAACCTTGTTTCTTTCATGAATATTTATAATCTCATTGATTAAGTTCATTTTAATGCTTATAATTAAATATATTAAAGAGGTTTGATCCTAAGGTCAAGTATGCCAACTTGCAAGAACACTAACGAGGTAATGCTTAAGTTGTCCTTTGCAAATTTTCCAGTTGAGGATAAGCATCTATTAGTTAATTCTAAAAATACTAGTAGTGAATGATTAAAAAAGTGATGCAGGCAATTTCTAGTTTCTTACTTCCACATATTAGAACTAAGTCTACATATAAAACTTAACTCAAAGGCATGAATAAGGTATACTGATTTAGTTGCATGAGCAACTTAAGTGTCTCATTCCATATTTAGAAGGAAGAGATTCTGTAATATGTGAGACCAATAATTAAGTTATTATCAAAATGTTAGCATGTCCACAATCTGACTCCTTTGGCTTACCTATGGGCTTAAGCTTGTTTCTGTTTTCAGTTGAACAGTGTTCAGTCATAGGAATTCAGCAAATTGTTAAGCTATATCAGTCATATATAGTGATGCATGCCTGCAATCTGAGCATTCAGAAGACTGAAGCAGGAGAACTGTGAGTTCAAAGCCAACCTGGGGTATACAAAGAGTTCTAGGCCAGCTTGGGCTGCACAGTGAGAAATTGTCTCAAAAAAAAAAAACAGGATGTATCTAGGATTCTAGTGACTAGAGAAGAGTTATATGAAAAAGTCAAATTAAATCAATTACTGCTACAATTGGAATGTGAAGTCATCTGGTGACTTTATCTTCAAACCAACAAGGGAAAGAAGAGCTTGAAGGCAAAGATAATCATCCACAGATAATTCTAATATAACCATATGTATGCTGGCACACCTACTACAAAAAATTACCTCTATAGACCAAGAACATTCTTTGTTTCTGGGTGCATGATTTGGAGCAGGGTCTCCCCATGTGGCCCAGGCTGGATCAAACTTCCCATCCTCCCGCCTCAGTCTCCTGAATGCTGGGATTATAGACATGCACACATCTATATTTTAAAGAGCATGTATTCAGTACCTATAATAAAAATGCTATATCAAGACTGACTCTGGTTAATTAGAAAATAATGATTTTAATTATGGGAATCATAAATGATTTCTCAATACGATTATAACATTATTATAACCTAAAATGATAAAGAATTAGCTTGTTCTATCATTCTGAAGTATTTTGTGTAATTTAAAACAGCCCCCCAAAAGTTTCTAGAGAAATACATATTGACTATATTTAACTAGTTCTGATTATTAGCTTAAATTTGTGAATTTATTTCCAATAGGTCCTTTCAGTATTTATGAGAGTTTAAATAGTGTAACTAAGCACAAAGCTCTGGGTTCAATCTCTAGCAAAAACAAACAAACAAACTAAAATACAAACAAACCTGCCTTCTAGACACAGTGGTTTACACCTGTAACCTGAGTTACTTGGGAGGAAAATGTAGGAGGATCACTTAAATTCAGGAGTCTGAAGCAAGCCTAGGCCAAATATAGTTAACATTTGTTTCTAACAAAGTAACTAAGTAGTAACAAACTAACCAAATGAAGGAATGAATACAAATGAAAAGTATAACTTAAAAATCTGTATTTCAACTCTGTGACATCCATAATTTTTTTCAGATAAATAGATGAATGGATTTATACTCATTTAAAAAAATATTTTTTTCCTGGCAATCAACCTATAAATAGCAGTCTAAAGTAAAAAACAGTCTGTGTTTCATTTATTGAATGGCTAACCTTCTGAATTAGTTCTTCTGTATGGCCAAATGCATCAGTAATCCTAACATAAAGGAAAACGTTACAAACCATAAAAAAAAAAAATGCACCATCACAGTGAAAGAACACATAATGGAAACCCAAGCTTAGCATCCAACATCACTACAATAGTCACATAAGTTTCAGAGCCCTTTCATTCAGTTTTGGCATCTAGATAACGTGTGGGATGGGGTGGGGGGGGGGCCTCAGAGAAAGAGCTGCAGCCTGAGTGACACAGCAAGAGATCAGGGAACCAGGAACAGAATGAATTAAGGTGAAGTTAGTACTTGCTGGTTTCTTAAGAACAAAGAATTAACTCAAAAGTACAGTGGTACAATCTGCAAAGTTATCTCATTCACTCCACTATGTGAAAATGATTACCAAAGAAATGGGAATGAATGATTACAAAAAAAAAAAAAAAAACCTTCACAAGAAAACTGCACTGACAACAGCAAGCCTGAGAATGAAAAAAGCTCTGAAGAGAAATACACAGGAAGTGGCAACAATAGACACTTTCATGATTCTGGAAAAGGATGAGTATAAGCCATCAATTTCCATATCTGCCACTCCCGATTTAAAGCTATCTCCAACGGAATGGTACAACTGAGGTATAGATTTGCAAACTCAACCCAGCACCTAGAGTTTGTGCTGAAGTAATAAAGAATCAAGTACCTGAGGTGGTGTGGCTTCCACAACACTTGCATTGGAATCACTGTACCTACTGAGGTTCTGGACTTGTGGGCATGCCAGCGTGCTGGTGTACAGAACCGCTTTTCTTCCTGGCAGTTAGTGCCAGCATTTCCTATGGAGGCAACCACATTGAGCAGAAGCTGCCACTGGGTGAAAAGCAAAAGGGGTGGCATACGGGGTGGTATCTCTGGGGAATGATTCCAGTATCAGAACGACCCCAGACTGGTTGCTGCCAATTCAGACAGCAGAAAAGAGCTGGTGCATTATTAATGGGGTCAGGCAGATTAATGGAGAAATTAATCTCCATTAATGGAGAAATGACTGAACCCTATAGTCATTTCTTCACCTCCTCTAGGAACCTAGTGAAAACTCTACTTGACTCTCTGCTTTTCAAGCAATGGATGTTTTTCTCATCAGTCTGAAACCTTCTACTCTTCTTATACTGTTTACTATAGTTTTTTATTTTTTTCAAATTTTGGCTAAAAGACGGGGGCAGGGAGAGGGAGAAAGCAGCAAAGGAAGGAAATACTGTATTCACTGTATACAAATCTCAATTCCAAATAATTTTCCTAAAATAAAAAAAATGCAATTACATATTTCTTTCAAGCTTTTCCTTGTAGTTTTTGAACAATATCTCTAAAAAAAAAAAAAAAAAACAACAAGGACGAACACAACCGAGGGAAGCTAGCCCTTGAAAAGTGCTACATCTTTGTATGTGATTTTGGATGCATAATTAGAAATTTAACTGCTTAGATTATATTAAGGATTGCACCACTACATTTTTACAAGGTTCATTAGCCTAATTATACACTTAATTAAAACAAACTCAGTCACACATGTTAACATTTTCAATTCTAAGTATAAATTACAACAAATGCTAAAACTGAAAATAAGTAACAAATGTTTTATTGACATCTAAATTGGCTGAGTTAGTCTGAGTTTTGCTTTGATCATGTAAACTCCCACAACTGTTACCCAGCTGTATGGAAATGATCATAATTCATGTTAATAAAAGCTGACACCGTATAAACACCACAACTGTAGTGAAGGCGGAGTATGAATAGGCAGAAGGGGATCCTATCAACAAGAAGCCATCACCTCCCTGTGTGCCACGCAGGGGGGCCAGCAATTACCTACACAAACCCTGACAACCATGGCCAACGGACATACAGACAGCCACTAAACAAAGTTTAAAGACACTCCTAGTTAAAATTAAAATCTTGATTTTTAAAATATGTTTGGGATGGGGGTGTAGTTCTAGGCATTTGCCTAGAATTTGCAAGACCCTACGTTAAATCCCAACTTGCCACAAAAAATAATTGATTAATTTAATAAATGAGAAGGAACAGCCAAAATAGATAAGCAAAAATGGGAGTTTCTTCAGATGAAGGCAAAAATGACAGACATTATTCTACTACACTTTTAAAATACAGGATTTATCAAAATGTAGCATAATATTATTCTCTCTAAATAAATGCATGTATTATGGTCCTTTCATATAATAAATGTGTCTATACTTGAGAATGCACAATGGAAAACTTTCAGGCAAAAGACTATTGATCCAGTAAAGTTAAATTGTGTTTTTACAAAAGTAATTAAGATAAAATTGAGTACTCAAAGTTCAAGAGCATTTTTATTCTGAGCTAGCTTCATAAACTTCAAATTGACTCTAACTCTTCATTAACATATGTACCCAATTAACTAAACAAGTGTGTATTGGGAGTCTCAAATTTATAGTGCACTAATAAATTTTCTCTAAGATTCCTGATAAAAGAAAAATGATCCTTTGTATCAATTAATACTCCAGAGAATTTTAAGGCAACATAACAGAAGTTAAACATAAAATATATTCTTATGATCTGATCACACTATTAGCTGCCTGTGCCAAGTAACTTGCTAAATGATTTCTACATATCTTCTTATTGAAACCACTCAAAAGTGGTATTATTCCCATCCCACACATGTAGAGACTAAGGCTAAGTGAAGTGAATTTGCCAATGGCTACATTAGTAAAAAGGCAATTCTTGGTTCCACCTGGGTATCATGAACTGTTCCTTAACAAGTCCTTTGCCAACAACAAATTAACTTAACACATGATCAGGTCAGTGATTGATTAAACATAAAAGGAATACAAAGTTTCTAATGAGAAATGTGTTAAAATATGCATTACATGAGCTAAGGGTTACAACTAATAATAATTATAATCATGAAAATCTTAGAAGAGAAAGTCAATCTCATATTTTTCTTGAATAATTAAATGGAGGAGTATGTTATCGAGAACTTCCAAAGATATTTGTCTACTAATTTTGGAGAAAGAGGAACTTTAGTTTAAATTTGAGGTGGAAATTATCCAATATAAACAGTAATCTATATAAGAATACATATTTTCCAATAGTATTGTTTTAATCATTTCCTAAATATTCGAGCTTTAGGAAAACTAAAAATTATAAAATATTCTTAGGTATGTAATTTTTTTAGCTTAGATGGTAGAATTCATAGATAATAACATAAGAAAGAAAACAAAGTCTAGAGAAATGTAATGAAAGAAACATTTAATAAAGCCAGTGAATTAGTCCTTCACCTGACACTCAAGCTGAAGACAAATGCTTGAAAAACCATGTAGGATAAAAATCAAAGTTAACAAGACAATCAAATGGTACATATGCTAAAAATAAGAAGCAATTAATAAGTAAAGCCAGTAGCAGAAATCTAAAACCACAGGATGTGTGTGCATGTGTGTGTGCACACACACAACCACATACCATCACACCAGGATTGATTTCCTAGCTATGTGGGACATAGACTGTCCTATGATTGGGATTCAGATATTAGGAAGGAGAGTTATTTATGTGAATACATTTTACTAAGCACAAGACGATAAATATGTTTAGTTTATCTATTTTCCTTTTTCTGGAAATTGGTGAGAACTGGGTTATATCTGTAGGAAATAATGTCTAGTTATAACGAAAGAGATTTTATCAGCCAATGAGTGAAAATGAAAAAGCTGTGCACTGCTGCCCAACCCCTATGTATGAACAAAAACCAGAGATAAAGGAATTTTGGATATGATGAATACTAGAATGTAAACCCCATGTGCACAGTATTTTTATTCATTTGGTTCCTTAAAGGGACAGAGTGGCAAACTGCAGCCCATGAGTCAAATTGGCCAGCATGTTTCTTTGTACATGAAGCTTCATTGGAACACGACCATGATTATTTGTTTATATTACATGGATGGCTAATTTCATAGTACAATGTGTACGAGTAGTTGTAACAGAACATCAATGGCCCATGTCAAAGACTGAACATATGGCTCTTTACCAAAAGTTCACCCATACCTAATGGGGAATATCCCCAGCTCCAGGAATAGTAACTCATAGATCACAGATCAAAAAAAAAACACACAAACACACACACACATACACAAACCATCCTTAAATAAAATTACCAAATACAAACATATTACTACTATTTCCTTAAGAAAAAATAGAATGAAAAACTTCTAAATGCCACAGATTAGAGAATAAACATGGGGGCTGGGAGCTCAGGGTGTGGGCTCAAGTGGTAGAAAACTTGCCTAGCAAGCATTAGGTCCTCAGTTCAGTCCCCTAGTACTGCAAAAGAAGAATAAACTTAGATGTATATAAGTTGAAATGTCCATTACAGAAAGATACAAAGCAGCAGCCTGTGCTTAACTGAGACTATGTTTTAGTCACACCTGTTTCCATAGGAGAAAAGATTTGGAAGCTTAACTATAAAGTAGATTGCAGAGCCTGAGTAAGAATAATAAAAACCTCTCCATCTTTAACACTTTCTAATTCAAATAATTTACTCATTATTTCCCACCAAACCATGCACTTGTATGTAGCATCTTCCTTCTATATACCCTCCTCCTGGCATGGCTGTCTTTACAGAACAAAGTCATTCGGATAAGTCCCATATGTCCTTCAAAAAATGGGTCAAGTTGAATTGCTTACCTGAGGGGTTACATAATACCCAATACATAACAAACCTACTTCTCCTAAACCCCTATGGCACTTGGCACACATCTTGTTACATACATATCTCTCAGAGAAGTCCCTCAAAACCAGATACAAATATTTTATTATTTTTTAAGTGCCCTGACCCTATTTCAGTAAACAATTTTCTATCTTGCTTTGTACGTACTTGCTATGCATGGACTTAACATGATATTATAACCATTTATCCATTTCATAGGAAAGTTTCAGGAAACTCATTAAACATTAGGCAGGCCAGGAGATGTCATTGCTAATCTACTATTATTTTCAAATTTCTATTATAGTTTTTGAAACAGGGTCTCACTATGTAAGCCAGGCTGGCATTGACCTCAAGATTCTCCTTCCTCAGTCTCCCAAGTGCTCAGATTACAGGCATACACCCTCATACTTCTTGGCCTGTTGTTTTGTTTTTAATCTAGCAATGACATAGCTAATGTGGATAGTTATGGGAGAATTTGTTTCTTTGCTGAGCAAGTTTTATTAAGTCTTATGATCCAGTATCTATGCCTAGGTCCTAGAAATATATATGATACATATAGGATGTACAGGAATGGGTAAGGAACACCAGCATCAAGGGGAAGATAATACTGTCTCTGTTTCTATTTGTCTTCAGTTCTAAGTATCAAGAAGAGGTCACCCAGAAGTCACCCAAGGAAAGACTGGGAGAGGAACTCATTGTCACTGGCACATCATGCAATCTACTCCAGAAAACAGCCTATGTAAAGTGGGGCTGGCAAGATCCTTGTTTAGAAAAACAATTGTTCATCATGGATTATAATAGCTAAGTGACTTTAAAACTCTCTCTAACATGGATTTCACAAGTTTAAATTGCTATTTTCCTTAATTACACATGACATCTGAGGTAGTCTTCAGGGTATTCCTTCTCTATACAATATGTGATTATTATTTGGAATAATAACCTGGTACTTTTTGACTTTGAAAACCTAAGTGAAGGGTTTGAGGCATGGCTCAGGCAGTAGTAGATGCCTGCCTAGCAAGTGCAAAGTCCTGAGTTCAAATCCCAGGTGCCGAAGGAAAAAAAATCCAAATGACAAAGCAATACTGATAGCTATGTGTCACTTTTATTTAAAAAAATTAAGTATTAGTAAGAGTTATTAAATTGGTTACATTACCAAAATTGAGAAGGCCCATGGATGATTGGAATTTTGTAGCACTGAAGTTATTCTTGGAGATTTCAACTTATGTACCATGAACATGTATTCTTATATTCCCACTAGATATATGTGCAATTTCTTCACAAGTTCCACTCAATTACTTCTTTCTGCTATACTGCATCACTTAATGTGCCTTGCAACCACCATGGAGTTGCTGCACTCCCTTTATAAACTGCTATCACATTCAAACTCACCTTCCACAGAAAGCCAGCTTCACTCACCTAATCCAATCAATTCTTCCTCAATAGGCTCAGATATCACCTATGGTATAGCTATATCAACATTTACCACACAAATTATGCAATTGTGTGATTTTACAGCTATCATTCCATCCAGACTGCAAATCCTTACAGGAAGACGGTGCCCCATTCCTCTTTGAATCCTAGCACCTAACAAAGGAATCATCTTGCGGTATGTGCTTGGAAGGGTTTCTGACTGATGGAAAATAACCTGCTTTAAAGCACTTATGGGTGTGTCTGGGCTCCTGAAGATGAATATCTACGAATCTGAGCAGCCACCTGTTGGTTCCCTCCCACTGTCCACCTAACCTTTAAGAACCACACCTATCAAGCCCATGTGGAAAACTGAAGACAAAACACAAAAGTTCGATGAAACCAAAACATTTCTGTTTCCACATGAAAACTGGTCACATTGAAAGGGGCTTATAAAGGATCTGTTTTCCTTAAATCAAAATCTTTGTCCTTTATACAGGAAAACTGTCCATGATTTTGATTGTCAAGTTAATAGGAATTAAAAATGACTCACCATAGAACAACTTCTAGCTCTGCAACAGGACACCTTGTTTACTTCAAGGTGTTCAGTGTGTGAAAACTCAGTGCTATGGTACCCCGTAATTATGGTGAGTTAGGAAATGTCCCCCTTTGAATTAACCTGTCTAGCAGATTTATTTCTCTATCTTATTCTCCTTTTGCTTTAGGCTCTTCATTTGTTTACTTTATCCTAATAGCCTTTCACACTGAGGTAGGAAATGTGTAATAAATGACAGAAAATAACATGTTTGTAATTAAAATACTGGTTCAAAGTTGATTCAAACACATCTTATTTGTGATAAGCTATGTTTTACAGGAAGTTTAAGGTATAGTAATATTGGCAAGCTATAAGCCATACATCTTTTACCTTCTTGCCTTTTTTTCCTATCATGAAAACATTTTTAAAATTTAACTTTTGAGATCATTTTAAACATTTTTTAAAAGAAAATAAAGGCAAGGACTCCTGTGAAAATAACTAACATTGTTTAACCGAAATTCTTTGAAGAAATTTTAATGCTTCTCCAGAAATTAAGAAAAAATGATAATAAAAGAGAGACAGAGGGGAAAATGAAAGCAGCTGCAACTCTGTGCATAAAACTGGACTCAAAAATTTAAGCTGAATTTCACATCATGGTATGAAGTACTTACTCTAGCTGAGTTCAAAGTAAATCAAAGTTTCAACTTCAGGACATTCCAGAATCTGTATGCTTTACCAAAGCAATAAAATCTAGACTTGTCACAGTTATTAATGTTTAACAGGAAGGTGGGAAAATTGCTGAAATACTGCTATCAAGAAATAAAATGCATATTGAATCATACACTTATAGTTTATACTCTATGATGTGTGTTCTAGGCTCTCAGACACCGTTCTAGGTTCTCGGTCACTATCCTAGATTCTCAAGGTTGTAGCATCTCTCTTGTTCCAGTTCTCAATCGCCATTCTAAGTTCTCAAACACTTTCTCTTCTAAGCTCTCAGGCACTGCTCTGGTTTCTCAGTCACTGTTCTAGGTTCTCAGTGTTCTAACTCTCTTGTCATCATTCTAGGTTCTCGTTCATTATTGTAAGTTCTCAGACATGGTTCTAGGTCCCCAGTGAATGTTCTAGGCTCTCAGTAATTGTTATAGAGTCACAACCACTGTTCTAGTCTCTCAGCCACTGATCTAGGTCCCTAGTCACTGGTCTAAAGGCTACTTTCCAACCTCCTCCACTTTTTACTCATGAAAAGAAAATTTAAAGGGGAAGCTTGGAATGACCTCCACTTAGCTATAACAGAAGCCCACTAGGTATTAGTGGCAAAATTAATTCACACTACTTAAATACATCAAAACAAAAAATGCGATGGTTCTTTCATAGAAGAAAAAAGGCACACTCAAGGAAATTCCTACAGCACTTGCGGTTTTAAAGATGCATGCTGTGTTCAGTCCTGAGGCACACACAGAATTTAGGACATTTCGAGTGTTTGGAGATTATCTCCCATTGCTCTAAAGTTTCAAATTCAAAGAGTTTTTAAAAAAATAATTAAGGTCTTATAAAATTGAAGAACCAAACATCCATAAAGACAAATTTAAAAGTAATCATCACAAAAGTTATCTAAGTAATTTTTATTGGATGAATTTTTCCAGGTAAGTGCAATAAGCTATCCCTAACTTTGCAATTCCAGGTAGAGTTCTGACTCTTAAGTCTATCATCAATTTACAGCAAAGTCAAATGTTTAATCAGATGTAATGAACAATAAACATATTTGGAAGTTAAAATACACTATTGATTCCTATGCCTGCAAAACCTCTCTTCATTCGGCTAAGTGCCTTCTGTGATTAGGGCACGTAAGATAGGAATGAAATAGCATTTGCCCTCAAGTGAAAATGTCTTCCATTAAGCATATGCTAAGTCAACACCACTCTTTATCTGAGCATCAATGAAGATAAAACACTCCACATTATGATTCAATTAAAAACCTCCAAGATACGTTACCTGCCGCCTCGAGCACTGAAAGGCACTACATGGATTCCCAGAGGCCCTCCATCGTTGGGGACTTGTACGAGCTTTACCATATCACTGTGAGACAATGATGAATGAGGGAGCATGAACATGTACTGTAAACAAACCAAAATCGAAACCAAAACAAACAAAAACCGCCACAACACAGACACACAAAAAAACAACAAAAAGAGAAAAAAACACAAGCCCCACCAGGCACACACGCATATACATATATATTTGGGAATTTAAGCATGGTGATGGAGGCAACACCAAAGTCTACATACCTGAACACTAGTCTGATGGCATGGGGGGAGAGCAACCACCAGAAATAACTACATTAAGAATGACACAGAAACATTTCTCCTGGACCATCTCTTCAGAATAAGATGAGTTCATGCTTTGCAATCAAATCTCTAGACTTCCACTGAAAAATTCTACCCTAGGATTTATTTCAAAAACTTTAAAGATCAGCTGAATGAAGGGGTTGCAGCTACACACAGCACTTGATAATTTACAAAGTGCTCTCATGTATGTCACATCATTGATCCTCGCAATAATCCAGTGAGGTCAAGTTTCAATAATCCAAGTTTTCACCTGCAGGGGACAGTCCAGAGGCAATCCCCATAGTCTGCATTGTTCATTCTTCTATAATGAATCAAAGTCACTATTTTCTAAACGGCTATGAGAACACTGCAAGTGTGGGGCATGACGCTCCATTCTCCAATACGAAGGCACCCACCGAAAATCAAATAATTGTCCTCAGTGTTTGGAATTGATCTTTAAAGTTATGAAGTTATTTATATCACAGGAAGTAACTTCTTTTAAATAACTAAAGACTTTTGTGTAAGGAGCAGAGCATTCTACGTATTGTTCAAGCCACTTTCATAAATCTTCACTACTATATTACCTGGAGTTTAATAAAAATAAGTATAGTTTGGAGAATGTAAAATTATAAACTATATAAGACATTTACATTCATTGTAGATTTCTGCATATATACATACTGTAACAGAGGCCTATGCTATCAATATTTGGAAATGGTACTTCAATTAAATATCTACCGTAAGCAACCTGAAAACCATAAATGACTACCAGTGGACTTGGCAAAAATCACAATATATAGTTTTTATATAATGCAAAAATGCCAACTTTTCAACAGTATTTCTCACATAAAACCCTGAGGTTATCTTATATAGTATGACTGCCTGACTTATGTAATATAAAGACTAAATATTATATTATACAAATATACAAATCAAAAGAAAATAGAAAATGTGAGTAATGCTTAATCACACATACTAATTAGGGCAAAATAAAAATTTGAACATACTGCTAAAATATTTCTAAAATAAAACTACCTAAAAAGATTCTTTAATTTTTAAATTTTTCATAGACTTTAACAAAATCCTACTTTAGACACTTTATTTTCAACAATTGGCTTTTCAGCTAATAATAATGTAACTTTCCACATTCTTTCTTAAAAAAAAATTCCTTCTGCAGGGTAAGCATATCTTAAATGGAAACACTCCAATCTGATTAATCCCAGCACAAAGGTTCTTAGAGCTTCTCTTGGAAGACCAAGAGAAGACAGAATTAAGTATATAAATGTTAATGTCTATACCCAAACTTTTATCCAAAGTCAAAGACAAAATCTGGAATGTCTGCCCTTCCTGCTTCAGGGCATCCAGGGAAAAGGTCTTAGAAAACCTTCCATTTTCAATATGCTGTTATTTAACACAACTGGAAAGTAGTGACAATATAGGAAAAAATTTTTCTTTATATCTAAAATAATGTTCAAGTTACCTAACCTATGACCTCCTACTTTTGATCAAGTACCTTGAAAGATTCTGATTCTTCAGTGTATAAATGTATATACACATTACTACAGTGACCAGTGCTTACGTGATCCACCGAGTTTTTCAAGTAAAATAGGTATATCCACATTATTTTTTAGTTTAGAAAAGCTGAGGAACAAACAAATGACCAAAATACCGACAAACAAAGCAATCTGAAAACAACTACCACGTTTACAGTACTGTTAACATGACAAACATGTTAAATCAAATACTACTTTAATATTCTAATTTCATAGTATTTGCCAAGGCATGAAACTCAGGACAAGTACGTGGGAAGTTCCATGCTATACTGTTTACATTACACAACTCAACAGATGAAAGATGCTCTTTGGAAAAACAAAGGGCCACAAGGCATATTTTTTAACTAAGCACAAACATTCCGCATGCCATATGCTCTTGGGATATTTGCTGCAATTAATGATGCTACATGTATATTATAAATTTAGGTAAAACCATCAGCAACTTACTCCAGAGAAAAACTGGGCATATTCTCCAAACCAGTGTCAGCATGTCCAACTGGCTCGACGCGGCTGCTGTCTTCTGTCCCATCCTCGTCCTAGAAGTAGGGTGACACAGACAGGCACTCTGTTAGGCTTGTGTCTACAGTGTGGAGGGGAGCTGAATAAAAGTGGAGCCTGACAGGCATCACAGCCACTTTAACTAGGTTTTTCCTCTAAAGAAGATGGCCTGTAATGAAAGACAGGTATGCGTACATGAAATCTGAATTTTAAAGTCTCCTGAGTCGGCCTTCCTACGAGGTGAACAAGATACTACAGGAAAAAGGAAAGAAAAATAAGCTTGAATTTATGCCAGTTTTACTTCATTTTTTGGCTATTTTAGGAAGCAATCATATTACTACAATGTTATATTAGTAAATAAATGCATGTGGTACTTGGGGATGCATGCAGATCAAAATAATTGAGACTATTACAAACTACTCCCAAAACCTTGAGGTATTTGTCAACCTTTCAGTTCCTACTAACTCACCTTGTCAAAAAGACCTGCAATGGGTACAATAACAGACACAAAAGCCCTCATCCTGAGAAATTTCATATAAAGGTACCCTAACCACGGGCGCCTATATGATGCATCTGTAGAGATATGCAGGATTTACATATAAAGAATCTCATCTGTTTACTTCCATGTATCAAGGACCAAGCATAAGGAAAGGTACAAACAGCAATGTAACCTACCCCCACCCTGTATTCTACCTTAGACTAAGACATTATTTTGTAAAAATACGTTCCAAGGTGTTGTGGACATTGGGTGCGTATGCTGGTATGCCAAAAGGCACATGTGGAATAAATGTGATGGTCCATCAAAATAAATGAAATGCCACCTAAGAATATTTCTTAATTTATAATCTTAGTTGTTGTCTTTTCATTGAGGATTTAAATTGGCTTTCCAAGATCATTTGAATAATGATAAACATGCCTGACTGAGATCAATGGTCCTGTTAACCAAATATGATTAAGTAAAAAAGACTCAGATCTTCCAAACACAAGGGTTATGAGGCTCATGTGTACTTTGCCTTGAATGCAAGGTGTCTGGCACCCATTAATCACTCCAGGAGTCTCTGGGGAAGTCCAAAATCAACTAAGTGTATATTTATTTAATCTACGTTAGGCCTACATCTAATTGTTGTGTTTAATTATTGCTATCTTAGAAATTTGACAATGATTTTATTGTGGATGTGATAATCTACTTACATTAGGAAAAAGTCTACCACTCGAGGACAATTTTATAATTTTACTCATGATTTGAGAGATTCAAAGTAGAAGTGTATATGTTATCAACAGAGATATCAACCAACAAAATGATAAGCAAGAGCTATAGGTTCAAGACAGAAATAAAAACAAAACAATCTATTAAATTACTGAAGGGAGATTAAGGGAAGGTAGAGCCGTTCATAACGTTCTATGATTATTTTGTCTGACAATCTACCAAAATAAACAGCAGAATGCACCAATCTTTTCTAGGAGTTGTAGACATACCCTGTGCATCCTGGATGGCAGTGCACTGCATGAAGCCTGGCTACTTCAAGATTGATGATCCTGTGTTTTGAGAGGCTCTAATATGTACTTCTTAGTCATCTATCTCTCTTAAGCACCAGCACATAGTACATCTCAAAGGTTAACAGCATTTTGAACCTATCTAAGAATGGCACTTTGAATGTAAACATCAACTCCCCAAAGGATGCTTTTCCATTGGGAGTAGGGGCAAGGAGACAAGCTAACACATTGCTTAAGCCAAATGTCAGACACAAAAATAATCGTACATGTTAAGGACATTTTGTTTCAGGATTCATTTATAATTTAAGCTCCACTAGAATCCCACCAAGATGTATCGCCAGCTGAAACACCTATGTGGCACTATGAAGCAGCCACATAAATGAAAGCTCCCAACTACAGTGGTGCAAGACTGACTGATAATTTACACATGTGCTGTTCCCACAGTGGCCATCATCATCCTCCCCCGAGCATGCAGAACAGGATCTCACCACTCCATTTGTATTAAAACATCTGCTGCCCTGAGGCTAAGGTGCAGTTGCCGTAGGAACCACAACTTAGACTCTCAATTTTTAGGTGTAGAAGTATCAGCTATAATATGGTTTTATTTTGTTATCTGGTGCTGTTTTAAAGTTAGGACTGAACATAGTTACTTTTAGAAAGATTTACATGCTGAATTCCATTGTAACCATATTAAATGAAACTCAGTTATTACATGTGTCCAATCAATATTTAAGAACTATAGTACAGGGTGTTAAAGAATTTCCAGATAGGACAAAAGATCTTTTCTCTTGTCCCGTCTTCAACAAGGTCAGGTTTTATAGCCTTAGACAAGTTGCCTACCCTTTCTGTCTCCTCTCAGCACTAGTGAGAGAACTAACATAATTCACACCACAGTACAACATGGCACCTAGCACACGGCAACTGCCAAATAAAGGCAATTTATAAATACTGATGAAAACAGAAGTTTATGTATACAACATACCTTGAAACATATTTTGGGCAGTTATATACAAATAATACATTTTAAGAGTACCTGTTCATCCATTCATACTCAGCATACTTTACAAAAAACTTAATATAAACATATTGCCCTTCCAATTAAATTTAAAAATTCTATAATTAAGAAACTCACATAACACCTGATTTTTATCGTGCTTTGCTGTTCACAAAGTGTTTTCATTGTAAAATGATTTGGGAATGAAAAAAACAAATCAAGAAAAAGAATAAACAACTAAATGCAATATATGGTCAAATGAAAGAAGAAAACACTGGATTAATGGCTGAAGAAATTTTCAAAGAAAAAGCAAATGTAACTGTGAAACACACTGTAATATGTATGCTTATTGTATCACTAAAAGAAAACTGTATTAATAATAAAAAGAACCGAGAAAGGTCTCTGACTTTAGCCCTCTTCAAAGCTGCAGGTGAGCATGGCATGCCTTCATGGATGCTGGAAGAAGTTGTGCAGGACTCAATGCAGACGGAAACTCACAGCAACACCATTAGCCAGGGAAGCTTCTCCACAGGCAGTGGTTCCTCAAGCAAGAGTTCATGGGAGTTGATGTGAAGAGGGAGGGGACACTGGCATTTGGAGAAGGACCCTGAATTTGGGAAATTCAAGTCTTTTTAATAGTAAGTATGCTTGCTTCGTGCTACAGAGGAAGATACTATGCCTACTTTCCAAAGCTGTGTGTTACATAAACATCCTTGAAACAAGGCCTCTGTTCACAAGTTATGTACAGAAATGCAAGGGACCCACACAGAATGATCTCTCAGCCACAGAATGGAACCAAAGCACTGACAAATGACCACATGTGGATGATCACTAGCAAATGCCCTTTGATAACCATGCCTCATAGATGGCAATGCTAAATTCTAAAGTCTATCTTCACAGTAAAAGAAGTTTATTAGTCTGATATGTTTGAATATTTGGGAAAAAATAGGCACTCTGAAAGCTCTGATAAAGAATTAAAGGGGAACGTAATTAAAGATATACATTAAGAAAACAAAATAAATGTTTTAAAAGTCAAAGAAGTTAACCTTAAGAACCAAAAAGAAAATGAAAACATGTAGAAGAATTTAATCAGAGCACCTATTTGGTTATACAGTGAGCAATTCTTACATTGCCTTGTATGCCTTATAATGTGATGCTGGCTACTGACTGAAGGGTGTGTGTGTGTGTGTGTGTGTATGTGGACACATACACTAGAGATTGAACCCAGGGCCTCACGTGCCATATTAAGCACACACACTCTACAACTGAGCTACAACCCCAGCTCTGAACACACTTTTGCTGAAACACTATTGAGAGTAAGGGAAAGGAAAGAAGAAGTAGCACAAAAGGAAAAACTTTAATATTTCATACTGGAAAGTCAACAGATGTCAGCAACTGGTATTCAGGGAAAGAATGTCATAAATGTGTTATTTAGAAACACGGAAATGCATACCAGAATGAATATCTGGGGAGAATGTCTACAAGACTGGCAGAAGGTTACTCTACACTTAGCCTTTTAGTATTAGTTATTTTGATTCTGAGCACATATGTGATATTCTTGCCAGTGGTAGAAGGACTTTTTAGGACTAACCAAACATCTAGCATCTCCAGGCTCTTATAAGCTACCTGGCATCAGACTTACTGTTAAGGATGGAAGGCAGGAAAATCTTCTTGCCAGCAAGACAGTGCCCTGCTTTGAAATTGGGGGAGATGTACTTCCAGCACTCCTCAAAGCTATCCAGTGCTACTCTCCTGGGACCCCAGCTGACAGCTCACATGTAGGGAAAGGGGCTCACATAGGAGGTTGCATGAACTACCCTGGCTTATAAACCTCATACTCCACCAAAGCCAGTGTCTCTTCTAACAATGCCGTATACATATTTTACCAATCAACAGTCACTTTTACCATAAAATGACTGTTGAACCATTACCTTTATAGGTTCCCATAAAAAGGAAACCCAAAACAGTCAAAATTTAATTTCTCATGCAGAAAGCAGAATATAGTTTATTAACTCTTTACATGAATATATCATTAAAAAATAAAGGAGGCTAAGTAATCAAAGAAGAGAAAAGAATGAGATGTTAATAACTTTGACCTAAATTTGTTCCTATTCTTGGGCAGTAAGGTTTGGCCCCAAGGGACCACCGTACATTTTGAACAACAAAGTAGCTTGATGTAGAAGCCTGTTTTAACCTACCCAAAGAGTTCCCCTTCATACCTAAGCAATTGAGCCTCAGCCAATCATGGTAGTCCACCCCTCAGCTAATCCCAGGCTGAAGGCTGACAAATTATGCCCAAATAATGCAAAGGTAGAATTGTACCAATCAGCCAATCTCTGTACTTTCTTTCTTTTCCTTGTTATGAAAATAGCTCCCCAGCTTCTAAGAAGGGTGATCAGAATTGACATTTTTTCTGGGTCTACTTTAACCCCCGTTTGAGTTCTAGATATCTTCTCCACAGTCATACATTTCAAAAACAAACAACAACAAAAAAAACCAACTGGATGCAAGTTCAACACTGTATAAGTAGTAATGCGAATAGTTAAGATTTGAATCCTGACTCCATCATTCACCACATAAAACAAGTACAAATATCTACCAAAGAAAATGAAACCATTGTCTGTCTCACAGGCACAGATGAAACAGTGCAGAAATGAATCATTTGCATATCTACAACCAAATTCTGAGTAACAAGGAACTAAATATTTTGAATAATTACTTGAAAGAAAAGCCCACAGTTTTAAGAATTTAGAATTCTAAAATTGTTTTATAAAATTCAAGTTATACTTCCCTACTGAAATTTCTTATTTACTTATCTTTGATTTTTATGCTTAGGAAGTACAAAAGAAAATGAAAGCTTTAATAGTATTCTCAAACAGACTTACAGTATTTTCCCTTAAGTGTTTTAATACTTTTAACAGAATAAAATACTTTTATTGTTCAATTAAATTGCTGCAAAAACACTTAACTAAATGTTTTTTTCACACTTTTTGAGAGTATCTCCAAGATTTTCCTAGCTTAATGACAGACATGTTAACTATTAATAAGCCACAGTATCCTAGACAAAATATTTGGCTGTTGACAGAATAAATTAAACTACTTTTGTTTGGATTACATGTGGTGGAAAATAATTCCAGAGGGAATCTGTTTCCGAGTCTCCTAAGAATCACAAATAGGATTCCAGAAGGCATTTTGTGTTAATGTTGCAACTACTTGATTAATTGACCAAATCACCAGGGGAAAGTAATTTCCCATCACACATTGAAAACATCTGGGGGGAGAGGGGCTTCACCATTGAAAATGATAAATCTATAGCAACCTTCCAAAAAGTAAAATACGGAAATGTGCAACGCAGTTTCACTTCATGATCATTATATTCCACTAGAGTAAAAACATTCATTAAAAGAAAAAAGACCACTCCACCAAAAAACCCTAATCCAAATACTTTAAAAAGAGACAATACTATATAATAAAGGAGATATTTTAAAATAAAAGTATCTTCTATAAGAAAATTAATAGCTGTTATACTTTCAGACACAGTCTAGTTTGTGTAACGTAAACTGTGCTCCACAGAACAAAGCTCAACACACTTTTAGAACTATATGAAGAACTATTCAGTATTTGTGACACTGATATTATATATGACTTTCATCCCTCAACTCCATCCCTATCATTCTCATCTCAAAACATTGATCATGTGTACAGTTAACACAGTCCATGAAATTTCCATTTCCCAGAAAAACACAATAACGCCTGGCTTGAAACATACACAATGTGACTCCATACCACCAAAGGTAAAGGGAATCTTTCAAAGAACAGATGGTACTGATTTATGAATGCTATCTAACCATGGAGAGCAACAAAAAATATGACTTTGTACCCAGTACACACAGAATGAAATCTCCCAAAATATATGTTTGCTTCTCGTTGATTTATGATGACTCCAGGGCATGAAGGAATCTTCATAGATAATATCTAGTCTGATATCTGGTCACACACTAGGATCTCGTATTCATATTTTTCCATTTTGCTTGTCACCAATGTCACTCTTCAGGGCTCCGCCAGCACACATTGAAGACCACACAAGGGAAATCTAACTCAGGGCTCTCCCTGGTGTCAGGGTTACAAGAGAGTTCTACAGTCTTTATAACTTGAAGTGTTTTTATAATAAGCAAAAAATATTTTCTAAAAGGACATCCTATTGTTCCTTTACATTTCACAATATGTTTATGAATTACATTTTTAAACTCATACATCACTACATTACCATTTGTTTGAAAAGTGACTTTGCTAAGAATCAGAGCCTAGAAAGAAAACAGGATGTGAGGGAGGATACCAAATGGCACTGTGAACACTGTCCTTGTGTGTCACAGTAATTTGGTCCTAGAAATCAAGCAGAGAGATTTTTTAATAAACAGTGTTTCAGTGTAGTATTCTGCATGAGAGAAAAATTTACCATGAGAAAAAGGTGAACTGGTAGGACGCCTTATGATATCTATAACTAGGAAACTGGGAAAAATTTCAATTGAACAGAATCATAGGGAGAATGGAGGTGAACATGGGGAGGAGTCACAGAGCAAACTCATCCCTGGGCTCTAGGGTCCACAAAACCTAATAGGGCCTACACTGCACTCTTCAATGATCATAACTGTCTTTGCTAATTATGAAACACTTGTTAACAAAACAATGAGAAAAAGTTTCTTATTTCCCCGAAGTCCAACACTTCATTTTTTTAAATTGTTAATAAATAAGTAAATAACACATGGGTCCTATATCAAAATCCATTCATGTAAACGTACATTAGAATTTTCACTGGTTTATTACTTTCCAGTGCAATAAGATAATTTCAGTAGTGAAATATACTCACTAACTTACTTGAAACCAGTAAATGGCTTGGATAAAGGAAACAGGTGAAAGCAAAAACAAAAAACAACCTTGCTTGCACTCAGTTTTCTACTTGAACTCAATGAAGAAAAAGCCAGTTAGATGATTTCCTGAGGATCAAGGGATTATATTATCTCTAAAAACTGAAACCTATTGTGGGTGTGGCACAAGGTATATATAGCAATGATGATTTGTTTGAAGGCTTACTTTTAAATTATGCTATGTTATCCTCAAAATTAATATAACTAATTAGCTATGTATTATTAATATAACTGATTCCCAGAATATGAAAAATACAAAAAGTGAAAATATTAAGTAATACAGTGATTTAATGCATTAGCACATACGCTGTTGTGTTTGTTGAGGTAGCTTTGCAGGTGGACATAAACGTGGATTCTATGAACAGAATTATTTTGACAAGTTATTTTTCTTGATAGTTTGAAGTTTAATCATGTGTATAACACCAAGTATAACCATGTGCCTCTGTACCTCATCACACTCACTTACAACCTGAAAATAATAGCATTTACTCAGAGTTTCCATGAAGATCAAATTAATTAATAAGTGAGACAGTAAGAGCACTACCTTGTAACAATTAAGTGCTACACAGAAACTCAACACTGCCTTCTAGATAAATAAAAGAGAATGAAATAAATAAATAGCTTCCATCTTCTATGGGACAAAATTTTGATTACGGTGATTAAAATATACTATGTTCTCCAATACAATGATGCAGCGATGCGGTATGATTTCCATCTTTTCCACCACATTTTCATTTTTCTTTGTTTACATACTAACAATAAAATATATTTTATTTAATGTATCGTTTTATTGTAAGCTTTACAGAACTACTTTCAATGATCTAATAATTTGATATACTTATTAAAATATAGTGAATGTTATTCAACAATTCTCTTATCATAGGACATTTTAAACCTCCAGTAATTAATGGTTTTCTAAATGAAAACATTTCAATATTTAGGATTAATTTATTTGAAGGAAGTGTACAAAAGAATGGCAAGATCATTTGTAGTCATCAGCTCTTCTTCACTATAACAAAATACCTAAGATAATCAATTTGAAGGAAGAATGGTTTGGAAAGTTTTGGTCCATTGCCTTGTGGCCTGTAGTGAGGCCCATCAAGGCAGGGAACTTGTGCTAGAGTTAAGAGCTCACCTCATGGCAGCCAGAAAGCAAAAACAGACAAGAAAGGGTCAGTCTACCAATACCCCCTTCAAGGGGCCAGCCCCAAATTACCTATCTTCCATGAGAGTCCATCTCCTAAAGGTTCTACCACCTCCAAACAGTGGCACGGGTGGGGGGGGGGTGGGGAACGAAGTCTTTAATACATGGGTATTACTTCTTAAAAGGACCAAGCCAACTGAGAGGCCTACCAGTATCACATTAAACTGTGCATTTCACAGGTTTTATTTAGTTTTAGGAGAAAATATCTGGTTGGTCTCTTGCATAGTTGCATATCTTAAGAACAGAGGCAAAGACAGCACTGGCTTTTCAAGGGTATTTTATAGAGATATCATTGGAAATCAGAAGACAGCATTTCCCTCTAAGCAAAGGGTACTCTTGCTTACTGGCACTGTGAAAGACTAAGCTCCCTAAGCTCAGTGTCTTCTCTACCACCACTACGGAGTGTGTGGGACCCTTCTCTATATATCTTGGGAGTAAAGGAAACTAAATTGATATACTGCAGTTTGTGTTGTTTGCTGGGCAGTGACTAATGAAATCCTTCATTTCTTCAGTCAGCATCCATGAAATTAAGGAAACTAGCTAGCAAGTAGGATAACATCTTAGACTTTGCTCAGTTGTGTGTGTGTATTCGTGACTGGGGTATGAACTCAGGACCTCATGCTTGCTAAACAGGCACTCAACCACTTGGGCCATGCCCCCATCCCTTTTTGCCCTTAGTTTATTTTTTTGAATAGGGTCTCAAGTTTATGCCTGGGCCTGCCTAGATTGCAGTCCTCTTTATACTTCCCACATAAGTGGGATGACAAGCATGCACCAACACCAGCTTCTTTTATAGGTTGAGATGGGACTGCCAAACTTTTTGCACAGACTGGCCTCAAACCTAGATCATCTGAGTAACTAGTAGTTATGATTACAGGCATTAACCACCCTGTCTGGCTTTTGTTTTGTTTTTAACAAAAACAGATGACCTGAACTTCTTGCTTCAAGTGATCCTCCAGCTTTACCCTTTCAAGAAATTGGCACTATAGGCATACCCTACAATAACCTGGCTCTTCTCAGTTCTTAACTAGCTGCCTAGATGGGATGGATGAATAGATAGATGGGAGACAGAGAGAGAGAAAAAGAGAGGAAAGGAAAGAGAAGGAGGGAAAGCAGGAATGCAGGGAAGGAAGGAAGGAATAAAGGAAAGCAAGGAAGGCAGGAAGGAAGCAAGGAAGGAAGGAAGGGAAGGAAAGAAGACACACATATATATACCTTTGGTTAATCTGACCTGTGAGAAGTCTTGTTCTTATTCTACTTTGAATTTAAGATAACAAGTGAGGTTAAAGGTATTGTCACTGTGATGGTTAATTTTATATGTCAACTTTGAGTCACATGGGGTCCATTTATTTGACCAAACATCATTATAGGTGTGTCTGTAAAGATATCCTTGGATGAGATGAACACTTAAATTAGTAGACAGTGTAATGATTGCTTTCACTAAGGTGGGTGAACTTCATCCAATCAACTGAAGTCTGAATGGACCAAAATACTGAGGAAGTCAGCATTCTTTGACTATATGAGCTGAGACATTGTTATTTTCCTGTCTGTGGACCTGAAATGTCAGATCTTCTTGGGTCTTAAGCCTGATGGCTTCAGAAGGGATCCTTACACAATCAGCTCTCCTGGGTCTCCAAACTGATGACAGCAGGCCTGGGGAATTCTCAGGCTCTATCATCATGTGAGCTGCTTCCTTATAATAATGCCTGTTCAGCTGGGGGTGGTGATCAGTAGTAGAGTGGATGCTTATTAGCATAAGCAAGTCCTGGGTTCCATCACAGCACCAAAGAAAAACCCTCTCTCTCATATTTATATACTATATGTCATATCCATATAGCCATTAGATCTGTTTCTATGGAGACTCATGACTAATACAATTGCATTTGTAAAAGGGTCACATATGATCTTTGTAGGTTTCTCAGTTTATCTCATTTATTTATCAGGAGCTTATTTTTTTCTTATGAATTAACAAAATATTTATAAATTACTGGTGTTAATCCCTTAGACGTCATACAGACCTCACCAATTTATGCTTTGTTTCATTTTATATAAAATGAAGCTGGCAATACTACATAACACTTTTTTAAAAGCATCAGTCAAGGATGTTGCACTTGCCTAGAATGTGCAAGGGTGTAGGTGCTATCCTCAGCACTAAATGAGGGAGGGAGGAAAGGAGGGAAGGAAATTAAAGCTAGAATGTCCATCTCTACATGCTTATGCATTCCTAAAATTTCCTGAATCAGAGAAATGAATTAAATGCAGGGAAATCATTTCATAAGTTTTAGTAACCATATCCTTTGGTTTTGATGTCCCAATTTTGGCTCAATTATGTTAGTACTTTTGGTTTCCTCAGGTTTTTCCTTCAGGATATAATTAAATCTATACTTTATTATTTCCAAATAGACTAAAAACTTCAGCACATTTTATATGAAAGATTTTCTTATCAATATTTATCAGAAAGAGATGCTTTTAGAGAAAGAGATCATCACAATGAGTAGTAGAAAATGACTAAATAAATGTATTATGGGACAAATAAGAAATAGAAAATATGGCAGAGGTTACTTTCATTTACAAAAATGAAAAAAGTTGAAACATTAATTTAGGTCACAGCATGGAGTTTGATTCTAGAAATATTTACTCTTAAAATGTCCACCTAGAAGAGGGTTCAGGTTTCTGCTTATTTGTTTTCTAAGTAATAAACCATGGTTAATTGGTCTCTTTTAACAGGAATTTTCCTCTCTTGAAAAAGTTTATTCCATGGTATTTCTATCAGGTAGAAAAATAGACCTTACAGCTGATATACATTCAAAATCATTTAAAAAATATTAGACAGAATGACTATTTTTAAAAAATCCACCTCCTGGACATCTCTGCCTAGTCTGGAGCATGGACCTGTGTAATTGTGTTTGAACAATGTACAGGGCATCTTCCTGGGAAGACAAAGGAAAGGATGTACTTTCACAAGCCTTTCACCCCTCCCAGTAAAGTCAGCTTGCCTTTGTTATTCAGATGAGCTTTTCAAGGGCCAGAGCTACCTTTTTCACTTATTTGAGAAACCTTTTGAATACTAAATACTATTTCCTATTCAAAACTCTGAATCTGTCATTAGGCATTTTCTAAAATAAGTCTCATAGCTCTTTCATCCTGATTCTTCTTTATCTCTAATAGCCCCTGGTTGCCTGATTCACAGATCTCTGCCAGCAGGTGGGGTTTCTCAGGCTTTGGCAGGCCCATGGGACATTGACATGAAACCCAACTCATATGGCCACACTATTTTGGCACCTCTCTCTGGCATAGGAAAATTCTTTATAGGAAAAGATGTAAGGGGGAGAGAAGTATGTGACTATAAGTATTCTTTAGGATAGCAAGTCAGATGTTAGTAATTCCAACATAAAAGAATCATCAAAAAGTCAAAATATGTGACACTAGTTATAATATTGCCAAGGTCAGAATAAGTTGAGTCAAACATTTGACAAGTTGAAGAGGCATATAGTTTCAGATTTCATTTCTTCTGACAGTTTAAAAGAAGTACCGTCAAGGTACAAATCACATTAAAACACAAAAGTACCTAAATTGCACCCCGCACACCTAAGAGAACTGCTGGGGAGCAGGGATCATCCAAACTCACTCAAAACACCATGATGATATTAGCAATAAAATATTTGCTAAGAAAAATCAGCCCATCCTTGCTGATGGAACAATGCAAAAACGCTGATAGAGAAGCTAGAAATAACCAGTTTTAAATCACATCCTCTAGTCAAAATCCTGAAGTTTCTAGAAAAGCAGTGCCACTAAGAAAGCTTTGGGAAACCACTTGGAAAGAACTACTCAGCACCACTACACATGGCAGTTCCAAAGACATTTGCAGATAGATCGGGTGGGCAAGCAGGATAGGTAGACACAGGCATAAATACTCATTTGCAGTAACCAGATGCTTTATCAGATAGATAAAAGACCAAATTTAATGCTCTGAACAGCCAGTCAAAGCAGGACCTGGTGGAAAAGGCACCAATTTCTGGGACTAAACAAAAACTTCTAGGAACTGGCATGAAGTCATGAAAGAACAGCAAGTGCACTGATAAATATCTAACATACATGAAAAAGGGGGAAAACATTGTCTGTAGTGTTTGCCAATACCCGTGGCACAGACAGTCGCACCCTGCTGGATTTCAGGCTCCAAACATGATGTCATAGAACACAGAGCTGGAAAGACACATGTACCATCAGCTCTGGGGGAAGCAGGAGTCAGTTAAGTAAATGACAACTCAAGTGGTACTGGAGAAATATAGAAAAAAAGGAAATCATTCTTAGAAGATCAATACACAAACAAAATCAATAATATAAAATAGCAACACTACATTTCATGCTTACTCATTGCTGGCCAGATTATTGCTCAGTTTTGTTTTATATCTTAAAATGACTATCCATATCTCAAGTGTTTAAATGGTATTTGAGCTCACAAATGAATTACTATCAACCCTTATTATTCATGACTCTACTAATTTTCACAAAATTATTGCAATTTGTTTTAGAAATGTTTACTTTACTTTTCTTTATTGAGTGACAACCTTCAAAATCATTGCAATAGACACAAACATGTATATCTAGCAATGTTCCATTGTCAGAGGGCACTTGACACCACCCTTGACCCCTGGTGGTGAACTGGAATTTGTAATGAAAGATACTCTCTGTGTTCATAAAATTCAATATTAAGATTTTAAATTTGATTATCCAGTAAATTATAAATAAGAGCAAAATTTGAGTTTTGAGAGGGAATGGGAGAAGAGTAATGCAAAAAGACCAAAAAAAAGACCAAATCGTACTTACTTTATTTAAGACAAAAGAGGACTGGAGGCAGGGGTCAAATGGTAGAGCAACTGTGTGAGGCCTTGAGTTCAAACTCCATTCATGCCAAAACAAATAAAGGAAAAAGAAACCAACCCACCTCAGTTTTGGAGTATATGTGGGTCTCTTTATTAATTTAAAAAACTACTATAGGGATTATTTTCCCACCATTAAGTTTTAACCAGTGAGAAAGTATATAGAATAAAATATTTTAATACTATAATTCTGCCATAAATCCCTTCTTCAAAATTAATCACAACTATGATTTTGAAAACATCCTCCAATTTCCTTTTTATGACTTCACATAAACAGCATGTCCATATAATAGATGTAATTTTTACAAGAAATAAAACACATTATACAAATCACATAAAACTCGTTCTTTTCATTTATCTCAATACCTATGCATGTATCTTTGCCTCACCTGTTTTAATAACTGCAGAGTATCCCAAAATGCAAAGATAAAATAATTGATTTAGCCACTCTCTGTTAATGGACATTTAGCTTATTTCTAGTATTTTATTCCTGCAACAATTAGTATATATATACATGTGAAATATTTCTGTAGATAATCTTCCCACACATAGAATTTTTCAATCAAAGACAGATAGGCCAAATCTACTTTCAAAAAGCTCCATTAATTACATTTTGACCTACAATACGTGAATGTGCCTACTGGGTTTCATTCTTGCATACATTTGATATTACAAGTGCCTTTAATTTTTGCAAAACTATAGCAAGGAGTTTAGTGTACATTTGCAGGAACCCTAGTGAGAAGTGGCATCTATTTATAGGAAAACAATTATTCTTTCACTTGCTTGGAAAATGAGTCAAAGAAATTTTTTAGTAAAGAGGATGCCATGAAGCCAATATATTTAAGTGAAAAGAAACTTTTATTCCTGCTTATTTTAATAAATGATTAACTCAGATCAACAGAACACAGATTTTTAAAAAGCAGTTCATGTATGGGAGACAGATGGCCCAAACAAGGTTATCTGATCTTTAAGAAGGTGAAATAGATGAACAAATGGCTCAAAGACCATGAGCACAGAACTCAGAGGGCTTGAACTATATGTGTGGACCCAGACACATGCTCTGTTTTCTATTCTTATTCATTATGCAGCATTGTGGAAAATTATTTACATGACTGACAACAGCAATGTGTTCTCTTTGGCCATAAGACGGCCACTGCCTAGCCAAATTTATTACGTATGATTTACATACAGTAATTCTTGTGAAAATGAATTGATATACATCATATACAGGCACAAAATATAAGCTACAGTGGTAATTTATATTGTGCATTTATAAGATTTATCTAGCATTAACTTCCACAATTTGGCCTACTGTCTGTAATGGTCACATGCAAAAATACATGCATGTTAACATGCTTCATTCGAATTATGATGATATTCAATATATAATTTTTAAATATAAAATACAATTTCTGTTTACAAGATCATCCCAAGGAAAAGTTTAAGCTGAACTAATGCTTACTAGACCTTAATATTATACATTTGTATAATTTAAAACCAGGAATTCACAGTGGTTCTGAATCACTACGAAGGGTAAGCTTTGGGTCTGGTCTGATAAAGTGAAAATCTGATCAAAGTCATGATTTTTCTTCCTAGCAGCAAGGTAAAAAACCAGTAAGTCATACATATTAGTTCAGGGAGGTTTTATCCATCTCTTCATTTACTTATTTATTCAGTTACTGAATGCTTAAAACAAGTACTGTCCTAGGCACTTGGGATGGTTGAGTGAACAACAAAGAAGTCGGTGCTCTTGAAATTTATCTTTTAAAAGGCAGGGCCAGAAAATGTACAATAGATGTAATAACAAATAAGTAAATTATATGTTTATAAGGAAATGCTATTGAAAATGAGTAACATAAGAAGAACTGGAAAAAGAGAAGATGGGAAAAGTGGGGCTTGGGCAGCAAGATACTAGTAAGGAGACGTTAGGGAAGGCCTTGGTAAGGAGCAAAGATCTGAAGGACCCAGGGGAATTAAGTTAGGGGTATCTGGGAAAAAGTGCAACCTGGGCAGAGCACCAGAGCACATATCCTCAGGAATGAGTGAGCAAGAAATATCCAAAGAACAGATCTCACAGAGCTCCCAAGCACATGAGGGACACTCACTGTCATTCCTGGGAATTTAGGTTATCAATCGTTCATCTTTGGTCTATACAGTTATAGTATACTACATAATGGCATTGGTTGTAGAGTTAGAAAGATCTAGGTGTACTTAATGTGTGACCTTTAGCAAGTTATATGACTTTTGTAAGCCTCAAGTTTCTCATTCAAAAAAATTAGTGGAAAAAATGCTAAAATTGACTGCATAGATTTAAGGATTTGTTTAAGGATAATCTATATAAAGACCTTAGCAGAGTAAAATTTAAGAACTGATAGTTCTTGTTGGATGTGAACCCAAGAGCAACAAAAATAAGTATAGACAAGAATAGATCGAGCTAAAAAGCTTTTGCATGACCAAGGAAAAAAATCAAGACTGAAGAGACAATGTAAGAAATGGGAGAAATATTTACAAATCATCCATTTGATAAGGAGTTAATATTCAAAATATGGAAGAAACTCAAACAACTCAGTAGAAAGGAAATAGCCCAATTAAAAATGAACAAAGGATCTGAATAGACATTTCTTAAAACTAGACATACAAATGGTCAGCAGGTACATGAAAAAATGTTCAACATCATTAATCATCTGAGAAATATAAATTATAAGAACAATGAGGTATCACATCATACCTGTTAGAATAGCTATATTCAAAAAAGCAAAAGATAACAAGTATTAGAAAGGAAGAATGGAAAAAACAGGAACCCTTGAACAGTTGGTAGGAAAGTAAGTTAGCATAGCACACCGTTATGGAAAATAGTAAAGAGGTTCCTTGCAAAAAGCAGCAATAGATCTCCCATATGGTTCAGCAATCCCATTTTGGGGTATATATGCAAAGCATAAAATCATGTTGAAGAGATATCTGCATTCCCATGTTTATTGAAACACTAGTCATAAGCCAAGATAGCAACCTACGAGTGCACAGAAATGGTATTTCTTATTATTACCCCCAAATTAACCTAACTATAGCACAAAATTCACATATACATAAACAAATCATGGGAAGAGGGGAGAACCATGTTTTTACTATATCAGAATTAGTTTTATGAGAACTGGAGTTTCAAGAAATTAAGTTAAATTATATAACAATTACCCAGGTTTTCCAGACCACCTTAAAACCACAGTGGTGTTTTTCAATTCACAGAACCATTTATTAAAGTTCAAATATTAACAACCTGTTAAATTTATAATCACATGGGGAATTGAAAAGAAACCATGAAACTCTGGTCCAATTTTTAGCTCCTTATTCATAGCAAAGTCCCCAAGCAATATTATTCAAGCAAAAAGCAGCTCACCACAGCCTGAAATTAACCCATGAGTTCCTTTCACTTTTGAAAGTCTTACATTTTTGTACATTTGTCAGTGATATATAACACAAAGTATGATGATTTGTATGTACTAACATCTTACCTACAGCAAAAGAAAACAGAAAGTAGCAGGAAAAGCTAAAAACTAATGACAAACAGCTCCTTTGTTTCATTACACAAAGCAGGGCATGCAGAGGATAAAAAATAAAATCACCAGCCATATCAGTTTTTCTAACAAACAAACATAAAAAGTCTTCTAGCATGAACAGAGATTTTAATGTCTGACTCCCTCAGGAGAAGAATCAAGACCAATGTTATTTCATATATATATACTCATGATAATCTTTTGGAAGAAACAGACAATAAAATGTGTTTTAGTAACATAAAACCACTTAGGTGAGTAGAAACCAGAAAGGGCTTTGAAGGACTTCAAAGGGAAATAATCAAATATGAAGCATAATGAAATTTGGCTTATTATTACAAATAATCAGGTCTAACTTTAAATTTTGAGAAATAGCCCTACCAAGTGAACAATAGCTTCTTACCTTCAGCAGGCAACTATCAATCTCCCCTATCATTCAAAAATACTGTCGACTGTTTCTTAGCAGTCCATGGTTCATGCTTCCCATTTTCACCTCTACTCTTTAGAAACCTGCTACATGTCAATTCTACTGAAATTGCTCTGAGCCATTTTCAATGGCTCATTCATGGAAATGCTGGTCTCCATTATGACCAAGACCAAAGATTCTACCTTCCAATATTGACCAAAGTTATTCTCTCTCCACTGCAGCGACCTGGAATGCACACATGATTTCTTACTTTTCTAGTCAGACTTTCTGCCTTTTCACCAGCTCTTCTCAAATTATCTTCAGCACACCTGAAGCATACATTCACCACCAATGTGACAGACCTGACCTCTTTTGCCTTTTGCCAGCCTTGTCTCTTAGTGTCATAGGTAAACTTTCACAACCTGAAGCCAGCCTGAGTTCTACTAGCTATCTTGCTAACCCATGCACACTAATTTCTCAACACTGGATTTACTCACAAACAGCAATTCCACCTATTTTCATGTTTCATACTCTATCCAGGATTGTACTATCCATTTAGATCAACTCTCACCAGTGCTTCAAGGCTCAAAGTGAACACCATATACTCATCCAAAGCAGCCATCCCTTTCTGAGCAGCACCCTCCAATAGCTGCCTACCCATCATGTCCATGGAAACATCACAGATGCCTTACATCCACTTCTCTTTACTCATCAAAGGCAGAGATTCCTGTCCTCTGCTGACCCAACAGACCGTCAGGTATTTGGGAACAGAGGGAGAAGTATTTTCATCAATATTGAACACCAATGTGCAGAGTCAAAGCAAAGAAATACTCAACTGAATTAAAAATGAAATACCAAATGTAATATATTTCCATTAATTACCCAAAATCCAGATGAAATTAACATAGCCCCTCACCTTTTACATGGAAAGAACATTGCTGCATCTTCCTCAGCAACCTTTTGGGGAGAGAGGTCAAAGATCAGAGCTCAGCCAATGGTACAAAGGACAAGGAAAGCAGTAAAAATCAGTGATTTTTAAACCAATGGAGGGGTTAAAGAGGGCAAGAACTAGTTATATTCTACATAATAAACTAAATGAACCCCTACAGAAACATTAAAAGTAAATGATTTTATGTAATTTTGTACACAGATACTCACCCATACACATACAAAATAAAAGTGAATATGGACAAGTCAACAAAAAATTACTAGCAATGTAAAATTGTATAGCAAAGAAAGGACTCCAGCCTGGGCTCAAAGTGGTAAAGAAGAAGTAAGGTAAACAATTATTTAAACAGCCAAAGAGCAAGCATGAAAATTTTACTATAGAAGTATGGTCTCAGTTTTCAGAATCAAGCTGTTTATTTTTATAAACTTAACTTATGAATTTCAAGTAGAAAATGAATTATTGAATTTTACAAAACCCAAAGGAGTTTCAATGCAGAACATGAAAGACAGCATAATCTCAAAAACCAGGAGAGCAAACTTGTACATCATCCTACCTACTGGCTGACATACTCATGAACAGAGATAAAAGATACAGCAGTGAGCTGAAATGCTAGTTATGAGTTTACTTCAACCTAGATACCTCTTTAAACTTAGATCAAGCTAGGTATAAAGCATTCCAGGTATAACTGAATAGAAATATTTACAAGTCAATAAAAATCAGTTTTAGTTACAAAAGAGAAAGTCATACTCAAATATTTCTTAGAAGATAATAATAAACAATCCATTATTTTACATTTTCATTGTTCTGATGCAGTCAGAGATACTCATATTTGAGTCTACAGTTAGACATATTCTAGGCTATATTTTTACCAAGAGTTTTCATACATGTGTAATTATATGAAAAATATAACCATCCAATACATCTGGAAAATACAAAGATAATGCTGATCATATACTACTAATTTAAGTATAAAAATCATAACCTGGAATCTTTGGTAATAGAATAGGCTGATATATGCAATGTGCTTATCATCTATAAAACAAAACAAGGCCTTGCATTCAAAGAGGAGCAGCAAGTTAGCTTCTTCATGATTGAAAATTTGTAGCAATCACCAGGCCAGGGTAAGGAGAAGAGAACTAATACATATGGTAAAGTAATATTTATTAAATATTGAACTGTACTATTTTATTGAATCCCTACTAAGATCCATGACATAGGTTCTTTTACCTATCACTTTGTACATATCAAAATTGAAATGAGAAAGTGTCAATTAATATTGCCAAGGTCACACAACTAGAGGACACAAAAATCTAACTTGTTCTTGGTTGAGAACATGTGCTGTTAATCACAATGATACAATCATTAATGCTTCTGGGCAACTGTATTCAGAAGAAGGAGGTAATTTCCCAGGAGAAGAAATGGCAGCTCAGAGAGGTCAGGATAGTGACCCCCTCAAAGGAGGGCTCTCTACACTACTTCCTCCCAGGGAGCTGCAGGCAGGGGAGCACCAGAACATGACTTACTCCACAATAATAATAGTTTTAAAAAATCTAGTCATCTAATAAAGACAGACTGACACTTTGTGAGAAGATTATTAACGGAAATGAATAGTGTAGATTTTTCTCAAATTTTTACCACACTTTTTTTTCCCCAGACAGATTTTCAGAACATTACTTTTCATTAAGTGACCATTTCAACCCAGGTTTGATTCTCTCAGAAACTAAAAGTTAGCTAAGTTGCTCAAGATTCCAGTTAATAAGTAAGATGCTGGGATCCAACTTTGGTTTGCATGACTAACATCCCTGATCCTACAACTTCATTCTCAAACAGAGTGCTGGTTCAGAGCAAGAACTGATGCACATGTGATCAGAGACTGATTGAGTAATGACTAATGCAGCACTGACTCAAAATGTGGAAGTACTCTAGCAATCTAAAGATATTGGAAGAAGTAGACTGCTATTGATTTTAAAGGCAGGAATAGTAGTCACTAGAACATAGCATATCCCTCAGATCATGGTAGAAGACAATGGCTAAAAAAGTGACACTAGAATTTAGAGTGCATAAAACACAAAATACCAAGCTATACAGTTGAATTTAAATCAAGTATAGTAGGGAATTTCTTCATGCATTTAATCTTGGGCAAGGCAACACAAGTGGTAGTTTGGAAGACTAAGAAACTACAAATAGGTAGAAATGATTTAAAAAAGGAACAGATGTTAGAGGGAGACAACCACATTAGTTCAGTCAAGAGGAATATGGCTACAATGAGAACAGGTGCTATGGAAAGTAGAAAGATGTACATAAATGCAAAAGCAAAGGTATGACTTATAGTGCCTGGTGATAGATAAAAGGCAAGGGAGATGAAAGAAAAGGAAGAAAATAAATTTGAAACCTAGGAGACACATGGCAAAAGTAGAAGAAATAAGAAAATACACAACCATAGAATTTTCTAGGCCTAGGAAACATTTGAAAATTAGCTATTCCTAAGTTCACAGGTAATGAGGTAATTCTGCACAGAGAGGCTTACTACATATAAGGGATTTCAGCTCCCATCCACCTTCATTCACATTGACTCTGAGTGACCAGCAAGCCACCGAGAGAGAGGTAACCGGCTAGTACTTGCAGATACACACAAGACTGAAGGAGCAGGACATGAAAGCAAGCAACACCCAGGCTCACCAAAGAGGTGTATATAGAACTCCGTCTAGAGAAGTGACTCACACTCATGCAGGGAGCGGGGAAGGAAAAGGCTGCTGACAGTCATGAGTGAGCTTAGAGTTAACTGTCAGAGAGGCCAAAAGGGACACAGCTTCTTTCAGCCACTTACAAAGAGCAGGGTAAACTGCACATATGCCTTAACAACAGCGCCTTAAAGGACATTAAAGTACCTCAAGTAAAAATTTCCAACTTTAATTTTTTTGTGTGTATTTTACCAATTCCAGCGATATTTAAGTAAGAGAGCATTCATCCTTTTATTAAAATCTACAACAATAACAAAAAAAGGTCAGCAGCAGTCGGAACGATGTCGCTGCTGAGGTCCCTACGCCTCCGCGTGGTCGCGCGGACCAAGAGCCATCGGGTGAGCGCTGCGGCCCCGGGCCGACCTGCCTTCCTCGCAGGGCGCCTTGAACGCACCCTTCTTTCTTTTGACCCGGCGGGGTCCCTTCTGCTTCCCCAGACACGGCACAAGTTTCACGCGGGGCCCCAGCTATCTTCCTCCAGCAAAACGCTCCTGAGGGAACTGCGGCGGAGGACAGGCTACTCTTTTGTGAACTGCAAGAAGTCCCTGGAGATGTGTGACGCGCATCTCAAACAGGCACAGATCTGGCTCCACAAGCAGGCCCAGAAGAAGGGCTGGAGCAAAGCTGCTAAGCTCCATGGGACGAAGACGAAAGAAGGCCTCATTGGGCTGCTACAGGAAGAAAACATAGCTGTATTAGTAGAGGGCTTCCTGAATTCCTCTGAGCTTTCTGGACTTCCGGCTGGGCCTGACAGAGAAGGCTGTCTCAAGGATCATTTGGCCGTAGCTATTGGGAAGCTGGGAGGAAACATGACTTTAACGGGCTGCCTGGGTGAAAGGGCCGTCTGGGTTCTACATTGGCTCCTATGTCCATGGAGCAATGCACAGCCCTTCACTCCACAACCTGGTGCTGGGGAAGTATAGGGCCTTGGTCATCTGCGAGACTTCTGAGCAGCAAGTGAACCTGCAAGACCTTGGCAGCCACCTGGGGCAGCATGTGGTGGGCATGGCCCCTCTCTCTGTTGGCTCCCTGGACGTTGAGCCTGGGGGAGAGGCAGAGACCAAGATGCTGGCCCAGCAATACTTACTGGATCCCTCCAGCACATTGGGACAGTATGTGCAGCCCCAGGGGGTGTCTGTAGTGGACTTTGTGCGTTTGAATGTGGAAAAGGTGAAGAGGCAATAGAGGCCGAATAGGTACCAGAGACTTTTTGGTCCAGGAGGAAATATTTATTTTTAGTTCTGGACATCATTACAAAAGGAAATTATTTCTGAAGTCTCTTCAAACTTGTTTCTTCATTTGAGTTTTTAATGAAATTATATACTCATGAGTATAGTTATTAGTTATATAATAAAGAGAGCAGAATTTTTTCCTTATTTGCATAATTCTGGCTTTAGCTTTGTTATATGTTCCTTGTGATGGGTTTTAAGAAAGAACAAGTGAGTCTTGCTGTAGCTTGGCGAACAGACCACAACAACCGTTGTGCTGCTAAGTTTAGTGTGATGTTGTTGAAATTTCTAACTAACATGGTCCTTCACGATGGAAAAAAAAAAAAAGGCTCAGCAGAGTAAGTGTATAATCTAACATGACATACAAGTAAAAAACAAAAACTTTTAAATTCAAATATTCATTATAATAAGCCACAAAAAAGTACATCAATTCACTCCCTCTGTCATGTCCAATATTAGACAACTGAATTAGCAAAATGTTTAACACATTGCTCAATGGAAAAATTTCTTTAAAACAACAAATACATTATTTTTATTCAAATTGAGACCTATTTTTCTTGGCCATCCTACAAAAACATGCTTCTCTTTCTAAAAGTTAAGGACATTAATACCAAAGTCTTGGCCAAAGGTTTATGAAAGTATTACTGAATTATGTCTGTTTATGATTAAAATACAAAGTTCTCAGGAAAATTAGTCCCTTCAGGGACTTAAAATATGAGTAAGTCCCAAAACCTAGATTTCTGTTGATATAATCAAACTAACATTCCTTGACATCCCCTCCAACTTTCTCCAATTTAAACTAGAAAAGATTCTTATTACATATTTAATGTAAGAAAATACATACTATCTATGGAATAAGATTTTTTTTATCAAATACTTGATGAAAAAATGCTTCAAGAGAAGAATATTTTCAGATATGTAAATTACAAGTGGATAGTCCTTTATAACAACAAATGTATTTAATAAAAGCATGGTTAGGCTTAGGCTGAGATGCCAATATATATGAAAGAGATCCAATGCTACCAAGAAGTCTAGTCCTGCTTCCCTCAGAAATCAAAAACTGAAAATCCCCCAAGGAATAGGTATAGGTCCTGCCCTCATTAAAGAAAAGGACTTATAATTAAAATAAAATCTAGTAAGAGCTAAAATGGAAAAAGAGTAAGACATGACTATATATGCTTTGGTTTAGGCAGGCGTGTGGCTAATGTTAGGGACTACAGGAGGCTAGTGTCAAGAATAATCTACTGCTGAAGGTGAGACCAGAAGAATGGGAATTAGAAAGGAAAAGAGAGAATCAGCCCAGAGATGCTGGAGCAAGGTGAATCTGAAGATCACAACGAGTTCAGTAGAGCTGAAAAATCCAAGAATGCATCTTAGAAACAACAGGGAGCAGAGTTCATCAGCTAAGGAACAGCAGCAGGCCCCAACACAACAAGAACAGAAATGACAGAATCAAACCTCACACCTACTGCTGATATACATTATTGCTGTTTTAAGAACTTAACATGAGTTATCTGATCCAGTCCTCCAAAATATGCATAGAAAGTTATGAAATCTTTCCTGAGGCTTATGAACTTCAGGATCATGCTCAATATAACCCAAGATCATTGTGACTTTCAGCAGCTGGCAGCACTTTACCTCTGCCTCCTAAAGATGCTCAAATCCCTAGAAGGTGGACAACAGGGTTCTTTACCACACATTACTGGCTGGAGTACAGTGTCACTGGGGGGAGGGTGCAGTGCTGTTGTAGTCAGTAATCCATATGACAGCATGGAGAGAAGAAATAGGGGTAGAGAGGAAAAAGAACCACCAGGATGAGAGGTACACAAAAGAGGAACAAAAGTGGAGAATAACGCCCAAACATCACTGGTTGTAAAAAGGTGCAAGCATAAGGATCCTGGGCTATACGTACTTTAGGAAAATAGCCTCAAGATAACCAAAAACTACCATGTTCACACATAGTGCATACTCAATACTCACACAGTCTCTGGGCTACTCCAACTCCCGTCTACTTTTATCAAGCAAAGGTTTAATAAACTGGAACAACTCTACATGTAAGATATTTAAAAAAAAAAAAACAGACAATAAATAAAGGTGTCCAAAACAAAGGGCCATGGAATGGTAAAAGATATTTAAGTGGGAATGTACTTCCCATCATTACAGTCATTTAAATGCAGTTTTAGAAATTCCCTATTTGGTACTCGCAATTAACATAATTAACACACTGTGTGTGTGCATTATGTGTATACAACTGTTTCTGCTCTATATTTTGATGCTACAAATGACAGCAAACAATTTAGGAAGGAAATCACTGTATTTGTAGTTATCTCTTGATACTTTTATAATTGCAAATGCTGAAACCTTACATCTAAATCTCCTACACGTCACAAAGGAAAACATTCAGGAATATCAAGGACAATCGAAAATCAGTGCCTTCATACAGCAAACTTTTCGGTTCATCTAGAGACAAAGAGTACCTATTAGCCAGGACTCCTCCAACACTCACCTATGCCAGTAAGTGCTGGAACAAAGAAAAGAGGAGCAAAAATATCTGTACCTAATATGTGACCAAGTAACAAGAGGATATCAACTGCCAACAATCCTTCATGGAATGAGAAAGTTACAAATGGGAGACCAATATATGTTGATCAAAATTCCCACATTCCCAAATAGCCCATTCCATCAAGCAAATCTTGTATCTCAGTAATTCTTTTCAATGAATCTCAGCAATCAAGAGCAAAGCAAGAAGACCGCATTAGTTCTTAAAAGTCTAAATCTCTCACATCGGTGGTTTCTATGCTGTTATATAACCTGTAACCTCAGACATACCAGGAAAAAATGTGAACACAGTACTTCACCCTTGAGCATACTGTTGGAAAAGAAAACCATTGATTTTGTCCAACAGAATTTATGCATACATATGTGATATGTTATGTGAGCCTAATTTAAACTTTGAGTGCCTACTTACCAAGTCTGAGGCCCTGGGTTCAAGTCCTAGCACCAGCCCCCCACCCCCCCAAAAATCCGTATCTTCCAAAATGAAGTATTTATACAGAGCCAACCATCTGTAAAAATTCTTATCTTTTTCCTGTCCCAAACAGTCTACTCATTTTCATTCTAGCAAATTATGCAGAAAAGAACAATTATTGACTTCAAACAGGACAGAAATGGGGATGGGGAGAACAATGTAATTCTAATTGAAAACAGAATTCACCTCCATATTCAACAGAAAATATATTTTATGTAGAATCAAATACCTGAAATTCAAAATAGGAAAAAAATATACAAGTCAAAGGTAAAAATCTTTCTGAAAGTCTAATTTGATTTATAAATCTAAAATTCTAAAAGCATTACTTTGAAAGTTTCAGTGATGCAACCAAAAGAAAACAAATTATTAAAGTAAATAAATACCTATACATTTTCAAATGAGATATTCTAGCAAATTTACTAATATACTGCACTCAAAAAATAACAAAATTTTAATGAATTTACTACATCAAATGGATTTGGGGTAAGGGCTAGAGATGTGGCTCAGTTGTGGAGCACAAAGTCCTGGGTTCAACTTCCCAGCAGCACCACAAAGAAAGGAAAGGAAAAAGGAAAGAAAGAGGAAGGGGAGGGGAGAGGAAGAAAAAAGTTTTTTTCAATTATGTATACTTCACTCTACTCAATTCTGATACTGCTCACTCAACCTCCAAATATTCTAGGAGTTTGGGAAGAAAAAAATTAGAGAAATTAATTTAAGGAAGGAATTCTGAGACCAGGAAGAAGAGCTTCTGAGGCACTTCACAGAGATTTACTTTTAAGTGAAAAGGAAGAACTGAGCTGAACTCTGAAAAATAATGAGCACTCAACACCCTCCCCAACACTTCCGCTCTCTTAAGTGCTTTCTAATGAAAATGAAAAACCTCTGAGCTCTAAAAAACAAAATGAAAAAACACAAACCTCCAAACAAACAAAATTTATATTTTCAGGATAGACTATAAACTATTTTATATGCAACTGAAATATCTATAAATTATTCAACACAAATAGCTTGTTCAAATATTTTTTAAATTGAGAAGAAAATTTGTCATTTTAGTTACAAACGTAAAGAGTAATCTAATATTTCCTGATAATTAAACATTTTTAATATTTATGTAATTAAATATTTTTAGAGTTAACCAGTTGACAACTATCTTGGGCTTATGATGGGTTTTGGCCATTCCTTTTTTTCCCCTGTCCTTCAATAACCTCACTGAAGTCCCTGAAGCTCTGTGCCATCAGCTCTGCTGGGCCTCGAGCCCCAGGCAGATTTCCCAGGGCTGCTACGACCAACAACACTGCAGCGGACCTGGTCAGGGAACAGAGAGGCACAGTAACAGACCTGTACTCCTCCTGCTCCAACACCTGAGTCCAAGTTCAGTTACGAGAACTTCTCACAGAAAGTTCACGTTACTAGATGTGTGGGTTAGGTAGGCTACACGCTCCATCTCATGTTTTCTGAAGTAAGAACATCACTTTGCCTTGAAAGACCTTACATATGTCCCTCATTTCAGGCTGTTTAGGCTATAATAATTTTTCAGTCCATCTTGACACGTATAAATCCAAAGTGACAAGCAATCATTTTATCAAGTGTCAGTGATGTGACAGTACAACTTTGTCTATACGGTTTATAAAAATTTGTATCATAATAGTCAACAGGTTTTCACTGATTTGACGATAATTCTGCAATGTTTATCTCATAATAAAAACATCACAGTATCATATCCTACCGCATTATATAACAGTCAATTTAGTTCATTCAGCCAAGTATTGCCCCACAACATGTGGTTTCAGAAAAAGTGAGGCCACTACATGGACTTTTCCCTTTCAATTTGTTCAAGCATTTATTCAGTCAAAAATTTCTGGAGGCTTCCTTGGAACTAAAAATAAGTGGTAAACAATGTACCATTTTAAGACAACAAAATGGATAGAAACAAAGGCACATTCACGCATAAATGTTGTAAAGAAAAGGCTGGTGAGCACAGATGCAATAGAGAAAGGCAGCAGGGATGTCACCACCTGTCAAATGTGGGGACTAGGGAAGGTTCTTTAATGGGACCCTTTATATGACATGTAAGAAAGAACCAAGTTTGTGACTTGTGAAGGATGGCAAGCCAGAATGAGGCACCAGTGAGACAAAGGCTTGAGAGAGAAGGTTGGGGTTAGCTAAACAAGCTGACTGGAAATATTCAGCAAGGAGTGACACAGACATTCATGACTGGGTAAAGAAGAGTTTAATACCATAGCAAAGACTGAGAAGGGATGGGAGACAGGCATGTGAAAGGAAGTTCCTTCCCCGGACAAGGAGAGACCATCTGAGCACAAGCAGGTAAGTGTGTAAATTTGATAGTGTGAACACAGGATGCTTCTAATGGGAGGCTTCTATTTTCTCAATGCAATAAGAAGCTAAGACACAACAGGCTCAGTTAATGAATTACTTGTGAGAATTAAAGGGATTACCAAAGACAGGAAAAGACATTATGCTTGTCAAAGGGTATAATTTAATTCTACTATATATTGTTATATAAAACAATGTAAAACTTGGAAGTAACAGTTCTTGAAGAAAGAGAGACAAAATGCTCAGTCTACTAACCTTCTGAAGTTTGATGTATTAAATGCAAAAACACTTCAAGAGTACTACTATGTGAAAAGAAACCCCAAATCTCACCCTAGCCCCACTCCCAATGCCATGACGAGTATGTTGAAGAGACATATTTATTCCCAGCACTTAAACTGCCATCTCTTTATAATTTGTTCACTTATTTAAAATGCTAATTTAGGGCTGTGCCGGAGCTCTGTGGTACTTAACTAGCACAGCACAAAAGTTCAAACCCCCGCACCAGTATGGAGTGGGGATAGGGGGAGGTGGGCTGATCTATAACCTCATTTGAGCCATAGAACCACAAGAAAAAAAAGAAGAAAACAAGGGGAAAATGGCTCATAGATATACAGAATCAATGAAAAATACCATACAGCACACACATGGAGAAAAGACATAAAACAATTGTACAAAATGTTTTAATATTTAAAATAGGAACTTTTCAGGACTATTTCAGGACCATGTTAACAGTAGCTAGAAAAAGCCTATGTAAGGACTGATTTAAAAAGTACACCTACCCAGATCATAAAATCCTGAAATTAAAAATGGCTTATGAATGATTCAATTTCTAAAGGCAGGCTGTAGGAAATAGGTAGTGAAAACAACATATTGTAGGCTAAAAATGTTAATGTAATTTCTTAACTAGTATTTTTTAAAGAATAGAAGTTCTATGCTCATGAAACATGGAAATAAAGACCAAAATTTCAAAAGCAAATGACATACAGATGGGTGGGAATAAAGAGAGAGTATAAAGCAAGTATTCTTTTCATCATCAAACTTAATCACATAGCTCACAACAAAAAGCTTTAAAACTGCCTGCAATGAAAATATTACAAGGCACCTGAAGGTCAAAGCTAAAAATGAAAATGCATCTTTATCCACAGTGCAAGAGCTAAACGTCTGGCTCCAATAGCAGTATTCACAGGCAAGGAAATCAGCAGCTTCCAACAGATTCCCCATGAAGGTTAATTCACACACCACCACAGATTTTTTTTGCTCAGTAGAATTTCTGACTCACTTCCTGGCTGCTTACAGGCTTTTAGCTCCATAGGCCAAAAGCAGCAATAAATATAGCCAGTCAAAAATGAAAAAAAGAAATGGACGAGTAGCCCTTCAACTGCATAATCCAACTCCAGAAGCAAATGAGTGACATTGTGCCTAACTCCACTCATATCATAAAAGGATCCATAGGTTTATCAAGTAGCCAAGCAAAAACCCTTTTGGTATTCTTAAATAGCATCCTTACATTTAATCCTATTAAAACCATGCACGTGTGCCCAAAACAAAAGGAAATATAAAAAATGGACACAGACACAGAGCTTAGCACTAATGTCATTTTTGTGTCAGATTATGTTCTTCAGAAAAGAACCAGAGATGACTTAAAAAGATTAAATTTTATTCTAATTCTGATAAGATGCCATAGAAGCAAGAATCCAATTCTGAAAGGATGATGAGGGCATTAGAAATACACCAGGGATGAAAATAAGCCAGCCTTGCATACCAAATGGTTCTTCCAATATGCAAGGAAAAACATATTTAAGGCAGTAAAATTAGTTACTCTGGACTAGGGGTGTAGTTCAATGGTAACACTCATGTCAAGCATGCATGAGGCCATAGATTTCATCCCCAACTCCCAAGGGGGGAAAAAGAATTACTCAATGCAAGAGAAGAGTTGCTAAAGCTGTAATCATTAAGCATATTCTTTCCTAAAATAAAGACAGGAAGGAAAGCCACCTTTTATGAGTGTCTTTCAGACACTAGAAACTGGTTCTTATTTCAGTCTGTATTGTATCAATGTTCATACACAAAACCCAAATCTGCCTAAGAATATTATTTTCTTCATTTTGTACACAATGAAAATGAGGTCTGTAGTTTGTAGATTTGGACACAGCCACAGAACTAGTGAGCTGAGTGTCCCCACTCATTGGGGGGGCAGAGTTCTCGTGCCGACACTGACTTCCCACACTCACAACACTTTTTGTCATTAAATACACATAAGGGTAAGATGCTTCCTGTCTCTCTCAAGAGAAAACTTCAGGCAAAATGGCAGGCAAGACTTTCCCAAGAAATCAGTGTTGTCCTTATAAGAAGAAAGTCCACCATACCAGTCCTGTTCTCCACTGATGGGTATAGTACACAGTACATTCAAAGTCAAAATTATTTAGGGCTTGTGAAAATAATACATGTCACATACACATACACAAGGGATCCATCAATCATTACATTTTAAAACAATTTTCAACATATTATAACATCAGTCACTCTGTGATCAAAACATAATAACCTGCCATTGTAGTAATATATCCAGGTAAGAAGACAGAGCTCTTAAAAGGTTGTTTATTTCATTTTTGGAGGTACTATGAACAGGACAGATTTCTGTTATAAAATCTCTGGCATTTCAGAATGAAAACTAAATTTAATTTTAAAACAATCTTGATGTTTTTAGTTTCTACACTTGGTGTTGCTAGAGAAAAACCCAATTATGTTTGCTTCTGCACAAATTTTGCAAAGGCTTCTCAAGTGGGAGATAATATTAATAAACTCCCTTCCATTAACTGACAACTAGAATTTTAGAATTTAGAGGCAAGGTGGTGAATGTTTTTCATTGTAACCAGATGATCAGAATAGTCATTTGGTTACCCAATATCTACGGACTAAAGAAAAAACAAAAAATAAAACACTTCAATTACAAGTGGAGGAACCAGAAAGTAAATTTAAGTCCCATGAATGAAGGCAGGAAACAATGAAGCCCTGTCTCTTCCTACATCTGAATTCCTATAGCATTTCTATATTTTAATGCTGTGACCCTGGAGTCTTTCTACTGGCCAGTCTGCAGCTGCTGTAATTGTAATCAGATTTTCACATAAGCCTTGTCCTAATTCTGTAATTAAGAAAGTATAATCTGTTCATAATCTGAACAGCTCTAGGTTTGAGGAAAATAACTTTTTTTTAGGTGAGGGGGAGTCAATTTAGAGAAGATGATTAAGCACTTTGGGAAAAGAGGAATCTGTGAACAAACCAACTGTAACAAACTATGTGGGAACAGGAGCCACAGCCAGTTAATAACACCAGCTTCAAACAGGTAAAATCTAGGATAGCAATCACTTTGTAACTTTTTACTTGACTCACAAAATCAAGTAATCTTAAAAATGCTTCTCACACAGGGCAGCAGTAATTCGTGCCTGTAATCTTAGCTAGTCTGGAGACTGAGACTAGGAGGATCACGTTATAAGGCCACCTTAGCCAAATGGTTCATGAGACTCCATTTCCAAAAATAACCAGAGCAAAATGGAATGGAGGTGTGGCTCAAGTGGTAGAGAGCACCTGCTTTGCAAGCATGAAGCCCTGAGTTCAAACCCCTGTCTTCCCAGACCATACCCCTACACACACACCAAAAAAAGCTCCTTCATTAGGTTTTTTGTTTGGTTGGCTTGGTTTTTAAGACAAGGTTTTGCTATGTAGCCCAGGTTAGCCTCGAATTTATAATCCTCCTACTTCAGTTTAAAATTTGCTTTCACTAGGTTTTAAGTTTACTTTTGTCCTAGATATTTAAAACTGATGGAAAAGTAAAACTAAAACAAATTAGTAAAGTTTACTTTTTCCATGCTGTGTGAATATAACTATTATCTATCATACAAATATTACATATAATGCATAAATTATACTTTGAAAACATTCTTTTCTGAGAATAAGACAAATGATAAGCCTTTTTTCTAGCAGTATTTTGTATAAAATATTTTCTATTTAATATTCACCTATATTTTTCTTATAATATCTAGGACTCAAATTCAAGATAAGGCATAAACAGATACTTATAATCCTACTGGCCATCTTCATTTCAGGAAAATTATAGACTGAAAGGTCAGGAATGAAACACTGCACAGAAAAGTAAAAGGCAAAAGTGTCATGGCTGAGAAGGTGACAAAGATGCATAAAATAAGAAGAAACAAAAGGTACCCTGGGGTAGGGGTGTAGATCAGCAGTAGGGCTTGTGTTTTAGTACATCCAAAGCCCTGAGTTTGATCCCAACACATAAAATAAATTAAATAAAATAAAAAAGACTTTGTCAATGCTCCTAAAACTCCTAGCTTTGAGATTTTGAGACATGGCACTGGATGGTGGGACTCCTTTTTGACTAGGAAAGGGGCAAAGGTGAGAGTCTGCACATCTAAGGTCACACTGGAGATGCACCCACATCACACATTTAACAGTTTTCTTCCTTCAGTATAATCTGCCAACAAGATGAAGTTTTTACTGATGGAAAGAACCTTAAAACGTAGATTTCTCTCTAAAGGTCAGGGCAGTCACTCCCCCACTGCAGAGCAGAAGTGGCAGCTGGAAGGTGCCTTCCTTACTGTTTTTGCTAATTGAGTCAGGTCTGTTCACTAGGAGAAGGTAGTGAAAATGACAGGCTCCCATTAGCTTGTTTTTTCCTTCAGGTCCCTCTACTTTCTAGTACTAAATTATTCCCATCCTGAACTGTAAAGTTCCTGACTTCTGTTATGTGGAATTTATAAATTGCATCAGAGCATTGAGGAAACAAGAACAAAGTCAGCGTATGATCCATTATTTGCCAATATTAAATAATAATCTGTGCTGACTCAGAGAAATGGTGATAGCTAACTGGATGGGGGTGGAGGGCTGTAGTCCCAGCTCCATGGGAAGCAAAGTCAGGAGGATCACTTTGAGGCAAGCTAGAATTAGGGAAAGTTCAGGACTCATAGAAAATATGTCTTAATATTGTATGTGTGTGTAGGTTGTCCATGCCTTGCCCCACTCATTGATTATTGGATGGGAATCACTTGGTTCCTCCTTTGCCACAGGTTAGCATAAGTTTTAAAAGCACTCACTCTCTAGGCCTCCAGATTCCACTGGGCCCACCATGCTCCATTTTGTATTTCCCTTCCCTAACTCTTAATAAACTCCATTTACACCCACTTGTCCTGTCATGGATTCTTCCCAGTGGGACAAAGAATTTAGAAGTCACAGATTCCAATATACCGCTAACAATTTGAGCTCACAAGCTAAGACCCTGTCTCAACCTACAACAACATTCATAAAAAGAAACTAAATGCATTAAGGTGACATCATTCTGTAAGTTTGCTACAGCAATTGGGTTTGATTTTAATGGGTAGTGTCCTTTAAAATCAAAGTTCTCTTCATTCAGAACCATGCTGGATTCATGGATGACTTCAAATGTATTACTAATATTCCAGTAGGCATAATTTTTATGCAGTTTTTGAATAACTGTGGTTAAAGTACAACTGAAAATGCATTGTTTCTCATTGTCGGCATTTTCCTACTGGCCTCACTTAGCAGGTTCTTAATGTTTGTATGCATATTCTTTATTCCAGAACAAGTAACATTTCTTACATGAATTTTTATATTTTTTATTTTCTTATATATATTTTCTTCAGGATTTTTGTACACATTTTTTTAGAAAGAATCTTAAGAGTTACCAAGCAACATGTAGATAAACAAATTAGCCTTTTCATTTATTTACTCAGAAGATAACTGTGAATATCCCACTGTAATCACAGATTAGGTCTAGTTAATATGCTATGGTTTTCATTTCATGGTAAAAGTCATTATTACACAAAGGTATTTTTGCTCATTTAAATTTTACTTTTCATGCCTATATTGTTATAACTTTTATTCTGACTGCAGTTTGGGCTTCACTCATTATACCAAAAAATAAATCATACTGGTGTAAGTGCCCTCTTGACACAGACCTAAGGTCCATAACTGTTGTAAAGTATGATGTAATGAATTTTGCTAATAAATATGTCCGAAAAAAACCAAAAGGAATTTTAACCTTTTAAAGCATTGTTCAACATGTAAATTAAGAATTTTGTTGCTTTTTTCAGTTTTCTGAATCTCAGAGTTGTGTTACTTTGGAACAAACCATTTAGTTTTCAAATGCTTTGTGTTTCCTCTGAGATCTCAGAAAAAGGAAGTCACAAGATTGACATTAGAAAAGCAAGTTATTAGCCAAGCACCAGTTGACTCATGCCCGTAATCCTAGCTACTCAGGAGGCAGACATCAGAAGGATCACAGCCAGCCTAGGCAAATAGTTTGTGAGACTCTATCTTAAAAAAAACTCATCACATAAAAGGGCTGATAGAGTGACTCCAGATGTAGGCCCTGAGTTCAAATCCAAACACCTTAAAAAAAGAAAAAGGAAAAGGAAGTTCTTTGAAAGATACACAGTCTGCTAACTCCTGAGGGCAATGTGATTCAGGATTGAGATACAGGCTATTCTGAGCGAGGTGAATTCACACTGAGAGCAAGACCCTTATTGCTGGAAGTCATGTGGCTCTTGACCCAAAACACTCCCTGTACAGAGGTCTAGTAAGAGACATCACCTCCTTTGTTTGAAACCCCCTTTGCTCTCTGCTTTGGGAGGTGCCTGCTAGCTCAGCACTCACAGCATTCTTTTTTCCTTCGCATCCCCACTGTTTATTCCCATTGGCAAAGCGGGTGTGGTCATAATTGCCTTCAAAAACAGAAATAATGAGGGACAAGCACTCTAGTAAGAAATACAGCAAAAACAAAACCAATGGAGGCATATCAAACCTAGAACTCTGTTCACCTCTTCAGGACAGATAGCATCCCTAAAAGAAGACAGCCATCAGTTCTACCCTGGTGAGCCCACATTGTCAATACAGAGAGTAGATTTTTTTTTAACCACACATAATACTCTTTTATCTACAGGATGCAATCCTCTTTATTTTTAATAACAAAACTAAACAGTAAAAAAAGCCTCAGAAGAGACATCAGGCCATTAAAGTCAGATGATTCATGGGGAGTAGTTAACTGAATAAACCCACAGTTAAATGAGAATAGTAGGACTGGATTTCCAGCGTACAAAGCAGAATTAATCACTCTTATTCTGTCTGAATAATACTGCTTACTTCTGGCAAAAATTTTAACCTGAATTTTGTTTTATTTTGTATTTGTGGTTCTTGTCCTATTAAATAGATATCACTCTACCTTGTTTTTCTGAAGAGAAACCAATGGCTTCTACTCTTCCAGGTGAACAGTCTCATTCATGCCAAACTTAGTAAAAGGGTCATCGTTTTTTAAACGCTGTCCAAGGAAGATGTTTTTAGGCTCAAGCCTCAGTTAGCTAATGTTGTCTACATAGACTGAGGGGGCACCTCTTTATCCAAAACCTCCCTACTGCAAAATAAATATTTCAAATCAAGGCTCATTCTCCGCGAGGGAAAAAAAAAAAAAAAACAGTGTGTAACTTCTCAATGCAATCTCTTTTGTTTAAAAAGAAACTATTTTATATCAAAATTACAAAGAAAAAAAATACCACTTCCTTAAAAACACCTACAATTGCATTAGTAAATTATTTCTTTATAATTAACTGGATTATAATTTCTTTTAATTAAATTTCTTTCGGAAAGCTTGGGATGACATGTTTTTCTCCAAATATTGCAATAAAAATGTCCGTTCATATAATCTTGCAATTACTTAGTATTTTTTTCTGTAACAGGTACTTAAAAGTTGTTTTTCCTATAGGATGACTCCTTACTTGGGCCCATGAATTAAATAAAGGCAGAATAAAGGTTTGGCATCCCAGTTTTCATTTGTATCTGTGTCCCTAGCATGAGCCATTCTCTCCTGTAGTCTCTCTCAGTCACCTTGGAATCCAAAGAGGACAGGACTGATAAGTAAACATCCAATGGGGTGAAGATCCACTTTGCTACCCAGTCAGGTAGCAAAGCCTCTAACTATCCAATCCAGAGACAATGAGCTACTTGATCACCTATAACTATTACCTATGAGCACAGGAACACACCTGGGACTGCTTAATAATTAAGCATACTTTTACCCTTGCCCCAATCCTCTTTCCTCTATTTTAATTTTTTTGGGGGACGGGGGCAGTACTGGGGCATGAACTCAGGGCTTTGTGCTTGTGAGGCAGGTGCTCTATGGCTTCAACCACACCTCCAGCTCTTTCTCCTCTATTAAAATCTAAAGCAAATGTTTGAGCTAGGAAGATGGTTGAAATGCTGTCTTGCTTATTTCCACTGTATGCCTATGTTGCATCAATTAAATCTTTCTCTGTTTCTTTACTTGGCATTTTGGGGCAAGTGGCTGGACCTGATAGCCAGACCTGACATGTGAAACTTGGGAGCTTGGGCCTGGAACCTGAAACTCCTGAAACAACTAAAAATGTGAATTTTTACTATTCAAAACTTTCAAGTATGCTCAACATCACCAGTCATGAGGGAAATACAAGTCAAAATGAGATATCACTTCACACTTGTAAAGATGGCTGTTACCAAAAAGTCAAAAGTATACGGATATAGAGAAAAAGGAATTTTAGAACACTGCTGGTGGGAATGTAAATGAGTACAGCCACTATATCACATAGCATGGAAGTTCCTCAAAACGTAAAAACAGAACTACTATATGATCCAGCAACTCCTCTTCAGGATGTGTATCCAAAGGAAATAAAATTGCTGTATGGAAGGCATATTTGTACTCTCTTGTTCATTAAAGCATCCTTCATGACAACCAAGATACAGAAAGAACCTAAGTATCCATCAACACATAAATGAATAAAGAAAATGTGGTGTACACACAGGAATATCATTTAGCCTTAAAAAAGGAGGAAAATTCTGTCATCTGTGATAAATTGAGTGAACCAAAAGGATATTATAGTGGGTGAAATAAACCAGACACAGGAGGGCAAATACTGTGTGATCTCACTTATATATGGCATCTTAATAGGAAGATCAAATTCTCGTACAGAGAAAATGGTGGGTACCAGAGGCTGATAAGTGGGGGAAGGGGGGGATATATTGAGCAAGGGGTAGAAACTCCAGTTATAAGATCGGATGCACAGCACAGTGAGCAATAGATAATTACTAAAGCATTGCATACTTGAATTTTGCTAAAAGAGTAGATCTCAAGTGTTAGTCATCATATACACATCATTCCTGTAAGCTGATGAATTTAGTAATTATCTTGATTGTGATAATCATCTCACAATATATACATGTATCAAAATATCACATTGCATCCTTAAATATATAGTTTTTGTCAATCATACCTCAATAAAGTACTAGGCTGTAAAATGACAAAGAAAACACTGGGAAAGAAGGAAGGGAGGAAGAAGGGAAGAATTAATTTACCAGATAAATTCTTATTCTTCGTAGGAGGGAAAGACTTCTCTGACAGTGATGCAATAACTTTGTAAATAACAATTCTTTCTCCTCCCTCCTTTTTGTGCTGGGGATGGAATTCAGGGCCCCACACATAGAGCTATGAATGTGCTCTATGGAGCTACACACCCAGCCTCTGTGAGCAGTTGTTTCTACTGAGTGGTAAACAGTTCTGCCATCATGAACTGTAGATGGCTGCTCTGCAGAGTGAACTAGTCAATTCTAAAAACATATAAACCTAAAATAATTCCTTAACATTTATAAAGAGAGGTGCCCAAACATGAAAAAATAATCTAGATTGTGAAACAATACTACAGTATATATTTCGCTCATCAAATAAGTCAAATCAGGCATAGCAGAAAGTTTTCATTTGCCTTTCAGATCCTTGACTTCTTGCCTATCAAAGAACAGAGCCTAGAAAGCCTAATTGCCAGCTGGTTCATCCCCTGCCAAGTATGTGTGTCTCTAGCATTAAACTCTGAAGTCATGATTCTTCAGAAAATCCACTGCAAATAGTCACAACTACTCATTAGACATCCTTGATCAGGGACCAGAACGAAACTCTTCTGCATTTAGATTCAATGAACTCAGACTTAGAGTCTGGGACCAAATAGCTTGCAAGGGTAATTTACCTTTGAGCATCACTGCAATCAGAGAAAAATCTCTTGGCACGAGAGATAGGATGTTACACCAAGGACACATGCACACAGACACATCTGAGTTACCTGTTCTTGCTTCTCCAGCCATTTGTCCACCATTGGGTGGCTGGCACTCAGAGATGAGCGAGCACTGTCTCTCTGAAACTGGTGAGGCCAGTTACTGGTATCCCGTGGGAGGCTTCTATAGTTTTCATCTTTCTATTCAAAAAGAAAGGAAAAGGTATCTTGTAAAAAACAGACCTTGCAAATTAATGATACAACTGAATTTTCCTAAAGAAGCAGAAAAATTATTCTACATATTTAAAATATTTTTCCAAGTCTATAAAAAATAGCTAAGTGAGGATATTCTACCCAGAGAAGACTTCTGAAATGCAGTCAGGTGCCAAGAACAGGGAAGTCTAATAACTACAGCAAGAAAGAGGGCCACACACATATGTGGACAATAGACAAAAAACACTTGCTTATTTCACACTGCAGTCTAAGTCAATCTCCTGAGCCAAGTGTGTACACACAAAAAAATAAAAAATATTCCTAGATATCAAGGAAAAATAACAAGACTTTGATTATCTCTCTAGCATGGCATTTTTCCTTTACAAGAAAAATGCCTATCACAATACTTGATACATAATAGAAAAGTAATTATTCAGGTTGGATGAAGTGGTACATGCCTGTAATCCCAGCTACTCAGGAGATGGAGACAGAAGGATCCTGATTTGAGGCCAGCCTGTGCAAAGTTAGCCAGACCTTATCTGAAAAATAAAAGGTGGCAAAACTCAAGGAGTAGACCACTTACCTACCAAGTGCAAAACTTTGAGTTCAAAACCTGGTACCCAGCTAACTGCAAACAAAAGCAAATATAACAAAAAAGTTTACCCTGACATAGCTATGACAAGTGATGTCTTTACATAAATATTAATTAACTGAGTTTTTTAATACTCGCCAGAACTACAAAATGCTACAGGATGTTTCTTTTAAATCATAAATTATTACTTGCTTTGACCTTTTTTGTGGTGTTCTGATGTTTGAACTCAGGGCTTCATGCTTACCAGGCAGGTGCTCTGCCATTTGAGCTACTCCACTAGCCCTTTATTGTGTTGGGTATTCTTGACGTAGGTTCTCACTTTTTGCCTGGGCTGGCCTCAAACTATAATCCTCCTGATCAGGTATCACAATACCTGACTTCAAACTATATTACAAAGCAATAACAATAAAAACAGCATGGTACTGGCACAAAAACAGACATGAAGACCAGTGGAACAGAATAGAGGATCCAGATATGAAGCCACACAACTATGAGCAACTTATCTTTGACAAAGGAGCTAAAAATATACGATGGAGAAATAGCAGCCTCTTCAACAAAAACTGCTGGGAAAACTGGTTAGCAGTCTGCAAAAAACTGAAACTAGATCCATGTATATCACCCTATACCAAGATTAACTCAAAATGGATCAAGGATCTTAATATCAGACCCCAAACTCTTAAGTTGATACAAGAAAGAGTAGGAAATACTCTGGAGTTAGTAGGTATAGGTAAGAACTTTCTCAATGAAACCCCAGCAGCACAGCAACTAAGAGATAGCATAGATAAATGGGACCTCATAAAACTAAAAAGCTTCTGTTCATCAAAAGAAATGGTCTCTAAACTGAAGAGAACAACCACAGAGTGGGAGAAAATATTTGCCAATTATACATCAGACAAAGGACTGATAACCAGAATATACAGGGAACTTAAAAAACTAAATTCTCCCAAAATTAATGAACCAATAAAGAAATGGGCATGTGAACTAAACAGAACTTTCTCAAAAGAAGAAATTCAAATGGCCAGAAAACACATGAAAAAATGCTCACCATCTCTAGCAATAAAGGAAATGCAAATTAAAACCACACTAAGATTCCACCTCACCCCTGTTAGAATAGCCATCATCAGCAACACCACCAACAACAGGTGTTGGCGAGGATGCGGGGAAAAAGGAACCCTTTTACACTGTTGGTGGGAATGTAGACTAGTACAACCACTCTGGAAAAAAATTTGGAGGCTACTTAAAAAGATGGACATCGATCTACCATTTGATCCAGCAATACCACTCTTGGGGATATACCCAAAAGACTGTTACTCCAGAGGCACCTGCACATCCATGTTTATTGCGGCACTATTCACAATAGCCAAGTTATGGAAACAGCCAAGATGTCCCAGCACTGACGAATGGATTAAGAAAATGTGGTATCTATACACAATGGAATTTTATGCAGCCATGAAGAAGAACGAAATGTTATCATTCGCTGGTAAATGGATGGAATTGGAGAACATCATTCTGAGTGAGGTTAGCCTGGCCCAAAAGACCAAAAATCGTATGTTCTCCCTCATATGTGCACATTAGATCAAGGGCAAACACAACAAGGGGATTGGACTATGAGCACATGATAAAAGCGAGAGCACACAAGGGAGGGGTGAGGATAGGTAAGACACCTAAAAAACTAGCTAGCATTTGTTGCCCTTAACGCAGAGAAACTAAAGCAGATACCTTAAAGCAACTGAGGCCAATAGGAAAAGGGGACCAGGAACTAGAGAAAAGGTTAGATCAAAAAGAATTAACCTAGAAGGTAACACCCACACACAGGAAATCAATGTGAGTCAATGCCCTGTATAGCTATCCTTATCTCAACCAGCAAAACCCCTTGTTCCTTCCTATTATTGCTTATACTCTCTCTACAACAAAATTAGAGATAAGGGCAAAATAGTTTCTGCTGGGTATTGAGGGGGGGAGCGGGAGGGGGTGGAGTGGGTGGTAAGGGAGGGGGTGGGGGCAGGGGGGAGAAATGAACCAAGCCTTGTATGCACATATGAATAATAAAAGAAAAATGAAAAAAAAAAAATCCTCCTGATCTCAGCCTCTTGAGTAGGATTATAGGCATGAGCCACTGGCACCTGGCCTTGCTTTGATTTTTGAGCTATAAAACAATTTCAATTTTCTGAAAAGAAATAATAAATCTAGGACAAAGTAGGAAGTCAAATTTTAGTTCAATAACTAAACTGAAATTAATTCTGACAAGAACAAATTTAAAATGTTACCTTCAGTTCAACCTGCTTACATAAGAGTGCCAAGTTAACAGAAATATAATATTCCCCTAACAACTCTGTTAAGAGTAGTCTGGCTATAAACATGAGTTATTCTTAATTCTTCATTCCTTATACTAGAAGAGCACCAAACACTGCAACAAGGAAACACTCCAATAAACAGGTTTCCACAGTATAGACCTTAGCTGCAGAGCAGGACATGGCTTTTTCCTCCTTCATGAGGTCTACCAGAGAAGAAAGCAAGCATGAATTCACAGCCTTAGACCTATGACAATACTGTGACATAGGAAAATAAGAAAAAAAAATCTACAAGTGTTTACCAATAAAAATTTTGACATGATACGTTATGAACTTTAAAGAATCAACTTGCAAAACAATAAAATCATCTTTCAAAGCTCTGTAGCAGTAGGGACTTTCCACAAGGAAAAGTCGGTAAGTTTCTGCTCACTGCAGCTTCAGAAAGCTGTAACGGAACATAATCACATGCAAGAAAAATGCCAATTAGCTCAAGGCTGCAGCTCCATGCGCCTGGTCACAAATTAGGAGTTGACCTTGCTTACAGGCATAAAAATGCTAAGGAGAAAGCATGGCCAAAGTCTAAGGAAAGGAATAGAGCAAATGAAGAAACGAAGACCCACCAGATCTCAAAATACTAAGACACTTTTCTTAAAGCAAGAATTTCAGGACAAAACAAATACTGTGTCATCCCATAGTCCATAAACATACTGACAATAAATTCAAATAAGTCATAAAAAGTGTGACAGAACCTTCAATGTGTCCAAAAACAACAATTGTAAAGGAGGTGAAACCCAAGTACAACTTTTAATGCCAAGGACTGTGGAAACAGATCATAGAATGAACAAAAAACACCATTTAACTCCTAAGAAAATAACTAATTCAAAGATAATCAATGAATGCTACAAATGTTAGGTGAAAAACTGGAAGGCACAGTGATAAAATATCACTTGAAAAGGGAAAATGTGAATGAAGAGATCCAGTGTTACTATTCTCATGCTTCTGGGGTCTGGAATGCAGTCCGTGGCTGGCTCCTTTGCTCCTTCTGAATGCCTATCACTGCTCCTACTCCCATAAATGGTCCTCATGGACTCTGTCTATGGACCACTCACCACCAGCTCCCTGGACACACTCAAAACCCTTCTATCCTGAAAAGCAGGCACCTATCAGGATGCCCAAAGACCCTTTGAACTCAACAGATGGAGAATGAAACTCACGTCCTGTGTCAATACATGACCCTTTCCTTAAATATCCAGCATCATCTTCCTCTCTTTCCTCCCCCTGTAATCTCCAGTTAATTCAATTTCTCTGCCAAGATTTTACTTCTGAATGGACTTGTCCCTCATTGACTCTTAACAGTGGTTCTAGCCCTATCCACTCCAACCCTGCTCTACACCACTGCCTGCTGGAGGACTTTTCTAAAATGTATGTTCACATCATACCTGTAGCAAACACCGAAGGTAGACCACAGGAACTTGCAGTCATGTTCACTGTGCCACACGCCCCCTTTATAATGCTAACTCACAATTTAAATTTTTACAACTGCTATTTCCACTGTTACGGTGAAGCCTGGACAGAGATTTCCACTCACATTTAAAATCAAGCACTTAGCTCAGTGGCCTACACCAATGGGAGTGGCCTTTTCTTGAGGATTTTTCATGTTTCCTATTTCACATGGTTTCAGAATCCTAGAATTTGTGCAGAACTCTCTAGTAAGTTGTTTGAAAAATTGTTAATGGAATATGTTAAAGAGGTATCCAGATAAACTTAAGCTTTCCAGTGAAATGGCATGATAGCTTTTAAGTTTATACTAAAAGATGTGTATCATTGATACATGCTTATTGCAATTTAAGGTCACACCTACAGCATACAAGGTCTGTGGAAAATGTGATTATTTTTAATTGCATCTAAGAAATAGTGTGCTGTTTTTCTATTTAAGTCAATTATGACATGCAATTTATACAACAGGGTAGCACAACATAATTGTATTAAGGGAGATTATGGCTAAACATCAGAGGACCTGTCTTTTTTGCACTGTACCTAATAAATTCTGCAATTTTCTACTTGTACAATCAACCTTGAGGAGTTAGTGGACAAGAAAAATAAAACTGACATTAACCCCTCATAATAATATAGTTACCCCAATACATCGCGAAGTAAACGATGAATCCATATATTAATTCATGTGTAATGATGAGTAAATCACAATAATCTTAAATCATTATTAAGTAAAGAATTTTGAGAATATATTACAATCATTATACAACATACATATTCTTTTGTTGATTGCACCAGCCGGGGCCTGGGATGTTAGTTAGCCATGTTCTTTTACACAGTCTCGCCTTTAGTTTGGGTCCAGGGCAGAGTGTCAGCCTGAGCGGCTGTGGCTCTGTATTTGTGGTGGTAGCGGATCAAGAAAAGTCATATGCCCAATGTATTTTCTCTTTCACAATATGTGCTTAGACGGTCACCATTTTCCACTAAAATATATATAATATGCTCTATTTTCAATTTGAAAATATTTGTTTTAGGGTAATAATTTAAATATGGCAGTCTTAATTATATCATGTAAGACTACATACATACTCATTTGCAGGTCATACTACAATTACAAAGTGAAAATATATATCAAATATATTTCATACCTGTATTTCATAAATTAAAGACAGAAAAACCAACCCCTCAAATTTTACTGCCATTTATATTTTAACAAGTTAGAACTGCATTTGTAGTGATAGAGAATGTGACTTAAAATCTACTTCGTTCCATGATCAAATTAATCCCAAAACTATATACATTAGTAAACATCAAAGCAAAAACAGACACCTTTTCTGTAAACATAAACCCTACCAGTACTCTGTAATCCCAGTACTCAGGAGGCAGAGGCAGGAGGATCATGAGTTCCAGGCCAGCCTGAGCCACACAGCAAAACTATCTCAAAAAAAAAAAAGTGCCAATATTCTAATGACTTCTTAAATAATAAAATCCTAATCATTAAATCTGCTAATGACAAACAATTCATTAAAGTCATTACTTTATCTAAACAACCATATAAGAAAAATGCTATACAGAATTATTTTTTTAAAAAAAATTATAATGCTTACCTTCCACCTAAAAGGCTGCCCCCAAGCAACCACTGAGTTTTGTGCAAGGTGGGGGAAACTTCCATTTGCCAGAAAAAAAACAGATGTTCCTACTGTGATCAGAGATTTTCCTTATCATCTAAAAGTACTGCCATGTCATCAGGTATGAAAAAGTCAACCCTGGCTGGGAAATGCATATTAATTTGCTGCTCCCTGGTAGCAGAATCCTGGTTATGGAGTAAATCTCTTCCAGGACAGGGGAAGTAAGTGTGCTTTCTTTCTCCCCCTCACCTCTCCAGAAGCCAATTTCAATTCAGCAAGAAGAAATCACATAGAACCCACTCAGTGCCTGGGGACAGAAGCTCAGTCCTGGCATGCAAAATAGGGACTCCACAGCTTTATCTCCCAGAAACAGCTATTTAGCTGATGGTCAGATTTCCTGGCAAGCCTGCATACCCTCTGTTGCAAAATTCCAGACTATTTCATGATTATTACAGAAGCAATGGGCATTTCTATGTTAGCAAGGAAGTCTTACTATGTTTCCACTTTACTTCAGTGCAAAAACTCCAAACACCTTTTCAAAAATCATGAGAAATCACACCATATTTTGAAATACAAAACACTCAATGCATATAAATTTCACTTTTGCACCCTCTGTGCATCATATGGTTTCAATATTCCCATATGATGATATGATTTTACATGTGCAACATTTTTTCAGCACTGCAATTTTGGTAAAAGAGAATTCAATTTTGCACTTTATCACTTCTCCAAAAAATGATACACAAAGAACAGAGGAAACTATTTTGGGAATCTCTAACCTGGTGTTATGAGATTGAACTAAAATTAGTAATTATGGTTCAGGATAACTTTTTTCTAAAAAATTATATGAAGCTTGCTAAAATCATCACTCATCATATTTTTGATTCAATGTACCAGACACTTTCCTGTCTTCTAGGTCAGAGTTTATCTTTTGTGCCTCTTGGCAGATACACCAGACTTTGGTATCAATGTCACAACCAAAGCTTACAAGAAAAGAACCATAAAATGATCTGTAAATAAAACTGTTGTGAATGTACCTTTGAGTCACCCACCAAAAAAACAAATGAGAACAAGAGGAGGGAGAAAAAAGAGGAGGGAAGGAGGGAGAAGAGGATGAATATGAAGGCAGAAATGTTTGGCCCTTCATGTGGGTCTGAACCCATTCCATGTCTATTAGGACATTTTAAAATGCTTGGGACAAGGGTTTCAGGTTTCATATTTGGGAATATTTGTATATACATAATGAGAGAACTTGGGGATGGGACACAAGAATAAAAATATGAGTTTCATATACACTTTATACACATAGCATGAAGATAATTTTATAGAAGATTTTAGTAATTTTGCACATGAAACAAAGTTTCATGCTATGGAATTTCCAATCGTGATGTCATGGCCGCACTCAAACACGTTCAGATTATGAATTTATGGATGAGGGATGCTCTGCCTGCCAGGCCTTACACGAGATGCATGGCTATTTGGAAGCACAGTAGTCCCTCATATCTGTAGTTTAGCTTTCTGAGGCTTTAGTTACCCATAGTCAGCCACAGTCCAAAAATGTGAAATAGAAAATTACAGAAATAAACAATTAAGTTTTAAATTGTGCACCATTCTAAGGAGATGATGACAGAGGTGGTGAAATCTTGTGCCCTCTTGCTCTGTCCCAACCAGGAAGCAAATCATATCTTTGTCCAGTAATACACACTGTATATGCCGCCTGCATAATAGTCCCCTAATAGCCATCATAGTGACCAGATCAACTGCCACGGTAGCACAGTGCTTGAGCTCAAGTGATCCTCATTTTACTTAATGATGGCCCCAAAGTACAAAACAGTGAGGCCTGCTATTCAGATAAACCAAAGAGAGGCAGTAAAGTAGTTCCTTTAAGTCAAAAGGTGAAAGTTCTCAACTTAATTAGGAAAGAAAAAAAGCATATGCTGAGGTTGTTATGATCAACAGTAGGAAAGAATCTTCTATACATGAAATCATGAAGAAAGAAAAATAAATTGGTTCCCGTTTTGCAGTTGCACTTCAAACTACAAAAGCTACAGAATAAGTGCTTAGTTAAGATGGAAAAAGCACTAAATTATAGGGTTCAGTACTATCTAAAATTTCAGGCATCCACAGGGAGTCTTGGAATGTATTCCCTGCAGTTAAGCGGGGTGGGGGGGGGGGGGCAAGTGTATAATGAACTTAAAAGACATTATTGGAAATCCATGGTCACTAATATTCTATGTGACATGCCTACTATTGTTGATCTGAAGGCATATGGTTTGTTTCTTTATTATCTGTTATCACTAAGCCAATACTCAGCAGTGAATGAGCTGCACATCTTACTACCTTACTTTTCTTTTCAAGCATAAATTTCCCCCATATTCTTAACAGCTATAAATGAGAGACACGGAGGAGACAAAGGAAAGAATCTGTTTATAGACTTGTTCTAACAAGACAAAAAGGAAACTAAAAATCCATACGTTTTGCTCTGGTTATTTCGGAGGTGAGGTCTCAACTACTTGCACGGGCTGGCCTGGAACCTCAGTCCTTCCAATCTCAACCTCTTAAGTAGCAGGATTACAGGTGTAAGCCACTGGCAGATTTAAATGAATTTTACATTTTGAACAGAAATTAGTAATAAATATTGAAATAATTTACCCAAGTAAATTAAATATCCAAGCAAATTAATAACATACAAAATAAAATTTCCTAGCACATATACATCAAATTTTCACTGGACTTATCTCCTTTGAAAGTTAAAAAGTATCATTCAGAGTTCTGAAAACTCATTCTAGCCTGAAAATCTAAACTGTTGATCTCTACATGTTATACAGACTTTTCCAGTCATTATGACACAGACTCAGTAGCTTCCAGTATATACAATTACATGCAGTTTAGTGAGAAACTCAGGAATTCTGAACATGTACACCAAACATGTCAATGTCGTCACACTAATATATAAGTCCCCATTTGAAAATTACAGCTGTTTGCCAACAATTTCCTTAATAAACCCTTCCAGTTAATACACTGACAAACCAGAAATAACCTTTTAGTTTTAACTCACAATCTATACCTGGTCACCAGCTTGGTCACAATCTTCATATCGGAGAAGAAAAATAACCTTCAAAAAAACTGCATCAGGCTATGAACATACAGGAATCCAATCAGAAAAGGGCTGGTCAAAATCTTTCATGGAGATCCGGGTTGGATGAAAATAAAAAGGTCACAGATCTGTTCGTGGACAGACCAGAGCATCAAAAGGGAAGAGAAAGAGCAGCCAACTCCACCTCATTCAGAGTACCTGTTCAAACCAATTTTCCCCACTGTTCCTAGTCCACTTCAATAACTCAGAATGTCATGAAAAATTTTGAATATGGATGTTTTGTTTTGTTGAGGAGCAAGCCCAGGCCTTGCACATGTTAGGCACGCCCTCCAACTTCTGAGATACATCCCTGGCCCTAGATGCAGAATTTAGAAGTTGGAAGGAATAAGCTAGAGGACATCCAGCTTAACCTTTCACTATCTGAGAATGAAACAGGAATCCAACAAAGTTGTAATAAATGCTTCTGCAGACATCTGGATGACCAGACAGTTCCCATGGCTGTCCTACCCACCTCAGTGCCCAATTTCTAGCTAATTTCTGAGTAATGAAATTTCCCACATCTCCCTCTCAATCTACGCATAACTCACATGGGTAAAAACAGTAGTTTCACAATGAGGTGATGTGCCCACTTCATGACCTCAGATCAGAGGTAAATAATGAACCTTAGACATTTGGTGAAGGTGAATCTACAGCATTTCTTCACTACAGGTCAGTACCATGCACTTTCTATCTCTACTCATTGGAAACAAATTGTTAAATACAGCCAATCTTAAGGAAGAAGAAAATTAAGTTCAAGCTTCCATAAGGGGGAGTATTTTATATATATACACATATATGTGAATTCTTCTGTAAAGAAATGTGTTCCTTCACCCCTGCGTATCTTTTACTCAGTCACCTACTAATATCAGTGTGAACTGCAGGAGAATTACTTTACTTCTTGGGTTATTATTCAATGATATCATTTTGTGTCTGCTAAGCAGTATTAAGCAATGTACAGATAGACGTCAAGAAGAAGGCTGAGTATATCATTTCTCAAAAAGCAATACAACCCCCAAAGATTAGAGAAAGCAAACACAAAAATGGGAGTGAAAAGGAACAGAGACCAGTTATCATAATTGACTATTAGCAGTGACACTAATGAAGCTAAGTACATTTTTATTTAAGACTAGGATAAAGATTAATATAGACCTGGTGAGGTTTTCAAAAATTATGCCAGTGTTAACAATAAATAAATGCTTGGTATTTGTTATACTCATCTTTTTAAAGTTTCTTACTGAAAACGTTAGAGATGAATATGCTAAGGCATGATAAGGTAGTTATGAAATATTTTATGGTTTGAAATAATCAACCAAATAGTTATTTGGCCATGTACAAAATCTATAAATATGCTGGGAGATAGCATACTTGTTAAGAGCACAGAATCTCTTTTTTTTTTTTTTTTGGTGGTACTGAAGTTTGAACTCAGTACTTCACACTTGCTAGGCAGGTCTTCTACTGTTTCCCTTTCCTTCCCTTTCATTCTCCCCTCTCCTTCATTTATTTGGTGCTGAGGATGGAACTCAGAGTCTCAAAAATGGTAGGCAAGCCCTCTACCACTGGGCTATACTCCCAGTCCCAGTAACAACAACAACAACAAAAAGTAGAGAATCTAGGCTCATACTGCAACTTTATCATGTAACAACTGGCTTCCATATGAGGTGAATGATTTGAATTCTTTGAGGCTCCATCTGCTCTCATCAATACAGTGGCAATACAATAGTTATCTATACCTCAGAGGAGACTGAGATATAATGTGCAACACACCAAGTACAGCACAGTGCCTAAGAATAACAAATACTCAAGACAGCATAGCTAGTTTCCATGAAAATATCAAAGTCCCAGAAACAGATGTAGGTTAGAGAGAAGGTAGGTAGTGTTGAATATGGGTAGTGCCTACTGGAAGGTCCACATACTGCTGAAAGCTTGGTCCCCAGGTGACGATACTGGTGGCAACCTCTAAGAAGTAAATCATAGGTGCTCTTGAGGCCCTGATGGCATGGCTTACAGGGCATTGCGGGATCTGGCCCCTTCCTGTTTCCTTCTTTATGGGAGTTTGCTCCACCACACACTCCAGCCATGATGCTCACTGGATGCTCTCTTACATGATTCTCAAAGTCATGGGATCACCTGATTTATACTGGAACCAAGAAATAGGAGCCAAAATAAACCTTTGCTCTTTGGAAGTTAACCACAGATGTTTCATTATAGCAACTTGAAGCTACTAATACAAAAAGGAAAACATTTCTACCCCCAAGCTGCAAAAACCTTTGATTAGAATGCATTTTTCCAAGGGCAGTCAAGAACTAGATGGCACTGGGAGTACATGCAAATTAAAACTAAGGATGCTCAAAGCTGGCATGGCTAGAATGCAAACTCCAGTAGCTCCAGACCCCAGCAATTCCAACTGATACTTTTCTTGTTAATCACAGGACCTGAAGTGGCTGGATCTAACTTCCCAACTGAAAATAGGTAAGTTTATAAACTAAATGATCAAAAATTACAAAAACCAATTAAAAAAGAGGAGAGGAGATCAAAATATTTTAAGTGGATAAAGACTTTGTGAAGTTTTGATCAATATAATGTAGTCAGTGTTGTTTCTTGATCCTCACCTACAAAAAAAACAGGTGTAGCATATTTCTTTCTCCCTACTATATGTAACTATAAGGGTGCTCAATAAAGATTCTGATATTATTTTGAATTTATATTCCTGGAATGGTTTAGGAACTCTAAAAATATCACATCCAGGCTCAAATAAAAATTTCTCAATATCCCCATATGATTTTATAAGTGAGCACAAATTACAATATTTAAAGCATATGAAGGTAGATTATATTCCTAAATGTGACACAGAAATAGATAAGACAAGGTCATTCACTGTGCAGACTAGGTAGGCTTGGCACCTCAAGTGGGCTTATTGTAGTAATGATTATAACCATCACTGCCTGAAAGGTCTTTTAATATGCAAAACAGAACGGTGAGATTTGCAGTTTTAGAGTTCTTTAACAGGAAATACAGATGCTGTAGCAAAGGAGTCTCAGATCTGGGTCTCAGCTGGATCTCCCTTGAAGCAACTACTGAAGAAAATTAAACACAGCTACCAGTCTGTCACAGAGGAGCGTGGCTCTGAAGAACGATCTCAGCTCACCCTTTGGGGCTTTGGATGCTTACTGTAAACATAGCTGGCAGCTATGCTGGGCATGCGAATAGCTGAAAGACGAGGAATTATTTCTCAATAGACAGCTGATGGATGATACTGGTAGTTTCAGAATTAACAATATGACAACTGGCCTTACACATCTGCTTCTCACAAGACAGAGACCAGAAAACTAAAGGGTTTTTTAGAGGAATGAGGGAGCAGAGAGGTCAATGTAGAACAACACTTCATAATATAAATAAATAAATAAATACATAAATAAATAAATAAATAAATAAGCAAAAAGGCTATTTAAAAGAAACATGCACAAGGGTTCAACATAAATTATTCATCTACTATGAGTATATGTTACATATTTTACAGTTAATGTAAAAATGTTCTCACTTTCAAGAAAATGGGGGAAAGGTTTTAGAAAACAGGTAGTAGGCATGTTCTAGAGGTGCCAGTGTCTGCATTAGTGTTGGTGACCTGATAGGTGACATTGGGAAAAGCACATCTTGGCCATATGTTTTCAAATACACATTTAACTAATAAGGAGGGCATTGGGTGGTGGGAAATAGGCACAAAGGAACAGCAGACAGAAACACTATCACAGCTTCTACCTAGAAGCACTATTGCAGGGTCAGGTGCAGTGACACACACCTGTAATCCCAGTCACTCAAGAAGTAGAGATCAGCTTTAGTTTCTCTGCTACTATTTAACACAGAGAAACTAAAGCAGATACCTTAAAAGCAACTGAGGCCAATAGGAAAAGGGGACCAGGAACTAGAGAAAAGGTTAGATCAAAAAGAATTAACCTAGAAGGTAAAACACACACACAGGAAATTAATGTGAGTCAACTCCCTGTTTGGCTATCCTTATCTCAACCAGCAGAAACACTTGTTCCTTCCTATTATTACTTATACTCTCTCTTCAACAAAATTAGAGATAAGGGCAAAATAGTTTCTGCTGGGTATTGAGGGGGTGCGGGGGAGAGGGAGGGGGTGGAGTGAGTGGTAAGGAAGGGGGTGGGGGCAGGGGGGAGAAATAATCGAGGCCTTGTATGCACATATGAATAATAAAACAATTTAAAAAATTAAAAAAAAAAAAAAGAAGTAGAGATCAAGATGAACTCTGTTCTAGGCCAGCCAAGACAAAAAATTAGTGAGACTCCCCCCAACCCACCCCCAACTCACTGGGCATAGTGCTATGGTTTTGAATGCCTGCGATCCCAGCTCTGCTGCAGATATAGGTAGGAGGAGCCAGCCCTGGGCAAGCAAAAAAAAAAAAAAACACAAGACCCTATCTAAGAAATAACTAAAGCAAAAAGGTCTGGGATGTGGTTCAAGAGGCTGCCTAGAAAGCAGGCCCTGAGTTCAACCCTGAAGGCCCTGAGTTAAATCCCCAGTACCACCAAAAAACAAAATAATTCTATCTTTGCATTGAAATAGGAAGTTCCAATATTTCAATAAGACATTTAAAAAAAAAACATTCTAAATAAGCTCATTTTAATGGGCTTTCATTTGAAAATGAGGAACTCATGCAATCCAAACACATGGTTTACTGGGCTACGATTTTAAAATACAGCCTAAAAAGAAGACACATCAAGATAGCCTTTATACTCCTATCTGCCCCTGGGCATCCGGTTTTTGTTTGCTCAATTTTGAAAAAGGGTCTTGCTATACAGCCAAGACTAGTCTAGAAGTCAAAGATCCTCCTGCCTCTGCCTACCAAGTGCTGGTATCACAGGTGTTCACCACCATGCCCAGTTCCTATTTATGCTCTCTTAAATGGGCAAGTACATTTTTTCCATTTCAATTAAATCTAAGATAATCACAAAGATTGAGCCCTGGAATCAAGAGTTAAAGAAATACACACACACATACACACACATTTCCTGGATTGCTTTAGGTAAAGCAATCTGTTGGTATGAGTATGTTTAGTATCTTAGAAGTCCACAGGTAATCGTAATGCACCCTCAAGCAAAACCATTTAGGATGTTTTCTTTTAAGGATGACAGTAACTTCTGGAACTCAGAAACAAGCTCAGTTTCATCTTTCTTTTTTCATAATTCACCTCCTAAGCCCACCTCAACCTGTCTAGCTCCTCTCACAGTGCTATATATATCACAAGTACTTCATACTTGGTTGTTCATGAATTTATATGAAACAATTACCAATGACTTTTTAAAATGTTCAGCTCCATGATCAAATAAATCTACTCCAAGAATCTAGTCTAAGAAAATAATGAGAGATGTCAACATCAATTGATATATAAGGATATTCTCTGAAGGGCAATTTAAAAGGTTACTTATAAGAGCAAACAAAATTGGCAAAAATATAAATGTCAAACAACAGAAAACCCACCAAAAAAAAAAAAATAAGCACCATCTCTAAAAAGCTCAGCACACAATAGAACACTCTGTAAACTGTCAATACTTATGAGACATAAGAAAATTCTCTGAGTACCACACAAATAAGGAAGATTGGCTGAGTCCCACTAGCAGTAAGGACAGCCTGCATCTGTATGAACACATATGCAGAGCTATGCTTCCCAGAAGTCCTGAACATCACTCCTGTTCAAGATTGCAAATGATCTGTCTGCTTCATCAGAGCTTCATTACTTCATAAGGGAGAAGTATAGGCATAATTAAGTTATCAGAGGGGAAAAAAAAAAAAAACTAGAGTACCTTAAAATATACTCCAAGAAATGCTTATAAAAATAGTTTTCTAGACAGTGGTAGAATGCATATGCAAAGGCTGGGGTTCCATCCCCAATACTGCAAAAAATTTTGAAGAAAGAACTAACATTTCTAATAAAAAGGAAAGAGAGATAAGAGGCATAATTAAGAAAGCACCCCTTCCAAAAGGGTGAGTATATCAGGAGGAACTAGAAAGAAACCACACATGCCAAGAAGCTAAATAAAGCAGAAATAAGAACCCAAGGGGTAAGAAGCATTCCAAGATCTCTTTGAGAAATTTTAAAAAAGCAAAAAAGCTAATGATACCAAGGTGACATGTTTTCATTATCACTTTCTTCCCCTTTCCCTAATCAAGTAAGAATGTCTCTCGGAAACATGTCAACACACAGTTTTTAGTGCGAAATCTACCTATTTTTAATACTTTTTTAGTGGGTAGGGGGTGTGTAACTCAGAAAAAGAACACCTGTCATTATTTAGGGAAAGGAACAATGTCTTATGAGAACTGCACAGTGAAAACAGTACAGTCCTTATCCTTGGACTTCCCAGCAGGCATATTCTGCCAAGCACCTCATTACAACTTTTTTGACAGGACAAATCAAAGGCTCCCCACCTACCTGTTGGCCTCTTTAGTCACAGTGACACAGACTGAGTAAGGACGACTAAAGGGGTGGGAAAGTGACTTGAGTATTCACACTGACTAAAATAGTCCTTCCCAAGATGAAATATTAACCACATATGAAATCTCAAATGAAAATACAGCTTCAAGCAAGATACATACCACACAAGGAATGAACAAAATGTTCTCTAAAACAGAGGAAAGGGCAGTCAGTCGCGAAATGCTGCAAGCAGTAATGAGCAACATCCCAAAGATCTTTAAAAAAAAGGAAGACTCTCATCCCCTCCATATCTCGCCTGCCAATAAAAGTATAAACATTTTTTAAAAGGCAGATGCCCACAGAACCCTTGACTCTCCAAGTTCAAGGTTGGCTTAGCCTCATCAAAGTTTGTGTGCATTTCCTTAAGCCTCCTAGTGGAATGAGTTATTATCAGTTTGAAGTAGCAAGACTGCACTTCCTATCTGGAGTATTGAACCACTGGAGGGAGTTCAGCATGGTTCTGTTCAAGCATATCAGGTTGGAACATCCTTGCTAGAAACAAAAGATTTTAATTGATTAGTAGCACTATTCTAAAACTACTTGCTTTCTTATGCAATCTGAAAGAACAGAAGCCAAATATGAAGATGAGTTGTCCAAGGACTGAATGCTTAACTAACTTATGTCCATGTTTTTATAAAGAACACCTGACCTACTACAAATTGATAAGCATTAACAAATTCTTAAAATTGCCTGGCAAAGGTAAGCTCTCATGGGCTAAAAAGAAATAAATATATTTACTGCTTTGCACTCAATCAACAAGTATGCTTTCTTCCAGCCTCCTTTCTGACTATTGAAAAGATGGAAAGTTTTTTATAACTGAAAATATGGTATCATATATGACAAATCTCTTACACTAAAATACAAATAGCATACAATTTAGATAAGATTAACAGATTAGTATTTGAAAGGTTAAGCAAAAGAAAATTCAAAGGTCATTACACATTACACTCTCTGTGTGTTTGTGAATATGATTTCACCCAGAAAGATATGTGTAGACCAAAGGAAAGTGTGGCATCCGGCTATATGAAATACTACTGCATATAGCGAAAAAGCTTACTGAATATGTAACAATTTCTAAGACAAATATTATCAGTGTCTCACAACACTGATATTTAAATGGAAATAGTGTAAATATCCTACAATGGGAGGAAGATAAATCAACTACAGTACACCTGACAATGGAAAATTTAACATTCCCTAAAAATATTTTCTATAAAATTCACAAATGTGGAGATGCGAAAACAGAAATAATCAGGATGTAAATATACGGATATAGCACAACTCCCAGTGTCTTCACTAACAATTTAATACTGGCTTGCTGCTTGGATTTGAAGTTATGGATACTTTTATTTTGCTCAACTCATTTTCCCAGTGTTTCTTGATGACAGACATGTTATTTAAAGCAAGGCCAGTGAGGTGTGTGTGGTCCACTGGCAGTGAGCACCTCACTCCCTGTGCATGCCCTCCTTTACTTCCAGGCTGGGCTCCAGACCCTCCCAACACATACTCACAGGACAGAGTCTGCGCACAAACAATACTCGCCTCTTCACATTGATTCATACCACTACATGAGATTTTTATGGGCACTAATGAGAGAGGATTTCCTTGGGGTAAAGCCATGTAACATTTCAGGGTTCAATGTCCAGCTTCCCAGGTGAGGAAAGACACAGTGAACACACCTGGAGTGAGCATGCTGGTGTCCAATGAATAGACTCCTGTTGCTCCCTCCTGTGACAGAGGCAGGCCAGATGTGTGCCACTATACAGTTTTCAAAACGCTTCAGGCCCAGGCTCAGACATGCTGTATGAGCACTTCCAATGATGTCATGCGAAAAAAATGCTACATACTAAGTCCTTTCATGTTTGAAATGTATTTTATAGTAAAACCAGTTCTGTTTGCTGAGACTGCAGCTGAATCACACCCTCAAGATGTTGAATGACTTAAAAAGAAAGCCCTGGTTACATTAATGCCTTTTCTGACCTGCATCCTTCAACTGATGAAACTCTTTGAAAGTTCTTTTTTTAAAACTGCATCCTTGACTTGCTTATACACTTGTGAATTCCCACATAAAGTTAGATCTATTCTAAACATAAGTTAAATGTCATGAGGCCTTTTCATGAGCTAGATTCAGCTTCACTGGATAGTACACTAAATAATAAAGTTTCAAGCTGATCTTAATGAGAAGATAGCTCAATGTGGTTCCTCATAGAATGTATAATAATGAAATATTTCAGAAACTAAAGTACACTCTATTTTTTCTTATAGATTCTTGTCGATTTTGACATTATTTATTACTATTACTATTAGTATTACTATTGTTTTTGCAGTACTGGAGAACAAACCTAGAGTCTTGTGCAAGCTAGACCAGTCTGTACCTTGAGTTACATTCCTATCCTGGTCCTTCTAAATTTAAACTTATGTATCCTTATGTGCATTTTTTACTTGAACTATACAGACAGGAATTTGTTGAAATGCAAAACAAAGCTAACAGGAAATTTTAACAGGCATTTTTACATAGATGAAAAGCACAAATCAAGATAATCTCAAACTACATCCATTTTGATACTAATGTGATTACACTGTTTCATATTTCTCATTACATACTGTGCTGAATTTCTGGCTACATTGAAAATGTTTAATGATTCATTGACAGATGTTTATTGAGCATTTATTCTACAGATTCAGCAGTGAAAATGGCAAACACATAGCTCATTGGGTAAAGGCTGGAGGTATGGTGGAATAGGGAGATAGGGGTTCTATAGGAGGAGATAACAAACAGCATTAACAAGTGGATTTTTGAAAATAGACTACAGAGACTTATGCTTATTTATTTGGACTAAATAAATTAAATCAAGAACTAAAATTAATTAGGTCAAGAAAGCAAACCATATTAAGACTAGATGGCACACTTCCAGTTTGAAGGGAAACTTACAGGGGATTAAAAAATATCAATCGGACAGTAAGAATAAAGTATCATGCTTAAAGTTCTTTAACCTGTAAGTTGTTTAATGCACCTCCTCTGGTAACATGGATCATTGTGCATGTCTAAATTATCCCTGTAAGGACATACAGAAAGCAAATGAAGGAGTTGCCTATGAATAGAAATGGAGGGGACAAGGAGACAAAATGGGAAGGGGACTTCATAGGGAACACATTTCATGTTGGGGGTTTTCCTTTTGGAGGGCCACAGGCTCAGTGACAGAGCACTTGACTAGCAATGTTTGAGCCTTGGCTTCCATCCCAAGGGCCAGGGGGTTAAAAAAAAAAAAAAAGAGTATTTCCTTTTTAAAAATACAAATATATTACCAATTCAAAACATGAATATATAGATAAATGCTCACCATAAGTAACACTGAAATTTATCAGAAAACTCAAGCATGATGTAAAACAGGAGGTTATCTGAAATTTGCTGTGAAAGTCAGTGATGTACACACTCAGGACCACAATGAGGCTGTCCTAGAAGAGCATGGGCCACCTAACGGGGACACTCATCACTGACACTGAGGAGAGGAGATGCAGACACAAGTGGAGGAGGTTACCTTCCTGTCACAAGCTTTGGGGCTACCAGCAGTATTCTGCTTGAGGAAGCCAGCTGTTGTTGACCAACGGGTGGGGTTTTTCCTTGAGGGCTCTTCAGATGAAAAATTATTATCGCTGACAGAAGTTGAGAGACCAAGTAAAGCTGGATCACTACTTCGACGAACATGAAGAGGCATATCTATAAACACAAAGAAAACACTGGGTTTAAAAATTAGACAGTAAAGTCTGAAAACCATATGTCGGAACACATACAATTAAAGCCCACGAATTACAGAATACAATAACACTTGTTTAAAAAAGTCAGTGGGATGGCATTCTAAATACAAATTCCACTGATTACTTTAAAACACTTCTGGTTAACAAGACATGGTGAGGTATCTGGCTCTGAAGATTGTCTGGGCTGGTATATAGGCTTCTCTACCTGCTTTCTGTGTGGCATCAAGTCAAGTTACTTACCTGTCCTCTGCCTCTAGTCCCTTCCTACTGGACTAACAATAAAATGATACCCTCTTTCATGAGGGTATTATGAGGACTAAAGAGACAACAGTGTCCAGCACACAGTGTATACTCAACAGAGCAACAACAATAATCATTACTGCTTTAATACTCCAGTATTCCAAATTAAGCTATCACATACGTTATAAAAGCTAAATAATAAATCCAGCAACTATACACATTTCATCTAATTTTGTATCTAATGAATTAAAAATACAAACCTAAACAATGCTTGATGCTTGTCTAGTCAATTAAAAGAATTTTCTTGAACATCCAGGATACCAAAATAAGCTATCATACATGTTATAAAAGATAAATAACAAATTAACCAAATACACACATTTATTTCATCTAACTTTTTATCTAATGAACTAAAAATATACACTCTAGACACTGCTTGTCTAGTTAAGTAAAAGAATTTTCTTGAACAGAATGCTTCTTTTATTTGATAAAGTATTATTAGAAAGTGTAGAGTACAAAAATATTTATTTTGTTTAAGACAATCTTAAAATGACTATGTGAACACACAGGTGGGTTTTGCCATATACTCAGACACAATTATGTGAAAGAGAATTTAGCAACTGTCATCATACAGAAGAGTTTGCTTGTAACTGCTGTAACAAAGTCAGTAACAAATTCAGGCAAACACTTGTGTTAGTACCACTGGGAACATCTTGGCAGACAGGATCACTGTGACAGCAGAGGAGAAACAGAACTATAAAAAAGCAGAGAGAAGAATAAAAGCGTATGAGTTTGTAACTGGCAAAGTCAGAACCAGAATCCCCACTCACCAGCTGAAATCACTCAGAAACATAAGCAGAAGACACAAAATTTTGGATGAAGTTATGTGTAGAAAAATCTGTTTTCGTATGTTCTTGCACATATGCGGACTTTACATCTAGGGTAAATGCAGCAATGTAGTTGGACTTGAACACATGACAAGGAGAGAGAGCACATACGGGTGACATAGAATTAGGTAGAAAACCCAAAACATGGAAGCATTTGATGTCCCCACTCCAGAGGAACTAATACAGAAACCTTAAAGTGACAGAGGTTATCATGAGAAGAGGATCAGTAACCAGTGTAAAGATCAGTTAGAGATGAATCAACATGGGTCATAACATGTGTACACGAAAGCAATGGTAGGAATATTTCTGTATAGCTATCCTTAACTCAACTAGCAAAAACACTTTGTCTTCCTTATTATGCTTGTGTCTTTTCTTCAACAAAACTAGTGATACAGGCAGAACAGGACCTGCCTGGAACTAAGGGGGGAAATGGGGGGGGGAGGGGGAGAAATGACCCAAACAATGTATGCACATGTGAATAAATGAATAATAAAAAAAAAGAAAAATCTGTTTTCAAAAAACAAGGATACAAGACTTTATGTTAAAAAACAACTCTAGCCCAATAGTTTAAACCATGAAGCAATAAACTTATCCTTTACTCTAGAAGAAGTAATTTGGAGAAATGGAGGCATGGGTCAATGGTGTGGACACAACAATCCGTGAGGATGCTGAAGACAGTCTGTTCACATAACTGCTGGATACATTTGAACCACCATCAATCCAATAAGTATCCAAATTAGAAATGATCAGAAAAAACAGAAGTATATGAATCACAGTAATACTACTGCATTTAACATTTGCTCTACATCAGAGGATTTGGTAACAAAACTACACCTGAAGCAGCATTATCAGAGAAGGGAAAATGCTCGTCATTTCATTTATTGCTGGTTATCTTAATTTGCTAGGAGAAACACATACACGAAAATTACAGAGGATCATTTCTGGTTTTATAAGTGTATGTAAATACCTGTGACAGCCATCACTGCTTATTCTTTGCAAAAACAAATAAACAAAAACAGCCAGTAAGAACTACATAGTCACTCACAACTATACACATTTATGTGTTGTTAATATTTCCAAGTTCTTGTTACAAGGAAAGTTCTCTTTCAGAAGGCAACAAGTTATTCCCAGAATCTTTAAATGAAAACTGTAACCAAATAGGTGGGGGAGGTACAGAACTAAAATACTCTAGACAATTACAGTAATGTTACTTAGATGTGTGTTCTGTCGATTTCCAATGACAGGGTAGTTAGTTATTCGGTCATTAAGCAATTATGCACACCCATCTTCCACCCCTATCCTCTTCCCCACCCCTTAGTTTTAAGTCTCAAAGATATACTATTAGCTCACAGGAGAAGGTCTTTAAAAATTGTGCAGCCATAAGAATCAAAGGAGTACCCACAACCTATAGTAAAATATACTTTTATGTGTATTCAATTCCAAACTAAATTCAGGAGCTATATAATTTCATTGAATTGGCTCAGCCACACAAAACAACTTACTCCAATTTGTGTTTGTAAACTTCCTCCAGAGAATACATTGCATACGTGATTTCGATTAGACAAATAATTAGGACCATTATCTTTTGACTAGATGAGAGCACTGTGCTAATCTATTAGTCTAACACAGATAAAAATAATTTGCATTTTATCTCTCTATGCATCTGTAACTCTCTAAGAAACCTAACTGTGGGGCTTAGAGACAGGGAGGCTGCAGACTGTGTGGGTTGTCTCTGCCAGGGGGCTGCAGGGCACACAGCCAGGACAGCATCTACACAAACTGCATTGTGATGGCTGCCCCACAGCCCTTCCTGTGAGTGCTTCACACATTCAACCATGTTTTAATTTTAATGAAATTGATTACAAAGATTAATATAAATATAATCTGGGTCTTTTCATGGCACTGCCTGCTAACCGAATACCCCCCATATAATTCCAGGCCTCACTTTTATCTCTGTGCCCATTGTCAAATTCAAGAGGGTGTCCTAGAGTTGCTTGCCAGGTTGAGGAGAAGGGCACAAAACTCAATGGAAGAAGTACACGGTGAGTTCTCAAAGGAGGAATGACAAGTGACATCTTAATGATGCTGAAATGCAGGTCTCCTCACAGTTTGAAGGGCTGTAGGAACACGGTCATCATAGTTCAGAAAAGCAGCCTAATCTGGTCCAAATGAAAAGACCCAATATAACATTACCTGGAGTAAGCCAGGTGCACAAAGACATATAGCACACGATCTCATTCTCAGGGGCAAGCTTTGTAAGCTGGCCTCACAGAAGCAGAAAACAGAAGAGTAGGCACTAGAGGCTGGTGACTGGACGGGGGAAGGACTAGAGGTGGGTGAGTGAATACAGATAAATGACAGAATAAGTTCTAGTGTTTTATAGTACAGTAGGGAGGCTACCTTTAACAATTATTTAATATGCATTTCAAAATAGCTAAAACAAAGGATTTTGAATATTTGCAATACAAAGAAATGTTGCTTAAATGTTTAAGAAAATGGACATGCTTATTACCCATTACATGTTCTATACAAATATCACTATGTACTGTATGCATAAGGAAACATCACACTCTACTCCATAAATATGTCCAATTACTTTGTGTGGATTGAATATGTTAAAGAGAGAGAGAGACTAAGACCCTAGGGTGACTCTATATTCATACTGCCAAAGAGTTAGAGTCAGCAAGGCGTCATTATCTCTCACAATGATGCTGCTGCCCACTTGGATGCAGATTGCTTTATAATTTCTTCCTGGTTTTGTGGTTTCATGAAAATTATAAGCCATTATTATCCAGCTCACAAATGCACACATACTAGTAACAATGTATTAAAGCCAATAACTTAACTTGGAGGACTTCGATTTTTTTCCCCCTGTGGTACTGGGGCCTGAATTCAGGGCTTTTACCTTGAGTCACTCCACCAGCCCAATTTTTTGTGATAAGGTTTTTCAAGACAGGGTCTCACAAACTATTTCCCCAGGGTGGCTTCAAACTGTGATCCTCCTAATCTCTGCCACCGGAGTAGCTTGGATTACAGGTGTGAGCCACTGGTGCCTGGCTGGAAGTATTTTTTAAAATATGGATCTCTGCATTAGTCACAACAGAAAAACATGGGACTCACATCACAGATGAGTAAGATGGGGGCTCAGAATGAGGACAAGAGGAGCCTAGAGCCACAGAACAATTTCCCAGTTGAGATGTGAGGCTCTAGGCCAGTGTTCAGTCACTATCCAAACCAGGAAATTTAATTATTCAGCAATATATTAGTAGACAAATTCCTTTTTTTAAATTTATATTCGTTTATTCACATGTGCATACATTGTTTGGGTCATTGCTCGCCCCTATCCCCCATCCACTCCCTTTCTCCCCCCACCCCCCTCACTTCCAGGCAGAATCTGTTCTGCCCTTATCTCTAATTTTGTTGGAGAGAAAACAAAAGCAATAATAAGAGAGACAAAGCGTTTTTGCTGGTTGAGGTAAAATGTACCAATGTGTTACATCCCAAGTTAATTCATCTCTTACTGACTTTTTCACTAGTTCCTGATCCCCTTCCCATGTTGGGGTCTGTCACTTTAAGGTTTCTGTATTAGTTCCTCTAATAGTAGAGACATCAAATACTTTCATGTTTTGGGTTTCTTACCTATCCCCATGCTTCCCATGAGTGCTTATCCCTTATAATGTGCTCCAAATCCAACCACATTGCTGTATTTGCCCTAGATCTAAAGTCTGCATATGAGGGAGAACATATGATTTTTGGTCTTCTGAGCCTGGCTAACCTCACTGAAGATGATGTTCTCCAGTTCCATCCATTTACTTGCAAATGATAAGATTTCATTCTTCTTCACGGCTGAGTAAAATTCCAGTGTGTATAAATACCACATTTTCTTAATCCATTTGTTAATAGTGGGGCATCTTGGCTGTTTCCATAACTTGGCTATTGTGAATAGTGCTGCATATAAAAATGGGTGTGCAGATGCCTCTGGAGTAACCTGTGTCACATTCCTTTGGGTATATCCCTAACAGTGGGATTGCTGGATCATACAGCAGATCTATGTTTAGATTTTTAAGAAGACAAATTCCATTTCTGGCTACCTATGGATATAAATGTTAGCCTCAGATTTATAAAAGGGAAGAATTTTGTTGTTTTCAAAGCAGAATTATATGCACTGATTTAACTCATAGCATCATTTCACTTTGGGGAGTGGAAGAAACAGTACATTAATTATAAACATAGATTGTAACAATAGGCATGCATATTTCAGAAATAGTAACAAGCTATCAGGCTAAATGGAGGACATACATGTATGATATAAGGTAATAAAGCATGCCAGAAAGGCACAGGCCTAGAACCGTAGTTCTCAAACTTTATCTCGGGACCTGATCACATGCTAAAAATTGAAGACCTCAAAGAGCTTTTGTTTATGTAGGTCACTGCTAGTGTTATTTACCACTTAATAAGTGAAAATGAAAAAATATTAAATATTTATGGATTCATTCTTTTTTTTTAAACTAATAATAATAAACCCATTACATGCTAACATAAACAACATGAGTTTGTAAAAACTATTTTACAGAAAAACAAAGCATATTTAATGGGAAGAGAGCCACTGTTTTACATTTTGCTTAATAAAAGACATCTGGAGTCTTCTATCTGTTTTTGCATTCAATCTGCTACAACATGATAAAGTATACGAGGAAAAATAAACTTCACAAATATGTAGCTGGAAGAAGGAATAACATTTTAATATTCTATCAAGATAACTGTGAATATTCTTCTTTGATAGCAAAACTTGACAAATGGGAGTTTCTCAAAGGTCAGCTACAATATGGACATGAACTTTTGTTACATTAAATCTACTTGACAATCTCACACACTGAATGGATCTTCTACCCACAAAAACTCTATAACATTAGTCATCTGGAAAATATTAGTTATTGAGTAATGCCAATCGTACAAATGTTGACACATTTTTTCCTATCAGGAAATCACATATGTTAATATCTCTACCAATCTCATCAGAAAAGTGTTATGTACTGGGAAGCTGTCATGTTCATAGTAGGATGTAAGTTTCTACAATCTACTTTTCACTAGAAAGTTTGAATTTTATCTTTGGCAACAAATACTGTCAGCTGTTGGCCTTGTTTGACAGGCTCACATCATTCATGTGCTAGAAACTCGGCCAGGCACCCTACTCTGAATAACCAGTCTTTCTGTTCTTCTCTCAATAACCAGTCTTTTCTGTTCCATGAAAAAAATGGCTACTTCAGTGTGCAACTCAAAACATCACACACAAGTTTTTGAAGATGGCCACTGATCTTCCCAGGCAACTTCTACCTACCTCCCATTTGTCACAGAAAATGTTGAACTCTGTGTGCTCAGTGTCAAGTTTAAACTGTTGTTTCCATTGTTTCACCCAGACAGTGGAAGAGCATGCTTTTCCATAAACTGTGCATGTGTAGGGTGACAAATACATTTGCAGACACTGTCTTGATTTGTGCCAAGTACCTACATATTACCCCCGCGGCCTGGGCACCACAGATGCAGATGGAAAGCCAGGCGACGACAGAGCAGGTTCCCTAGGCCTCAGGACAGAGCTCCAAACTGCTCACAAACTAGGCAAACACTCTAAAGCTGAGCCACACCCCCACCCTCCAGAATAATTTTAATAATGCCTTGAAAATAGTTTTGTCCTCATGGTCTCCATGAAATGGTATCAGTGACTCCTAAAGGAGCAACAGGCCACATGCTAAGATCACTGGCCTAAACTTCTGACCCTGGATGTAGGTTCATTTCCTAGGGCCTTAGTCTCTACTTTTAGGGCCTCTAAAATCACTGATGGGTTTAGAAGATTCCTTGAATGCTAAAAGCATGTGCTTCCACATACACGCCTCACCAGTGACCATCCACCAAACTTTATCCTAACAGAACAAATAACAATTTATGAATACATTAAGAAAAGTATAAAAGCATCTCAAGGCATTATCAGATGCCATTATCAGATGCCTCTAAGAAGGTTAAAGTATTACAAGCGCAGAAGCATGAAAATAAATAAGAGCTGTAAGGAATGATACACAAGCAGCCACAAATGACAAAGGTCTTCTGAGGAGTTGAATGTAAGATTATTATAAACATACAGCCTTATCCACAAAATAAATCATGAATACAACTGCCTGATTCACTGAGAGGTTTCCTACCTCTCACCATCCAACAAAATATAATACTGCATAGAGAATGCAATTTTGCCTTGGCCTCAGAGGGATAAAATACAAATATAATGTCTTCTCTTATGATTTGCTGGATGATTCTGTTGCCCATGGCCTCCTTCAGCATTACTAATAATCTGATGTAATTTGTGTCCGTTACAGTAATTAGAAATAATAGGATCTTCTTGTCAGAGGTAATTTGGTCATTATATTATTGAAATTTCTCAGCCCCAATTTTAGGAAAATTGATGCATTTAAAAATACCATAATAAAACTTTCTAACCTTATAATCTTCTGATTCATTTACTATGTAGATGTTCAAAGTATATCCTCTGAAATATGAAAAAGAAAATTCAAAGAGAAGTATCTTCAATAATTAAGCTGCTGGATGAAGCACAGAGGGACCCGTGCGATGTCACTGGGCTGGGACAACGTGCAGGCTGTTTGATGTCCTCACTGCTTTGAAGAGTGGATAAAACAGCAATGAAGACTCATCACAACATTTGAAATCCTCTGTGGCACTAATGCACTGTAAATATTGATTTGTCTTTCTAGATAACATGCTTTTTAAATAAGTGGAAGAAAGGGTAAATCAAATAATGAATTAGAGCAAATACTAAAAAGCAGATATATATGATTTAAACTGTAAAGTATCCCAAACTGTAAAATATCCCAAGCCAACTCCTCATCAATGTGCCCGATGTTGCTTCTCCTCCATTCTTCAAGTGATCTTTAAATTATTTAACCACTCAAGACAATGAATAAACCTTTTCCAAGAAGACAGGCATAAGCTGTCAAGGTACTTAATCAAACCTAAAAAAAAAATGCAGTTACATGTGTTCTAACAAAAGTTATGATGCAAACAGCATAATTACTCTTCATGCAAAATGAGGACCATGTCCCCATCTCCAGGGCAATTACACATTTACTAAAGTCACATCTCACTGTGGGAAGAACCAAGTTATTAACACACACCATGAGGATTAAAACCTGTCACTGGAATTGCAAAACCAGGTTCCAGTATAGCTGCCCTTACATACTAATCAGTACTTTACTGACTGAAGTTGAATCCTTGGAAGATATCTGCAGAAGGCCGGGCAGGAAATCAGTTTTGAGAAACAATGAATGACTCAGAGGAAGGTGTAAAAATAAGTTTTAGTGTCCTGTTATTAAATGGAGCGGGCACTGTTTTCTCCCTCCCTCCTTTGTTATAGCTTTCTCTCTGGCTCCTGGTTATTACTGAACCTAACTAGGGCTAACTGGGGGCAACTGGAGATTCAGAAAAGACACAGGATAGACAGACAGAAAGTGGGATCTGTAGGCAAATGTAGGCCCCAAAAGTGACCACGTGGAGAGGAGTGATCTGGCCAAGAGATTCTTTATTGCCGGGTGCGGGGGGAGGAGAGAGAGAGAGAGAGAGAGAGAGAGAGAGAGGCAGAGAGAGAGAGAGAGAGAGGCAGGTGCTTAAATACCCCTCAGTGAGACTCCGCATGATCTGATTGGTTAGGATCTTATGGCTCATGCCGATTAGAGGTTGGGGCAGAAGGAGAATTCATGCTAGACTTGAGGCAGGACAGTGACCCTGGGAAACAGAAGCTTAAGGGTGCAGTAAGAACCAAAACCCATCGGCGCCATTATTGCCAACAGGATCAGGTGTGTTGAGCGCTTGGGTGAAGACACACAACCCTCATTGCTTCTTTTCTCTATCTTTATTCTTTAAGTCCTTACTCCTTGCAGTTCTTTAAAACCTTGCTTCTAAAATCTTCTTTAAAACCTTGCTTAAAACCTCTTTCATTAGACTTGCTCTGTACCATGTTTTCTCTTAGCTTATCTTTAGCTTAATCTCTCTTAAAGTCTTTTGCTCCCAGGCTTGCACTGTCCCCTCTCTCTTTAGCTTTCTTAAAGCCTCGGTGCTCAGACTTACAAACAGCTGTGCCTACAAACTGCATATGCACAACTCTTAAAGTCTTGGTCCTTAGACTTGCGCTGTAATGTTCTTTCTTTGGCTTTTCTTCTTTTGCTCAGTTTTTCTAAGACCTGTGTTAAAGTTCTCGGTGTAGACGTTCTATCAACCCCTCTTTAGCCATTCTTTTCCCTTCAGTAATTCTTTTCCCTTCCAAAAGCTTCCCACCAAAAAACCCAAAGTGGAAAAACCCAAACCAAAGCCAAAGCCAAGGAAAAGGCAACAGCCCCAAGTAAAAGCCAAAGGCAAAAGGCCCTCTTCCTCCTTCAGGAGTCTTTTATAAACAGCAGTAAAGAGGGTGGAACAGAGGCTCTTAGTCCTTGGGGAGGGGCGTGACATTTTAACAGGAGAAACCTGCATTCCTGCTTCTCTGAACTCAAACAACTTAGAAGAAATAGCTGTTCTGCTTCCAGGGCTGTGCCAATCTCAGAAAAGCAGGTGAGCTGCATCTCACCTTCCTTGTGTCCAGTTCTCATAGGCTTTAATACGCTCTCCACAAGTAACTACATTTTAAGGTCAAGCAATAAATATGGAATAGTATGGTGGAAATGTGCCTTGAAATATCACATTTTACAGATGACTCTGCTGAGGCCCAGATAAACAGGTTAAGGGTGAGGCCAAAGGTGACACTAGGGGAACTATAGAGTTAAGTAGAGCCCTGGATCACAACACAATTGACAATCAACTGATCCAAAGTCTTGTTTTATCTGTGATTCTACTTAGAGATATCTTAAGTAACACATATTAATTTGTTAATGTTAAACTCACTGCTTTAACACATACCTGAATAAAGCCTACCTAAAATGTGTGTATTTTCTTTGTAAGGCAAATCACAGGCTAATCACTCTCAGATGCATGAGACACCACTTTCAGTTTTATACTTGGGGACAATTTTAACAGCCAAATCACCAACCGAAAGCACACAAATTCAAAAATCACAGCACTAGATAGAGCAATATGAGAACTGGAACAAGAAAGAGTGTCATCCTGCTCAACTTCAACTGGGAGCATGATTCACACCGCTTGTCACTCAGCACATGTTTGCAAAGTACCAAAACCACTGCAAGCACTAACTCTGGAATTGCAAATAAATGTTAACAAGCAGGGGAAACTGCAAATATGGAATTCACAAAGAATAAGGTCTCTCTATACTTTCCTTGGTAAACATTTGCTGAATGAACAAATGAACCTTAGAAATCTTTAAAATGAACTACCACACCTCCTCCACCATGTGCATCTTCAGCTACTGTTCCTTTGCTTTTTTTCTTCTTCATAGGCAACCTTTAGAGAGAGGAGACGGCTGCTTCCTTGCTTTCTTATTCTTTCAACCGTTATTATCAACCTTCCTACCCTCTACTCAACATACAGTTTTTTACTAAGAGCACCATAAACATTCCTCTATCAACCCACATTTTTGAGCACCATGTCCCCAAAGATTCAAAGTATACAACCAAGACCTGGCCTCTGCACTCTGCCCCTCGCAGGGCGATCATGGCAGTCAGAGAAATGCACAGGGGCAGAGGCCAGACCCTCACATTCAAGAGTGAAACCAAGCATGGGATTTACCATGGCTGCCAGACTTCTGGAGATAACAGGGGAATGGTAAGACAAGGGAAGAACCTTGGAAGAGGCAATGTGCATATAAACGACTAAGGGAGAAGGTGGAAGTGAATAAGTAGGTCTTGAGCAGGAAGGATCTGAGATTTCACATTTCAACATCCCAGAGACAGCAGAGCTGCTGGTCTGAATACCACCCCTGGAGGCTCTGAGCAGCAGGGTTATTCCATCCTAAAAAACCAAAAACAAAAAAACAATTTAACTGGAATAAAAAATTTGGACTTCATCCTGAGGGTCACAGAACTCATCATTTTTCAGCTTGATTGACTCTGTTCCTTCAATGTTGGCTCTTTCTAATTGATTGTCTAGAAAGCATACATAATGCCTTTCTAAACCACAGAACAGATGTCACAACTCACAATTCCTGTTCTGCTTGGGTCATAGCACCATTAGCCCTGGTCTTTAACCTCTAGGATCTGAACACCACCACTATGCCTTATGTTCAGATCCAAACAGACCACTGTGAAGGTACTAGAAGGCCACAGGTCCCAATCCTCCCTACTTATTCCCTGCTCTACCCTTGCCACCTCCCCAAGTCAGGCTAAGAGGTCTAAGAGTTTCCTGTAGTGTAAGTGAAATCATGCATATGTGAATTCCACTGGTTAGAACTGTTATATTTTTGTCTGTCTCCCTTATTGAATTCCCTATAGACCAGAAAATGGCACTTTGAAATGTTTATTAAAGTGTTGCTATATAAATGAAGCAAAGAAAAGAATGTGACTTCCATCTATCTCCATCCTTTTCATATTGATTGTCTCAAGTATTATAAGGGAAATCTTTTTAGTAAAGAAGAAACAATTACAGATATTGGATGGCCCAAGGGTACAAAAAAGGGAAGATGGGGGAGGGGTACTTGCTGAGAAAAGAACAAAGAACTGCTGCTTCAAAAACTGGTGCTAAACTCTTTGGCTGGAATTCCCAGGAATGTTTTATTGCTTATCGTACATATTTTTTCACTATTAACTTTGCACTGTTACCTTCATGCAGCACTGACTCCCCACGGGAACATTTGAGAGGGAGCCTATGCTCCCATACAACCCTGTATGTATACCTGTACCACATCCCTCCTGTCACTTCCATTTTGCGCATTCAGTTCAACAATCATGTCATTAAGTTTGAAAATTATCAATTTCTTCTGACAAGTAATCTGTCTTTCAAACATTGATGTTGACTATTGATTGCACTGAAGATATTCTCTAAATGCTCAATGCCCTCTCCTTTGACATTTCTCTTCTATTATTTTATTAGGGGTTCAAGTACTTCAGTTACTGTCAAGTTAACTTCTGATAAGCATTATTTCCAATCCTCCATCATGCTAGCCTTTATTCCATAATACTATATAAAAGTATAATATTTTCCCCTTCCCTAGGGATAACAATTCACTAATTTCATTAGCTGATTTTCAGAGGACTCACCTTTGAAATTCCTCTAATGGACTTGGTTTTACCATCATTCCACTACTGTGCTCATCAGCTATTTCACAAAGGCAGGCCACTTCACAACTCTCAGGCGTTAAATGGACACTCGAGTCTCTACACTTTGGTGATTTTGATTTTGTGTGGTGCTAGGGATGGAACCCAGGGCCTCATGCATACTAGACAAGTGTTCCACCATGGAGCCACACCGCCAGCCTGAATCTGTACACTTTTTTTGGTCATAAATGGACTTTTGCTCTTGAAAGTGAAAATTCATGGTACTAACAGCTTTGTAAGAAAGCATGAGAAGTCATTCTATCAAGACAATTATCTATTGAGTACCTATGACGACGTGTGAGGCACTCTTCTGGTTGCTGATAGCAAATACTCCCTGAGGACTTAACATTCTGGTAAGAAGAAAAGGGCAATGAATAAATAAATAAAAATACACTGTCACCAGGTGATCAGAGCTCAGAAGAAAAGTGAATTGGCATAAAACATGAGCGGCTGCTAGAAGTTGAAGAGATGCTGTTTTATACAAGGAAGGCATGACAGAGCATTTCGAAAGCACTCAAATAGCTCATTACCCATTTTTCTGTCTTGCGTGGTCCAGTTTCAAATTAATTCCTTACCATGGAACCTTGTACATACTAGCTATTAATAAAGTCATTTGGCACCAACTGGTTGCTCTAAGGCAGCAATAAGATTTCATGGTTCTGAAACATATGGCTGCATGCCTGTTTGTATTACCTTCAAAGTGCAGCAATTTTTCATGGATAATCTAATCCATTCATTCTTCTCCTTAAGAGAAGAGTAATGTATATGTCCATAACTCCAATCATTTATGATAAAACAGTTAAGACTATAATCACTAACGTTTATTGAGCACTTACTATGGTCATGAATATGCAAGGAACTTTGAAGCAATAACTCACAAATCCTCAGAACAAGACTATGAAACTAGTTTTTATTTTACAGGTAGGAAAACCTGCTATCATGACTAAAGTTAACCTGTTAGTAACTGGTACAAATGAAACCCAAGACACAATAGGCAGGCCACAGAAAGTGTGTTCCTATCTACTAAGCATGGATCCTGGAGCACCAGGAATTTACAAAGAGGGGCTCTGCCTGCCTGCTTGCTCCCACCTTTCTTTCTCACCATCTCCACCATAGCTGTCACAACACAGGAGTAATGCAGCAAGTGCATGTGCATGGAACTTCCTCACACCAAAAGTCACAGCAGGAAGGAAGGTCACTGTCCCTCAGCCAGACATTTGCCTGGAACTTGAATCTCTGTGATCATGCTTCTCTGGTAAAAAGGAAGGCCATGAAAACAATTAAGAATAAAACAAGTTCTCATTAGATAAAACTGGCAAACAAGGGGAGGCTTAACTTCATCAGAATTAATTTGATTACTAGGGCACCTGTGTGAGAGAAGGAATGTGACACACTGCAGGAAGGGGACCTCATCCTGTGTATGTGTGCATGTGTGTGAGTGCTTCCTTTATATAGCTACCAGTCAGTTGCATCAACAGTAATGTGTTAGATGACCTTAATTTACACATTCACACAGTATGTCACTTCCACTTTATAAAATAGGCTTGTTTTTACCAAGAGAACCATTTCAGGCAACTGCAGTCAGTTGAGAGCAATGCCTGGTCCATACCAAGCCCTGAAGAAGGGTTCTGCCTTACCTACACTTAAGCCTACTCTAACACATAGCCTTAACCAAAAGTGAGAAATCCAGGTCGGTACTTAGGATTTCCCCAGGGCAACTTCATGCTTGGTATACACTCTGTGCCACATCAGTGAATCTGAATCCTGACCAGTCACTGCAATGGATCTGGGAAAGCTTCGTGAAGTCTGGCTTCAGGCACCACCCAGAATCCTGAAGATCTGGTCTAGGATGAGGCTCAGATACTGTTTTTACAAGCTCTCTCCACGATTCTAATGTGCAGTCAAACTAGGAATCACTGGTCTTTACTGGTGAGAGCACAGGTCAGGCTGATGGAGCTTGTGATCTACATGGCAGGTCTAGAGTGGGCTCAGGGATTCTGCATTCTTACTAAACCATCAGGTGCCATCTGAGCTAGCAAGAAGCCATTGCCCACATAGCTATTTAAATTAAGATCCTTAGTCTCCTTCCCCTCATTTCAAAGCTGGACAGCAGTATAACGTTGGTGGCTACTTTATTATACAAAGACACATCTCTCTGAAAACAATCTTTTTGGAGGGGATGGTACTGGGATTTGAACTCAGGGCCTTGCACTTGCTAGGCAAGTAGTCTATTACTTGAATTACGCCCCCAGTCCCTTTTCCCTTTAGTTTGTTTTTCAGATAGGGTCTCCAGCTAACTTTGCCTGGCTGGCCTCAAACTGCAATCCTCCTACCTCCACCTCCTGGATTACGTATGTACCACCACACCTGACTTATTTTTAGAAACAGTCTCACTAATTTTAGCCCAGGCTGGCCTCTAACCATGATCTTCCCATCTACATTCCAAGTAGGCAGAATTACAGGCATGTGCCACCACATACAGCAGTTTTGTAGAACATTGAACTTAGCCAGACAAAGGTAGAATTAACCATAATTTTACACTCTGCATCTTACTATCTTTCAATTATTTAAACAGGAAAAATCTGCAGCAGTGCCACTACTTTCTTTGAAAGTTTTACAGAGAGAACAGTTTTCTTTTGCTTTTTAACTTACGAAACATAGAACAAAATAACCTATATTTTCTAAGAGTTCCTGAATTTTTTATGAAATACTTTTGTATTTATGTTTGCATGTTTGGGGAATCATAATACATGTCTATGACTTCCCAAGGAAGTAAACAAATATTTACATAAGATTTTTTTATTAAAGTGCTATATTTTGTGACAATTCAAACACTTGCAAATTTCTATACAAAATAAAATTCCAACAATAAACAAAGAAAATAATAATCCTCTGTTTAGTATCTTAAGAAAACCAAACAAATGTTTTGCTGCTCTGTAATTGGGGAGACACAGCATTTTTATAACACTAAAACCAAAGACTCTACCCACAACACTGCCAATCTGACAACCAAGCAAACAAAATTCAACTCAATAGTGGTTTCCTAGGCAACAAGCATAGTCAGGACCACTGGGGAAAAAAAATGAAAACAAGAAAAAGCATTGCAGCATTTCTAGTAGGTTTAAAAAATGCATTCTAATTGTCCAAATGCCACAACGACAACAATATTGAAAATCATTTCATTGGAAATGATTCAAAGCAGAATGCCATTTTCATTATGGCAAACGAGGTGTGGAAAAATAGAAAAATTAGATTCCCTTCCTATGCTCTGAATTAAGGGGGGGGGTCATCAATCTTTTTTGATTTTGCAAAATGTACCTACATTACTGAAGATTGCTAATACGCCTCCTTACTTTCCTCCTACAGACATGAGTGCACACTGACTCAACATAGAAAGAAGAGTTGTCCCCAGAAGACAGCACAATGTAGGGTAATGTACGTACACATTATGTCACTGGATGCAAAGACAACCTCACGCACACTCAAGTCTTAATTCAAATAGTGAAGCACAAAATTAAAAACACGGATTAAATTAAAACCAGGCTGCCACATTCTTTCTTAGCACCAATTTCCTCATCAATAATAAGAAGGGCTTACATTCAATCTTTAAAAACAGTCAGCTTTTGATTTTTAGAAATGAAGTATAGAAAGCTGGTTTTTGTCTAAAAATATTGCCAATAAATACTATGTTCTAAGCCATTTAAAACTTTTTCTGTATAGACATAAACTTTGACAGTTAACCTTTAGAAAAAAAATACTGGAAATATCCCACTACATGGCTATTACAAGGTCTGCATTTCACACCAGCTTTTGTAAGCATGAAGGCATTTGCTCTTATATCTATGTCAGGAACATTTACTTGAATTAACAGAAATATGCCGGATGCCCTTAATCTGTACTTGCACACAGTATATCACCACAATCCTATGAAACAGTCTATATTTTCACCCAAAGAATCTTTTTAGTCAGATGCCTAGTCAATTTAGGAACTTAGGTTGAATTGATTAAGTAATTCAGTCAAAACTACCAAATTGGTAGCTGCACGCAAATACTGCTAGTGTTTTTCTGATAATTCACCTCTCAATGATTGGTAAATAAAGGGAATGAATAGCAAAATGATGAGAGCAAAACTTCACCATTTTTCCTTTCTATTATGTAGTTCCAACAAAGTAAAATGAATATAATTTATTTTCCAGAGCCAATTGCTGCCATTGGATTTCATGAGATCAGGGTTGATGCCTTAGTGGGTCAACTGCTGCCTTGGAGTGGCCTTGGGCATCGAGTTGCACTTGGATGGATTCCCCTTTTTTATACAAACTCATTCTTATATAAAAACTAGAACAACACAAGAAATGCAAGTTGTACAAAACAAGTTGCTGATTCATAAGCAAAGTAAATTCCAAGAAATAGCAGCACATATGTTGGTGAGCACACTCCTGCAAATTAACTTCAATTCACTTACACTTGCTTGCATTTTTCCTTTTTATCTTACTCTCTGGATTCTCTTACTCATTATTACTCAGAACAGAGGACATTAATGCATCCCATAAAAACAAACTCATTCATAAATACAAAATTTGCTCAAAGATAAATTTTAAAATATGCCCATTAAAAGAAAAATGGAGGGATGAATCTGAAGAGTCTCACTGGTTGATGGGCTGAAACTATGTGCATATCTCCCAGGAGTCCAGCAAAGCATATGTTTGGTCACGAAAACTGACAAAAGGAAAAATGTTAGAAGACGGATCTTGAGAGGGTGACTCAGTGTTAGAGCACCTGCCTGCCAAGTTGGAGGCCCTAAGTTCAAACCCTAGTACTGCCAACTCCCTATTAGACACCAGGATGCAACCTCGAAGCTTTGGGTATCAAAGTAATATATGAACATGGTATAGATATAGAATCTTCTCCATATTTTTATTAGTTTTCAAGTCCAACTTACATTTTCCTTTTTCACAATTATCTTTTTATTTGCTAATTACAGTCCTTATTATTATTTCAGCCATTGACATGTCTATCAAGTAAGAGCTCAGACACTACATTAGTGGGTCTACACAGCATCAGCGACATGCTTGTACAAACAATGGGAAGTGGTGATGTATGAAAAGTAATTGGATACACACAACTGACTAATTCTAACATGTACTGAACTTGGTGCACAAAAAGTATATGTTGAAGAAATTAATTGAAATGAATTTATTCCAAGAAAGTCTTCCAATTATGTAGCATAACATTCACAAAAGGCCATGAAATGAACACTATTTCTCTTTTATGAGTGAAAAAAATCACTCAAAATTTTCAAACCTTAGAAAATTTCAAAAACTCTCAAATGCTCTAAAGCAAACTATGGGTAAAAATTATCATGACCCAAATGGAATAGCTTTACAATTTATTAAACATCATTTTGACAAGCTACACTCTTTTTGTGTTTGCAGTTCTAAAAAAAGAAAAAGAAAAAGAAAACTAAAATTACTATAGGGAAGCAAGAGTATTCAATATATTTATAAATTAGTCATGAGAATCATAAAGAATATGATAGTGACTGGAGGACTGGCTTCACGTCAAAACACCTCTACTAAATTAAAATATTTTACTATTTTTATTGTTGTGCTGGGTGGGATACATTGTGGCATTTACAAAAGTTTTTACAATATTATCAAATACATCATTCTTTAATTCACCCCCTTGAATTTCAATATTGTTAAAAATAAAATTTTAAATATCCTATGATGTGATAGGTAAATCACTAGAAAAGAGCAACCCCAGGAGAAGAACCCCACTTTTGCGCCCCATCAGTGTGACATTTGAGAAGGCTGCGGTACACCACACAGAGCACATGATAGAAGTGCACTCCACCAACCTAAAGCACAGGATGCAGAAGATGCACACAGGCCATGTTTGTCTTTTATAATTTCAAAAATCTAAAACGTAATATATCAATGGGAACACAAAGCTGTCATGGAGAGGTGGAATGAACTGTCCTGGGATTGAACTCAAATTTGCCAGGAAGGCACTCTACCACTTGCCACTCCGCCAGCCCCTTTTTCTTTAGTTATTTTTTAATAGGGTTTCATGTTTTTGCCCAGGGTCAGCCTCAGCCTTGCTGGCCCCAGACTACAATTCTCCTTATCTCTGCCTTCTAAATTGCTGGGATTACAGATGTAAGCCACCATGCCCAGTCCTCATTTTCAACACAATCACAGTGAAGTCTATTTGAATATTCTCTTTTCCTTACCTTCGTAACCCAATTCATTGAATGGTAATATATAGGTCATCCACCTTTACATTTTGCCTTTCATTCTTCTTCTCCCTCATTGACTCATTCTAAAATTGATCCAGTCATCTCGCAATTTGAATTGTCCGTAGTAACCCATTATCCAGTCTCTTCAGTCCACTCAAAAACTGTGGTCTGTCACTGATCAACAAGGAATTCCTAGACTCATTAATACCACTGCATGAGAGATGATTGTTAACTTTTCAGGAATTTTTGAGAATTGATTGTTACATATAGTCATGACTAAAAGTTAAATGGATTATACAAAAACAAAAATACTTTTCACTTTCCAGCTATTTTACTGTATTTTATCACACTCTGTGAGTGTGCTCGTCCCCTCTGCCTTCAGTGACATCTCCTTAGAATCCCAAAATTGACCATGCTATGCATATTTACACCATGGAAATGGGCAAAAGCTATGAACCTAGTTATTGTGGATTTCAGAGAGCCAGCTGTTATCAAACACTTACCAGCATATCAATATATCTACAAAAAAGAGATAAATTCCCTGTTCTCCTGGAGTCACTAAAAACATAGGCACTATGGGCAAGTTTATAGCATCAGGAGAGACCTACCAGAAAACTTAGAAATGGCTGGAGGGAGAGGCCAAGGTCTGACGGTAGACAATGTGACAGAGAAAAAGCTTTGCCAGGGAGAGAAACAGCGTGCTTACAGTTAAGCAGATACGAGACTCAGTCAAAAACTCAAGGCCCAGGAGACTACTTATGAGGTAGAAAGACAGAAGACTGAAAAGACAGACACAAATCAAATAGTCACTGCATTAAAGAAGACTGGGAGGCAGGCATACCTGCAACCCCAGCACCGGGAGACTGAAGGAGACTGAGGGCGGAGGATAGCCTGGGATACCTAGGGAGAACATGTCTCAAAAAAAAAATCTAATATAAAGAAAACACTGGGAAGCTACTGAAGGATTTTAAGTTCCAGAGTAACTGGAAGTTATGTGAGTTACTCATGACTAAGCTGAAAAAATGCACTGAAGGACTGCCCAAGAGAGGATGCAGAAAGAATAACCGAAAGGTAGGCGGGGAACACTGAATTTTCAGGATAAGACAGCACTATTAACCAAAAACACACACTCTGTGTGTGTGTGTGTGTGTGTGTGTTTAGGATAGAACCTGGTGCCTTGCATACACTAGACAATTGCTGTACCACTTAGCTTCATTCTAAGCTTAGCAAAAACTTTTTGAGCATGCAGCAATATAGCATTCTTATGCACTCATCTTTCTAATGCGCATTCCTTTACTAATATAAATATTATTAAACACATACAAGAAACGGGAAAAGTAAAACATGACATGAAAAACATTTATGTAAAGTGCTAACTTCAATGGTTCCGAGTTCAACCTTTGAGACCACTGAAGACACCAGCTTTATGAGATGAAATGTAGGATGTTCAGTTTATCCTACCTGGTGAAGACTGAAGGGAACTTGACCCAGATAAACTCTCAGGGAAAAGAAAGGTAGGAAAAACCTCTTCAAAACTCAGCAATTCTGGCTATGGCCAAATTTCATCACACTTTACCTGCTGATAACATCACAATGGTATGGCACAATTTTCTGGCACTCAGCTCCAACAGGGACAAATATGAAATGGTGAGCTCACTAATTGAGATGTCATTGCCTCTTCGTATCAGGATGCACTTCATTCTAACCTCCTCTTAAGCTTATGCAACATAAGACTAAGGAGTGGTATCTGAACACCCTTTTCTGTCTGTTAAGACTCCTTCCTTAGGGAAGTGGGGGTTGGGCAGAAATACGCAAGATGGACACTGAACACACAGCCATGCAGGAAGCAAGAAGCCACAACTAGGGGCAGTTGAGCAACAATACAAGTAATGCAATACAGCCAAACAAATATGTTACTGTTTATGATAGCTTAAGGACACTTTTCAGCTTTTCTGAGAAAGAGAAGAAAAATGAAAATATGCCAGGAGGGAATGTAGGCCTAGAAAATCAACTTATTCGAAAACTGACAAAGAGGTAGAATCCAACATTTGACATTTTAAAAACTGAACCTCAGAGTAACAAAATAGTTGACAAGTTTCTCTTCATAGAACTATCTCAGCCAATAAATAAAAGTTAGAATCAGAATATCAACATGTTATAAACATAATAGGATAATGGATGCAGGGAATAAATACCAAATGGTTGCTCACAAAATAATCAACAATCACACTGCATGCCTCTCCTGAAGGGAACCATGCAACATGACCTAGAGATACTACTGCTAAAAACTCAAATAAGAATCCTATTGAGACCCGACATCTAAGTACAAGTCTGTATGAAACACAGGCTGTAAGAGCATGGTAGGGACAGGGAGGGGAGCTTAGCAGTAGACTGTGTGCTTAGCATGTGCAGGGCTCAGTTCCATGAGAAGAGGAAGGAAGAAACAAGGGAGGAAGGGGAGGAGGGAGGGAGGCGAGGAAAGAGGGAGGGAGGGAGGGAGGGAGGGAGGGAGGGAGGGAAGGAAGGGAGGGAGGGAGGGAGGGAGGGAGGAAGGAAGGAAGGAAGGAAGGAAGGAAACAGGGCAAACAACACAGGATGGATTTGGCAAAATCTAGATAAGGGGAAACACAGGGAATAAACAAACACAATTTTAATAAAGAAACTGAAAAGTAAAATTAAAACAACCACCACACACTCCCACATATGCACACATGCACCATGTAGGAGAGACATACCAACAAATACAGTGTGTTAATTTTGACTTAAAAAAATCAAACATAAAACCAAATTGACAAAGCAATAGAGATATTTTAGTAACATAGCATTAAGAAAGTATTGCCTTTTGTTAAGCTGCATTGACTTATGTAAACATTTTTGTCATTTAAAGCGCATACTAAAGTATTTTCAAAAGGAATGACATGAGGTCTGGAATTTGCTTCAAAACAATTCTGCTTGGAGGAGTGAAGTAAGACTGGCTATAAAATGATAGCTGTTGCAACTGACAGTAAGTGTGGAGTTTCATTACAGTACTGTCTTTAGTTTTGTGTATGTTTAAATTTTTCTATAATAAGAAAAATGGTCTGGGGATGTAGCTCAGTGACAGAGTGCTTGTCTAGCATGTGCAAGGCTCTAGATTTGATCCCAACGTCACAAAAAGGGATGGGATGATGTTGCAATGTAGAAAAAGCTGAAGACAAGAGAAAAATGTATGATGATGTGGAGTAAATAATCTTCCTTCTCAGTTACAGTCGAATTTTTTTGAACAGGAAAGCAGCCTAACATCACATATTGACCACAACCACTTCTACAGTACTTTCTGCTTCACTGTGCTAAATTTATGTAACATTAATTTAGAAGAGGTTTGGTATGATTGAAAAGACGCTAAATCAAGCTTCCTAAAATGCTGTCTCTCACATTTCAGGGGAGTTAGTTGATTCAGATGTAACCTGAACCCCACGTTCAAAAATACTTACCAATGAGACTGACAGATACACAGGCAGAAAAGCCAAAATTTCCCAATATGAGTAACAAAAAACTAGAACCTTGAAACCTATAGGAAATTATAAAAAGCACTCAGGTATGCGTAGACTTCACTATTTTTGTTGGCTTCATCTGATTAGTAACACCCTTAAAAATCTGTTTAGGGGAAAAGGCTCAGATGTGATATGTATTTCAAGAACAGAATTTATGAACGTAAATGTTTTTAAAATCCAGAAAATATAACACAGTAATCTTCAAAAAAAAAAAAAAAAACTGTTGCATGAGTTTTATCAACATTATTTTCACGTCATACATAACACCAATGTCATTCTTTATTCCTGGGACGGAAATTTGAAGTGTAAAGGCCTCTATCAATAATCAATTTTCAGTCAATAAATAAGAATAATAAAAAAGGCATGAATATACAAAAGTAAAGGCAAGGTATCATCACAACACACATACCCTACCTTTCCAGACACTGTTAAAGTACTACCGTCCCAACACATGTATGACACACACAGTGTGGGCAAACCAGCACTTGCTACAGACAAGGGAGGAAGAAACAGGGCCCACAATGGCTAGGTTCCTAAAAACAAATCAGTGTGTTTAGTTGAAAAACATTCTTTTATTTTCTCCTTCTTGAAAGCTGTCAAGGGTTAAAAGCCACAACTATAAACCTATGGCTACATCAAACATCCCCCCAGAAGCGACAAGGCCTGCACAAAGATCCTGGCAAGCAGAAGCAGTTTATCTGCTCTGGAGCCAAAGAAGCAAGTGAAGGTGGAAGAAAGAGGCACCATTTCCTACATGATCATTAGATACATTTTCTAATTAAAGGTCTTATGCTAATAGACTATTATGTTGGACACTAGACAAGAACATTCAACTGAAAGGCCAGGCATGGTGGTACATGCGTGTAATCCCAGCTACTGTGGAGGTAGGGATTGGGAGGATTGCAGTTCCAGGCCAGCCTGAGTAAAAAAGTTAGCAGGATCCCATATCAACCAATAAACTGGATGTGGTGGTTCACATTCCTACACAGGAAGGGTAGGCAGAAGGATAACAGGCCAGTCCTGGGGAAAAAATGGGAGAATCAATCTGAAAAATAGTAAGCAAAAAAGGCTTGGAGGCATGGCTCAATTGTTAGAGCACCTGCCTAGCAAGGACAAGGTCCTGAGTTCAAACCCCAGTACAGCAAAAAAAAAAAAAAAAAATATATATATATATATATATATATATATATATATATATATATATGTGTGTGTGTGTGTGTGTGTGTGTAGTAGATATGTGTATATACATGTGTGTATATATATGTATATATACATATATATGTGTATACACACACATATATATATCTTCTTGAAGTTATAGATGTAAAAAGTTATTTATGAGGTTTCCTATATGGAAACATTTATATACAATCAGGGAGAATGCACAGAGAAATGTAACAAATAAAAATTGTGTCCAGTCAAAATATTGTAAGACATTTTCTTCAGTGTAAAAAAAATTGCTATTAAAGGAATTTGGTAACTGAAATTAAAAGATGAAGTACTCAGCACATATGAACAGTCTTTGGTCATGCTGTATTACCTAGGACCTGATCATAACTGAAAGAACAGACTGTCCACCCCTCCACCAACTCTGACCCTGGCCATTCTTTGTGCCCTTGCTTGTAAAGCCATTGTCAGTCTCATGATAGAGAGGAAAGAGAAGGTACTTCTGGAATGCAGAGCATTGAGCCTCCTGGCACACAGAGATAATAAAGTATGATTCTTCTCTGTTTCTTTTTGGATTGGATCTCACTATGTTGGTCTTGAACTGACCTCAAGAAACCCTCCTGCTTCAGCCCCCAAGTAGCTGGGACTACAGGTGAATGCCACTGTGTCTATCTTGATTCTTACCATAGAAAAAAATTACATGCTAGAGAAGTATATATATAAATAACTGTAAAATAAAGCAAAGTATAGGACACAAACCAAACTAGAAAAGGATGCTATGCTTGAGATAACTTTTAATTCTTTAAAAGATAGGTAAATGCCCAAGAAATCACTTCTTCCCGATCAAAAGAAGAAAAGAGTAATACAAAAAGGCCTTAAGTGAATGTACTTATGGAAGACTCTTTAGAACTGGTCTCCAGTCATTTTTAAAGCCCCTGTTTAAAATGGAATTATTAAAAACATCTGAAATAGTTCAACAATAGCAGCTGATACTGAGGTATGTAAATTACATCCAATACTTAAGTAACTTATGTTACAGTAACATAAGTTACAATATAATAAATAACCTAAGTTACAATAACTTTTAGTGTTTAAAAGTAACATAAATCACAAGGGAGGGAAGAAAAAGTGTGAACAAGAAAGCAGAATAAGAGGATTAAACTACCCAACATGTTCAGAATTCACAGCTTGTACATGACTTTTCTAATCAAAATTTTATACAGCTTAAGTCGATAATTATGAAAATTCTCTTTAATTATGCAAACAAGCTAAAAAAGTCAACCAACATTTAGATTACTTTTATCAAGCAAAAAGAATCATATAATGGATAGAGTTTTATTTTTGCAAATATTGCCCCATTGTACTCATCAAAATAAAATAAGGATTCAAAGAAATACTACTCAAGTGGCTTGTCCTTCACTGCCTCTTTAGTATCCTTCTCAACACACTTAAAATAAGCAGACTATGAATACTAGCCACTGGGTCAAGTGCTCATTCTCACACCCAGAGTGACCTGAGCAGGGAACACAAGTGCTCCATTATGCAGCCAGGCGCAGGGGGCAGGGTGTAGGGAGAGCTTAGTGCATGCCTTCCTGGCATGCATGATGCCTTGGGTTCCATCTGCAGCACCATGCAAAAAATGAATAAATAAAAGAATATCATGCAGTGGAAGTAATACTTTTTATACCACTCTAAGAAATTAAAATATAATACCTTCCCCAATGTGTGTCTTTGCTTCCCATGGCTTAAGTTACTCGCGTTCAACTGCAGTCCAAAATACAAAACGGAAAGCTCCAGAAAAAAACAACTTATAACTTTTAAATAGCATATGATTCTGAGTAAATATCTGAGTGATCAACTCTGGAGTCATTCCACTGGGACGTGAATCATCCCTTTGTGCTGCGTATCTACGCTGTATGCAGTACTAACTCATTGGCCACTTAGTAGCCATCTCAGTTAGGGTATTTAATGTTGTCTTATCCCAGGGCTTTACTTCAAATAACTGTTACTTTACTTAATAATGGCCCCAAAGGGCAAGCGTAGTGGTGCTGGCAATTTGAATCCATCTAAAAGAAGCCCTAAAATGCATCCTTTAAGTATCATCTCATCATAATTTCTGTGGTGAGTAGAATACAAAGAGATATTTTGAGATAGCACATTCACATGTCATGATAGTATATTGTTTAATCATTTCATTTTATTATTAGATGTGTTGTAAACCTCTTAATGTGCCTAATTTATAAATTCAGCTTTATTGTAGGTATGTAGCTACAGAAAAAAAACCACACAGAGTTTGGTACTATCCAGGCATCCATTGAAGACTGAAGAGTATACATCGCGCAGATCAGGTAGGAGCAAATACTGTACAGTGTAGTCAGAAAGACTGCAGGTAGAATGATGGTCCTTTCCATGGATGTACACATTGTACTCCCTAGAATCTGCCATCTTACTTATTAGTCAAAAGGACTTGGTAGATATGACTAAGGTGAAGACCTTGAAGCAATGAGATTATCCTGGTGCTAGGGGCTGAATGTTTGCATCCCCTCAAATACTTATGTTGAAATCTTAACCCCCCAAGGTGATGGTATTAGGCGTTTGGGAAGCACTGCACTGCCTTCATGGTATGAACTAGTGCACTTGTAAAAGAGGCCAAGAGAGCTTATTTACCCCTTCCATGAAAAAGCATGCTTTTACCAGACACCAAAACTGCCAGGGCCTTGACTGTGCACTTTCCAGGCACCAGGACTGAGAGAAGTAAATGTCTGGTGCTCTTAGGCCACTCAGTCTAAGGTATTTTGTTCTACCAGACTGAGGGGACACAGATGACCAGATTATCTAAATGAGTCCCAGGTGATCATACCCATCTAGCTAAGTGACAGAGGAGGGCAGAAGAGCCAGAGAGAGATGGGATGACGGGGATGGCAGAGAGATGCAAGGTTGCTGATGTTGGAGACAGAGGAGTACAGTGAGAAAAGGAATCTAAGTGGCCTCCTGAATCTGGAAAAGGCAAGAAAATGGCCCCTCCTCCAGAGCCTCCAAAAACAGAAGGCAGCCCTGCTGATGTCTGGACATTCACTCATTGACATCTACCCTGGGTCTGGCCCAGAACACTAATACACTTGTGTACTTTCAAGCCACTAAGTCTGTGGCAGTTTGTTTCAGCATCAATCAACTAATACATACATACAAATGCACACCTAGACACACAATTATATACATTCTGCATTTCAAATTTGGGGCAGGTAAACTATGTATTAACTTTGAAATCAAAGTTACCAGTTTGGAAGAGGAGAAAAATCTTAGTTGAGGGAGAGCGAAGAGGAGGTAGAATTGGTAGGTTTTCAAGCTGAACCTGGGTCTGCCCACCTAACTCTCCCTTCCGCCCTCACCATCCTCTCAGGCCTTGCCATGGATCAGAGACCCACACTTAGAATTCAATACTTAAGATTTTTTATTTATCAAGGACCTTATTTCTGGCTCCTATTCCCAACCTCCTTACTCTAGTTACAAAAGAATAGCTATTACCAAAAAAAAAAAATTAGATTTTCATATACCACTTAAGCAAACTGATCACCAGCTGGGCTTTCTTATTCTAAGTCATAAATCTTTAGGCTGCAACATCTCTGCCAAGCAATAGGATATTCTTTTCCAATTCATTAACACAAATTCTATATTTAAAATAAATACATCTCAAGCTGATTTAAATAACAAATTAACCAATGGATCAGCCATGGCCCAAACTGACATTTTAATTAAATGTGATGACAGGTTGCATAACATAGAAGTGCTCTGAAATGCCCTCTAGTTTTTCCATATTATGGTTGGTCTGAACTTTCCTGACTGATCCAATTGTAAATTTCCACATTTAAACATGAGAATTATCTTTTAAAAATTATCTTTCTTGGCCAGGTGCCATTGCTAAAGCCTTAGGAAGTCTACTTAGGAAGTGGGAATGGAAAGGATCACAGTTTGTGATCAGCCCAGGAAAAAAATTCATGAGACCCCCATCTTAATCAACAAAAGCAGGGCATAGTGCTGCATGTCTGTCATTCTAGCTGTATAGGAAATGTAATAGCAGGATCACAGGCAAGGTGAGCCTGGTCATAAAGCAAGACCCTATTCCAAAAATAACTAAACCAAAAGACCTGGGAGTATGACTGAAGTGGTAGAGCACCTGCAAGGGCAAGGCCAAGTTATAACCCCAGTATCACCAGAAAAAAAAAAAAAAGTTGCATACTATTTCTATAATCCTTCTACACAGTCTCACTAAATACCAGCTATTTGTGTGTCTATATACACAAACACATGCATGTGCACACTGTGTACACATAATTATTACTAGTCATAATATATACATTCACACATACAATTGTTGCTGGGGCATTACTACAAAGACAAGGAAAAGACACCTCGTGCAATGTGGTGGAAACACAACCACAACACAGTCAATAAGCTCTTATAGTTGCTGTACGTGCCCAATTTCCTAGAACATACAGAAAATGTAGGGTGCAGCACAACTCCCAACTCTGACAGGGAACCTAAAGAGAAAGGAAGTCCACTCAGGAACTGCAGAGTGAGATGGCACATTACTGTATATGTGTTTCCATATAGGAAACCTCAGAAATAACTTTTTACATATATTTCTTCAATAGGACACACACACACACACACACACATTCGTGAGGGAGAAATAGCAGGTGAGCCACAATCTTCTTTTACAAAGTTATAAAAATTCTACATTTAAGTTTAGGTGTTTCCAAATATCAATTTAGGAGAAATATTAAAAGGAAACATTGAATCTAAGACACAGAAGGGTCTTTATTAAAAAAAAGACATGTTTCTGAAAACATGTGCTCACCAGTATTTTCTAAGTGTGTTCGAGTCTGAGTGTGACTACATGCACTTCTGCACACACAAGCCACACAGTGTGCACCCTTCAGAGTCTTTATTAAGATTCTTTACAAAGGAGAGAAATGATTGCTAATGTGCAGGTGCTGTCATCTGGATACGGAATATCCCCCAAAGGCCATGCACTGAAGGCTTTGGTCATCAACCTGTGGCACTATTGGGAGGTGTTGAGCCTTTCAGTGATATGCCCACATGGGAAGAAGTTAGGGCACTGGAGCTTGCCGTTCAAGTGAATATTGGGACCCAGTCACTTATTCCCTTCCCTTCCCTCCTCTCCCCTCCTCTCCCCTCCTCTCCCCTCCCCTTCTCTCTCTCTCTCTCTCTCTCTCTCTCTCTCAACTTCCTGGCAGCTATAAGATGAACAAGGGCACCACCATTCATGCCCATCATGGTGCCCAAAATCAACAAAACAGCCAATTTACCACAGACCGAAACCGTCAGACAAAACAAACCATTCGGCCTCATAAGTTGGTTATCTCAGATATTTGTCACAGTGACAGAAAGTAACAGGGTAGACAATTAATAAATAAATAAATTACTAATTTATAAATCAATACAAATAATTTGAGTAAATTCAAAATAATATAATGAATTAAATTGATTTAGACTTTAAAGGTTTCTTTTTCTCCTTTAAAATGCAGCCCTCACACACACAATTAGTTGTCCATTTCCCAGAAAAGTTGGAGGCTAAAATACTGAAGGCTTATTTTACCAATGCCTTGCTGCCTTCTCACACTTCTCTTGCAGTTCCTCACCACTGGGACTAACATGATGACTTTGAGACACAAGGCACATCTCCAGCTGGGTATAGAAGCCAGACAGGAACACAGGAACAAACAGAACTGGAAACACAAAGCCATTTCTGGCATTTAAAAGCAATGAAAAAATAAATAATCAGACACTCTCAAGAAGTAAATAAGATATCTATATCAAGTGCAGCAAGAAGAGAGGATTTTATCTGCCAGGCTTTCCTGCTGACAAAATAATCCCCAGTAGGAGTCTTTCTGTGACATGCACAAATAGAAAAAAAGAACCTAAATACTTGGATGGAAAAAAACAGAAACCTTGTCTATGGAAACACATTTTCATGCAATGAAATGATTCTCTCCATGTTACTCACTTCTTATTGCCATTTTGAAATGGGCTTTCTTGCTTTGATTTAAATTATACTTTTGGTAACATTGTCACAGCTATACTGCCATTACCAATTTTTGAGTGTAACCAACTGTTTCCACGTTTGATAGACAGATAAGAATGGGCGCATCTGGTATATTCCCATAGGAAGGCAAGAGACCATGGCTAGACTTCAGGGTTAAGTAAAATGTAACAGAAAAGGAGAGCTGGGAAAAAGTGGTTGGGCAGTGGGTAAACCTTTGAAACAGAGTCAACTATAACACCATTCCTCAAACAGGTTTTGGATGGCACAGAGAGATTTGTACACTGAGGTCTAGTTCTACATAGTTTGAGGCTAATTTCAAAAGCAACGTTGGATGTAGTGTATGGCTCATCCATCCTAAAGTGCCACGTATCAAGGGTATGAATACCCCACCGGCAGCACTGAACCCCACCAGGCAGGCATTTCCAGACAACTACCAGGGCTGCCAAGGAGCTCACATTACCTGCAGGTGAATGTCAAGGTCTGCTTACTTGGGGCAGAAAACCTCTAAAAAAGAACACTCAGGCCAGTGGATTCCCAGTCACTATTAAGTATAAAATGTCTTTTACATACGTGTGAAACCTTCTTTAAAATTTAAGTGCTTCGGGGCTGGAAATGTAGCTCAATGGAAGAGTGTGTGCTTAGTATGCACAAGGTCCTGGGTTGATCCCTAGCACAGGGGGAAGGGGCATGTTCACAGAGACATAATTTTTTTTTCCTTTTTCTTTTATTATTCATATGTGCATACAAGGCTTGGTTCATTTCTCCCCCCGCCCCCTCCCCCTCCCTTACCACCCACTCCGCCCCCTCCCTCTCCCCCCCCTAATACCCAGCAGAAACTATTTTTCCCTTATTTCTAATTTTGTTGTAGAGAGAGTATAAGCAATAATAGGAAGGAACAAGGGTTTGTGCTGGTTGAGATAAGGATAGCTATACAGGGCATTGACTCACATTGATTTCCTGTGCATGGGTGCTACCTTCTAGGTTAATTCTTTTTGATCTAACCTTTTCTCTAGTTCCTGGTCCCCTTTTCCTATTGGCCTCAGTTGCTTTTAAGGTATCTGCTTTAGTTTCTCTGCATTAAGGGCAACAAATGCTAGCTAGTTTTTTAGGTGTCTTACCTATCCTCACCCCTTACTTGTGTGCTCTCGCTTTTATCATGTGCTCATAGTCCAATCCCCTTGTTGTGTTTGCCCTTGATCTAATGTGCACATATGAGGGAGAACATACGATTTTTGGTCTTTTGGGCCAGGCTAACCTCACTCAGAATGATGTTCTCCAATTCCATCCATTTACCAGCGAATGATAACATTTCGTTCTTCTTCATGGCTGCATAAAATTCCATTGTGTATAGATACCACATTTTCTTAATCCATTCGTCAGTGGTGGGGCATCTTGGCTGTTTCCATACGTTGGCTATTGTGAATAGTGCCGCAATAAACATGGATGTGCAGGTGCCTCTGGAGTAACCTGTGTCACAGTCTTTTGGGTATATCCCCAAGAGTGGTATTGCTGGATCAAATAGTAGATCGATGTCTAGCTTTTTAAGTAGCCTCCAAATTTTTTCCAGAGTGGTTGTACTAGTCTACATTCCCACCAACAGTGTAAGAGGGTTCCTTTTTCCCCCGCATCCTCGCCAACACCTGTTGGTGGTGGTGTTGCTGACGATGGCTCTTCTAACAGGGGTGAGGTGGAATCTTAGCGTGGTTTTAATTTGCATTTCCTTTATTGCTAGAGATGGTGAGCATTTTTTCATGTGTTTTCTGGCCATTTGAATTTCTTCTTTTGAGAAAGTTCTGTTTAGTTCACGTGCCCATTTCTTTATTGGTTCATTAGTTTTGGGAGAATTTAGTTTTTTAAGTTCCCTATATATTCTGGTTATCAGTCCTTTGTCTGATGTATAGTTGGCAAATATTTTCTCCCACTCTGTGGGTGTTCACAGAGACATAATTAAATGAAGACCCAAATGTTGATGCTGCTTAAAGGTAATTTAGAAATACCAATGCCAGACAAGAAGTCCAAAGATGCTTTGGTTCCAAGTCTGTTATTCAGAAATGCTGCAAATAAACTGATAAAGTGGTCTTGAGGTATATGCAGCAGGTGTTCACACATTCTCAGCAATACTTCTGCTCATCTTCTATACGAAGACCTAAGTTGTGGTATGCCTCAGCACAAAGCACATTATTACATTATTATTCTATACCCTTCAGCGTCAGCTTCCAAGCAGTACAAATAGGGAAGGTGAACTGGAAAGTTTCCTAAGAGATTGCACTTTAAACAAAGTGATGGAAACCATTTCTAAATGTCCTTTAAACAAAATATACTGATGGCCCCCATGGAGAGAAATCGATGGCATGTCTAAATTTTCATGTGCTTGCGGGAAAGGAAGGATTGCTGGGTAAAGTAAGCGTAGATAAATGACACAGAGCATTGGTAAGGCTGCAATGGTGATTCCAAGTGTTCCCATGTAAAGACCACAGATGAAATGCTGCAGACCAATGAAGCAAGTGATCACTTTTATTGCATTAGTGTGTTTTAAACCCTAATATTACTTATGTTCTGATGCGGGGAAAATAGATCTTCATGTTTTATGGATGAAACAAGTGAACAGGCAAGTTAAAAATAATTTTGCAACCTAAATCACCGTATGTTGATTGCTGGCTCTTTAATTGGAAATCTGAAGAATAAAATATACTTCTTTGTGATAACAAATATCATTTAAAGAAGATTTTTATTTGTAGTATTTAAGTGTAGTCCTCTGGAACAAACAGCGTGTTTCACAGGCAGTGTGTCCACTGCTGAACTCCTGTCACCTGACAGCCTGTCTTATCTACCAAATTGTTCATTAGTCTTGGTGATTTTCACCTGTGACTCCAGTTTACATTCTGCAGGGAATAAACATCAGTCTGCTTCCACCACCTTCTGCAGTGAGCTTCCAACACAACCTTGATAGCACAGGACCCCACCCCTGCAATCCTACACACACACTCACTTCCTGTCTATACCATTAATTTTAAATGTCAATTTGACATCCAGCTCTGGAAGGCAGATTAGCTTAAATAAAGCAGAAATGCCAGAGGCAGAATATGCAAAGTAAGCCCCATTTTACAATGCTAAGTAACTGACCAGTAATTTCATTTTAACACAATATAAACATGTAAGCCATATGAATTTTTTTATGTTCATCTCAGGAGTATTTCAAGCTGAACACAGGTGACAAGAGAGCAGAAGATTCCTCTTCCAATTGGATCTGACCCATCCAACCTTTGTGAGAGGTCTGAAGGGAGAGCATTCCACTTTATAAATAAACGACAGAGGAACATGGCAATCAGAACAGACTGAGCTGCAAGGGTCCCTCAGCCCCTACCTCCACCTCATTCCACTGACCCCTGCCAATGAGCACTGTGACATTCAGAGGCAGATCGATACCAAAAAGAGATACTTTGTGGGCAAAAAGCACCAAAGATATAAAACAAAATGTCTGAAACCCCATAAAACAACTTCTGATGGAATACTGTTTTTCATTTTGCAGAAGTAAAATATTCACCACCAACCCTGCAATTAGCTAGAAAATTACAATAATTACAGCAATTTTGTATCCCATCTCCAATCCAATTAATAGATATATGACCCTGTCAACATGTAATAATCAGATTGCATCCACAACAGAACTGGATGGCTTTTCTATGCTGAATAGAACTTGCACAGTAAGAAGGTAATTATTTGAAATACTGAGAATACCATTTCTGCTCCATGCTCCACTTCACAGTTTAAAAGGAAATACAATAGGAATTTTATTTCTATTCTCAACATATATTTAAATCAGATCCAAAAATAATATTCTAATACCAGTCCAGTTAATATTAAGAGTATAGGTCTCTAAACCAAACGTTTTAGATCTTTCTAGATCATTGATATTGATCTCTACATTCCTAGATAATCTTTCCATAATTATTGACAATCTTTCCATAACTATTGATATTTAAGTTTTAAAAGTTAGAAAATTAGTAAGACCTTAGGAATTAAATAAAATTTCAGAAAAATTATCTAAACCATGGATAAAAATTATCTTTAAAATTTATGTGGCTTTAAAAAGGTTTAAAATGTTTAAGGACTTAAAAGAAACTAAAATGACATGTAACAAATCAGGGAGCTTGCCAAAACATTTACAGCAATATTACTTCCAGAAATTTCACCATCAGCAGGGCATATGGCATTTCGAAACAAACTTGAATCTTCATTTGATCTTCTAGAGCAGACAAAAAAAAAAATCAGAATTATGAGATGATAAAGAAATTCTGCCATGATTCTAAACCATGATATATATTCCCAAATGTCTGACCTCTATTTAAAAAAAAATTACATTTTAGAAAAACATCAGGGGTTGTAGGAAACAATCATTGATTTGCACATGAACTCTGTGCTTTTGAACACATTAGGACTTTCTCTATTTGATTTGTTTAATGTTAAAAGTAGGGAATCTTTAAACAAACAGCACAAGTGACTCCTATTGGCCTGAGAAGAAAGGGGGTAAGAAGCAGCCCTCTTTCTTCTGAGCCACTTCTCTACTCTCAGAAGCCCTAGACCCAACATGTCTGTGATGCATAAGCACAAAGTCCACAACAACGTTTTCATTTCCAGGCTGGTGACATGGCTCAAGTGAGAGAACAATCTGCCTAGCAAGCATGAGGCACCAAGTTCAACCCCAGAACCAGCAACAACAACAAAAAAGAAATAAAAGGAAATGTTTACGTTTTCTCATATCAGAAGAAAATGCTACTTCTAGGGCAGATGAAAAACTATTAAATTTTGCATAAAAATAAAATATTGACACAGTTAAAGATACATCAAGTATAATTTTACTGTTGATGATATTATGGTGGGAGACACCAGTATCAGTTCAAGTGTCCAGAGTCTAAGAAAATGTTGAATGTCTCTTATCCAACACTGTTTCAAATGAAATGACAAAAAAAATTGAGTTAAAAATGACAAAACAACAAAGTAGGCAACATCCATCCTGAATCTTATAATCAATGCAAAATACAACTACAGATAAATTCCTCCAGATGACAAAGCACCTTTTGGTACAGTGATCTTTAAGTTGTGGAAATGACTACAGCAGCAAATCCTTTTGCTGTTCAACTAGCTTCTAGTTCATTCTTCTCAACAAAAAGAAAACACATCATAAGCAAGTTATCTGACATCAATAAAAATCATTTTCTGATGACAGATTCCTCGGTGTTACTTAGTATTTAAATCAAAGGAAGCTGGAAGAATTGGGTAATACAAAATGTCATCTACTTCCTAATTTTTGACTCAGCCTCTAATTTAGGAAACATTAAAGAAGGCCAAATATACTAGCCCAAATGCCTTCTTCCTGTTAGCCCGCTGCTACCAATGAGACACCCTTCCCTTTTTCGTCTATAGCCTTCCCACTCATCTGCCTACCTGAGAGCCCTGAACAAACACAAGTGATGGTACTAGGCTCCCTTGCTATAGAAAGCTCTCAATAAACTGCTTCTATATCTTCCTATTTGGATGTCTTTATTTCCACCTTAAAAGAGCAAAATTACATATATCAATATTGACGCTATTTTGACAAATTATATACTAATAGTGATCACACAACACACTTAAATTTCATAGAAAATCCAAGGTAAATTTTTCATGAATTTTCTTTTTGCTGAGGAATATGAAAAGATGATCAAATGCTCACTTCAGCAGTGCATATACTAAAATTCAAAAAGAAGGTAAATAAAGGATATTCAAGTCTAAAAATATATTGGGTTAAAACTTGGAGTTGTATAGGATGGAAGGGGAAAAAGTTTCATTAGAAAAAGTAGTAATTCAACTTTCAAAGTATTAAAGACATGCCATATGCATGTTTCCTTAAAAAATTAACTATATTAAGAGTAACTTTAAACACATACAAGTTGACAGACTAATATACTGAATCCATATATAGCCCACTCCCCACATCCCTAGCTGTATTATTTTGAAGTAAATTCCAGATTTTATCATGTCAACCATAAATAGTATGTATTGCTCAGTGATAAAGGTTCTTTAAAATAGAATTTCAAAATTATGACACCTAAAGAAATAATTTCTTAATATCAAACATCCACTTAGTGTTCAATTCACCAATCAGCACATTAAATGTCATTTTTTAAGCTGTGTTCTAATCTGGATTTAACTAAGACCCACAAATTACAGTTGGATATGATGCCTCTTTAAAGTCCCTATTAGTCTTTAAGTTCCTTCTCTATCTCCTGTCCCCGTCTGCCACTGATTTATTGAAGAACTGGGTCATTTGTCTCATATGGCTTCCCAGTCTTGACTTGGCTGATTACATCCCCACTGTGTTAACATGCTTCTGGGTGCTCTGTATTTCCTGCAAATTGGCAGTTGGATCTAGATGTTTGATCAGATTCATGATTAATTTTTCTTGTCAAGACTACTTCATAGGAGTCATTGTGTTCCGTTAGGAGGCATCCAAGGCTTGGATATCTGTCCTTAATTTATTATTATTTTTGTTTTATGCTCACAGTGGTTGGTGACTGTATTAGTCCATTTGGTACTGCTCTAACAATGCCCGAAACTAGATAAAGAACAGAAATTTATTCTCTTACAGTTCTGAAAGCTGGGCATTAGATGTGAACTTCTTACTAATGACAGATGTTTGGTCCTCACATGGCAGAAGAATACAAAGACAGACCTCATTCCTTCTAATCCTTCTGATACTGTCACCAATTCATTCATGAAGGTGGAGCCTTTATGACTTAAACACCTCCTACTAGTCTCCACCTGCCAACACTGATGCACTGGGGAGTAAGTTTTCAGCACATGCATTTTACAGACACATTTGTACCACTGCAGTAATTGTTATCTACAGCCATTATTCTTCAGGACCTGCAAAATAGTAATACTCTAATTATATCACTACCACTTCATTTATTAGCTGCAATAGTTATATAGGCTAGTAAGGCAAGGCTCTGGGTTCACTCCCCAGTACAGAGAGACAGACAAACAGAGAGATAGAGAAAGTTCCCTCCAATGTACTATTTGATTATTGGGTAATACTATTCATATGGGAAACACAGCATAGATAAAAAAAAAAAAAAACCTTTACTTAATCAGTTTTCCATATAACAAGTTGGCTCACTAGCATCCTTTGCCGTGTTTCCTTGCCTATTTACGTATTACCACTATGAAGTCACAAATTTATTGCTGTTACCATCCTTGTTGATATTCTAATTGCCCCATCTTTGGCCAAATTGGCTCTTCAGCCCTTTGAGACAGCCCTAGTAATTCTCCATAACTTCCTTATTTTATGATCTGACAGGAAGACCTGGTATCATATTATCCATTTCCTGTCCAGACTTGAATTCAGTCATTTCTCCAAGGAGCTCTGATCTTTGCTAATGGGAATTGCTATTTCCAGAGTGAAAAAAAAGGATGTGAGAAAGGCTTGGTTACTGAGTTGGTGACCAGTTCTACTACATTTTACTGAACACATATGTGATTTTTTCCATCCTTCCACCTTCCTTTCCTCTAAAAATAAAACATGTCAGGAATTTATTATGATATTTCCTTTCCAAATTGAGCAGTGCTGGATTTTTGTTTATTCTCCTCTAACTTACACCTGTGTCCCTTTTCTTCTACACTAAGAGTTCTGTCTGCACAGGAATAAAAGAATGAGAATACAAGTATTCCAAATCTGAAAATCCAAACTGCTCCAAAATATGAAATTTTTTTAACATCAATAGGACATAAGTGTAAAGTTCCACACCTGTCCAGTGGCACAGACAAAAGGCAGGTGTACACTAAAAACAGCATAAAAGATCACCTTCAGGCTAAGTATGTAAGGTGTATATGAAACATAAATTAACCTCAAGTTTGAACTTGACACCTGATTATGTATATGCAAATCCAAACTCCAATATAATGTGAGATCTAAAACATTTCTGGCCCTAAGTGTTTCAGATAAAGGATACTAGAATTCCTCATTTGCATTAGACCACCAATGCCAGACAAACAAAACCAACCCTGCCTCCCGCATATAGGTTTCAGGCTTCCTGTTTGTTTCATAGGTCTTTTATTCCTTAGAATTCATTTCTCTCTGGTTGTACAAATTGCTATATCATAAAGTTACTTGAAATATTCTCAGTATGTCATTAAGCAGATATATATTTATATTTAGGTGTTTTACTTCATTTCTTACTTTAAGAATCATTCTTAACTTTTCATTATGAATATTATTAGTTAATATGTATCATTCATTAGCATTTTTGCTTCAAAACTTAAAATGTGATTGTTTATAATTATAAAAAACATAATACTATGAAATCAAAGATAAAAAACAAGATATTATAGCTCATATTTCATTTCCTTCATCCTATTCTCTCCCTATGTCACCCTATTTTGTTTTGTTTAGCAAAATAGCTTTTGTATAAGTAATCTTTCATTATGTAGCTTATTTTATTTACTTCTTCATTTCCTAAAATATATTTTTGATATTTAGGAAAGTTTATATTTTTGTTTTAATAATCATATATGTACAGATATGTTTGTATAATACTACCCATAGGTCATATTTTTAAATTCTCCGATAGTTACCTACTATGAGCTATATTGCTATAGCTAGTAATCACATTTTTTTAATAGTATAGAGCCTTGGTTTCTTCTCAATAATTAATAGACTTATTTTATAGGTCATTGGAAAGACTAAAAAAGACAGTATATATAAAATGTATATATATGAACACATTAAGAAAATAATTCATAAAGTAATATTTTTGTCCTGTAGCTTATGGATGTTATACAAAATATTGTTCAAAAGAATGGATTCCATAAAATTGTTCTCTTGCCAAGCATGGTGGTTCATGTCTGACCCCAAGAGTTCTTAATATCTAAATTTATTATCCACTGTTTTATTGGGGAAAAATTATACTCTGTTTACTTTTCTCTACTTCCACCCATTCTTTATAGAACAAAGCAGATGGATGAATTCATTCAATGGAAAACAGAAGTCATAGCTCTTTCTTCAAAGCAAAAATTAGAAATTTGTCTGAAAGCCTTTATTAATCATGTCGTTGATTAGGGTTGATTATTTTTCAGTTGAGCAAATCTCTTCATATTGCTGGCTACGTTGCTTTCAAATCTGTCGATAAGGAAGATACTAAAGAGAGTTCCTTGACAGCAAGGCTGACCTCACTATCTCAGCTCCAGAGTCTTACCCCCTGCACAATGCCTAGCAAGCACAGACAAGCTTTCTATTTGAATGAATGTCACTAATACAGCATAAAAAATCATCTTAATGAACAGAAGACATGGGTGACGGCTAATGTTCACACAGTCATGAGGTCTGCATACAGAAAATGCTTAACACATACCCAGTGCCAATCAAGTTCATGAAATCTAAACAAAAATTGGAGCAAGAAATTATGACTTGCATATTCTCCCACTGGTTGCTGCAAAACAACACATATGCTTGAAATATAACTTCTTTATCTCAACAAAAACACAATAAAAGAGATATTTTGAGTTAAAAACAGTGCTTACACTTTAATGCACAGGACCAGCCAAATGTAGATGGTTGTGTGTGAGAAATTTGTTAAAATCAGAGGAGACAAAAGATAGAAGGTGAAGAAAGGCATGCCATTCAAAGTCTTCTTAACATAAACACAGGATTCACTGTTTTGCCAGCATTCTCTTTATGGTGCAGCCAAAATGGAGGCACATCTTGCTTTAGAAAACACACAAATACAAAACTACAAAAATAACTCAGTAAAATGGTCTATAGTTAAATACATACATTAAAGTTTAATTGCTCAAGTAAAGACACTATTTTAGGACTAATTTAGGAATTAACTACTTATACCATTATTTAATTAATTTTTTCTTTAAGCCATGTTTAGGCAATCCACTTTTTATACACAGTCTCATTCTAAGTAGATTTCTCTTGATCATGTGTGTAGTGAGCTAGTGCACAATAAAAGAAACTAGTGTAACCTGTGTACAACCTCTCTTCAGCATATATACTATGCAGGGTACATGCCTCACCTTTTTAAACATACTGCCTGAAGTGAACCCAGTGAAAGACTTATTAAATAGTATATCTTTGGGCCAGATAAAGTGATGCAAACCTGTGATCCCAGCACTTGGGAGGCTGAGGCAAGAAGATTCTTAGTTTAAGGCCAACCTGGACTATCTAGTGAGACCCTATCTCAAAAAACAAAAATAATAAAATGAGTAAGATAAAATAGTGTATCCTCATAGTAATCCAACGCTATTTCCACAAAATTACTTTAAAATATACTTGCTCCTCTGTGTATACAAACATAAATCTCCTGTGTGTAAACAAACAGTTGAGTGGGGAGTGCATCTCCAGCTACACAGCAGCTTGATGGGGGAGGACAGCTTGAGCCCAGGCATTTGAGACCAGCCTGGGTAACATAGCCAGATGGAGGGGAATGGAAAGGGGTGGGGGCAACATAAAAGAAAAAATGAAAAGAGGCTTAAATTTAAAATTTCTTGAAATGTACCTTCTTATACTTAACAAGTTCAAACATGAAATATTTTTTCTAGCAAAAGCATCTCACTCTTTGAGTAAACCTTTCAGAAATGGTTATGGAGTTCTTCAACCAAATGTCCTGAAAGTAGAGTGTCCTGAGTGCCAGGGTTCCTAACAGAGACTCTGTGTCACCAGCTTTCCCTTCCATGTGGTGTCTTCTCAAAGCAGCTCCTCAGATCCCTAAAGATAACACTGGCTCTAAAGTCTCTTCTTCCCCAGATCTTCACATAAAGTTCAAGTAATACAAATAATGCCTATAACCTGAGTTGATTGTGAATCAGTGATGCTCTGTTTTGTCTCAGTGAGAAGTCCTTTGATTATTTCTAACTGTTCTAATGTTGAGACAAAATATATAGAAATAAAAATCCAGGTAATTTAACTTCAACTATTATCCTTATTTATCTTTGGTGAGCAATCAAAAGTCTCTTAGTCAAAAGTAAAGTATGCCCAATCCATAAACATGTACAGAACTGCCTACTTCTCTTCGAAACACACTGACTGGCCACGGTTCTAAACTTAATCAACATATGATGAAAACAGATAATGAATTCCGTTCACAGGAGCAGGGATGGGTAACAAAAGTTGGCATCCCTGTAAATTAAGATGAAATGTACAGAGAACAAAGAACTCTCACTTACTTGCACGAAGCACTGAAGGTGTGACCTCAATTTCACTTGTTGCTTGGTAAGGCTGAAAGGCAGAAGCATTGTTGGTACCAAGCTCACTACCAAATATCTCTGGACTCTGGGTCCCAGTGGAGCTGGCACTGGTGCCGTCACCTCCATGATGGGGATCTTGCTCATCAAACACTGCTACCAGCTAGAAATGAGAAGCAAATGTGCATTTATAAATAAAGGCATTTAAATTGCTATCAAACTATCTTACCATTTTGACATAAATCCATAGTGGAAAAATTCTGGTATCAATGCGCCCAGGAAGCAAGACTTCAAAGAAATAGTATTTCCCTGAGGCTTGATGTTTTTTAAGATTTCATATCCAAAATTCTGTGGGTGAAAAATAATAAAGCAGACAGATAACATAAAGTGCTAGGACAGGGGAGGGTTTAAATCTATTTTTTATGTAGGATATGCTGCGAAGTGGGAAGGAAAATGCAAGTGAATGTGTGTGTATACTGATGTTTAAACATTCGTATGAAGCTGTGTGCACATGCACACAAGATGTAAGCTGCTCTTCACTTTGGAAGAAGGGGACATTAAAAACTACATTTATCTGATCATTTCTGCCTAAAAACATAGGAAGGAAAAAATAGAAAATAAATGAAATGAATTACTTACATGGAGTAAACAGAAATACAGTTGAAAGAAAGAAGGAATGGGAACAGACAGTGGGGGTCATGGGAAAATGCCATTTTTCCAAGTATATTTTTCTATACAGTTCTGAATCTCAGAATCATAATAATAATTCAATTACCTAATACAGAAATAAGTATTTCAAATCAACTAGGATGGCAAGGAGATGTGTGGGGCACTGGAGGGAATGGTACCCAAATAAATAAACCTACCTATGTTACAAATGAGTAACATGACCACAATGTAAGGGACAGAAATGAAAATAACTAGCTTAACTTTGAAAAACTCTGTTTCACTGTTTAATGTAAAGCTAAAGACAAGAACTGACAAACAAGTACTGTATTCTATTTAGAAATTTACTCTTTACAGGTTTATGGCTTAGCAATTCTCACTCTGCTACACACACACAAACACACTTATCACAAATGAATAAAAAGTAAACATATTTTGGATAGTGAAAATCAATGTTCTCACTGTCAGAAACAGAAGTTACAAATAAGGGAAAGCTAAAATAAACTCTAGTGTGTTAGACTGGAACCAGGGCATCAGTTCAAACACAGGGTTTTTATTAGTGGGTATAGTTATTTGTCACTTAAAAACAGGATATGTGTAATTCGGTGATTTCATCATTGTGTGAACATTGCACGGTCTACTTACACTAACCTATGTGTATAGGTCAATCACTTCATGTGGCCTCTTGGTGCAATTAAGAGATAATCTCAGCACCAGATGGATGAGGCTATTTCTGGCATAAGAAGGCATACTGTTTTACAGTAAAATTGTTTTTGAATAAGGAGTACATTCTAAAAATAAAGATGTGATATAATAAATGCATAAACCTGTAACACAAGTATCATGTACTGTACACATGGTACACTTTTATATGATTGGCAATACACTAGATTCATTTATACCACCATTGCCACAAGCAATAGGAAATAATAGCTCTATTATAATCTAATAGGACCACCATCAAATATGTGGTCCTTTGTCAACTGAGATGCCATAGTGTGTAAAATGGCTACACTGTTCTGTGGGCACACAGACTGCTGTGTCAGAATGTACACATGCATTTTACTAGCCTGGTTCACTGAGAAGTCCTAGCAGCAATGACATCTCAGTACCAATGAGCACACCTATTGCCCAGATCTTGGTTTCTAATAAATAATCCAGGGCTCCTTAGAAAGGTAGCTGTTTTTACGGTTGGTGCAGGGAGAACACATTGAGCTGAAGGTCTTATGCTGTACAAGTGAGGAAGTATTAATTATCACATCAAAGGGAAACAAGTACCAATATGAAGGAGCTCCAAGTGGCCAAAACTGAGACAATTTGTAACCAAGAATAATGCTAGTCATAGGTCTTAACACAAAGAATAAATATTCAAAAGACCATAAGACTTAACTGATTCAAGAAATAAATGGTGGAGAATGGAAAGCTGTCCTAAACTATAACATTCAAAACAATAAAGATAGAATGAGGGCACAGTGAAATGGCTTATGCCTATAATCCCACCTACTCAAGAGGTGGGGACTGGGAGGAACACAATTCAAGGCTGGCCCATGAAAAAAGTCAGAGAGATCTCATCTCAACAAATAAGCCAGGCATGGGTGGTACACACCTGTCATTCCAGCTACTGGGAGGCACAGTTACAAGGACTGTGGTCTTAGGCCAGCCCTGAGCAAAACTGTGAGACACTATCTGAAAAATAACAACAAGCAAAAAAGGGCTGGTGGTGAGGCTCAAATCGTAAAGTGCCCACCTAGCAAATGTGAAGCCCTGAATTCAAACTCCGATATCAACCCCCCCACCAAAAAAAGATAGGTAACAGAATATGATGAGAAACAGGATATTTGCATGTCTCAAAATGTCTCCCCATATGAAATATTTTAGCTAAAAAAGTAAAAGAGAAGTTACTTTTGCAGTAGAGAAACTTGGCAGACAACTTTATCGGGGTTAACACTGGCAGTAAAAGATGTAAACATCATGCAGCATCTGATAAAAAGCACTGAGAAGGATAGAAGATCACCTCTGGTGATAACGTTCCTGCCAAAACTGTGTTAACTTCAATTTAATTGTGCAAACCCAAAATGAAGGACATCCCACAAAATAAATTATACTCTTCCAGAGTGCAGAGGTCATGAAAGTAAAGGTGGTAAAATTACATAAACTGGAGAATGGGAAAAATGCAAACTAAATGCAAAGTAATCCTTGACTGGATCCAGGACTAGAAAAAGTATATCAAAAACAAATTGGGGGAAAAAAAAGGTAAAGTTTAAATAAACTCAAAATTAGAAGACAGCATTTACTCAATGTGAGTTTCTTATTTCTGATAATTGTACTTTGCTCATATAGGACGTTAATATTAGGGATAAATGAACAGCATAGAGAAAGATTCTGTGACTCTGTCCCAACTTTTCTAAAATTATATTAAAAATTTTAAATGTTAGATTCAGTATTACAAAATACTATGAAAATTCATTCTGCATTCTATTTCTTATAACTAATACAGTTCTCAAAACCCTAATATGTTTCTTTAAAAAAATCAACAATGGCTATATCACCTTGGTCACTCACCTTGTCTAGCAAGGACGTTTAGCATTTCAAGGAAAAATGAATACCATAGCTAAGCCATAAATGGACTACCTCCTTGACTCCTACAATACCCACACTCCCACCAGTTAAAAGAAAAAAGTCTACAGAAATATGAGCATTTCATAAAGTTTCATTATTCTGAACAAAAGCTATTTTCATGGATATTTACATATCATTAATCAATTCATGAAACAAAGAAAACCACTGTAATGTCATGGAGACATGTAGACAAACAGGAAGCTCAGAACCCTGCTGTGGTACAATATATAATTAGCTGATTAAATAATTCAGTGGGAGGTTAAGTGGTAAGAAGAAAGCAGCGCAGGGTGAATACTCAGTCCAGTCGAGCTTCTAATAAGCAACTGAAGTGTGAAAAAGAAATCTCTAACAGTTAAAAAAAAAACTAGAAAGACATTGATAGGTGTACACCAAAGTTTCCATATATTGTAATTAAATTAATTTGTTTATCTAACATTGACTGGCAAGTGTCTTCCTGTATCAGAAGCCCTGATATTCTACAAGTCCAGGGATTAGCAAACTGTTTCTGAAAAGGGACAAAAAAGCAAGTACTTTTGGAACTGAAGTCCCTAGCATCTCTGTCGCAACTATTCTACTCTGCCATGATAGCATGAAAGCAGCCATAGGCAGCACATCAATAAATGAGCGTAGCTACATTTAAATAAAACAAGCAGGCAAAGGCCAAATTTGGCCCACAGGCCATAGCTGTTATTTTGATGACCCTGCACTAGGACAGTCTACTTTTCTAGTAACATTCAACTTTATTTTCATTTTGCAAAACAAAACTAAAAGTCAAGGTACCTTTGAAACCCCGATAAGTTAACTACCCATTTCAGGCTCATCAGCAGAACATAGAATTTCTACACTTGATTTTAATATCATACTTTCTACAAGGTGTGTGGCTTAATATACATTTTGAAGATATTAAGTTTTGACATTTTGATGCTTCATTGGAAGCAAATGAAATTCAAGTTGTTATTAACTTTTCACAATGATATCTTCTCTCAAGAATCAAGACCTTTCTGCAAACTGAAATTGAGATGGAGAATTACAAAGACTGAGTCTTTAAATGCCACACATGAGGGAAGAGCTTACACATGTGTATTAGTTTCAATAATTATCTCCAGCAATTTTAGAAAACACAAGGATCAGAAAATCTGGACTGTATCATGAACAAATGCTGTTTGAATTTCAGTGGCAGAATCACAGTTGGTGATTTGCAATATGCCAATAACATACAATTTTACAGCTTTCTTTTAAACCAAAATTCAAGTGCCAGGTGCAGAAATGAAGCAATTTTGTGTAAACTGGGAAGGATCTATAATTTTAGAAAATCTCCTCTATAAGAATACATATAGTAGCACAGCAAAAGAAAATGAGAACTTCATAAAAACATCACATATTAAAAAATCTTTACCATGCCCTTCAAAAAGTAAAAGAAATGTCTTTTAAATTTCCAAAGCACAATTCAACTCCACATTTTAACGGTGGAATCCTTACTGCTCTCCATGAAGTAAACCTTCATTTTTGAAGGCTCATTCTTTACTTTCAATAATTATTAATCTCTTTTCTATCCCATTTATCAATCAAGACTCCGTTAGAAAAGACAGGTTGGATTTGGATAACATACATGGTAACCCAAATAAAAATAAAATGTACACATCGACATATTTCCCACCTACTTCTTAAACATCAGAACCCTCCAAAAGAAAACCTGTATATAAACATTACATATCAATGCTTACAAACCATGGATCTAGCTCAATCCCTTTAATGGTAAAATTCTTAGCTAACTGCCCAAAACTGCATGGAGCAAAGTGGCTAAGAACAGAGATTTTGGAATCAGAGAACAGCATTTAAAACAAGCTTTGATTGTTGGTAAATCCATTGACCTCCAAGCCTCACCTCCATCTGGGAAAGGAGGAGGTATGGCTGTTCTCCACAGTTCAAGGGCTCTTCCCAAAGTTGTCCAAGTCCAAAGCCCTGAAACCAGTGAAATGTTACCTTCTACTGCAAAAGGAGCTTTATGAATGAGATTCAAGGTAAAGACCTCAAAATGGATTATCCTGGATTATCTGGAAAGCCCCATCTAATCTCATGAATCTGGAACAGTAGAGAACTTTCCATGACTATGACCAGAAAGAGATGTGACACCACTGAGAAGATGTGGCTCTCTAAATGAAGGAAGGGAACCACAAGTCAAAGGCAAGAAAGAGATCCTCTCATGGAACATCCAGAAAGGGAGAGCTCTGATAACTCCATGCTTTACTCAGTCAGACCCATGTCAGACTTCTGCCAGCTAGAACTGTAAATTAATAAACTCACATTGTTTTAAGTCACTAGTTTGTGGTAATTTCTTCTTTTTTACCTTTATTACGTTGTACTGGGGCTACATTATGATATTTATAAAAATTTTTATAATATATCATAGTTGAATTAACCCCCTGCATCATTCTTCCCTTATCCTCCTCCCCCCATTCCTGGAATAATTTTCACAAGTATCAATTTCCATTTACATTTATGTGTACATGGTATTTGCACTATATTTACCCTCCTATACCCTCTCCCCACCTCCGCCCCTCCCACTGGTACCAACCCACCCTCCCCAGACAAGACCTGTTCTGCCCTCCTGTTCTCCATTTTTGCTTAAAAAATGACATCTTTGTTTGTTTAAGATAGCTGTACAGGGAGTTTCCTCGTGACTGAATTGTAGTAATTTCTAATGGCAAAAAGAGGAAATTGATAGCAACAATGTCTACTAGTAACAAAAAGATAAGGCATAACAGCAAGCATGCATTTACTATCAGCATTATCAAATTATATCATAATATAATCATATAAGATGATGTTTGTTAATAAATATTTTGGGTAAATACAAGAATCAGTTTTGAGAGTAAGAAGACTGAGGCAAAGCTTGATTGGTGTGTTTTAGTTCACATACCAATAACAAACTTAAAAAAAGAAAAAAGCAGCACAAAGAAAAGTCAGCAAGGAAAGAAGTCTGATTTGTTCAACACAGCACCATGCATTATATTCTTTTTCAGATGCTCTACTTCTCCCCCCAGGGTCTCACAATTTACTTTAACAGAAAAGCAAACTAAGAATCACAGAGATTAGTTTGGCCAGAGTTTAAGTACAGAATGAAATTAGAAATCAAGTCTTCAAATGTTCTATATTCTCCAAATCCTCCTACTTCTGGAACTTCTAGCACAGCCCACTGGGAAGCTACTGGCTACAACCACCTGGGTAACTTTGAATAGGATTCTGTTCGTTCATGCTTAACCCACCATACCAAATCAATGCAATTTTGATGCTACCTCCTAAATTTTTTTCTGAATGCCTTTGTGGGTAATCAAGATAACAGTAAATGATTCCAGCCTGGTGATATCATAACTCCAGTCTTAGACAGTATAAAAGAATCAGAAGACAAGCATGAGGCCCTGAGTTCAAACCCCAGTGCCATCAAAAATAAATAAATAAATAAATATAAAGGTATCAGAAGAACATTCAGATTTGGCCTCAGCATAGGAAAATGGCAGGAGATTTAGGTCAGGAAGTTATCTTGAAGCCCTCCAGCCTTAGAGAGGCCATTTTACTTTCACATCCCCTGCCTCTGCTGCTTTCTTCACATCTAGAGCAAGTTGACTATGATGGGCTCCACAAACATTCCTTAGGCATTCAATATTAACACAGAATCATGTAACCATCAAATAAAGACATAATTCTCTAAAAAGGCATCACATTTTTTGCAGTGGGTAAGGACTAATACCATGTGGAACAGCACTGAAAATAAGAATGAACTTGGAGGTAACTCTAAGTTATCTCTATCTGAGAAACAGGCATAACCTCAATGTGTGAGGCACAGTCTGCTGAACCACTGACCTGCAATGCCAAAACCACGTCCATAGAAACACCCACAAAAGTGCATCTCTGTGCAATGGCAGGGAAATCTCATGGGCAAAGAGCTGTCCATAAAGAATAAATGCAACAGAAACTGACAGAAAGAAGGAGGAACAGGAGTATAATGCAAGGGTGAACTTGTTCCAGGTACACTGTACCTGTGTTTGGAATTATCACAGTGAAATCCTTTCATATTATTAATGTATGATAAATCAAAAACAGAAGGAAAATCCTACGGAAATATAAGAGCTACAATGATGGCAGGGAGTTTCTAAAAATTAGCAATAAAAATGAAGTAGCTGGAGATATAAGACCTTAATTTTGAGGTGAGATTATTCTATAACATACAATTCTAAACTATCAATATTCCACAGGTTACTTTTCCAGAGATTAGTCTATGAATTTCTATAATTAGAATCACACATATCAGTACCTTGAAATTTTTCTGCCCTTTCACTCAGGGATTTTTTTCTTTTTTTTTTAAATGATGAACTAGGTCAAGTATTCAGGCTCACCTTTACTCATCCCTTATTTTAAATTTTTTTTCATTTACTGTTGTCTCCCATAAAGCACTCTTGATAATGTGTGGCTTTAAGATTATTACGTAGATTAGCATTGGGTTATCCAACATGAGGACGTGTCATTTCAAGCAATATGTTAAGTAGGAAAAGATAAGAAATTTCCATTCCTACCTGAACAGAACAGAAAACCACCATATGAGTTCCTACCTGCCAACAGTCAAAGGTCACCTGCCCTACAAGAACTAATAGCATCCTTTAAGAAGGTAGCATTTCTTCATCACACATACCTGACAAAAAGACTTTCTGCTCCATTTAGAAATTATTACATCACCTACAGTCCTGATGTTTACACTTCAGAACTAAGATCTAATCCTGCTGTCCCTCAGGGTGATATACTCTATCACCCACTAAGCCTTCAGACTAATTAGATTCCCAATTTAAGAGTTATGTTCAACTAATAGCCTTGAGTATGTCAACCACAAACCACTGAAAATAAGCAAATGAATACAGCCATAAGCTAGAGGACCCACTTGTCATATATAATGCAAATCTTTCTTACTCCCACCCCTTGTCCTAAGTGCTCTATTTGCACTCATCCATGAAGTTATGACTACATTGCACTGCTGCTCAACTGATAATAAAAAGTAGAATAATACAGTAAAATCAAGCAAAAATGATTCTGAAATTGGCTTATTACACATAGAAAGGTAGACTCCAAATTGAAGGAGATGGCAGTAGCAGTAATATAATCAAGAACACATGTGCCTTCCCCACAAAGAGACTACAGTAAGGCTGGGAAATACACAAAATGAACCACAGAAGTAAGTGTATCCGATAACTAATTACTATGTAGACATGGGGGAATAAAAGGAACTATAAAATCAATCATGAACTCTCTGAAGATTGACCATGCTTTAATAACAGAGAAAATGCTAAATCCTGAATCACTGATAGCCTTACTTGCTATCAATGTTTCATTAAAAACTCATTTAAATAGAGCTAGTATTTTACTGGACTAGTAAGCAAAACAACAATAAAAGAATATATTTGGCCCAATGATGTTTCATAATTATAGTAACACAAGATACACCAATAAAATCTAACTTATCACAGGAAAATATCAAGCTTGCAATTGAAAAATTTTAAATGTTATACTTACAAGATTAAGTCTGTGCTTCATCAGCATTTTAAGACTTAAGTATATTTTAGCTGATAAAAAGACCCAGTGCTTAGAAGGGAACTGAAAGATACTGCAAACACACTAAAAACTAGCTACTTTTCCTACTGGCTAAGCTAAGAACAGCAAAGAACTGGAAGTCCATTCCCTAAATTGGATCAGGAGTCTCGACCTCAAATTGGCTTCAACTCCCAGCTCCATGGCTTGAGATTTTGGAGGCAGCTATTCCTTATCCATGAATGCCTTTCCCCAACTTGCCACCCTGCCAACCTACCTATTGTATCTGACGGTGAATAATACATGGAACTGGAACTCAACAACATGGTACTATAATCCGAGGACAATTCAGCTTCACAACTAATATGTGTTACATGTACTTGGAATAGCTGCAATAATGAATGGTATACAAGAGAGTCTCCCAAGAATCACTCCTTCAATAAATGCCACGGTCTGGAAACAACTGGATTTCAGTTTTTAAAAAACTGTCCTATTAATCACAAATCCAACATCACAGAAGACATAGTGTTTAATGAGACAGGCCAAAACCACAAGCATATGCATGCTCACATGTACTCTTAATGCCTTACACTAAACTGTAATTAAAAGACACACTACCAAAACACCAAACATGGTGCTATCTGAACTTTAAGACACAAGTATGGGTAATGCTTCTGATTTCTTCCTAAACTAGAGGAGACAATGCCTTCTTCACTCCTAGGCTCTGTCAACATTCTAAATCCCAGACCACCAATCCCTGACCCATAGACCTAAGGGATGGGAAGCTGTTGATATATTATTCAGTCCAGAAACAGCACCATAATCACCACTGGGCAGGTCTACACGCTTATCTCTTGCTCACCTAACTTCTTCCTCCATTTGGTGAGATCACCAAAACAAAGCTGATCCCCTTAGGTTAGGAAAGCACTTTTTAGTCTTTTATCCTTTGAAGCTAGCTAAGAATTTTAAGCCAAGGCCTGTTTCACTGTCCTGGAAAACCCATCTTCATATCCCCATACCACACCCAAATCAGCCCTCCAGCATGCACCCAGCAAAATGTAAATGTTTCCATGAAAACAAATTAGGAGCCCCATTTAGGCCACAATCAGGTTCTCCTTCCAACCTGTACTGATGTGCCGGAGTCTGGGGGTCTTGGGGAACACAGGTGAAATCAACTTATTGCTTCCTGAAGCAACAGCATCTCAATCAACCCTTTTCTGATCCCACTGTTGATCATGTAAACAAACTGACTTCACTAAAACATCTTGACAGTCAAATCCAGTTAACTATAATACATTATTTTTTTGGCAATCAGTAGTGGAAAACTTTCTGTCCTAAAATAAAATTTTGAAGGATCACTTCCTTAGTTCTAAAGTTTGCAAATTGTGTTTAAAATTAAAAGCATTAGGAAAGAAAATTTGGCTATGGCTCCAGTCAATCAGAAGGAGGAAGTCACTGAGGAATTTGTACAAAGTCACAGAAAACATCTCAAAACAATGTGAGACCTACAGATGATGCAACAGAGGTAAGCAAATCATTATCTCTGGCATTTACAGACAAGATAACATTTCCAAAGTAAAGAATTAGCCTTGTTTCCAAGGCAACCTGCCATTTATAGGGGACTCAATTGGGAGTGCTGACTTCACTATTTGAACGAGACCCCCACTGGCAACTTAGCTTCTACCTAAAATCATCATCACAAAAATAAGAGAAGTTTCATGGCGTTAAAGGAGAAAGGGAATTCAAATGACTCTGTTAAGATGAATGGAGGGAACACATGGAAATAAAAGGAAAAAAGTGACCTAAGAAAGGAAGAGTCCAAGTGCAGTAGCTATCATCTATAATCCCAGATATTCAGGAGGTGGATATGGGAAGATCAAGGTTCAAGGTCAGTTGGGCAAAAAAGTTAGACCCTCACCTCAATCAGTTAACTGTGTGTGATGTCATACACCTGTCATCCCAGCTATGAGGGAAGCCTTAGATAGGAGGATCATGGTCTGAGACTGGTACCAGGCAAAATGTATGACCCTACCTGAAAAATAACTAAAGCAAAAAGGGCTGGAGGTATGGCCCAAATGGTAAGAGAGCCTGCCTAGCAAACATGAGACCTTGAGTTCAAACCCCATTACAGCCCCTCCCCCCAAAAAAAGAAAGGAAAAAAACACTGGAATGAGTGGATATTACCACAGTAATTTATTTTCAAATTCAGATGCACCAAAGCCACTAGTTTTGTTCAAAGTTCTGAATGAATGTTCAGTCTAAAATGATGTGTAATAAAAAAAAAAAAAACAGTATTCACTCTGACAAACAGGAGCCAATATTAGTAAAAGATCAAAGTTCAATTTGTTATGTAAAATATAAACTTGTTACATTACAAAAGGACTTTCAGTTAATTTACATGCAAAAAGCAAGAGTAGGATTTTTAATATTCACCCAGGGCACAGATGAAAAACTTCAACCATTTTCTGACTCCTTTTTTGCTATACTCACTACTTCAATACCTTCTACAAAGGAGAGATAACAGTGTCCTTGACATTTGCCTAAATTATCTTCAGTAAGTAATACAAAGCTGATTAAATTAGGCTCGTTTTAATCAGCTGGCAGGTTTACTCAAAAAGTAACTAAATAAAATTCTTTTATCAACTTTTCATTAGTATAACCTGGTTTAGCAATGTTTTTAAAAAGCAAACACAGAATAAATACTAATTGTAAGTCAATCCTTTGTGCCCCATACTTGACAGGTAAAAAAAGTAACTTAAAAATTAAATATTTCCCCCTAGTCCAAAAGTCACTTTAAATTCTGAAACTTAAAGCAAATCTTTTGAAGGGTGACATCTAATGGACTTAGCCTAGCACAAAACATTGTGGAAACTTTAAATTTTAAAGGATATATATTCTTAGGAAAGCCAAAGCCAAAGCCTCCACCTGCTTCTTGCAGAAAACATCCCACAGGTGACCTATAAAAGGTGAGGTGGAGTCAAGTTTATCCTGTGGTTTGCACATTCACCACTCATGCCTTCACCATGAAGTTACTAATCTTGAATCAGCTCCCCACAATGAGTAAGACTTACCAGCTTTGTGACCTTGGGCAGTTTCTTCAAATCTCTGGGCTCAGTACTATAGAGGGTGGTAGCCTACATTTATTTAACGATGACAAATCGCTCAGAATAGTTCCTGAAAGCAGCAAGTACTTAATAAATGCTAGTTATTATTACTATCACAGAAAATTTCAAAAGATTGAGGTTATCAACAGAGGGAGATGAAAGCCAGTAGGTATTAAGCTAAGCTATGTGAACTTTATCCTGAAGACTGTGGGCATCCCTGAATGCCCACCAGTTTAATTTGCGTTTCTTCTGCAGACAGTTTCAAGGGGTGTAGAGAAAGGACTAGAAGGGTAAACACTCATAGCTCGTTAGTCCAATAATGAAGAAGTCATGAGGGCCTAGACTAATAGAAAATCAGTGGAGTGAAAAGACAATTAAAATGTGTAATTATGAAAATACAGAATTGAGACTTATTTAAAAGGATTTGGCATGTGGTGTGTGGGTGGCATTATAGAGGAAGAGGATGGATCTTAAATGTCTAGGTTTGTGGCTTGGGTGGCTGGGCAGAGAACAAGCACAAGGACAAATAATTTTGAAATTTTAGGTAACCTATCAGATATTCCTTACCCAAATCCGGGCCAACAAGTGCAGATGAGGATCTATAGTGCAAAAGAGGGAAATTCAGGCTAACTACACATAATTGGGTGATGTCAGCATTTTGATGAGGCTACAGGTTTAATTAAAGACCCCAATGTGAGTGGGAAGCATGTATGAAAATCAGGACCAAAGCCTGGATAAAGTTACCATTGCAGGTTTCTCTTCTCTTCCTCCAATCCCTTTCAAAGCAATTCAAGAAGAATTAACTCAAGAATATAAGTAAACTCAAGGAAACATGAACTCACAAAGACTGAGAAAAGAAAAAATATTATGGAATGCAGTGAGCAATAGTATTTAAATACCCCAGAAGGGCACAGTAGCACCTTGTCATGGAAGGTTAAGTTAGTACATAAGTGCAACAAGTGGGACCTAAAGTATTTCACATCAGTGCTAAAAGAATTTCAATAACAGTAGGTGAATAATAAAAGAATATTAATAAACAAGTTTAGCCCGCTAATGTACAACACTCAACTATTTGTTCCAAGTCTATCTAAAAGTTTTCACTGTCTTCCTCAACGTATGTGTGCATGTGTGTACATATGCATGCATATGTGTGTGTTTTATTATGATTTGGATCTTAAATAAGCCCCCACAGACCTGTGTAGTGAAGGCTTGATCCCTAGCTTTGGTGTTATTGGGAGGTGGAGGAAACTTTAAGGGTGGTGCTTAGGTGGAAGAAGTTGGATCACCAAAGCACACATGCTTGAAAGGTATATTGGAATCCCAGGCCCCTTCTTCTCTGTCTTTGCCTCCTTGCTGCCATGAGGTGAACAGATTTTTCCATCACATATTTCTGCTTTGATATTCTGAATCATCACAGGCCCAAAATAGAGGGACCTAATAACCATGGAAACCATGAGCCAAAATGAACCTTTCTTCCTTTTAACTCATTTTCTCAGGTATTTTGTCACAGCAACAGAAAGCTAAGAATATGCATATATATATATGTATACACACACACACACACGTATATGCCATGTATGTCATCCCTGTAAAAGGTATTTAAATTACTATGTCTTATAATCTACAGTGACCCACGACCTTACTGAACAGAAGGAAATTTGGAAAAGTGCTAAGGCTACATTAATAATCACACCCCACCCCAATCTATGGGACAAGTAATGGAATGCCACCAGAGCTTCGTCACAATGCTGATATATATCAAGTATCATAAATATGTCAAAGATTCAAAGGGAACAAGCAAGCCCTAAGCTCTCCATATCTTTAACCACTAGGTAGAACTTTTAAGAGGTAGGTATAGTAGGGGTACTCAAGTCATTGAGGGTATGCCCTCTAAAGAGATTGGGGCACCCTGTCTCTTCCTCTCTGTTCTCTCCCTCACACTCTTACCCTATAGTGAGCAGCTTTCTCTGTCACACACTCCCACCTTGATGAGTTGCCTCACCACAGTCGGAAAGCCACAGGGCCACCTGACTATGGTGAATAAAACATTCCAAAACCTGACTGAAAATAAATCTTTGCTCTTTATAAGTTGATTATCTCAGGCATTTGTTATAGTGACAGAAAGGTCACTAACACAGTAACTGAGCAAAAGAAAAAAAAATAGAGCTTGAGTGGTGATAGGGGTCAAAGTCAGAAATGAAAATGAATGGAAGTATGCTAAGTTTTTGATTCCTTCTTTTACTTCAAGACCTGGTCAACCCTGAACTGAGTGATATAACATGCAAAGAAAATAAAGTACAGACATGCAAAAGAGATTCTAATAAAGGACAAGGGAGTCAGTGATGTAGAGAAAAATAGGGGCAGTGCTAAAAGACAAGGTTCACTTCCCAAAGCCAGTGGGGAACACTGGGAGTTCATGAATCCAAGGCAACCAACCCAGTCCCTGCCTGCTTTGGGTGCTCCTCCTCATTGGTAACTCTACCTGAAATCACAGAAGATGCTCCAACTGTTGTAATGACCCACCCACACCAATAAAATCACAGCAGTCCCTACAGACTAGAAATACCAGGGAAGAATGAGAGCAAATATAACAAAAAACATTGTGGAGACATTTTTATAGCTTTTATATTTTTAACCTAAAAGGAAAGGAAAACAGAAACTCAAAAACTGGCCAAATTCGTGCTTATCATAAAACACAACTCTGGCCAGACAATATCAAGATTGCCAAAAATTTTTTAAAAAATTCACATAAACCATTAATAAACTGCTGCCTTTTCTCTTGAAAAGATTATTTATAAATTGCTGCACCTAAAAATTGACCTGATTTAATACTGCCAGACAGTGAAGTACACTTAGGCAAGTGACAAGTGATAAAGGAGAAAAATCACACCACAAATGGTGGCATCTCATCCTAAGTGCAATAAGTGAACAAAATAGAATATCACACAAGATTGTGAAATCTTTATAAATAAATACTTTTCAGCCAAAAAAAGGTCTATAGCAGAATTAGAATTCTGAGTAATACGGTTAAAATATAAGTAAAGTTTACTCATTAGTTTCCCGTTCATCAAAAGATATTAATGAAATTACTTAATCAGAATTTATAGCATCAAATAGTCTGGTTCCTGTGCAGCCTTAAAGTCCACAATCAAACAGAAATCAGAGCACCCAACAGGGTGAGTTCACCCTAGAAGGAACCCACTTAGTTGCTCCTGTCCTTTAATGTCGCTCTGTTTCTGGATGCTACCTCCAGCTGTAGTCCTTCAAGTACATGCTCACTGATAAACAGGATACAACAGGTACAGAAAGATGTAGGTAATGGCTGGTTAGAATCAAATTGAAGCTGTCTGTGTCACAGACATTGAAAGAAAAGAAATGCTGGGTGCCCATGGCTCATGCCTGCAATCCTAGCTACACAGGAGGCAGAGATCAGGAGGATCGTGGTTCGCAAGACCGTATCTTGAAAAAACCCATCACAAAAACAGGGCTGGTGGAGTGGTTCAAGGTGAAGGCCCTGAGTTCAAACCCCAGTACCACAAAAAAAAAAAAAAAAAAAAAAGAAAGAAAAGAAGGCAGTGTGCCTTTGGGAATAAATTTCCATAGTCTGGATTTGCTATTCAGAGGTAGCTCCAAGTTTCATTCCACTCTCTTGAGTATGAGTGCAAGAGTTGGGCTATGATTTTGTGGCCTCTGCATCTTCAGCGGATGACAGTACACATCAAACACACTAAAAAAAGAGCAGCTATAGAAAGTTGTATAAAGAAAAGAAGAATCTGTGTAGTACAGGGGAGCCTCAGGGGAAGTGGCCCTAGGCAAAAACTAAAATAACTCTGCCCAGATATCTAGAAGGTGAAGAGTCAGGAGCAGGAGACTTCCAGAAGAGCCTGCAGAAAGGCAGGGGGAGAACCTCCCCACTAGGCAATTATGATCCAAGTAGGAGAGCCTTTTGAGTTTCTATTCTCTTTCATAAGGAAAAAGAAAACACACAGGGTCTTCTAGAAATGCAAACTTGGCTTGCAAACGATGATAAACATTTGAGATGCCTTATGCAAAATTGTAGAATCAAATGGCTACAATAACCAAAGTTCTTTCATAAGCTTATAAGAAGCACATTTGAGGGCAAACTAAGTCCGAACTGACCAGAAATGTATCTACTTACTTGGTATATTCACATTTTTGTTTTAATTACAAGATTTTGTCTTAGACATCACAGGAGATGTGACATTTTATGACACATACTCCATGCTATCTTTCTGAAATCTGAACCATTCTGGATTCTGATTTACATCTGGCCATAGTGATTCCATGTAAGATATTGTTGTGCTTCTGGTCATGTGTTGGATCCAGCAAGCACCAGCTTGTGAGAACTGATTGTTAAATTTGCAGGAATTTTCCAAGCTTGTGGTTTGTTGTAAACTGTCATTCAAAATTAAATTATAGGCTGTGATGTAACTCACTGGTAGAGCACTTGCATAAAATGTTGAAGGCCCTGGGTTCAATCCTCGGTACTGAAAAAAATGAAATTATATAAGCTTATTATTAATTATAATTAATAAATTAAAACCAAAGGTAATACTTCAAAATCATCACCGGCATTAGTTTTGTGCTATTTATATCTACTGCATCCACAGGGCAGAAATACTACATAACATATGATGGTGCTTGACCCACTTCACATTAAGGACATCACACTGGCTCAAAACATGTCTCTGTATTAGTCAGCTTTCTATATGGATAACAAATGCCTCAGGTAATCAACTTAGAAAAGGTCTGCATTGGCTCAAAGTTTTAGAGGTTTTTGGTCCTTGGTCAATTGGCCCTATTGCTTTGGGCTACGTCAGCAACAACATGGCAGAGAGTGTATGAGAGTGCAAAACTGCTCTGTCCTGCTGAGGCTTGAATAAGAAGAAAAGAAATGGCTGGGGTCCCACAGTGCCCTTCAAGGGCATGGCCCCAGTGTCTTGATACCTCCAACATAGACCCCACTTCTTCCAGGTTCCACCACCTCCTGGCAGCACCAAGCTAGCAATAAAGCCTTTAACACTTGGGCCTTTGGGAAATATTCCAGATCCAAACTACGGCAGCCATAATAGGAGTGTTCACACCACAGAAATTGACAAATGCTAGAAATTGGCCCCTGATCCTTCACCTTCAGCCAAGAGCCATTATAGACATTTACCAGCACACCACAGCATTAGGCACTCTATAACTATAACTATAGTTATAACTATAGGCACTCTATAACTATAAAGATATACTTTCAGGATCTTATGATTTAGAAGAGGGGTTCCACAGCCCAACAGGAAGCATTCAAACAGGAAAGGGGAGACAGAGCCCAAGGAATGGAAGGTTCGGGAACTGCAGTGCTCCTTTCCTAGCATTCTGATTGCCATGAGTCTTTTCATGCTGGCATCCACCCTCTTCTAAGTGCATTACAGCAGAGGCTACGTGCTCACACACTGGTGTACATCAGAACCAGGACTGCTGTCCACCTCACTCACTGCTACCTCCCCAGGGCCAAGAACAGTGCCTTGCACATAGTAGGTAAAGGTAAATTTTTATTGAAGGAATAAGCCACAAACTGTGGTTCAACAATGACTATGTTTGCAAACAGACAAAACTGCCAAACAGACCATCTGCTAAACCTCCCCTTCTAGTATGAGAAGTCATAAGGTAAAGAACCAGATTCCCCCAGGATATATATAAAGGTATCACTATACATTTCCTTTGCTTTCGGTTTTAAAAAAGATTTTTTTATAACATCTGAGATCTATTTCTTGCAATATTATTTCTGTGAAAAAGTAACAAAATTCTAAATAACTGACTTTAGAGCACAAAACCATTGCTACTTGGGGAACATTATGCTTAAATACAGACACCATAGTAACTTTTTCTTAAGATCTTGGTCTTAAGATATAGATAAAATTTTAATGTGACAACAAAAAATCCATTCAAGAAATTAGGTAAACTAAACATCTGATAAAGATATATTGAAAATACCAAAAAAGAAGTGATGATTTTTACAAAATAAAGTTAGTAAGTTTCATTTCTAACATATTAAATATTGAGGTACTTAAAGGATTTCTTCTTTATTGCCTAAGGAAAAGCCTTTATTTTGTAGATAACTGTAATATAATTGATATGTCACACATGGTATTTGTAGAAGAAACACAAATGAAGAGAAGGTGAGGACTTCCAGCACTTACACATCTAATACCAAAATGCTTCCTATAGAAAAACGAAGATTTAAATCTTTCCAATCTGTAGTATAAGATTCTAAAGCCATCTGCACCGAGGTCCCTATATTCCTAAAAGAACAAAAAAATTCTCTCATTCTATGAAAGATAAATTCTGAATTCATAGAAAACCTTTAAATCTGAATTTTTAATACACCCCAGAAGGCACAATCCCTTCACACTGACCTGTTCTCCTAAACAAGGCAGCACTGTGCCACACCCTGACAGTCTGACCAATGTTGTGCGCCAGGTCACAGGGAAGGCCACTGAGCAATTCTAGTGCCTTAGCTGCAGCTCCTTTTCAGAATCATCACTACCCAAGGCATTGTGAAAAATCATGATGAAAACAGTAATTTTTATCCCACAACACTTTCAAATAACTATAAAGTACTACATAGATGACCCTACCCAGGGGAAAAAAAATCCCTAAGTTTTTAAATAAAGTGGTACGAAATGATCAAAATGGAACCAGATACAATAGAAAATATCAACACACATTTGAAGCAGTTACATTGTTGGAGTGTGGTGTGTGTTCACATTTGTTCACTGGGCTGTTAAGTGATATATATTTCTTGCTTTAGGGCAGTGGTTCTCAATGAGGGGTAATTCTGCTCCCTACCCCAGGCACAAAGTCTGGACATATATTCTGCTATCACAACTAAAGTAGGGTACTATTGATGTCCAGCTGGTACAGATAGGGGAAGAATGTCAGCCAAATATTCTACGAAGTGCATTACAATCCCACAAAACAAAAAGTAATCCAGCCCAAATGCCTTTAACACAGAGCCTGAGAAAGCCTTTTACAGGACAGTTAGAAATTTAAAGACCAAGGCCTGGCAAGGTGATGCATCCCTGTAAGCCTAGCTACTTGGGAGGTGGAGATCAGGAGGATCATGGTTCAAGGCCAGCCTGGGCAAAAAAAGCATGAGTCCCTATCTGAAAAATAAAGCAAAAAGAACTGGGTAGGAGTGGTTCAAGTGGTGAAGTCCTCCTACCAAGTAAGAAGCCCTGAGTTCAAATTCTAGGACGGCTTTAAAAAATTTTTAAAGTTCAAAGACCAATAATCAACCCCCTATATCACCCCATCAGGTGGTCACTGATGTAGAAGTATATGAATTTATATGCAGATTCCCTTAAGTGGAGGTTTCTAATATTTAAAAAGTAAATAACAATATGCTCTCCGCAGGTATTGTTAAAACATTTTTGTAATAATTTTCCTAACTAGAAAAATGACAGATGCTCACTACACAGAAATGTGAAATTCAAAAGAACCATTTTGTCACAGTTTTAATAAGCAAAAAGGCATCATTATTTGTAAATCTTCTGCCAGAAAGCGATACAGTACTGTAAAACACACGTTGTGAATAAACTGTTTTTCAGAATTTTTGTTTGACCACACAATTTTCATGCAACATTAATAATAAGACAAATATCTATCCTGAGAACACACCAAAGGTTAGATATTGGATTAACTTTAAAAATTCTTAAAAAGAAAGAAAGAAAGAAAGAAAAAGCTGATGAGAGAGGGAACAGGAGAAAGAGAAAAGCAGAGCTGAAAAGAAGACAAAAACAAGACAAGACAGACAGAAACCAACTTCCTATTTACCATCAATGCTTATTAGACCACAGTGGGACGGAGTTTTTGTTTGGGCCGCCTGGCTTCCCAAGTGCAAGCTGTTTCCAGACAGAGTCACTGTGATGGACAACCACAGGCCAGCAGAGATCTAAACAAAGCTTCTCTTTGTCTTCCAAACTGCTGAGAAGATGCAACCACTCAGCAAAAGAACAAACTATGAATTTGCAAGTTAGGGATTTTGTCAAAAATATTTTTTAATCACAGCCTAGTAAATTTCAGTCATTATATTTAAAAGAACTCTAATTACATTCCAAAGAAAAGTGGCTGTGCACATTGTCACTAATGAGAGCTCAGGGCATGTGAATTATTTCAGAAAACCAGCAGCTAGTATCCTACCATGCATTTTTTTCATCATTTGCATTAAGCAGAAGTTTTATCAAAAGGCCAATTAATAGTCAATTTAATAGCTTTATGGAAAGAGTACTAAATTAAGTGTGTCAACACCATATATTTGGTATCTGCCCCTGTCTTCCACTCATCAAGAAAATTACATGAGTGAAGCCTAATTCTCACAAATGATAGCAGATCACTGGTAACTCACAACACTTGGTTGACAACTTTAGTTGTATTAAACAGCTGGTAGAAATGACGCCACTGAAAGGAGCTTAGTCCCAACAGATCTTTGTCAGGACGCTAAAAAATAAATTAACTTGAGCTCGTACTCTAGTGGTTTTTTAAATTCAAGAAAAAAATCTCAAGTTTAAGGGAACTAGACCAATAAGAAACACATGAAGAGTGTCCGTATCCGAGAAAAACAACATTTCTTTAACTGTTTTCATTGAAATTAAGCCAATATTTTGGATATATGCTTAAATATTATCAAAATCTTGAAAAATCTAGATCATTGTAGCCTTAAAATAACTTAAGTAACTTCTTAATGTCTTTAATAATCTCAATTATTCAAACTTGACTGCGTGGGGGAAATGGTACCACATGCTATCAACTTTGCCCGTGGCATGACAGCAAGTTTGACCACATTACCTACTGAAGTGGTTGAAAAGAAAGGTTATATAATTTCCTTGCTCAAAGTAACATCTGCCTTTATAAGACCCTAATGAAGAGGCTCTCAAAGTCTGCTCGGTGGTGACATCATTGTCACCAAGGAATTTATTAAGAAACACAAATTTTCAGCCCCATACCTAATGAGTCAGAAACTCTGGTGCTGGGTCCTAGAAATCTACAATGCAAATTCAAAAGTGTGGGAACAATGTCCACTCTTACATTAAATGACCATGAAGACGAGGACAGGAACAAAAATGGCAAGAGTACTTCTTAAGACTCACTGAACTAAGCATCTCCTGTGATCGACCCCATTTAATTCTTATAATAGTACTTATTGCCATGTAGGAACTGTAATTCTCACTTACCTTGGAGCAACTCTGGCTTACTGTTAAGCAATGAAGCCAGGACACTAAGAGAGGCAGAGTAAAGCCAAATTCGTGACTAACCACTCTCTATGCGCCCAGGACAAAGAGTATTCCTCATACTTCCTCCTTTCATACTACTGCAATAATACACCCAAGATTTTGTGAAAGAAGGGGGCTCCATCTGGACATAATTTCAATCTTCTACCACGCGAGCGTCAGAAACCCTCACGCACTGACACTAATCCCCCTACCAAAAAATAGGCAGGGTATGAATGGACACTAATTCCTCTTTGAAAATAACTTATACATAGCCTACCTTGCCCTCACTGAAGCCTGTTCACCTATTCCAAAATCAAGGCAAAGTTTCCACAACTTGCCCATCTCAAACTCCAAAACAAACACCCCACCCAAAGGGGCTGGGTGGGAAAGAAAGAATGTGGGTACTCCCGGAATGCAGTCTTTCAAGTGGCATCCCTCAGACTCAAAGAAATGAGAGGTTAATTAGGGTCAAATACCATCACTGCCCAAAGCACTTATTAGCAGAGATTAACCTATGGACAAGATGGAGTAAGAACCCAGGAAAATGGGCTGGTGGCACATCTTAGTGGCACAGCCCTAGGTTCTGTCCCAGTACCAAAAGAGAAAGGAAAAAGAAAAAAAAAAAAAAAAACCCTCTGTCAACAGAGATGTTGAAAGGAAAAACTTTTTAATTGCTTCATTATAAAATTTTAAATATCCTTGACATACATAAGAAGACTGATGAAACAAATCATATTGTTTAAAACCTACCTAGTTATTAAAAATATATCCATAGGCATGGAAAGATGACCACAAATATACACCAAAATACTGACATACTATATAAAATATTTAATCCTCAATTCTCCAGAATTACACAGATGTGTTTTCTGCTTTGCACTGTTATCTTTTTCAGGTCCTTACATTGTAAGTATGCTTTCAAAATAAAGCATTATAAAAAAAATCAGAAATAAGTATAATGAAATATATGTTCTATGCTTTTAGAACCTAGCAAATTATCAGCATATAATAAATATTACTAGAATGATTAAATTTTATTTAAAATTTTGATTTTAACATTTTCAGTTAACAGCTGAAATGTGACACATTTTAATGAAAGTTACTATTGCAAAATAGTAAATATACTAGTTAAATGCATTTTTGTACAAAGAAAAATCAGCATTTTATAGATCACAGCAATTACCAATACTCCTCTCATCTACAATGTTCAGGTTCCTCTGAGAATAAATAGGTGTCTTTTATTTTCTTTGGCATTAACTGAGCTGGCTTTCCTCATGTTTCACATTGTTTTGGATATTTAATGTATTCTTTATGCTCTCACAAAGCACAAGCACATTAGAATGTGAGACCATCCTAGAAGGACCCTTGACAGCCAGATAAAACACAGTTATCCTGTCAGAACACAAATGAAATAATCTGAAATAGGAATTATTGGCCCACTGCCTAGTTTTCAAACACACAAAAGCAAGAAATATTTTTAAATGGCTAGCTTAACTCTAACGAGTCATTCTCATGAAATCTAGTTACTCAATATTTCATTATAAGAACTCAGAAAATTTCCTAGTCCACAATGGCTAATGAAACTTCCAAACCTTTAAGAAAATTTATAGAATGGCAGTCATTATGGAATGGTTCATCAAAAACGTAGGGGGTGGCTCGTCAGTCTACTCCCATTAGCAGGTTAACTCAGTGAACATTAGCAAGCAACAGTAATTTAAAAGAGGAAATATTTAGAAACAGGATTATTCACTCTGCTTAGTTTCTTTATTTTCACACTACCATTTAAAAATAGAACAGCAGGAGTTTCAAAGTCCAATAAATAGTATGTTTTACAATACATTTTAAATATAACATAAATTATCTATAAGAATTCCAAAATTCCTTTTGGGAAGATAATAAATGTTACCTATACACATGTATTAAATAATTATGACTGGAGATATTCACAATACACAGAAAACATAGGCATCACTGACAAGAATTCGTCTAGAGACTTTTTACACTGAGACAGCTCTAAAGCTCTATAAGAAAATCACATGTTTAGCTTTTAACATGATGAAGAAATATGTAAACCAAAATTGGGGGAGGGAAGAATAACCACTTGGGTGAGTTCCCAATCAGACAGATTATTACTGATAGCTTTGCTCTTCTTTGAATGGCATGACCTGAAACCTATTGTTCAAGTCCAGACTCACTTGAACAACTGTCCTTCATGATTACTGAGAAAATGCACTGTGCAGATTGGAAAAACATATTTTAGGCAATGACTATGCTTTTGGCTAATTAACCAGAACATTCTGACCATCGGTTCTAGTAGCGACTGAAAAATCAGCCTACATTAATGAATTCTTAACATAAAAAAATCTCCTATAGTTCCATGAATGTTATTGTGCTTCTACAGATGGTGACATACAAGTTACACAATAGAGTCAGCATACTCAGGCAACTCAATTTCTACTGAACCAACCAATAACCGTTCTATTTCATTTTTTAGGTTACATCAGTTAGCCCAGCTATACTTTAAAAACTTATTTACTAATCCTATGAACCCACTTTTTAATATGACAGACTTTCATTTATCTGCCTCATTTCCTATAGAAATTTCCCCACTATTTAAAATAGCACAGAATTCCCTACCAAATGGCATTAAAACTTCACCTGAAACAGAAGTCACTCAATGAGTATGGTTTAATAATATCTTCCTCATCACTCTAGTCTTTTACATGGAGTGTCACTCTTCTCTCTGATCCCAAGGGCAGGAAATAAAGAGCTACACAGGAGGCAACTTTTGACTGGCTTTACTTTTTTTGAGTACTTTGAATGAAAATGCCAATCACCACATAAGAGTCTTTCTGTGTATGGTCTCTATCACATCCTAAGTCCAATTCCTGTTCATTATTCTCAAAAGTAGCCAACTTTCTAATACAAGAAGAACAATAATGAAGCTCTTAGACCTTTCTTCAGCGAAAAGGGTGGGCGGAGGAGGGAAACTAAACCATGACCTCAGAAAACCCACATCTTGGTAGTTAACAATGGGTGTTTTAGCTGATACTCTCCAGAAAATAGAAAATTTGTTCCCAACTCCTCCCACAGAATAACCTTTTAAATTCCAATACTTTGGAACCTGCTTGAAAGAGTACTTATTTCCACATAAGAAATGGTCTGAATTACGAGCTCTTTTGAGATACAGAAAACTATTTGAAAGAATTTAGGTGGCTGCCTTTAATTTAAAATACCTGACAATATAGTCTTTTTTAAACAACAGACAACAAACTAATTTTCTACACTGAAAGTATTAGATTTTTTTGACATGCTTTATAGTCCAAAGTAAAAAAAAAATTTAATATTCTCTTATCCACAGTCTTTGACTTCACTTTACAGAGCTGAAAATCTGTTCTCTTCTGAAGTCCTATAAAATAGCTCACAATCTGAAATAAAGCAAGAAAGACAGGTGATGGGATCAGGGTTGTATTAGGGTTGGTTATTGCTGCTGCTTCTGTCGGGTTTCTGCATTTTGCTGACGGCTATATCCCATCCATGAGGTTTTGCTTTTTTGTAACATTGATCATCATTTTAGCAAGGCATTTTCGTTTTTTGCTGAACTTATATACTGAACATACACATTGATTATAGTAGTATTTAGAGAGACTTGGTCATTATTTTAAGCTATTATTGTACTATACTGAAATAGGAATAAAGTTCACTGACATTTTATTCAAAAACTAAAATCAAGCAGGGCACCAGTGGCTCATGCCTATAATCCTAGCTACTTAGGGGGCTGAGATCAGGAGGATTACAGTTTGAGGCCAGCCTGGGCACACAGTTCGTGAGAACCTAATCTCCAAAATAACCAGACCAAAATGGACAGGGGGGTGTGGATCGAGTAGTAGAGTATGTGATTTGCAAGTGCAAAGCCCTGAGTTCAAACCTCTGTCCCACAAGAAAAAAAAAAAGAGTAAAATCACTGTGTGTCTATCTTTTAATGAGGCATGCTCTTCCATTCTCTTTCTGTGAGTGAGGTGAGCTATGGTTCTCTGACCTCTCTAAAATAGGCTCTTTTATGATGCTATGGGTCAAATCCAGAGCCTTCAGCATGCTAGGCAAGTGCTCTACCACTGATCTATACAGCTACACAGCTGAGCTTTTTCTCATGGATGACTGCCCCAGACAGCTCAACTAGCTAGTTCCATTCATTATACAACAGCACATTCCAACCAGTAAGAAACATACTGTCTTCAGTTTTAGTTTCCATTAACCCTAGCATGAGTTGAGTACTTTGCTGGCCCTTCCCACATCCAGGCCAACTAGCTAAAGGAAACCCCCATCAGTTCTGTGAAGAGTCATGGTTCATTTGTTGATCGTTTAAGCAACAGATGACACACCTGCATATGCCTTGTACAGTATATGTGCAAGGTACGGAAGAGACCAGCCCTGCACAGAACAGTGTAACAGGCAGGTCAATGACAGTCTCCACCTTTAGTGTACTTGGACCTAATCACTTGGAGAAACTCAACCCTTCCTTTTGGATTAAAAAAATATATTATAGTACAATATAAATTTCAAGGAAATCATGTTCAAGAAAAACAAATGTCTTTCCTTAGAGCTTATGTTATTTTACAGTCACTCCATATTTGGACATAATTAGGATTTTCTTCCAACCCAGAAAAAAAGAAATCTTTATTATGTTCTTTTAAGTATTAGTTTAAAATAAAACAGCAGGAGTATGATACTAAAAGGTTTCACTTCAAAACCAGAATGTTTTATTAATATTTAATCTACCTATTTTCACCTATTCATTATTCCTTAACAAAACATGTCTGCATGGCCTCAATCTAAAACATCACACAGGCAATGTATCATGTTACATGTGCCCTTCACATTACAGAGTTCAACTCATGTATGTCGATTTAATACCATAAATACCAGGGAAAGTATCTCATGTTTACTAGGTCTCCTGAGCCCAGCTACAGAAATATGTTAGAATTGATTATCTTCAAATGCATGCAAATAAGTGACCCTAAATCAAATGGAATTATAAATGAAGTCCCCAAATAAATGATATGACATGTAGCTTGACTATCAATACTTGGATATGAAATTTCAAAGTCACAAAACTTTGCACATACAAATTTCAAAGAATGCAAAAAGGAAATTCTATCATCTGAGGCACACAACTGACCAGTTGGCTCTTACAGGAAACATGGTGGGATACAGGAGGCTCAGTCATCAACACCCACAGCCTCTCCCACCATGGAACTTGTTGGGGCTCAGAACATGATGCCCCAAGCTATGGCACTTTGGCATGCTGAGTACTTTGGACTGAAGAACACTGGGTGGGTCTTGGAACAGTTTCTGACCTTCTCCCACCCTGCTTTCTCCTGCTCCCTTCTTGTCCCAAAAACAGGATATAGAAACTAGAATTCCTCTTCTCCCATGGGTCTTAAGAGACTCCAATCTTTCTCCCCCAAAGTCAGCCATAAACCTTGCAGTAATGTTGTCTTGCCTTTTTGTATAAATGCTTGCCACAAAGAAATTCTCTGACCATAAATCCCTCATTCCAGAAGAATCTAGCCACATACTGGAAAGGAAGCAATGTTACACAGAGAGACTAAGAAGAAGATGGGCCCTCCTGAGTTTCCAGTCAGTCTACCATCTTTTCCTTCTGTCCAATCACATTTCTACACAGCTGTTCATTCTTCATCAACTCTAACCAAAAAATTGATGGTTTTCCCAGGGTCTTGGGTTTTTCATTTCTGAAGGTTCCTGTGCTGCATAAAATTTGATTAAACAAATCTGTCCTTCATTTCTCCTGATAACTTGTCTTTTGTTACAGGAGTGTTGGTGGTGCCCTTCATGATGGGGAAGAAAGATATCGCACCTTTCCACCCCTAGAAACACCATGATGCTTGACTCACTTTACTGCACAACTAATTTATCAACATGACTTAAAGAACCATATACATAGAAACAGTCACTCAAATCACTAACAGAATCACTCACTCAAATGAAGCAGGGTAACAGATCTAAAAGGCCTTTTTGGTATCAAAGAGGTTCGCTGGCCCCTCCTCTTTTCCATTGCTCTGGCCTTGGCTCAAGACATGTTAAGAGTGCTGAGAAACTGGCCCCACTATATTTGCAAGCACATTTTAAAGCAAGTCTTAGGAAGAAGGCATGGTGGAGAGGGTCACCTCTTCCACCCCCACTTCTTACTGTGACAGACACTAAGTAAGAACAATCTAGATGGGAGGGATGACAGCAGCTAAGGAATGCAAAAGGCTACTACAGGAAGTAGGTGATGGACACTGGCTGGGCCTCCAAAGCAATGTCGGGGGTAAGAAAGAAATGAGCACATTCTGAAGCACAGTTAAGCAGAGTTCAAGCAAAGATGCACGACCCTGAGACCCTTAGTGGCTAGCCAGACCTAAAATTCAGAATGAAGCCTGACACCCATTTGTTCACTGCGGGGTTGCACACTTTTCCTGTGTTCCTAGAAGACCCCCAAGCTGAGTTTTATGGCCCTTGCAGAGCATGTTCCTGTTTTAGCTGCCAGGATAAATTGCCTCAGGGAATCTCATTTTACTGCCTGGCCCTGACCAATGAACTACCACCCACAGTCATATGTAAATGCCAACCAATCAGGAATGGACACGGTTGCATGCCTCTTTTACATAACACTGACCAGTCAGGATTAAGTGTATTGCACCACATCTGCATAAACAGGCTGGAGTAGAAACCTAGGCAGGAACTTTTTATATAAGCCAGCCCCTCCCTTATTCCTTGGGAGTGCACTTGTTTGCATCTTCCCTGTTTGCAAATTATTTTCTTCTTTTTTTTCCCCTTTCTTTTAAATAAAGCCTCAATTCTTCTTGAATTCTTTTCTGGTGAATTTTTGTTGATAGATCTGCAAGAGCAGCACAGGATGTACACTTAGGTGTAGTCAGCTGTGTTTAAGTAGAGAAGCCAAACCAATCCCCAAATACTGCTAAACTGAGCCACATCCACTGCAGGTCAAAGACTGTGAGCTCGCAGCAGAAGCTGCCACAATGTCTTAGAACAACGTGTGACAATCCAGTTTTCTGTCACCCTCAAAGTTTCCATGTTTTAGCCCTGTCACAAAAAAGAACAGGGCAAGGCTTGAGGGAAAAGAAAGACACCATATAACCACATATGTTCAAAACTGTTTTAGGCAGCAGTGCTCTAAAAACAGTTAATGACATTTCAGACTACATGTTTGAAAAACGAAATGAACTGTTGAAGAAAATGCTCAAATAATCATTTTAAATTTCAGTGACTTTTCAGAAATCAAATATTATAGCTATTGCCTACAACTGATTTTCAGTTTTAATAGACCTTTAATAAATGAAACTGAAAGATATTTAAAATATTAAAATAGCCAGCATTAAAATAAAAACCTCAGTAAAACCTACTGAAACTTAGTGCCAATGCTTGAAGGGACTCTATCCCCTTAGATAAAGAAGCCACCTCAAACACTCAAATTCTTCAGAAAACAGTAACACATAGTATGAGTCAGCACCTGTACCACAGGACTGTACTTTAAAGCGAACTCAAACACACCCTGTGTGACATGCTGCTGAGGATTGGGGAGAATGGTGGCAAGTCAGCATCTATGATGTGGTCTTTGGGAATTCAGTCCTCAGCAGCAGCCTGGTTCAGAGCTCAGTGCTGCAGTGATGGCCAAACCTGGTCCAGACGGGGCTTATTAAGAGTGGGGTCCCAAGGAGCCATACAAGAAAACAGCCTGAGAAATGTTTTGTATTCAGAGAAAATAAGGGTTTTGAAGGTCTTTCAATAACAATGGAATCTGCAAGACCAAGTGGAAGAATAGTGTGAAAATGGTGTATTAGATAAATACAGCAAATCCTCAGCGAAATCACAGGAGGAAAGACGGATGAGAAGAAAGGTATGCTTGCTCAGTGAAGCCTGCTCCATGTACTGGCATACATGGCTTTGACAGAACATGCTACGAATAACACATAAGGACAAAAGAAAATTTGGCAAGATTAAGGCATGAAACAAAACATTAATGTGAAATACAAAAGCTTACATTTATCAAATATTAGGGATTTAAAAGAAAGGTTTTGTTTTATTTTGCCCCATCCTGATGAAATGAGCTGCAGCACATCAATAAGCAATGTTTTTGTTCAAAAGAACACTAGGACCCTCACCATACAATACTAAAAAGACTCAAATTCTGCAGAGGCAGGTCAATGGCTGGCATCCTACTGCTGTTTTATGTATTTTACTGCTAGACGAGCAACGCATGTCACACACAAATGCCAGCCATTCCAGCCCAGGACACAAAAATTTATTGTGGATGTGCTTTAAGTTAATGTTGATTCCAACAGATTACCATCCATCAGCTATTCTAGTGCCGATTAGCACCTTAAGAATTGCGTGTAAATATTTGAAAAACATGTTATCAATTAAAGGGAGGAAATACTCCACATTAAAATCAGGAAGAGACTTTAGGTAAGTGCTAAAAGGTAGCTTCGTTCCCAAAACATCAAGTTTTCACAGCACAAACAAACTGGTATGTGCACTCTAAAATAAAAACATAACATGTAGATCCTATTTAAAATTCAGCAAATGCCAATTATTATTTATTGCTTTCAAAGCTAATAGGCCCTCTAATTGAATATAAGAGGTTTTAAACTCAGTGCATCATTAGCTTACACTCCGTGTTAGTAATGAAGCGTTGACAAATGCTTTCAGTATACTAAGCATGTGAAAGATTCCGGAAAAAAAATTCATTTAACTTTAAATGACTGCCTTTTTTCAAACAATAGGAAAAGTAGAGTGTCCAACACATGGCTTAAAAACAAGCTTTATTCAAAGCAACATAAAGGGGAGGATATAAATTTCTCATAATAATACAAAGGCTGCAGTTTCTAAGGAAAATAATCTGGTCACAAAAGAACTAAAATAAATTGAAAGAAACTTAAGACAAATTACAGTTAAGACCAATGACAACTCAATCTTTCTTTAGGTACAGAATCTAACATTATTAGGGCAGTTTTTTAAAACTATTGAGCTTTAAAATTGAAACAGAAATCAATAAGAGGAATACTTTATTAAATAATTAACACTTATTTAATACTTTATTAAACCACAATGAGAAAATGGACAGCAAGATATTCAGATAATATTCAGTTCAGTGTTTAAGAATCTACAAAATGGTTGAAAGTAAATAGATATAGTCTTCTAAGAATAGTAATTGGGTAGGGGGAGGGGTAGGCTAGGGTTTTAGAGGCAGTGCAACCACACTAGATGATGTTATAATGAAGCCATTTCAAATATGTGCAAATCCACACAATGGACAACAAGGAATGTGAACCCTACCTAGGCATGGTGGTGCATACCTATAAATCCAATTACGAAGGAGGTAGAGTAGGAGATCATGGTCTGGGCAAAGTTAGGATGAGACCCTATCTGAAAAGCAAACTAAAAACAAAAGGATTGGGGGAATGGCTCAAGTGGTAGAACATGAGCCCTCAGTGCAATCTCCAGGACACTAAATCAATCAATCAACAAACAAACAAGTCAGCAGAGAGAGATAGTGTTTTGAGTTTTTTTAGAAGTCTAAAAGCTTGGCATGGTAATGTATCTTAACACTACCATCGTGACAACTACTCTATTTTAAGCGTAAACAATTTCAGAATCATTTTAAATATTAGTAAATTCTGGGTTTCCCAGGAAAAGGAACTACTTAATTTTTAAGACTAGGGTATTAAAAAAAATCACAATCTCTGAAGAAAAACTAGAGCCACAGAGAGGATTGTGAGACAATGTTTCTTGAACTTAAAATGTGAATATTTTCAATAGCTTCTATACAGAAGCAATTTGCGTATAACAAGAGCAATTCTCAAATGCAATCAGCTGTTGTTCAGAATGTGACCATGCAGAGAAAGTTACTGATATTACAAATATCTGTCATAAGTAGATATTCTTATATGTTAATTCCATTCCTAATGCTTAAAGAATTTAGGGAATTCTATGTGAAGGACATGATAATGAAAGGAGAACACAAGCCCAGCGAAGACAATGTCACAGTAAACAAAAACCATCTACTAAGAGAAAATAATTCATTTTTCGTTCTTCCATGTTACGCATTTTTGCAATTCAATTTTTATAAATGGCTCTAGTATTAATAATAATTTCTGTATTTGTAAGTAAATGCCAACAGATGCAAGGACTTTATTTTAAAATCTCCATGGAGAAAAAGCCCTTTCAAAATTGGGGGCTAACAGTTCAATCTCTAGTACTGTAAAGGGTACTTGTATCCTATAACTTGGGGACAGGTTGGTTGGAGAACAGAAAGCAAAGCATGCTCATTTTAAATCTTATCCTTTTGAGACAATGGTGTTAAATAAATGATGATCACATCTTCATGAGCTGCAAAACACAGCTATGGGAATAAACCTCAACACCTCATTTTGATCTGATGACATGTTTGGAACGAACTCAATGTTTCCATGCAAAGATAACAGAACCTACTTCAAGTTACTCTGCCCTTTCCCTCTGTTCATGTACTCAGGTGAGGACTCCCTCAAACTGCCATCCTGGTAAGATTTTATTTGCTTCATTTATTATTTATTGATGTTTCAATGCTGGGGATTGAACCAGAGCCTTGTGCAAAATAAGCACATGTTCTATCACTAAACTATATCCCTAGGGTAAGGTTTTAAGGCAAATATACATACATACATACATACATACACAGAAAAATTTTCAAATGTCTTGGTGGTAAGAACAGGTGGCACTGCTTCTTGACATTTAGTGTGCAATGGTGAGTTGCTCTGAAGATGCAGGAAAGGACAGGAAATATTTTGCTTACCCCAAATTATATCCTGTCCATAATCTTAGAGGTGAGGTGAGGAAGAATGAGAAGAAAATCACACAAGTTCTTTGCAATCCTCAAATAGTTCTGTTCTGTATGAGTTAAATCACTCCAGTCTAATAACACCGTCTTCATCATAGCAGTTACAAAGGTGAAAGGATGAGAATTTTATCTTGTTAAAGGTTCATCAACTGCTTGAATTTTTCCTCTCAATCCCAAACTAGTATTTGATTTGTCACTTCCAATTTCCATTTCGTAATCTTTAAAATCAGGTACAGAGTATACTAGGGTTTAGATCTGGGGTATCCCCAGATCCTCAGGGAGGAGCCATTGGGAGGTGCTGGAGCCTTTCAGAAGTGGCTGGCCCTTTTGGAAGATCTTTATGTGACTGGGGGCACACCTTGGACAGTGACTATGGGACACAGACACAGGTCTCCTGCTCTTTCTCGTGTTCATTTCTTAGCCATGAGATGAGCTGCTCATTCCACATATATTCCTGCCAATGTGTGACCACCTCACCATGAGCCCAAAGCAACGGAATTAAACCTCTGAAACAATGAGCCAAAATAAGCCTTTTTCCTTCATTAGCTGGTTATCTCAGATATCTGTTACAGTGACAGGAAGCTGGCAATATCTTTTTTCACAACCGGTATCTGAGTGGTTAGTGAAGTGCATTTAGAATTATCAACTCAAGGCCACTGTATTTCCTTCCTTACCGCAGGCTGCTCCAGGGACTTACGACCCATCAGTAGCACTGAGCTCGCACAAATTGTCTTCCAAAACTTATGTCAGAAATTATATGAGAGAATCCCTATTTTTATTTTTTTTAAGTCTATCATTTCTATACAAATTAAAACCAATTTTTTTTTCTTTTTTTTCATTTTTCTTTTATTATTCATATGTGCATACAAGGCTTGGTTCATTTCTCCCCCCTGCCCCCACCCCCTCCCTTACCACCCACTCTGCCCCCTCCCTCTCCCCCCACCCCCTCAATACCCAGCAGAAACTATTTTGCCCTTATCTCTAATTTTGTTGTAGAGAGAGTATAAGCAATAATAGGAAGGAACAAGGGGTTTTGCTGGTTGAGATAAGGATAGCTATACAGGGCATTGACTCACATTGATTTCCTGTGTGTGGGTGTTACCTTCTAGGTTAATTCTTTTTGATCTAACCTTTTCTCTAGTTCCTGGTCCCCTTTTCCTATTGGCCTCAGTTGCTTTAGGGTATCTGCTTTAGTTTCTCTGCGTTAAGGGCAACAAATGCTAGCTAGTTTTTTAGGTGTCTTACCTATCCTCACCCCTCCCTTGTGTGCTCTCGCTTTTATCATGTGCTCATAGTCCAATCCCCTTGTTGTGTTTGCCCTTGATCTAATGTCCACATATGAGGGAGAACATACGATTTTTGGTCTTTTGAGCCAGGCTAACCTCACTCAGAATGATGTTCTCCAATTCCATCCATTTACCAGCGAATGATAACATTTCGTTCTTCTTCATGGCTGCATAAAATTCCATTGTGTATAGATACCACATTTTCTTAATCCATTCGTCAGTGCTGGGACATCTTGGCTGTTTCCATAACTTGGCTATTGTGAATAGTGCCGCAATAAACATGGATGTGCAGGTGCCTCTGGAGTAACAGTCTTTTGGGTATATCCCCAAGAGTGGTATTGCTGGATCAAATGGTAGATCGATGTCCATCTTTTTAAGTAGCCTCCAAATTTTTTTCCAGAGTGGTTGTACTAGTCTACATTCCCACCAACAGTGTAAAAGTGTTCCTTTTTCCCCGCATCCTCGCCAACACCTGTTGTTGGTGGTGTTGCTGATGATGGCTATTCTAACAGGGGTGAGGTGGAATCTTAGTGTGGTTTTAATTTGCATTTCCTTTATTGCTAGAGATGGTGAGCATTTTTTCATGTGTTTTCTGGCCATTTGAATTTCTTCTTTTGAGAAAGTTCTGTTTAGTTCACATGCCCATTTAAAACCAATTTTTAAAGCAAGCAAAATATAAGTATTTTTGACTACATGAAATGCCATCCTTTTCTGGGAGGAGGAGGAAAGTCAAAGAAAAGGATAGGATCTTCCTAAACTATTAAAACTAATGGTTTTCAGCTAACTTTTAAAAAGAGTATTTTTCTGAAGGCATGAATGAGTCAATTCAATACTTTACTAATGAAAACATTACTTTTAAGTAAAACCATTTTGTGTCACTTTTATTTACTAACGTTATAAAGGTAATAAATTTTATGTATAGACAAAAAGAACTCCTTGTTTCTATTTTGACATCTTGAAATTTAGTATTTAAAATGTGTGTTTTAGAGGAGTTGGTGGTATTACAGAACTAAACAGAAGTACTTACATATGAGTGCAAAAGATCTAATGAAGCATTTCAGAAATCTGACATCCTATTTATATTTAACAAAAGAGTTAATTCACTGGGAGAAATGTTGCTAGTATGAGAATATGGAGAGCACTATGTCTTGAATATAGAACCTGTTCATAAATAAAATTCTTCTCTATCTTCAAAAACAGTGCAAGATCAGGAGTATCTTGATGCTTAATAGGAATGAGAAATGCTCGCTGCACTGGAGAAAACTTAACTTTGAAAGATCGCATGTCTGTCATCAATTAGTTGTTCTACAACCTTGAACTACTAACTCTGACGATAAAATGAAGTTAATAATTTCCATCCCAAAGGGGTTTTATTATTTTTTTTCCATTTAAATGTCTATTTGTTTATATTTAAAATTTTTTCGAGATAATTACTTTGCTATTTTGCCTTAGCTGGTCTTAAACTATGTATTTAAGTGATCCTTCCTGTACCTTCAGATTTCCAGAACTACAAGTAAACAGGAATTATATCTATCAATCTATTGATCAATTTATCTATCTGCTTACTTATTTCATAAAATAGCAACAAACTTATCTAGGTAGGACCCAGATGTTAACCTTTTTATATAAACTGATGTTATTTAGCTACAAAAAACATAATAAAAACATATGTAACATGCACTGTTGGCTAATTTAGTATTCTTTCCATCCTCTTCCTCATAGTAACAGACCCCAACTTTTTTCAGGTATCTATTTTGCTCTTATTGGCCACATGACTCATTTTATTACACTTTAAACGTTTAGTAAATAAAAGGAAAGAGATGTAATTCTATCCCACAAGTCACCAGGCAAACTTTGCAAGGGCTTTGGGGTAGGATTTCAGCTTGTGTGGCTGGAAGGTGTGTGCTGAGCTGCTGCAACTTTCATGCCTCTAAGAAGAATAAGTCTAGATTCTGAGGATAACAAAGAAGACATACAGATCCAAGTCCATGAGAACACTGCTGAGTTACAAAATTAACACGTTAACCTCAGAGGCACCCTATTTTGTGGACATGCAAAATACACACCCTTTTTTATCTGAATCTTTTACATGAATTTTTAGTTTATTGCACATAAATTCATTCAGTAAGCATTTAGAATGTTCATGTTTCTTAAGAATATGTAAACATGTTATTCTCAATCCATATTTTCAAGTCATCAATATGAGAATTTGAATGTATTCACCGAATAAAAAACAACATTTCTCAAAATTTTATTGTAAGTCATTTAATTATTACAACAACTTTCTAAAGTTAGGTACCTTCCTTTATCTTCGTTTTAGAGATAGGTAAACTGATGCCCAGGAAAATCAAGTACCTTGCCCAAGTGCATAGAACTATTTAACTTGCAGAATCAAGATCAAGCTCAGGCAGACTCTCTCTCCCAAGCCCATATTCATGATGTTAAGCAATACTGCATAACAAGTAAATGACATTAAAATAAGTTTAGAACATCAGTGATATTAATTGCTGGCCAAAAACCTAAGATAACTTATTGTCCAATTATACCCAATTAAGAGAGCTAGTTTAATTATATCAAGACAGTTCTTCATCTGGTCACTACTGAAGACCATATGGCCAGATAAAATGTATAATACTAAAAGAATTAAGCACACTTAACTGGATAAACAACTTGCTCTTTAACAACTTTATACTTTAGGTCATTTAGTCACAATTCTTAAAATCTGAGTTTCTGAAGAACAAAGTTCAATGTACAGGATGCCTAGGAACTCCTGTTTTAGGTAACAAGCTGTTACTTCTTATGGCATTCAATCCTCAAATGGAAAAGGATGGTGGTCCTTCCCTTGAGATCCTGTGTAAGTCAGACACAGTAGTACATTCCTGTATCTAGTATTCAGGAGGCTGAGGCAGGCAGATCATGAGTGCAAGGCCAACCTGGACTATATAGCAAGACCCAGTCTCAAAAAACAAAATTTAAAAATCCTGTGAAAATTGGCAACACAACTTGGATCACCAAGGATTTTTTACGGAGAGGCTCTCCAAAATATGTGGAATACAAATTATGGTGATAATTGGTTTTCCTAATTTGTCTCATTTGCTAAATCTAAGAAACAAAAACAAAGCCACGATTCAAGTGTTTTTCCATCTTATCAAAAGAAAAATGCTTTGAGTTTTCAATGATTAAATATAGTACAACGAACAGACCTTTGACAACCAAACAAAATGTATTCCATCAATCCTGAGGTCACTCCACTGATAACGGAGAGTGGGGTTGCTCTTACTATCTAGGGTCTAGGGCTAAGTCAACATACTTTATGGTAGGAGTGAGAATGATACCATCCAATGCATAATGACATCAAGTTCACAGTCTTGAAGTCTTTTTCCCCCAGGAGATCGCCTATGTGTTCCTGAAAATGATGTAAAAACACAAAGCACCTGTGCGAGATGGTTCTCAATGGTCATTAGAAGAAAGGAGAAAAGTATGCAGCTCTTCAGAGGCTTAGTCTTACAGGAAAACACAGATTTTGACTAATTCCAAAAACAGTTTAAAATCCTTTAGAACTAGATCACAGTTGTGACTGGTCCTTTCTGACCTTCAAATGCAAAGAAATCCTGAGGGGAAAGCAAGGTAGACACCCAGAGGTGAAATGATTTAAGTGCATGGAAAACACATTATCCAGGAAATGTAGAACATCTGACCAAAAATGGTTAAAAAAAAAATGGAACAAAAAGAATATAATGAAACATTGACCTATGTATTACTCTCTCAAAAATCAGGCTTTAAATACAAGTTGTGAACTTTTGTCTTCCCTGCATACACTAGGAAAACATGTTCTTTTGCTTTTGCAACAGAAAATACAACATAAAGTTCCCACAATAGCACCTTATGGTATTCTATCTATGTATTAATTAAACAAATTAATGGAAGGGTTTTTACAATGGCACCATCAATTCCTGCAGCTGCCAGCTAAAGCACTCCATGCAGACCTGATCGCTATGAAGATCAATAGTGCTTTAAGAAAAGAATGCATCTTTAAATGTTTTTATTAAAACTCTTTTCTGAATTTATGGTTTTGAGGGGTATTAAATAAGCAAAAATTTCTAAAACTAGTCAGATATTTCCAGGATTTTTAAATGCGTATTTTAAGACACAACTTAACGTCTGCCTATTTATAGTCACTTCCTTCATAAAGACATGGCATAAACCATAGTATTGACTAGTCAAGAAAGATTACCACACAGGAAACTAATAACAGGAAATGCAATTTATAGCTGTTAGCAGAGTGCAACACTCAAGAAAACATGAGGTTAATGAGATCTTACTGAGAGCCAACCTTTCCTGACAGGATCACTAGGCAATGTGCAGAAGAGAAAAAGATATTCAAGAAAGTGTTGATATCAACATTTATGTTTCTATTATACTGTGAAACGGATCAGTATATGGTCTGAAAATGAAATATTAATCCACCACAAACACTTTTACAAGCAATGTTAACATAAACATTCATTTAAAAAAATAAGGAATTGAGACAATTTCAAATTAAAATTTTAATTAAAATGTAACATACGAAGGTTTGCTTGAGTATGGTACACATTATCAATATTGTAAAAATCTCAATCACCAAGTTATTTCCAAAATTAGAAAGAACCTTAAGAAAAGGATGTCCTTAGACAGCGTTTCCTTCTTACATTGGCTTGACTTAGCATCAAGCAAGTGATCTACTCAGAATTCCTACCATTCACAGGTTGACTTCACCTGAAGAGCACTTCTTACAAAAACCATTAGTTAACACAAGAAAAGACAGATATAAACAACAGATATATACTTTGACAATGTAATCTAATTTAAAATTTTCAGTGGCTTTTAAAGTACTAATGGCATTATTCATTTAAACAATAAGATAAAAACAGGAAGAGCAGAACCCGGCAGCTACAGCTGGACATTAAGCTATCACTATTTTACCAGGAAGTCATGTACAACAGCCCTGACATTAACATGCTCAAATTTATGCCCCAGCCATCTGTCCTTCCAGGCACGTGATGTGATTATGGTAGGAGCTAGCTAACAAGCCCAATCAGTTTACCTCACAGAACATGTTGCAGATTTCTACATCTAACGAAATATAATCGAGTTTTGTCCACTGGAGAACTACTGATAGGTGGATTAAGGAGGAAGAAAAACAACTGTCTTCCTGTCACTGTGTACTTCTCCTCCTATGGGGTAACCCAAATATACTGCTCTCTCGCCTCTCCCTGCCAGCACCCAGCTGGAACCACCCTGACAAACACTCAAGTCTGTTGTCTGTGGCTTATGGTGAATAGAGAAGAAGTTTTAGTAACTGCTTTTAAAAAAAAACTGCATTTTATCTTGCAGGGAATATTATTAACTTGATATTAGATACCAGGTCACCCAACTACAGTTATCATTATAAATGTAATGACCTTCTCTGCCATGGGATCACACATTTATATTCAACCAGTCTTGTAGGATGATTTCTCTTTTCTGTTAGTCATTACTGTAATAAAATAGCTGAGATAATCAACTTAAAAAGAGAAAAGTTATTCTGGCACATAGTTTTGAAGGTTACAGTCCATAGTTAGGAGAACCCATTCCTTCTGAGTCTGTGGCAAGGCAGAATATCATGGTGGGAGCACCATGGCAGAGCAAGCTACTCACCTCATGGCAGTGGGGAAGCAAAGAAAGGAAGAAGAAGAGGAAGAGTCAGGATCCCCATATCCACTTCAATGGTATTCCCATCCCCAGTGACCTTACTTTCTTCCACTAAGCCTCACCTGTCAAAGGTTCAGTCACTTCCCTAGAGCACCACAGGCTGGCAACCAAGACTTTAACATATGGACCTTTGGGGGATGTTCAAAATCCAAACTATAGCATTATTAGAAAGTTAGATGTTTACCTTTAATTATGATTTCGAATACCTGTTTTTTTTTCCTTCTGGGGTACTAGAATTTGAACTCAGAGCCTCATGCTCACTAAGCAAACACTCTACCATTTGAGCTATATCCCAGCCTGTTTTGAATACTTTTGTTATGAATCAAAACCTGTTCATTTTGAAAGTGTCTAGAGAACAAGAAAGAAAACTGATCTCTTTGGTTATTATACCAAAAGCACTGCAAATCATATTTAAAAGATTGTACAGAAATAACAAAAGTCATATAGATTTTATTTTAAAAATAAAAATCAGAAATTATTTTCATTTCCAAGAAGAATGATTTACAGAGCCATGCAGCCAACGGGTAACAGAACCAGTACAGTGACCCACTCTTCTCGGACGCAGCAATTTGCAAGTTCAAGAACAGAGACACTGGAGTCAAACAGGTAACAGCTAGACTCCTGCTCTACAACTTTCTCACTGACCTCAGGCAAATTAACCTTTTGGAACTTCAATTCCCTCCACTGTGAAAGGAAGCTCTCAAATGTCAATTACCCAGTTCCTTCTCCTAACTTTTCTTTGTTATGGTATTGAATATGAAATATTTCAACTGATATGCTTAATTACATTTACAGCATGGTTGTTATTATACCCAAATAAAAATGATAAGGAAACCATCCAAAACCAAAAAAGGCACTAAGGCTATCGATATTCAAATCTACATTCCGAACATTTTCTGTTGTCTTCTTCTTACTTAAAATATTTTTAGGTGCTGGGATTAAACTCAGAACCTCACACACACTACGTACATGCTCCACACTGAAACATATCTATATATATGTTTAACCTCTAAAAGAAATGTTTTAAGTCCAGATGAGCAGTATAAACAACAATCTAAGGAGTAACCATGTTTACCTTTGGAAGAAAATCATGGTAAAGCTCTTCTGAGTGAGCAAAAGGCAGTACCAATATCAGCCAAATAAAAATAAGAAAAAAACCACACTAAATTAAGATTTAATCATTAGCACATGGCAAGTGCACAGAAAGGCACAATCACCCTATAGAAAATTAGGGGGCTAGGGACGAGCTAATTTTATTAGTATGAGAAAACTGACACAGAATATTTAATTTTACTTTGACTTTAAAATATTTTTAAGTTATAAGCAAAATGATTCACAAAATAAATTTGGAATGCTTAAATACTGCCGTTTTAAGTGACAGTAATTCTCTTAAAAAGAAGTAAGCATAAGTCAGCATGAGCAAATGCACCCAGCATTCTAGAAAACTTCTACCAACAATCATGAAACTAAGGTCACCCATTACTGTTTGAGCAAGGACTGAGTGACCATTGTTTACAAGCCTTTTGTTCCTGCTCAAACAGAAACAAAAGATTTTTTAAAAAGATAAGTATTCCAGTTCATTATATAAGGGACTTTTTTGGCAGTACTGGGATTTGAACTCAGAGCCTCGTGTTAGCTCAGGAGGCACTCTACAACTTGAGCCATTCTGCCAGCCCTCTGGTTCATTATTAAAGGCTTTATATCTCATTCAAATAAAAATAGGAATGTGTGACTCCAATGCTACCGACAGACTTTTTTATTTCCCTCAACAGAGACAAATAAGAGACTCAGATGAAGGGAAAATACAAGAAAGCACGTCTATCTAATTTTATAATAAGAATTTTCAGCTTCAAATTTCAGCAGTAGTTTATTCTCCAGGTCATGCTGACTATACTCAAAGGTATATTCAAATTCCCAGCTGTTGTTTGAGTTATTTCATAAATACAGTAAATAGGTTAGTTTTTCAATAGTGCTTAGCAATGTTTGTCTTCTTGGTGGTGAAGGTGGGTTACAAATGACTAGTTGGGTTAAAAATCAAGATACTATACATTGTTTTTGTTTCTATTCAAATTTTTAATCGCTAATTATTGAATCCTGAATTATCATGGGGTATACTATGTACAGATATGTGTGGATTAAAATTGGCATTCCTCTTTAGATATTAAGATGGTAGATTCTGGAATTCCAATTAAATGAAAGGTAGCGATAGAGAACAGGTTTTGTTTTGGGGGGTTTTTGTTTGTTTGTTTTGTTTTTTGAGACAAGGTCTCACTATGTAATCCAGGCTGGCCTCAAACTCATGATCCTCCTGCCTCTGTCTCCCAAGTTCTGAGATTCCAGGCATGTGACACTACACCACACCACAGGTTCTTTTTTGTTTTTTTATCCTAAATGCCACAGTGAGCAAAGTGAGCTGCCCAGCCTAGCATGCCATGTGGAAGGAAAAGCTGGGATTTGCTCCTTTAGACTTCAATCCTTTAGACTGCAATACATATTTACACTTGACATCCTGACCCAGAACTCCACAGAGCTGTTGTTTTGTGGATCAATACTACCAATATTAGTAACTAAACCTTAGAAACTTTCAGAGCACAATAAGCAGGTATTGTAACAATCATACTATCAGACAGATGACATCACCACACATTAAGTAGCTTCTATAAAAATACCCTGACATTCTAGAGAGAAGGAAGGGGACAGACCAATAACTAACACTTTGGCATTAGTATGAAAATAGCAGTTACCTCAAGAACTCCTAAAAGGGTCCTGAGGACCCCAGATGTCCCCACAGCACATCCTGAGAACCACAGGACCAAGTATCAAGTGTCCTGATCATTTGCTAGATGAAATCACCAACAGAAGCAGAGAGAGAAATATCAAGTGCCTATAGCCAGGTTTAAATAAAATCTTCTAATTGACTAGATTTCAGCAAAGATTTTATATTTTGCATAATAAACTTCTTGAGTGACTACAATAGTACTGATTAACACTGATGACATTACCAGGATGATGGTGCAAGTGATGACAATGAAGATACAGCTGCTAATTTTTGTACTGCACTTAGTAATTTGTTTGGTATTTACAGCCCTGTGTGGTAGGATTAAGCGTTGCATATCAGCTAGCATAAAACATGAATGGTCACAAGTCTTCCTCTTCAGCACGAAATAGCAAAACTAGCAATAAGTCTAAATGACAAAAGCAAAAACTCATATATTTGGGAAATAAACCAAATGACACACCAAAGAATAATAAACCAAAAGAACAGATGGGATATAAACTTTTGCTGAAGAAAGCAATGATTGATTCAATTAAGAACACTAATGGTCCTACTGTGATTGAACCAACAACTCAAGTTTTTGGTACACTGGGTTGTGAAATTATTGTCTCATTTAAATGAAGGGATTCATATCTGCTCCAATTTGATGTGCATCCCTTGTACAAGGTTAGCTATTTAGGTAAACAAAACTATTGGTTTTAAGGGCCAGGTGCATGGTTCAAGTGGTAGAGTGCCCGCCTAGCAAGCACAAGAAGGCCCTGAGTTCAAACCCCAGAACTACATGTATACTTGTTTTTCAAAAAGTCAATTTTAACAGGAAAAAATAATGTAAGAGTTAATATTTGGCAAGAGAATGCAAACAAAAGTCATTATGTTCTGTCTGGGAAGAAATTATTTGCTACTGCATTACCCAAGCAATGAAAATTTCTAAAAAGAAAAAACATTTATTGAATTATGACAAATATGAACATTTGGAACTATGAATTACTAGAACAAACAACAATTAACGTTAAATGCTTTCCACAAATTTCTAGGTATCTTGAAACTATTGCAGATTGCCCTAAGTAAGAAAAAGGTTTGTTTTACTAACAAAATGAACTGACACCAAGATTGTGCCAAGTGAGGACGTGACTTGAAAACAGCCAATAGTTAAGATGAGTGACTGAGTTAACCCAGACTGCCAATGTCCCATTTCATCATGGATTTGTTAGTCTTGGCTTTTGTACCTCAGGGACTAAGTTTTTATTCTTTACAATATATCTTAAAGTTCTCACAATATATCATAATTGAATTTACCCCCTCCATCATTCTCCTTCATCCACCCCCTCCCCTGCCACTCCTGAAATAGTTTCAACAGGTCTCATTTTTCCATTTGCATATATGAGTATACAGTATTTCTACCATATTCACCCTACTACACTCTCTTTCCCCACATCCTCACCCCTCCCACTGGTACCAAACCCTAGATAGAACCTGTATTACCTTTCTGTTCTCCTTCTTTGAAAAAAGACATTTTTGTTTGTTTAAGATAGCTTTATAGGGATTTTCATTATATAGGGATTTCCATGTATATTTGTATTATAACCTAAATTGATTCATCCCTTCTATTTTTCCTCCTTTCTACTTTAGTGTCCTTCTTATGGTGGTTTCAACAGGTTTTAAAACTCTACATTCATTCTTGTATAGAGTACATCATCCATATTCACCTTCTTAACTTCCTTCTTTTATCCTCCCTCACCCATTACTGATGTTCCCTTAGCATGACCTGTTTTTCATAATATTGCTTGTATTTAAGGGGCCTATCTTCCATATATGAGAGAAAACATGCGGCCTTTGGCTTTCTAAACCTAACTAACCTCACTTAAGATACTGTTCTTTTGATGACAATTTTTAAAAGAAAATATATAAATGACTTATATCCTACGATTATATTATATCCTAAAGGGGTCACTTAACATCATCCACCTTTCTTAACATACGTGGGGGAGGGCAGACAACCCATAATACATTGGTAGTCCAGGTTTGGAATATTTAAAGTAGTCACTATACTTAATGTCAAGAATTTCAAGTATCTATTGCAGTGTGGCTTAGAAAGAAGTCACAAAGTCAACTTCACTGTTACTCCTGGATGGCTTGCTACCCCCCACCACCAGCAGTGTTTCGACATGGAGCAAGCATTTGTCATGCCTTCAAGTTTGCTCATGCCTGAGCATTTATATATTACAATGATATTTTTATGTTATTATCTTTTCATTTCATAGTAAATTAGCCTATATTGTATCCTATAATGTTAACATTAAAGATTAACAGAACATACCCTCTAGGAATTCAGGTGTTTTCTTTTTCTGTTTATCTATTTATTTTGTCTGTGAAAATACTTATTTTGTCTGTAGGACTTACAGTACTTATTAGAAATTATTAGAAAGATTAGAAGCGCTTATTAGAACTAGTACTTATTATAATAAGTACTTATTATAGCACTTATTTAGAAATAAATAAATATTTATTTCTATGAATTTCATTTCAGGGCACCAAAAACAAGAGTTACAATTGATTATTGTGAACAGAAGGTACCGGATAGAACGTTATCGTCAAAGCAAAAGCTCTTGAGCATCTTAACTGTGTCAAACCTCCCTCCCTCTACCTCACACTCACAGCTTCATTAAAAAAGACACTGACTGGTGAGATTTTGAACTGACCAGGTCCAGAATCCTGTCTGTCATCAGGTCTAGTCACCTGTCAGTAATTCCTCGCACCTCCTCAGCGCTTCTGATCACACACTACAGTGTGATCCACCAATTCGTGTCCCCAACTATGAGGAGGAGACTGGAAATCCAAAGCACTTCGGAAATCAAAGACACATGCAAAATTCAGTCTTGTGACTCCACAGAGGAGCCCTACGTAACAACAGAAACACCATCAGACGCAGTACTGGGACCTCCTTCAGTCATCCAATTAACTCAGCTAAAAAGTGAAGAAGTGAAGTCCAGTTACCTTCCAGATTTCTTAGACTTCATTTAACTCTGGCCATAGGAATAAAGTCCTTGTGCCAGTCCCATCTTTACACAGGAGTCACAGAAGCAAGTAACTTCTCACCTTACCTCAGGACAAGCACATTTTGGAAAGAATGATGACAAACCTAGAAGACCTCTGTGCAGTATGGGATAAGAAACATCTTTCCAAATTCGTCAGCAACAAATGTCATAACAGCCAAGTTTCAAGGCAGCCATGCAGAGCTACCTGCTGTCTGCAACATTTTCCACAAGATCCCAATACCTACAAACACACTCAAGGATGAAAGAGGCTGCTTAAAGGTATGTCCAAGGAAACTAAATAAAACAAAATTCTGAGGATGCACAAATTCATACCAAATCAGATTCCACATTGCACAGTATGTATTTTATGAGATCTTATGCGAGGCTTAACATTACACAGAAATGCAATATTCATAATTAAGACCAATAAGCAGTAATTTTTAAATTACCTTATTTAGAGGAAACTGTGGTTTTAGTATCACATTTCCATTCAATTTTAAACCCTTAGGACATATTCACTGGGTAGCAAGCTTTTTTTTTATTGAAAACTAGGCTTTAATGGAAACCTTTGGTAGACACAGGAGTCATTTTGCAACCTACCTTCTATCCATGTGCAGAGGGCCCCCTCCATGGATTGGGGTTAACTTTTCTATCATCTGGAACTTCAAATCTGATACACAGCCCATATCTTATTGCCTCCTAACAAAGGAGCAGGGCTTTTCCAAATGGCTGAACATAAGAACATTTGTGGAAAATATGAGATCCTTCCCAGTAAGCCTGGGCAGAGTAGGCCTACCATGGGCTTTAGCATCTGCTATGGTTTGAGTAAATGTTCCCCAAAAGGTCCATATGGAAAGGCTTGGTCCCAGGGTGACACTTCTTAGAGGTGCTGTGGTCTTTCAGGAGATGCAACCTAGCAGAGGCCTTTATGCCATTGAGGTCGTGTCTTTAGGGGACTGTGAGACCCCAGCCCTGTCACAGCTCTCTCTTTCTCTCTCTGATGTGAATACTCACTCCAACACACAGTCCCACCATGATGTTCCACCCTCTCCAGATGCCAGACCAATGGGGCCGCCCAGTCTTGAACTTGAGCCTCAAAACCATGAACCATGAACCTTTATTGGGTATTTTGTTATGGCAACGAAAAGCTAATACTACTAAACCAGAATGTGAAAAGAAGATGGGAAACATGCATTACTTTTTCAAGCTCTCAACATGATTTTTAAGGGTCTTGAAGAATAAGACTCAATATCATATGTGTTTGACAAGGGAATAAAAGATAAGGCTTGATGCGTCCCCTTCAAGTGTCAATCCATCAGTTTCAATGGGAGGGTTTGTAAAATATATCAGAACTGAAGATACTATGTTTAAATACACACTATAGTTTGGTATTGTAGAGGACCAGAGCAAAAGATGCAAAGGAAAATGACAAGGTTTGCTTGCCTCTTGCCTCTCTTCCTAACCATACCGTGACCCAACCCTGCCTCAAAGAAACACTGTGTGTTTGCCTGAGTAACTTTGTCTTCAGTAGTCATCCCCATTTGTTTCATCTTTTAAGGTTATTGACATGCCAAATAAATCATGGAATCTTTAAAAAAAAAGAAAAGAATTCAAGTCCAATTGAATCATCCAGAAAAACACATTTTTAATTTTTTACATTTTAGGGCAAGAAATTTTTTAAGAGAACTATGGGAAAGAAAGCCATACAGGTACCAGAATTACAGAGACGTCTGTAATTCCAGCACTTCAGAGGCTGAGACAGAGAATCGAGTTCAAGGCTGGCCTAGGATAGATAGCAAGACACTGTCTCAAAAATAGAAAAAACAAACAAAAAGAATGGGAAAAGAAGAAGATAAAGAAAAAGCTGGTTTTTGATCATATAAAATTACAGATAACCAGATGGTGGCAGGTTTTCATTTCACCCCTCTAACCACCCTTAATATAGTGTGTCACCCCTGACTGCACTAATCAGCGCTCTATTGAAAGAGATGGCTATGTGAATTTATTGGAAACCAAATACATCACTAGAGAAACAGTCTCTAAAACCCAAAGATAATCCTGTAGGCTGACCAGTGTCAAGATCTGAATACTAAAACACACCAATCCAAATTTAGACACAGCTATGATATTTTTAGTTAGAGTGGAATGTGTCTCTGTACAGTTCCTCTGCATGTAATGCATAAATAAGAAAGGAAATCTAGCTTTCAACCTCATCCTCCCACTAAAACAACGTGCAATCAATTAACTGTTGTCAGCAGCAAAACTCAATTTTCTCCCCTGCATGTGGAGGTGAGTGCACAGAACAGATTGATAATCCCCGTTGAGAGTGTGCCTAAGTGTTTCTAAGCAACCTTGCCCCATCATCTTCCCTGACACAACAAGTGAAAGAGTCTGAACTGCAGGCTGATGGAGCTCTGAATACTAATGACAAGGCAAAGAGGAGAAAAACCAAAACCCAGCAGCAGCTTCTAGCTGTAAATAAATTCTAATTAAAACTTAGTATGCAGTTCGTACAGCTGAACCCAAGCCTACACATGGAGCTCCTCCAGCGACTGTCCATTGAACTGAGATGAACTCATTAATACACCTGTGTAGTTAGTTTAGCATGTGATTTGTGCATGTTTTCTGGGAATTACTTGGGAGAAAAAAAAAATCTTCCAGATATGTCCCCTTATTTGCTGTGGAATTTGCTTAATCCCCTTAGGAACATTTAAACTGACAACATCCTAAGTTAGCATCTCTGTACCAGAGACCCTGCATGGGGTCCCACGCACTGAGCCCCATGACAAGCTGGAATCACAGCCCAACACTTCTCACAGGGCTGGCCCGGCTGCTGCAGGCAACGCAGCGTGGCAGTGAAGCCAACGTGGATGAGAATGGAGACCACTCCTCTCCTCACACTCCCTCCTGCTCTGTGAAATCCGTCTCTCTCCTGCCCCAGCAAAATAAGCGGCAAGTGACTCCTCTCTCTGAAAAAGGAAAGTAATTTTTTCAACTAAAAACTCCCACAGGGCTGCTACAAAATAATATACATTTTTCCCTTTAAATTTTAAATCAGAGCTTTACACTAATTTGTGGATAGGACACATTTGTTTAATGTGTCAATTAACACTAGAATAAACTATTAAAAATATGATACCTCCTTAGAATAATTCAACTACTGCTCAATAAAAAATACTTCAGGAAGAATAAAAGGATAGCAACTATATCCAAACCACAGAAAAATCCTGTTTTGAAACATTTTTTATAATGAATTATCCTAGGCCCACTGAAAGCTATTGCATTTAAGGAAATTCCACAATTTTTTTCTTTAATAAGCAAGCTCTTTGTGTGGGTGAAATTTTTTAGTTGAGTGTTTTTTTTTTTTTTAAATCAGTTCAGGCTGAATTTATACTATTTAAAATGTTAAGAGATCTGCTAATTCAAAAAGAAGATGATGAACTAGGAGTGTAGCAAAATGGTAGGACACTTTCCTAATATGATCAAGGCCCTGAGTTTCATGCCCAGCTCTGGAGTAAAAAAAAAAAGAGGAAGGGGAGGAGGAGGAGGAGGAGAAAATGGTTAAACCACAACAGCAGCACCCACCACAAAGCCCAGCACCTCTCACTGAAAGAGGTGAGAACCTCCACATCTGCCATCAAGTGAGTCCATCTGCAACTTTACCTCAGTTTCCTCATCTGTAAAATGGGTGTTCTATATAAGGGCTCTTGTAAAGATTAAGTGAAAAAAGAGCCTGGCGCCAGCTCACACCTGTAATTCTAGCTATTTAGGAGGCTGAGAGAGAGAGGATCGCAGTGGGGCCAGTTAGTGAGACCCCATCTCAGCCAATAGTGTAGGTGAAAAAACATGTATTAGAAATTCATAGCTGGACAATAAGCACTAAATAGTGGCTATTATTTACACTACAGAAAAAAAATTGCGGGGCCACAGTACTGGGGTTTGAACTTAAGGCCTCACGTTTGCCAAGAAGGCTTCCTTACCACTGGAGCCAGGAAGGAAATTTTAATCATCTAATTAAAACGTTCTTGATAGAATCTCAAAAGGCATTTTAATCTGTCTGCAGAAAGCTGTAAAATGAAACTTTTTAAAACTTTGTGTCCATTCTCCATACTTTTCACTCATAGTGGCTGTTGTCCCTAAGACATATTCTACACCCTGCCCTTCCACATTTACATTTTTAAACTTGAAATTGTACACATAAGGATTTTCACCCTCATTCAAAGAGCAAACACGACTGCAGCAGTAAGGCCACTTACAGACACAACAGGTTGGAATCATAAGAAAGCTCCCACAACTCCACAAAATGGAATGTGCTATTTGAATACAAATAAAATTTTAATGTCATGCAGAAGGTTAACATGACCTTTTCTGACTCATAAGGCGTCTCCTTCAACCATCCTTGTGACCTAACACATGTATCATCTAATTTCTAAGAGAAAAAATAAAATGTGGTCAGGGCATGAAGAACTTTTTTTGGTTTAGCTTCTTTTCCTCCACAAAATATAGGTATCATACGAAAAATTAGCACACATACTTGCATTCAAATAAATATTCAATTCCAAACATCCCCTCCCCCCTACCCCACCCCAGACCTTTGGTGGTATTGGGCTTTGTGCTTGCTTGCAAACATGCTATCATTTCAGCTACATCTCCAGCACCACACTTGTTCCTATGAAAGTTGCTTTTATAGCTAATATTGGACTGGAGATACAGCTCAGTGGTACAGCACGTACCTTAGCATGGATGAGGCCCTGGGCTCAATCTCTCACACACACACACATACACACACACACACACACACAAACTATTATTACTTTCAAGTACAGCATCTTTAAATATAACTTAATAATTATTTGAGATTCTTAGGAAAGTACGCTCTAGAAATTTTGAAGGTATTTAGAAAAAAGAAGCCATTATACAAGGTTATAAATTTTTGAAAGCAGGAAAAAACAGGGTTTCAGCTTAATCCCTTCTTTTAAATGTGCAAATATGAAGGCCTTGAAAGGCACAACAATTTGGTAACAAATCTTGAGGCAGGGTCTGGTATAATGGCTCAAGTGGTAGAGTGCTTGCCTAGCAAGCACGAGGCCCTGAGTTCAAACCCTAGCACTGCCCCCGCAAATAAATAAATAAATCTTGGGTATGGAAATGTAGCTCAGTGGTAGAGCACTTGCCTAAGTTCAACCCCCAACACCACAAAAGAACATTACAAATCTAGAACTCAGGCCTAGGTCTTTGAGAATTTGCTCTTACTTGGTATAGAGTTGTACCTGTGCTGGAGGTGTTGTGAGAGGCAGTGGTGTAAAGGAAGGATTTTGCTGGTCTGGATATGAAACAGAATCTCACAATAACTCTATTACAGCCAATCCCTCTGGTGCCTAGAAACCACTATCTAGCATGCCTGACAACTGAAACATGCATGAGTTGATTCATTGGCTAACTGAAGGCATTCTTTATATCACAGCAAGCTGTTTTCACATTAGCTCTGCAACTAAACGAATATAAAGAATAGAAAGCTGATATCAACTATTTAAAAATTTACACCAAGAACCAAGGAATTCCCCGATAGAAATATAAAGACTTGCTGGAAGTTTCATTATGTGAATTTATTGCCAATTCAGTCATCTTAAAAGTTGTGCTATAAAACATATTGTCCTTTGCTGTTCCAAGTAACATTTGAAAGAAATAATAACTTTCTTAAGACTGTTGCTGGAATGTTCTTCCATTCTTTAAAGCCAAATCTTGGACCTTTAAAGAAATGGTGAGCTGGAATTCTGCCTATTATTCTCTAGGCAATTATTAGTTACATTAAAGAGTAGGGGGAGGGAATCAAATAAAAAACTATTCTAGCCTCAAGTTGCTTACATTTCCTCCCGAAGACTCTGCAGATAGTTGGAAATTAGAAGCAGTAGACAAATCTAGTGCTAGGATTACTGGTTAGAAAAGGACTTGAGAACAAATGTAATTTCCAATATCCCCTTGTTTCTACTTGTCTAAATGAATAAAGTAGTTATGGATGTACATACAGTTATATATAACAATATATACATATGTATAGTTTTATATATGTGTGTATATATATGTGTGTGTGTATATACATACATACATATATATATATATATATAGAAAGAGAGAGAGAGAGAGACAGAGAGAAAGAAAGGGGGGGAGGAATTAATTGGTCACAAAATTAAACCAGTATAACTGACCGGTAGAGCCAAAAAGTTAATGAAGCATCTTCATGCTGATCTACTGTGAAATGCATTCTGTGCTACCCAGACCAAGAGATGTACCATTCTCCCCTCCTCCTTAGTGAGGAAGCCTGATTTTTAGCTAAATAGTCACATGCTCACCTTACAGCAATTTATTTTCACATTAGCTCTATAACTAGAACAAGATAACAGCAGGAATGTTATTTGGTGCTTTACAAAAGCACTTCCAAGGGTAGACACATGTCCTGATTCCTTGCTTTCTTCGATTTGGAATGTGAACCCACAGCTGAAACTCAAGGGGTAACCAACTATCTTGGACCATGAGATGATGGTGCTAAAGGCAAGGCAGTGAGATGAACACCAAGTCCTGTGACACTGGACTGTGTCAGAATCTGACACTAGGCTGTATACATACCAACCCTGAACTCTTGACTTCTTTTACATAAGAGAGAAATAAACTTCTAACATGTTTAAGCTGCTGTTATTATTGGGGGGGAGGGGTGTGTGGAACTGGGATTATATATCACCATATTTAATCATAAGTAAACAATATGCCAAAATGCCAGTTAAGCAACAATTCACTGAGAAGACCAGGTGTCCTCATGAAACAGATATGTAAGTGTCTTGTTCTCAGAAACAGTCCTAAAGCCACTACTCTAAAGCAATAGTATCAGAGGCACACGAGCTGCCTCCTCTTGTTGCCATCGCTGGGTTTTGTCTGGACTTTTGGTTTTCAGCCTTTGGAAGCATGAGATTGCTATGTACATCATTTCAGGTGTCACTTTCATTATTTAGAATCCCTGCCTCTTCTTTTCCTCTGCCTTCTTGAGTGTTTCATCAAACTGTTAATCAGTCCAGCCTTCTAAATTAAGGAAATGGAACTCACTCAATCTGCTTTTAGACACAGTTAAGAAAAAGATGTTAAAAAACATAAATAGGAAATCTTATCTTCCAGAGGTCACTGCACAGATGAAATATGAGGGTATATGTGAATCCACTTTGTAAACACTAACATACAATACAAATACTGCTAGTAATGATTTTAGTTGAAATAATAAGGATAGGAAAACAGACACTTTCCTTCCCAGAAGCAGAAGTTGTTTGCAATTTTCTATCACTTTAGTGCTCCAAAATTTTCTACAAAATTGTTTTTATATTTTAAAAATCAATGTAAATTGAGGGATAATTTAAATTCTTCCATCTCCACCTACTTAATTCATATAAAAATGCCACAATATTTTACTTATTAGAGCCTTTGGTATAAATAAGTCATACAGAATGACAAATTCTTAGTATTACTCAGATTACAAAACCTATACTTGATTCATGAATTTGAATATGTGAAGATGCCTGGCATGTCCTATTGATTCTTTAAACTATTATTTCTTCTTGGGCCACATTAGACAAAAGCATATGTTGATGTGAGAATCTTAAAGTCAAAAGGACAGTCCACCGTTATTGCTTTAGAGACTGAAACCTTATCCTCCCTCATTGTCCAAATAGACAAATCACTAACCACTTCTTAAAATTAAGACCGAACACTGGTGTCATCTCACAGTACCCCCGTGCACTGGTCTTTCTAATGCATTAAGGAAGAAAGAGCTTTTGCTTGGAATAAAGACCCACGGGTTTCAATTCCACTTCAGCCTCCTCCTATCTGTAACCCTTGGTAACACACTACAACTTCTCTAAGATTAAGCCTAAACATGTAAAATAAGGTAAAGTGCTTTCAGGTGCTTAGTCGCACTTCATCTGTTCTCAAGCAGATGGGGTCAGTCCCTTGAGGAAGAAAGGTATATGGCATTCAACTAATCAAAAGGTTGAAAATCCTAGCATTTGCATGAAAACAAATGGTGTCTGACTTAGCCAAGTTTTGTGTGTCTCCACAACATGCTTTTCTAAATTATTACAATTTCTGTCGAAAGACATCTCTTTTGCAAAGTTCCATGATTAGAGACGTTCTTGGTTTGCCCAATCTAAATGCCAACTAATCATGGCCTATAGTTGGACTAAATGGTGGGCTGGTTGTACTTCAATTTCATAACTAATTCATGAAATAATCAATTGTTATTTTACCACCATCTCCTAAAATAGTTACCTCCTCGTTAGATTTTTTTCCCTCCTTTGAGCCTATGGATTTGATAATCTTTTTGAAAAGACATCTTTTTTTTTTTTCCTATCATATTAAACTTGTATGTTTAACACCATGGCTTCAATCTCTCTAACACTTACTTAAAAAAAAAAAAAGGCATTCCATTCAATTATTTTTAGATTTCATTAATAGAGCTAATTCTTCTAGATCATTAAAGAAAATATAACATTATCACATGGTTCTCTTCAATTTGCAATGTTTTCAATAATCACCACCTCGTGGACAGTTCATTACACATTTAACATTTCTTTGTCCAATTCAGTTAATTTGGCATGTAAGATTTTGAAAATATTGCATTCTCAAAATCATGCTATCTAACAGCTCCAGCCTTTTTTTAATCAAGTAATTCTATAAAGCTATCAGGGAAAGCAATCAGGTTTTGTATGATGATTACTACTTTAAAGTCTTTAGGCCTGCTTCCGTTATCTTACAGATGTTCACACATTCTTATTAATGTTTATTTCATCAGTCTATTAGGAACTGAAATTAAACTAATTTTTCTTTTTAAAAACAATCTGCTATATTTTGCCTGCTAATTCTTTATTATTTCTACTACTGAGGCTCACTGATTTTTCTATTTATTTATTTATTCATTCATTCATGCATTTTTTTGTCTAAGTCTAGAAGTCTACAGGGGCACCCATCCTGGGAAGAAAGAGAAGACAATTGTGGTATGTGGGTGTGATTTCAGGTCACTGGGCAAACACGCTTCCTATCACTCAAATGGTCCTGCCTTCAATTCTGAAGGTTTTTGCCTTCTGTAAATAATGTTATAGTTTATATAATTTTTAAGGTGCAAATACTGTTGCTTGTGAAAAGTGAGGAAGAGTGCTTGAATTTGCTCTTTTAAGCCTAAACCAATTCTAATAAGGATACACACATAAAAAAGCTAGCAACATTCATTGACTGCAAGGAAGGAAACTAAATGGCTTGTACACAGTGTGGTCACTTACACACTTTGCATTTTGAACCAGGTGTATGCATCACTTTAAAAAAATGTAGGTTACCATCCTAGGCCTCAAGAATCAGAGTCCTCCACAAAATTTTACTAATTTTATTTTAATTTGTTTCCCCCAAATCCCATATTTGAATATCCATGAGAAGAAAATGGATGATTCATGTAAAGTAACTACTATTTCTCTAATGCAGATTAGCTATTATCCTCAACCAGACAGAGGCAAAACAGAAATAGGAAACTTGGAAATAGAATATGGGAAATAATGTAGAAAGAACCATGTATACAAGAGAAGCAATGACCTATGGAAACCTGATCACTTTCTCTAATTACTTGATTTTAAAAAGTCAGTATCAAGGATTTGGTAAAGCACCAAGAAGCAATGTGATAGAATAAGTAAGGACAGATCTCAGACCCTTTTCATCATACCTCAAATTTCTCCTTGGGCTAATCTTAAATGAAAAACACTTTGTTTGCTATCAGAATTATATACTGTACAGTTTCCTTAACACAAACAGGGATGCAGTGGAAGGGAGGGGAGAAAAGCGGAAAATGGAAGACTGGTCTAAAGACATATGGCTGAGTACATCAGAATATGTGGCTTTGTACAGATCAACTGACATACCCATGCATGTGTTTAACTCAGGCATGTTAATAATTTTTATTGTATTACTATGATTGCTTACCTCTGTAAAATAGAGTAGATAATGCTCCCCGAATTAAAACCACCATTATAAAACAGCGTTATCTCAAAGACAAAGGGGACTCTGATAACCAGGTAGAGGAATTCATATGTCATGGCCTAGCTTCCTTTAGAGTGTTCCAAAGGAAGGAGAGTTATACAATGTAGCCACTGTGGAGTCAGTGGGAATATCCTGTGCCTCACACACCTAGACATTTACAGTGTCAAGAGCAGTTTGCTTTCACTGAACTCCTACATGGAGGCTTCCCTGTGTTATGAGTTTTGCCCAAACATGAGAAAAACCATGACTAGTTAGAAGTGTCAGGATTTTATCACTGGCCAATAAAAGTAATCATTATACAAATCAACGTAAGTCCCTAAACTCAGTCCTATTAGCACCCTGACTCTCAGTTGGGAACTGGTTCTGCAGATGGCACCATCAGTGAGCTGAAATGAAAACTCTGCTGCTGCTGTCTCAAAATTCACAATCTTTTTTTGGATGAAAAACCCATATTTTACATCTGCTCTGGGACTTGCAAACTGTGCAGCCCATTCTGGCCCTGCCTCTCAATGTGGTCTCAGGAATGGCAGCATCAGTTCCTATCGGGAACACGTGAGAAATGCAGGTTCTCAGGCTCCATCCAAAACTTACTGATCAAATGTTGCATTTTCACAAGTGCTCACCACAGCATCATATGTGTTGAGGTCAGAGAAGCACTCCTCTATCAGAAGTGATTCAACAACAAAACATAAAATTCCTTCAAAAATACCAAGTTGTGGAAGATACATGGTAAATGGTTCAAAAATCAAGAAATTTAAACAGAGCCACTATCCTTCTCTTAAATTCATGCACCAAGTCTCATAACCACTTTCAAAAATGGGGAGTACAGTCATATATTTGCTGCCTAACCTCCCAGTAATCCAAAATGTAACTGTATTTAGAGATAGGATCTTTAAAGAGGCAATTAAGCAAAAATGAGGTCATTAGGCATTCATTAAAGGGAATGAAAAATCTACTGTTAAATTTATATGGAAACACAAGAGGCCACGAATAGCCAAGGCAATACTCAGTCAAAAGAACAATGCAGGAGGTATCACAATACCTGACTTCAAACTATATTACAAAGCAATAACAATAAAAACAGCATGGTACTGGCACAAAAAAAGACATGAAGACCAGTGGAACAGAATAGAGGACCCAGATATGAAGCCACACAACTATAAGCAACTTATCTTTGACAAAGGAGCTAAAAATATACGATGGAGAAATAGCAGCCTCTTCAACAAAAACTGCTGGGAAAACTGGTTAGCAGTCTGCAAAAAACTGAAACTAGATCCATGTATATCACCCTACACCAAGATTAACTCAAAATGGATCAAGGATACAAGAAAGATTAGGAAATACTCTGGAGTTAGTAGGTATAGGTAAGAACTTTCTCAATGAAACCCCAGTAGCACAGCAACTAAGAGATAGCATAGATAAATGGGACCTCATAAAGCTAAAAAGCTTCTGTTCATCAAAAGAAATGGTCTCTAAACTGAAGAGAACACCCACAGAGTGGGAGAAAATATTTGCCAACTATACATCAGACAAAGGACTGATAACCAGAATATACAGGGAACTTAAAAAACTAAATTCTCCCAAAACTAATGAACCAATAAAGAAATGGGCAGGTGAACTAAACAGAACTTTCTCAAAAGAAGAAATTCAAATGGCCAAAAAACACATGAAAAAATGCTCACCATCTCTAGCAATAAAGGAAATGCAAATTAAAACCACGCTAAGATTCCACCTCATCCCTGCTAGAATAGCCATCATCAGCAACACCACCAACAGCAGGTGTTGGAGAGGATGTGGGGAAAAAGGAACCCTCTTACACTGTTGGTGGGAATGTAGACTAGTACAACCACTCTGGAAAAAAATTTGGAGGCTACTTAAAAAGCTGGACATCGATCTACCATTTGATCCAGCAATACCACTCTTGGGGATATACCCAAAAGACTGTTACTCCAGAGGAACCTGCACATCCATGTTTATTGCGGCACTATTCACAATAGCCAAGTTATGGAAACAGCCAAGATGCCCCAGCACTGACGAATGGATTAAGAAAATGTGGTATCTATACACAATGGAATTCTATGCAGCCATGAAGAACGAAATGTTATCATTCGCTGGTAAATGGATGGAATTGGAGAACATCATTCTGAGTGAGGTTAGCCTGGCCCAAAAGACCAAAAATCGCATGTTCTCCCTCATATGTGGACATTAGATCAAGGGCAAACACAACAAGGGGATTGGACTTTGAGTACATGATAAAAGCGAGAGCACACAAGGGAGGGGTGAGGATAGGTAAGACACCTAAAAAATTAGCTAGCATTTGTTGCCCTTAATGCAGAGAAACTAAAGCAGATACCTTAAAGCAACTGAGGCCAATAGGAAAAGGGGAACAGGTACTAGAGAAAAGGTTAGATCAAGAAGAATTAACCTAGAAGGTAACACCCACGCACAGGAAATCAATGTGAGTCAATGCCCTGTATAGCTATCCTTATCTCAACCAGCAAAACCCCTTGTTCCTTCCTATTATTGCTTATACTCTCTCTACAACAAAATTAGAAATAAGGGCAAAATAGTTTCTGCTGGGTATTGGGGGGGAGTGGGTGGTAAGGGAGGGGGTGGGGGCACGGGGGAGAAATGAACCAAGCCTTGTATGCACATATGAATAATAAAAGAAAAATGAAAAAAAAATGAGGTCATTAGGGTAGACCCTAATTTAATAGGACTGGGATCCTTATAAAAGGAGGATATTTGGACACAGACATGTACAAAGGGAAGACCACACAAGGACAGAGGGAGATGGGAATCATTTACAAGCCAAAGAGCGAGGCCTAAGAAGAAAGTAACACCACTAACAACTTACCTTAAGACTTCTAGCCTCCCAAAGTGAGAGAAAAGAAATTTTTGTTGTTTAAGCCAGTCTGTGGTTCTTTCTTATGACGTCTAACCAAACTTAAACAAGTATGTTGCAAATCAAACCAATACTATCAAAGTATAGTTTCTTCCTGTTCCTAACAACATCCAATTCACAGTTCCACTGATGGTGGGGCAAAGGGGGTAATCAAAGGGTTACTTTTTTAAGAAAAACTCTCCGGTTTTGGCCTTACATCAGAACATGCAAATGATTCTATGTACAGACCTAATGTAAGCAGTAATGCACAGTATTTATTCATAATTCTGATGGCTGCACACACTAGAATTTGCAAGCAAGAGGAAGTAGGAGCATGGCATGGTAGCCATCTTAAGGTGTCCCCGACTGCCTGACCTCCATTTCTACAGCTCAGACAACGATGGTGAACATCATCTAACCACAATCATTTCACAAATGCCAACTGCCAATCTCACTGTAGGTTCCATTAACATGAATACAATTAGACCTTGTATGAAAAACAATCTCAGCGGAGTCCATTCTCAAGTCTCTTCTTCGCTGCAGATGGACAGTGGGCAATAATAGCCAGGGGCACATCTGTGCACAAAAGCTGAGGGCTACTCACCAATCACTCTGCAAATCTAATTTAAAATCAGTGCTAGAGGAAGAGTAAGACTCAAAATAACCACTCAATAAATCCTAGAAATTATGACAAATCCAATGTGACTATAGAATCCACTTGCTTTTCAGAATATACATAGTGTTGCTTTCCTCTGGTTTCCAATTCTCCCCCTTTAAAATTGTGATAGTACATAACCCATTCTTGGTTGCATTTTCACTGATTCACAGTGAAACAATGCTACTTATTATTTTTAAGCTGGGAGTGGGAAGGAGGAGTTGGAAACTGAACTAAAGAAGAACAAGGAAAACACTAGCTTTTGAGTTTTGGGTTAACCAAAAGAGAAGTTGTATTCAAGAGAGCTGGGTTTTTTTCCTGCTACCAGTTAAGGATACCTATACAACAAGGGTCTAGCTCATAACACCCTTTCTGGTTTGCAAACAGAAGTTTCCAAAAGGAATCCCAAAAGGAGACTCTGAAGATGGACGTGTCTGAAGAATCTAGATGTGTATGTTCTATAGAAATCCTGATTCTTTAAAATGTATGAGTGGACCTCATAAACACTATTTCTAAGAGCAGCTGCACAAGGACAGGGATAGGCAAAATAAAACATACAAGGATACCCTTTCTGTCCTTATTTTAACCAGTTATTAAATCCCTCACTTTTCTTCCTTCTGCCTCTACTAACCTAATCAATACCTTGAAACTACTGTTTCTGGCCCAGAAATAGATCCGTAAGGCAGGAACAAGAGGTAGTCCCACACCCCCAGTTCTGTCCCTACTGAGAGCCCCCTACCACTCACTTCCTACAACACTCCACACTCCCCAGCCTCTACTCTTGCTACCATCCACCTCCAGTAATGAAATAGCCATTTTTGAGCTTGCAATTTCCTCCAAAAAAATCTCTTTGTGTGCCCAAATGCTTGGCAAACCCAAGACCAAAAGAGTCCACCATTATAAACTCAAGAGAAGAAGATTCCAAGCAGAGGAACAAAAAAAAGCAAGATCCAGAAATGAAGATGGTGGGCTCAAGGAGCAAAAAGCCATGACACATAGCTAGGTGATGGTGGGAAAGCAGGACTGGTGCAAGAAGCTCATGGAATTTAGGAGTTTGTGCATTCATTGTTACCAAACTTAAAACTACAACACACTTGCTTTGGGGATAAGCCAGCATAGTCCTGATCACAAGGGACTGTCCACACAACAGCAGACCCAAGGAAGGTGCAGTGGATGGATGGTGAGTGCCATCAGAGAAGCCCTGGGGTCGATGTGCTGAGGGAAAAATTATCGAGGAATGGGGCACAGAGGGAGACTGACAATATACTCCAGTAAGCTGCATCATTCTAAAGTTCTTCACTTTAGTCCTACACAGACCAAACTTCAGGAACTCCAAAATATCCATCGAGTTAAGAAGAAACAGCATATCCTAATCCAAAGCTCTGTACAATACTGGCCCAACTTTCTTTTCAGACTAGACAGCTGATATCCTATCAATCTAAGACACCCTCATTATTTGTTAATAAGACTCAGAATTTGTCTCTAAAACTCTTGCTGATGCAACAAATTCTACTACAAAACGAGGTGAAACTAACCTGCTCTGAGTCACCTGGCACATTAATTTTATCTTTCTGGGTGGGAACTAATACAAGGACATAGTTAGGACTCAGGTTGAGTAGCTGACATATTCCCTCTACGAGAATGCAATTAGAACACATTCTATTCCATTAGCACTTCACTAGAATGCTCCCACATAACACCTAGTACAGAACACTGCCTTCATAAAGAGCTAATGCTCTGAAAGCCTACTATGTTCTAGGCAACATATAAGAAATTTTACTTACATAATCTTATGTGACGCTCATAATTCAGTGATATATCACAATGCACGTTTCACAGAACTACTGGTTCAATGTAACACAAAACAGTCAAAAGAGTCAGATGTTCCCAGGAACTTGGGATACGCCTTCCTCCATACTCATTCAATAAAGAGCCACTGAGTGTCTACTCTATACCAGGCACTGCTCAGACTGTGCAGATGCAAATGTGAGCAACAAGACAAATGGAAGAAGCACCCTACTATAACTTTTTAACAGAGGTGGGCAGTAGGAAAGGCACAGGTATGATACCAATGTGAGTTAGGAGCAGAAATGCTATGGGGCAAAGGCAGGACCTAGGTGATAAGAAATGTAAAGGAGGGAATTAATGGATGAGAAAACTAATATTTGCATGATAGATGTTCATAGTATCAGTAAGTACTCAAAGCAGAATAAATTCTGAAATTGCTTGAAAATAAAACAAGACTAAATGTATAGGTATATGAATCATATCTACATATATACACATGTATATTTGAAAGGTACTTTTTGCTAGGGTGTGCTGGGATTCAACCTAGAGCCTCGAACTTGCTAAGTGTATACTCTACCACTGATATATATATTTCCCTAACCCCTATAAAGGTTGTGAAAATTCAACCAGCGTTTCTTAATTGGGTATACTTTGTACTAGGTACATAAAACAATAAATGAGTTATGATAACAGGTATAAACAAACCATACCACTATTTGCCAGTCATAGAGTTCATACATATTTTATGGTGTGGAATGTGTATTATTTCTAATCACCAGATTAACTAGCATATGTGTGCACATGCACCTGCCAGCATTGAAACCTATAAATCACTGAATATCTCAGAACTATTAGAAAACACTAATTCAATTCCACAAGCCAAATTACACCTCACAATTTCCATCAATGGACTTGAATAGAACCTTGTGATGATTAATGTTTTATTAGAGATTATCCAGATGGGGACAGAGAGCCTGCCACTTCAAATTGAGGATGTTGGCTCAGTACCACGGACTGTGCAAAGAATGAGCTATCATTCATCTGAGCATTACTATTTAAATTTAGTAGTAAAAACCTGAAAAAGTTTAACTTACTTAGGAATTCATTTCTGTCATTTAAGACTTGATACTGTTTCTTACTAGAAACCAAGAGACCAGAGACTTTTGAGAAGTCTTACAAATCTCACCATTAAAAAGATGTGTAACTCTTAAGTGATCTGAGCTCCAGAGAGAAATGCTGGTGCATGGATTTACAAGCCTCTGCTACAGGGCTATTTAAAGCTAACCCATTTTTCATGGATTTACATTTATTAGTCCTCAATTATGACGCATGCCTCTCCCAAGCACACAAATGATAGCTCCCTCCTTAGAGAAAGCAAAGGAAAGTTTATTACTTTGTCAGGTGCATGCCCTCAGGACCACACAAAGCACAGAGGACATTTTCTGCAGGTAGAACCTTTCTGTTCAATCAAAGCATGCTACTTGAAGGACCTAGCATGGGTGTCATCAATTTGTAAAAACACTGTTTATGAAAAGACCCATAATTTACATTTAATGACTATTACTTTTAAACTCATATTTTCAACTAGGAAAAAAACTTAACAAAATTACATATAGTCATTCCTGCGATAAAAAAGTGAACTTAAATAGGATTATTTTGAGGCTTTTTCTTAATTCTGCGATCCATTTACACAAATACCTTATCACTAAAGCTTATAGAAAAAAGCTCTTACGTTTGACTTTTCAGAAGATCAGAAAAACTCAGTAATGAGTAGTGAGTAATCCCAGGAGTTATAAAGACAGGATTACCCTACCCAGGAAGTCCTTTTGAAGGCAGATGAGGACAACTGAAAAGAACATGAACTTTAAAATAAGGCAGGTCTAGGCTTTTATCTCAGTTTTGGCCATTCTGGTACAATGAGTCTTGATAATAGACTCTTTAGTTTGTCCATGTGACATATGGTGGCTGCTTGCTTGGAAGTAGAACTTTTTAAATCCAGACCAGGAGTGGTGGTACATGCTTCTAATCCCAGCTACTCGGGAGGCCCATGAGGATCACGATCCAAGGCAGAAACACAAGACCCTATCTGAAAAATAACTAAAGAATAAAGGGATAGGGCCATGGCTCAAGTGGCAAAGCACTTGCCTAGAGAGCATGAGTCCCTGAGTTCAAACTCCAGTACCACCAAAAAAAAAGAATTAAAAATCATTTTTAAATCTGAAGTAGTATAGAAAAATGATTTTACTCCCTAACACACTTTACAAGGCTGGCTTGCAAATTTAACTTGAGTTAAATTCCAAGTTGACATCACTGCATCATCTTACTTGTCCTCACACGGACCTAATGGCATTCCACTGCCAATTCTGACCATCCTTCCCAGTCTCTCGCACCCCAAGTGTTTCAAGGAAGTAGTGCCTTTGACACCACAACTAAATCACTTTCTAGGAAAAACACTAAAGTTTGAATATGCTGTTGTAGAATAAGTTAAGTTTTTCTACCAAACTACAAAAAAAATCTTAAATTTTCCTTTAGTTCTTTCAAATACTAATTTTTCATTATTTAGGCTAAAAAACTTTCAGTATTAGTCCCCTTGGGCTTTTTTCTTCCTCCCATTCTTGCCTCAAATGCCAAATAAGTGATGAGGATAAAAACTTAATTTTACCCCTGTGCAGCATACCAATCCTGTCCTTGAAAGCAATTTGCAAGTGGAAGTGAATGCCACCTTACTCTTTAAGACCCAAACATTGTTGAAATGATTGCTTTTGTTCCCAAGCTCTGACACAAGGTAAATGTGAGAGCCACCATGGATCAAATGAGATTCAGCATGTCTGTGTGGGTAACCTTGGGAATGTTCAACTTCGCAAGAAATATCCATACGATCCGGAGTTTCTTTCCTTCTTTTTAAGAAAATGTTCTTACTTAGCTGATCACAGCTGTATACGGACTTTCCTTCTTTTACAGATACACAAAATTTCAAAGCCCTGTAGAAAATGCTGACACATACCACGGGTGTCTAACCCAATTCTAAAAGTTGGGAGACGATAAAGGAAAAGCGAAGGTAAAGGGCTTGTGTATTCCTTAATGTAGCAATCACTGAGAGCAGAGGGGATTGCACTAGCAATTTTTAATATATTAGCTAAATCTTAAATAAATCTGGGGAGAGATTGGGAAAGAGGACAGGGATTTAACGAGCTTTAGGTATATAAGTAAGAAATTGCTCCCAGCTGTACAGTTTAAATAGGGGGAGGAGAAGTTTTACAACCCCAGAGCCAAAGGCATTCCAAGGGTCTGCTTTGTCAAAGAAACATTGAAAACCCAAGTCTCTAGGTTCCTAACACAACAGTCAAGAAACAAGGCCTGGGGCGTGAAGGTGGAGCAAGGAATAAGTCAGTAGCTGATGGGAATTATCACGAATATAGGGGAATGAGAACAGCTGGGAAGGATTTGGTGTTCCCAGCAGCACTGGATTTGTGGCGATAACAGGACAAGGGCTGCAACAGCTGCCTAGAGAAACCAATACCCTAAGAGAAGTCATGACTGCACCTCTTCCATGGCCAATGTGCTTCCTCCCTACTACAATGCTGTCATGTTTTTTTGGCAATTATTTGTGTGTTTATTTATTTTTATTGCAATTCTGGGGACCAAACTCAGGGCCTTGCTTGCACTAGGCAAGAGCTCAACCACTAACCTACAACTCCACTCCTTTTGTTTATATTTATACTGAAATATATAACCTTTCTTACATTTGTATATGCCATTTTTTGTTTATAATTATCCCCAGTAAGTTTTATGAAGACAAATACCGTTTTTTAGAAACGTCATTTTATCATCGGGTAAAACACTGTTTCTAAGGGAAATTTTCTATGAGTGGGAATGATGAGGTGAGGGTGAATTGAGGAGTGTATGTGGAAGGAAGAAAAGAGAAACACAAAGTCTGGGTGGGGAAACAGGAAGCATGTATCTGCCCCTGGTTGATTATTTGGTAAGCTGACCTGCAGCACTGCTGATTCCAGAAATGTGAGCGCTTACTGTACTTTCAAGAAGCAATCACATCTTAAATATTTGCTCCTGGACAAAAAGAGATTCTAACTGTTGCCACTGGGTGTCACTTACTATCTATTCAGTAATGACTGCAAAGTAGTGAATTTCTTGCAGGCCCTACACCCATCTCCCTAAAAACATTATCAAGCTACAACCCAAAAACTCAGAAACAGTACTATTCTTAGAAACTTCAAAAAATGTTCTACTTTAAGGAGTTCCAAGTAAAAACTATGACACATAAGTATCTGTGAAGTATCTATTGAAGACAAATCCTTAACTAGAACTCCAGTGTGCGGAACTACACATACCTTTATATCTACTAAGTCAATGAAAAAGTGAAGTAACTCCAATAGGTTCTGAAGAACAAGAAGGATCTCTGAAATTCCCGACAAGTGAAAGAGAGGCCTACTGAAAGGAAGAGCCCAAAGATAAAATCATGAAAAAGACATACAACAAATGTAAGGCAAGTTGGGGCTAAACATCTAGTTCAGTGAGAGTGCTTACTCTCACTGTAAGTTCCTTGGGTGTGTGCATAAAATTTATGAAAACTGGAATTTGGTCAGTTCAAAATTAAACTTTTGAGTAACAGGAGCTATCCGCCAAAGACTATGATATTCTAGTATTCAAAGGTAAAAGTAAACAGAACATTCAACTTACCTAACATTTGTAGGTTTTCAGAGCACTTGTTTGATAATATCTTTATTACATTTGTTCTAACTGATATATAAGGCTACAGAATATTTATCCAAATGGATGCATATTATGTACACACATACTTGGCATACATAGCAGACCTAATACTAGACATTTTGTATAAAGCATCTTACCACATAATAACCTTATGTGATATTACTTTTCTAAATTACAAATGCAGATCACAGATCTTAAGGTCAAAATTCAAAACTTCGAAGCCCATTGTTTCCATTATCACATGAAAACAAATTAAAACCATGTTTTAATTTTACTATAGCACAATTAAACTTTTCTTTAAAAAAAAAAAAAAGCCCTTCTTGAAACTTCTATTTATTTAGGGGGTAGGGGGTAAGGCACATACTGGGGATTGAACCCAGGGCCCCAAACATGCTAGGCAAGCACTCCACTCCTGAGTCATTGCCTTCAGTCTTTTTTTTTTTTTTTTAATCTCACTAACTTTGCCAGTGCTGGCCTCAAACTCATCATCCTCCTGCCTCCACTTCTTTTACCTCCTAAGTAACTCGGATAACAGACGTGCACCAACACGCCTGGATTCTTGGAACCTTTCTAAATCCAATAAATGGTATCTACAAACAAGCCTTAATTTGTAATAGTGAGAAACTGAAAATTTCTGCTGGGTTCATGAACAAATCAAAGCCACACACACTCTCATCACAGCATCCAACACAGCCAGTGGAATAAGGCATGAAGAAGAATTAGTTATAAAGGTCAGGAATGAAGAAGTAAACTGTTAGAATGCCTAACACAAATGTCTACAATGAAAAAAACAAAACACTATTTGGAGTCTACAAAAAAGGAACATCTATATGTGCACCAGAAGACCTGTTGAGAACACTCCAAAGACTATGGAAGGGACTACCCCAGATACAGGCAAAAGGGACAGACTAAAAAAAGTTTTAAAACAATTTTAAAAGACTGACAGTCTCCTTTTTCACTATCACTGTGAACTAGCAATTTCAAACAATTCAATGATAAAAGACTTCCTTGCCCAAAGAATCCTTTTATTGGTCTAAATTCAAAATAATTATTGCAGCTACTGTCAATTTTAATTTAATTTAAAACACAAATTAGCATAATTTTGTTGCTTTATAGTAGACATTGTTTTCCACATGGAAATTAATTCAGAAAATTCCAGTTACAGAGTTGTCCTGCCCACCAACGCTCGCTGATACATGCTCACTCTGAGGACGTTCCTGACAGCTCTGCAGAATCCCTCCAGCTTGTTCTGGCACAGGCTGTTCCTCCCAACCCTGCAGCACTACCTATTCCTTCAGTTTCACTGATCTGAATTAAGAAGTGGTAGTGGTGATTTCAGTGACAAAGAAACACAGCTTATCTCCACTCAGTCATCATATGTGGGCCCTTGAACCTTACTTGTGTTTACAACTTTCCAACCATAGGAACATCACGTAAACTCACTAGGAGGATCCCCAGTGGAATAAACACACTGTACAACTTCTGGAATGTATTGTGAAATGGTACTTTTAATGAATCTCTGTCAAAATTATAATACTTTTCCTAACTTCTTACTCGTATAGAGGTCGTCCTTTTACTGAAACAAGGTTTTCAAAGTTAAAATTAGAAAAATACAGGTTTTTGTTCAATTATGAGCAAAAGACAGATTGACAAGTCTGGCTATACTATCCATCAACTATGAACATATAGCATAACAAATTCTGCAATTGATAAATTTGGAGAAGGTGCAAAAACAGAAACTGCAATGTTGTTACTCATTAATGTGACAGAACAATATATATATATATATGCACACATATTTCACTTTTCAAAATAAAAAAATGAAGCTAAATGTAACTAAAAGCTACTAATCTGTTTCTTTTTTCCTTCCTTGTAGTGTAACATGTATTTTATTTTTAACTGACATGATTAAATATTAGAGATTCATTAAAGGAAAACTTTCACTGAATTTCTTTTCTGGTAATTACTATTGTGTTTCCTGTCATAATTATTAATGAGAATAATTTTGGTGTATAGGAGGGTGGTGTGAAAATGATCCATGCTGGGTGTCAAATACATTAGGTATGCCACTGATAGGAAATAACCCCAAATTTGAAGCAATATATGTGTCTGTCAATACTATGGGTTTAAAAGGTGACATAATCATACAATACTACACCAAAAAATTACTACTGCATCCAACTGTATAAATGAATCTCACAGATACAGTGAGCGAAAGAATTCAGAAAGGAGAGTGCATAACTATGATTCCATTTCTTTGAACAAGAACAAAAAGTGGTGAATCGGAACACTGGGCAAGGGTACAGTCTGCAAAGTACAGTGAGAGCCTTTCAGAGCACAGGTAATGTTTTATGTCTTAATTTTAGCAGCACTTACATGGGTTTAAAGGTATGTACTAATTTTTGAAGCCTTCTTTATGCTTACTTTGGAGTTTTTAAAAAGTCTTCTCAACTATTCACATATTTGCACAATAAACAGAGAGCAAAACAGCCTTGAAAAATGTAAACTCTGTATTCAAGATCATTACTACTTTAAAAATAAATGTTACACATAGTAACAGGGGCTGACAAATGGTGATATAGTTTTTAAATTTCTAAATGTGATTATGTTCTATCTTTTAATAGTCTGGTTGAGAGAGATTAGTAAAAAGAAGAAAGTACAGTCAAGTATTAGAGTAGCAAATGGCTACCAAAATTAAGCACAGTGTATGGAACTTGAGGGAGTATATCAGAAAAATAAATGTTGTGCTTTGCAAATTATTCTTTCCTGGCAGGTTGTCAAAACTGTCATAGAATGAAGCAATGGCACCTTGGTGGGCTACAAGTTTAAATTGGAAAGGACCACCTGCCTAGTACGTTGCAGCTCTGGTGTGAGTAAAGCTGCATCCTGTTCCTCTTCAGAGATCATCTTCGTCCTTGATGGCATCCTGCCCTTGGCAGAAAGGTCCAGGCACATTCCAAGAGCCCCTGGGGTTAATGTTCCTTGCCCAGTGACTATATTATATTAGCTTGCCTGGGTGTAATCTGTAGATCGTCTCTTCTGCCTATTCCCTCCCAAAAGCCAAAACAAGAAGGCAGTGAGAGACCGTACTGAAGAGTAGATGTGTTCAGAGCACAGTATTTCACCCTGGGTGGGAGGAAAAGGAGCTCCCAAGTCATAAAGAGTTGGAACCTCAATTAGAGAAGCAATTAGTAAAGAGGAGGAACTCCACCCGCTCTCTTCCTCTCCTTAGTCTTTATAATCAGAAGCGTACATTACTGCGTGAGCCATCAGACACCTTCTGGCACATTAGTGAGGAGAAGGAACAGAGGGGCAGAAGGGAGGAACAAATGAAAACAGAGAAAATGCACAAGACAACAGCGTATACAAGTTGCTGTCACAGGGAAAAGAGAAAGGTGGGCAGACACCCCGTAGGTTTAGGACATTGCCCTGGGTTTGAAGAAAGACAACTAAAGGAATGAAGAAGCCCTGAAGAACCCAAGGTCATTATGCATATTTCTTGTAATCCTAGAGTGTCCGAACCACTACGTTCTCGTGATGGGCTGAGTTTGCTTAACCTAGCAAGGCCCAGTAGGACACAAAAACAAAGGACACTGACCGTAACAATCACACACATACACACACACACACACACACACACACAGCTGAAACCAGAAAAAGAAGCACACACAGTAGATCATTTTTGCAAGTGATCACAACCACTATCAGCCAAGAGGAGACTAAGGACTATGTGTAATTCAGTAAGGCAGAGCTTCACTACCTCGAGTCTCCAGCCCACCCTGACTACAATGCTAAAATCTCCAACCCTGGCAGAACATGGGAAGCATGTCCTGGAAAACACAGGAATCTGGGATAAGCTCTGCCCCTTACTCTCCCCTTAGATGCCACTCCCCTGACTAGCCCAAGACCCCCTTCTAAACCAACCCTTGAGAAACTTGGAAACTTTCCCTTGGGAAAGCACCTCAGTTCCTGACTTGCTGAACTCAATAAAGTTCCTTCTTTCTATTTGACTCAAACCCCTTTCTAGGAGTTTTCTACTGGCTTAAGTGGAGACAAGGCCCCTGAAGCCATAGGGCTGACACAACCAAAGGTCATGTTGCACAGAAAACAGTTCCAACTGTAGGCCAATCCCTTTACAACTAAATTCTGGAGAAAAGTCTCGTCAAAGGTGCCTTTAGTCCCAGATACTTTCAGAAACACGAAATTCAAAACACCATCTAGAGCTTCCCCTGCTACTTTAGAATCCTCTTAATAAAGGACTTATTTCCCTTATTTTACAAAAAGGAGCCTAAATGAATATGCGTCTATGAGTTATCAAACTGTAGCCAGTCCATCAACAAACACAAGTAATTTCAGGAAAGAAATCACAGAAGCCTACTTATGCATGGGAGTGTGTAAAAGCATATGCTTAAAGCGGGAAGGAAAGAGGCATGGGAGTATGGACACCTCCAACAGGCAAAGTGACCAGGAGCAAGAGAGGAGCAGGAGAAAGATGAGACTAGAAGTAAGTGGGAAAAATCACACCTGATCCGATTCTCTTCACGAGGCTAGCTGCTGTGGAACAACTCTCCAGGATTCCTTCTGCTCGCCTGGCTTTTCATGGTCATAGGAGGAATCGAAACTACATTTCTATATAGAAGTTAGAGAGAACCCTAATACAGCTGGGGTGTGTAAGGACTTGTCCAGATTTGTGGATAGATATATCACATTTTGTGGTGAGAGGAGAAGTAGAGAAACATGTTTCAGTACCAGTCTTAATCTTTAGAGGCCAATATATATTCCTGGAAAGGTAGTAGCCAGGCTTCTTCATTTTACAGATCTCAAAACTGACAGAGCTGTAACCAATCCACCCACAAGCTGATTACATTAAAACCATAAAAAATTCCATCATTTTACAGATAAATGCACAACACATGCAATCTGTATTTGCAAACAGCCCTCCGGGGTATACACAAATGTGCTAAAAATGCAACATTTCATAGTCACATCAGAAATAAAAAGATGACAGCATTCCCAAGATGAGACTCAGGCAATCGGTGTTGTGCCAACAATAGGAATTCTTGAAGTATAAGAATGAGAAAAACAGTTGAATAATTAAGTAACTTATTGAGATACTGGGCCGGAAAAAACAAAGTGGATAGAGAATGAACAGATGAGAGAAAAGGATATTTCATGTCTTATACAAATTCTAGTAATTACACACATTCCAAATGACAGTTACCCTCAGTGATGCTTGTTTATAATGACCCCTTTCCTGTTTCAAATGTGTTCAAGAAAGAAAGGAGAGGGTAAATCTCCCTTTTGGCAATGGCCAGACATTTCTGTATATGTCATTTGCCATGCTCCTTAGAGCTCATTCTGCAGTTTGCTGGTGGCCAGAAGTTAACCAGGAGGAAAATACTGAGTCAAAGACCTAGAATGGTTAGAATCATGTCACCTCCTGGTCCACTCTGTTCCCTAACATCACAATTAAGAACCATAGCCCTGTGAGAAACATTTAGGTCTTTTTCTTTCATTTATTTGAGAGTAATAGTGCAGGCTTCATGGCTGCAAACCACCCATGTTGTCCATGTCTTAACGCTCTTAGTAAATTTTGAACAAAGCATCTGAATGTTCACGCTGTACCATGCCCAACGAATCATGCAGCTGGTCTTGTGCAAGAGCCCGGTGGGTTCTGAGGTGCTCACTCATCTCTCTGGCTCTCAAGCTCTCCTGACAGGTACAGAGCCTCTGTGCTACAGAGGCCCAGCACTGGCCACTGTAGAAATCAACACTGGAGACTCCAAGCTGCTCCAACTTTCATGCTAATAGAACAAATTACAATTTAAACACAAACAGCATCCCCAGTGGCTTCTCCAGTATTCCTCTCCAGCTTTTCCCAACTTCCACCCCCAGTTTGGGACAATTTTTATAATGAAAGAGAAAAAATGAAAACTAGGGAAGATGGAAATCACTGTCTTTCCATCACATTAAAAAGAAGAAAGAACCACACAGACAAACACACACACACTCACAGCAGCCCAGCTCTAAGGAGGCCCCAATTAATAACTGCATCAAAAGGACCTTAACATTTAAAAATAGTTGTTATTTTTGTGACACTGTGCAGTACAGAGATCTTATGATTTTGGACTCAAGACAGTATTTGTTTTAACGTCATAGACTAAACATTTCTAAAACTAACCATTCTATTCCAAATTTAGAACCCCAGGTATATTTTCAACTCTATGGTTATTGTAGGTCAATTAATTACAATAGTCTATTATTAATTAATATTCACACAACATTAAAACAAGATTCCTCTACCAAAAGCAGGCAAAAGCATAAAGACAAGCTATATAAATGTAATATGTAAAGTCTGAAGGACTTCAAAAACCAACTAGCCCAGCACAGAGGCAAATTCAAATACTGCAAGGCAAAGGACACTACCTTATTACTGCCAAAACCTTGGGAACACTGAAACCTGCTCTCAAGAGTATGTCAGATTCCTAGAATTTCTAACCAGTTGGTTAAGTAGCAAGAGAAAAGATGAAGGCCTTGAACACCTATTTTCCTCTCTCAATAGTGTTTTTAAAAGCCAAGAAATTATCAGAAAGTTACAAAGTGCTAGGCAATGGACTATGGGAGAAGAAAGTTCATTTGACATTAAATTAACCCTGGAAAAGCTGGACAACCTTGCAGAGTTCTTATTTTTATTGAGTAATGAAATTTCTATATAATGGAAACATAGCAATCTTGTAGAATTCAAAAAATGTAAAGGCAGCCAGTAAATTGTTTCAAAGTGCAGAATTTTATGACAAAGGGTCTTTTTATTAAATCTGTGATTATAATAGATTCACCAACACCTATTCCACTCTCTGACAGTATATTCCTATGCTTTCCAATGTATATTCTATTGGCAGCATCTGGAAATAGCAGAAATATATCAGCAAGGACACACAGCAAGAAAAATGGGAGTCATTGAACCATCCTTGTTTCAATAGATTACCCAGTTCAGAGTAAACCACAGAGGGAATGTGAAAGCTGTTGGCTCTTCTTAGTTAGGAAGCCACAGTTACAGTTATCATTGCTTCCTTGTTCTAAGAAGTAGTCTGACAACACATAAATTGTTACTGTATCACTGTTCAAAACAAAAAAGAGAAAGAAAAAACGACAGCACACCTTAAAAATTGGTTAGATATGGGAAAAGAGCAACCTTCAAACCACTGAATCAAAATGCAGAAAACATTAACAGAAATCTAGCCTTAGAATACAGCTAGGAGGGTCATCAAATAACCCAAAAGTGTTACATGTGGAATTGCGTTAATCATCAATAAAGGAAAACAGCACATGGGTACAAAGAATGAGCATAAAGAAAATCTCTGGAAACAATGTAATCACGGTAAGATGTATTTATTCACTAAAGAATATTTACGGTGTTCCTAGAACATGCTTGACATGTTAGGAGATTTTGTCTTTATGTAATATGATGTTGTGCTATTGGCATTTTTTTTTACTTCAGTTCATAATCTTTATAGGTTCTGAGCAAAATGAAACTGCTGAAAACTGTGCGTATGAATAACTAGCAGGTATATTCTCAGTTTTATAAAGTAAGGTACCAAAAATTTTTGTCAAAACATACCCAAAACTGAACCAAGAGGAAATTAATCACCTGAATAGACCTATAACACAAAATGAAATTGAAGCAGCAGTCAAGAGTCTCCCCAAAAAGAAAAGTCCAGGACCTGATGGAGTCTCTGCTGAATTCTATCAGACCTTTAAAGAAGAACTGATACCAACCCTCCTTAAACTGTTCCATGAAATAGAAAGGGAAGGAAAACTGCCAAACACATTTTATGAAGCCAGTATTACACTTATCCCAAAACCAGGCAAAGACACCTCCAAAAAGGAGAACTATAGGCCAATCTCCTTAATGAACATTGATGCAAAAATCCTCAACAAAATAATGGCAAATCGAATTCAGCAACACATCAAAAAGATTATTCACCACGACCAGGTAGGCTTCATCCCAGGGATGCAGGGGTGGTTCAACATACGAAAATCAATAAACGTAATAAACCACATTAACAGAAGCAAAGACAAAAACCACTTGATCATCTCAATAGATGCAGAAAAAGCCTTTGATAAGATCCAACATCATTTCATGATAAAATGAAAACTAGGAATAGAAGGAAAGTTCCTCAACATTATAAAAGCTATATATGACAAACCTACAGCCAGCATTATACTTAACGGAGAAAAATTAAAACCATTCCCTCTAAAATCAGGAACCAGACAAGGATGCCCACTATCTCCACTCCTATTCAACATAGTACTGGAATTCCTAGCCAGAGCAATTAGGCAAGAAGAAGGAATAAAAGGAATACAAATAGGTAAAGAAACTGTCAAAATATCCCTATTTGCAGACGACATGATCCTATACCTTAAAGACCCAAAAAACTCTACTCAGAAGCTTCTAGACATCATCAATAGCTATAGCAAGGTAGCAGGATATAAAATCAACATAGAAAAATCATTAGCATTTCTATACACTAACAATGAGCAAATGGAAAAAGAATGTATGAAAACAATTCCATTTACAATAGCCTCAAAAAAAATCAAATACCTAGGTGTAAACCTAACAAAAGATGTGAAAGACCTCTACAAGGAAAACTATACACTTCTGAAGAAAGAGATTGAGGAAGACAATAGAAAGTGGACAGATCTCCCATGCTCATGGATTGGTAGAATCAACATAGTAAAAATGTCGATACTCCCCAAAGTAATCTACATGTTTAATGCAATTCCCATCAAAATTCCAATGACATTCATTAAAGAGATTGAAAAATCTACTGTGAAATTTATATGGAAACACAAGAGGCCACAAATAGCCAAGGCAATACTCAGTCAAAAGAACAATGCAGGAGGTATCACAATACCTGACTTCAAACTATATTACAAAGCAGTAACAATAAAAACAGCATGGTACTGGCACAAAAACAGACATGAAGACCAGTGGAACAGAATAGAGGATCCAGATATGAAGCCACACAACTATGAGCAACTTATCTTTGACAAAGGAGCTAAAAATATATGATGGAGAAATAGCAGCCTCTTCAACAAAAACTGCTGGGAAAACTGGTTAGCAGTCTGCAAAAAACTGAAACTAGAGTCATGTTTATCACCCTATACCAAGATTAACTCAAAATGGATCAAGGATCTTAATATCAGACCCCAAACTCTTAAGTTGATACAAGAAAGAGTAGGAAATACTCTGGAGTTAGTAGGTATAGGTAAGAACTTTCTCAATGAAACCCCAGCAGCACAGCAACTAAGAGATAGCATAGATAAATGGGACCTCATAAAGCTAAAAAGCTTCTGTTCATCAAAAGAAATGGTCTCTAAACTGAAGAGAACACCCACAGAGTGGGAGAAAATATTTGCCAATTATACATCAGACAAAGGACTGATAACCAGAATATACAGGGAACTTAAAAAACTAAATTCTCCCAAAACTAATGAACCAATAAAGAAATGGGCATGTGAACTAAACAGAACTTTTTCAAAAGAAGAAATTCAAATGGCCAGAAAACACATGAAAAAATGCTCACCATCTCTAGCAATAAAGGAAATGCAAATTAAAACCACACTAAGATTCCACCTCACCCCTGTTAGAATAGCCATCATCAGCAACACCACCAACAACAGGTGTTGGTGAGGATGCGGGGAAAAAGGAACCCTCTTACACTGTTGGTGGGAATGTAGACTAGTACAACCACTCTGGAAAAAAATTTGGAGGCTACTTAAAAAGATGGACATCGATCTACCATTTGATCCAGCAATACCACTCTTGGGGATATACCCAAAAGACTGTTACTCCAGAGGCACCTGCACATCCATGTTTATTGCAGCACTATTCACAATAGCCAAGTTATGGAAACAGCCAAGATGCCCCAGCACTGACGAATGGATTAAGAAAATGTGGTATCTATACACAATGGAATTCTATGCAGCCATGAAGAAGAACGAAATGTTATCATTCGCTGGTAAATGGATGGAATTGGAGAACATCATTCTGAGTGAGGTTAGCCTGGCTCAAAAGACCAAAAATCGCATGTTCTCCCTCATATGTGGACATTAGATCAAGGGCAAACACATCAAGGGGATTGGACTATAAGCACATGATAAAAGCAAGAGCACACAAGGGAGGGGTGAGGATAGGTAAGACACCTAAAAAACTAGCTAGCATTTGTTGCCCTTAATGCAGAGAAACTAAAGCAGATACCTTAAAGCAACTGAGGCCAATAGGAAAAGGGGACCAGGAACTAGAGAAAAGGTGAGATCAAAAAGAATTAACCTAGAAGGTAACACCCACGCACAGGAAATCAATGTGAGTCAATGCCCTGTATAGCTATCCTTATCTCAACCAGCAAAAACCCTTGTTCCTTCCTATTATTGCTTATACTCTCTCTACAACAAAATTAGAGATAAGGGCAAAATAGTTTCTGCTGGGTATTGAAGGGGGGAGCGGGAGGGGGTGGAGTGGGTGGTAAGGGAGGTGGTGGGGGCAGGGGGGAGAAATGAACCAAGCCTTGTATGCACATATGAATAATAAAAGAAAAATGGAAAAAAAAAATACCCATAGCTTTTGATTACTGAAAATATACTAGGTTTATTTATATCTGCAAATACAGTTGACTAAGGTGTGTGTATATTGATGGCAAACTTAGAAATTTTCAACTTCTTATGACTGCAAAAATTAAGCAACACCTAAAAAATACTTTTATACAATGACAGAGAAAGTGGTTGTCTTTCTTTTCCTTCTTACAAAAGACCTTGTTGATGAAAACATTCTATTCCCTAAATAATTCAGGAAAGTCCATTTTATGACACTTGCTTACCAAACTCACTCCCAAAAAAATGGAAGAAAATCATGGACCTAGATTTAGCCAGAATAACGAACAGTTTTTTCCTACATTCATCAATGCTTCAATGCTAGCATAAAGTGAAACTTTGTAGTGACCGGTAGCATCAATAACAGCTTTCAAAGATATTCTATGTTTACTGGTTACTTTTTAAACATAAATACATATGAATAAATGTTTATCATCACACTTTTGAGCCTGCAGTAAGACATTACACATACTTGCTTAATAGCAAAATTAATTTCCTAATAAAAACTGTAGTCCTCAATGTAAAAATGGAAAGGCAATAAGTGAAGGAAAAGGTGAAATGTTTCTGGAAATAGAAAACATTTTACAAGAGAGCATCACCTTCACAGACGCATTAACTGAACAAACCCAGAAGGCAGAGGAGGAAGCCCAAACTGCTTCCAGGAGCGTGGGCTATCCATGCACTGAGGAAGGCACGGAAAAACACCAAGGAGTAACCACAGGGTTTTCTAATGTCTTCTCATGTTTAATTTTAAATATGGCCAGAAAAATTAACTTGGCAATTATTTTCAGAATTCCTTCCTTCTAATAAGGCAAATCAGAAAAAAACTATAGAAAAAGCCAAATTGAAATCTGGATCTTGGGCCAACCACATGAATACCACCCTTCCTGAGGTCCCGTACACAATTCTTCATGATAAACAGTTTTTTTAAAAGCTAAAAACTGATACATTTATTTCAATCCATATACATGAAGATAGAAAAATAAAACTTATGCATTTAGAGTAAAATACTTCATACAATATGCATCTATAAACATAGCATGTAAGCCATGTGCATCATTGTAAAGTTGGGGCCCAAGTGTTCTTAAGCTGTTGTTTAAAATGCACATAAATAAATAAAAAGTCAATTTTAACAATTATGTCATTTTTCAAGTAATCCCAGTAATTTGAAGTATACATACTTTTTCCTAGACAAAAAGAAATTATCCCTTAGGAAGGAGTGGGAAAAAAAGCTACTCAATGGAACATTAACAAAAAAACTGGTTTCCAGCTTTTTACTTGCTTTTCCCAAATGATCACTATGGATCTATAAAATGACTATTTGTCCATTACAATGTCATCGTGTGAGCAGTGCTATGCAGCTCCTGAGGAGTTTTGTTTGGTCCTGGGGAAGCCTGGTGAAACTTAGTTTCCTCCTTTGGAAAATTTGAGGCAACAGCTCCCACCCCAGGGGGCAGTAGCGAGGTGTTATGGGAGGACCATGGAAACTGCTATTGCCAGTCATCGCCATGAAGCAGGTACATGTATATCATTATCCTCTGCAGACAAGGGTAGAGACTTCAGTGACTTCTCTGTGAAATGAATGACTGACTGCGGGCTGGAAAACAGCTGAAGGAGAGATGATGGCCTATTTGAATAGCCAATCAAGTAAATACTACTACTGTTTGCTAAAAATTAAATTTAATTAACCTGTTAAGTAAATGTACTCAATTCTCTAAGCTTCTATAAAAAACTTAAACTATAACAGGTAACTATAAATCAACCAAAGCTACTAACAGTACAAATCTATTTAGTTTATAAATATTTATATTTATGTTTCAATTTATTTTACTTATTTCCATATTTATTTATAAGTATTTATTATAAATATTACTTCCTTTAATAAATAAATCCAACACACAAAATAACTTTTCCCCTTTAATTTAAAGGCAAGCTCAAAACCAGCCTAAAAGTTCCCAATCATTTCAAGTTATTTCAAGGGATAAACATAAATGTGTAAGTGTGCTCTCATAAAAATATATAAAGACATTGTAAACAATACCCCAAGAAAGCAAACTTTTGCCTCTGGATTATAGTGTGCACACATGCTATTAGCCCCCTGATTTCCTTTGCTTAGTTCTTACTTTCACGTTTCTTAGTGTAATCTGTGAAATGCAGAGATGTGGAACTCCTTATTTTCACCAGAAAGCAGAGCTGAAAATTTCTATGAACTCAACAATATCTGTGCAATTGGAAAGCATATCTTGCAGGAGTAACAGAGCTACCATAAATACATATAGTAGTGTATGTTAAAACCACGTAAGTTTTATTTTATTATCATCCCTCTCTGACATACAAACGGCCCAGTTTAGGATTAATCATAGTCCTCATTCTACAGCAGTGTCACACAGCATAGAGGGGATTAGCAATACCAGGGACTGGTGGCTCATGCCTGTAATCCAGGCTACTCAGAAGGCAGAGATCAGGAAGATCATGGTTGGAAGCCATCCCAGGCAAACAGTTCACGAGACCAATCTCGAAAAAACCATCACAAAGAAGGGCTCAAATGGTAGAGCCCCTGCCTAGCAAGTATGAAGCCCTCAGTTCAAACCCCCTTACTGCCAGAAAAGGAAAGGATTAGCAAGAATGTGGCCTTGTTATTCTTCTGCCTATTGTAACAACAGAAAGAAAGAAAATTCAGACAATAAGCTACCTCAGGAAAAGGGCAAACAAATGTCATGTAGAATAATGAATGATAAGAGGTTTAAAAAATAATTTCTTCTAACATTCTTTCAAGAATCAGCTTTCGTGTTTCTGGAGGAAACTATTTAGGGTCATGTGCAAAAATTACTTTGTATCTTTCTGAAGCTTTATAATTATTAAAGTTGCTTTGTAAAATTATGTTGCATCAAAAGCTGTGGATTTATAAGATCAAGGGTACTGGTCACTAGTTCCTTTTATAAACTGACTTATTTAAGTTACTAAAACTACAGCGGTCACTAAGAATAGACTTGTACTCTATCCCACATGAGAAGTTCATAAACACAGAAACATGAGGACACATGTACTCTCAGAAGCATGTGCTTGTAAGGCAGGTGCAGCTTTCAAAGGCATACAGTCTAGTTCTGGAAAAGGGAAAGGAATGTTTTCCTTCTTGGAAAGAATGGCCATGGTATTTAAAGTCAACCAACATAAAGAAGTCACTTATTTGTTTCTATGACTTCTCTCCTTTTATTCTACTTCCCAGGTCAGAGGGACTAATTCTCTCAGAGGTGCTTCTGAGAACCTCTGGGAAATTATTTCAGAGTTGGCTCTGAGGAAGAGCTCATGGGAACTGAAGAGGAAGAGAAAAAGGATAAAAATAAATTTAGGGCTGAGAACGTGGCTCAAGTGATGGAGTGCCTGCCTAGCAAGTATGAGGCCCTCAGTTCATACCCTAGTGCCGTATGTATTTCCTTTTCAAAAGAAAACCAGGATAAGACAAAAAAGTGCCCTCTTCTAGTGATTAGTAGGAGTGATATATAGTTTATTAACAAGTTATCTAATTATACCCAGGGCACTTGTTTCTTTAAACCATCTGCTAAATGTCTTTCTTTAAATCATATATTCAAAATGTCTAACATGTATTTAATACACTTTTGACACTGGTTAATATTTTTGCTTAACTCCCTAAATAAAAACATTTTTAAAATATATTTCAACATGTCTATAATTAACCTATTAGTTTGGTCCTCAAGATCTCAAGACCTGAATCATCTAATTGTTTCTCAAACTGAGAACAAGGCACATGGAGTGGGGAGATGGGCAGCTTTCACAGGACTCGATTTGTAAATCTAACTCACAAAAGGGATGAGCATCAAAGAATAAAGGATCAAACTCCAAGGGCCAAAGTGTCTGGAAAGATCAAAATTATAGATGTTTGTTATTTTTAAAAACTTTTTAGCTTATTTAATAACACTATAAGTTTCTTAGCAAAACTAAGAAAGATAAAATTTATAAGAAATGCAATTTGGTTTGACATTTTTTAAAGGAAACAATTTTAAAGTTCAGTTATAGCTTTTATAAACACTGATAATTCCATTCTCCAGTGCAATAATTCTATTCTCCAGTCTTATAAGACTACCAAGGACCCTCAAAACCCTCCTTCCTTTCCATTCTAGAAGCCCAGAAGTAAGAAAATATCCACAGATTCCTCTGAAATGCAAGCTTCCTGATTTTTATTTTAAAAAACTTAAGAACTTAACACAAAAATGTATTTGACTATTAAGTGTTTGGTGCTAATTAACTAACAATGACCTATAAATAATCAGAATAAATTCCAACTGTTTTAACATTAAGACCTTCCAACATAAGAAGATGCACAAATGTCCAAACTTTAGAAATTCTTTCTCTTGAAATTCACTAACTCCTGTAAAAACTGAAATAGATTTCTCTCCCACCACACTTAAAATAGCTTTTCTCAGCTCCTGGTGACATCTTGCACCAGTGAAGCCAGCAAGTGAAAATACTTCCATAACAGTGACAAAGTAGGGCAGAATTAGTATAAAAACAAGAGTGACAGAGTGCTGTTATATACTCTGGTAAATGGCCTATGCATCCATTTTAAATGAAAATGGACATCTATAAAGGAATAGATCTAAAATGATCCAAATGTATGCATGTTTAAATCAGCTTTCAAAACTTCTAATATCTTTTCTGCTATGACATCCTTCCTGACTATTTTCAAGTGGATCTCCAAAATGTCAAACTCCACACGTGCAAGATTACATCAATTTTCACCTACTCCACATGTCTGGAAGAAGCATTCGGGTTCCTAACCCACAGGTGTGCACACACACTCCTCCCTCCAGACCCAGTCACATACTTGGCACCTCAGTGCTAAGGTCAACCCAATGTGAGCCCGGCTCCTTTCTGGCTTCATCTGTTACCATTTCCCTAAGAGTTCCTGAGTTCTCCCAGGTGCACTTCATCATTTTGGTAACTTGGCTTTCACCCACCCCAACCCCTCCATGAATCTTACAGTCCACAATACATTCCTGTAACACCTTCATGGTCCAGCTCAACTCCACCTCCTCCTAGAAGTTCTTCTTGTTCCCACCAACTACAAACCTCATCTTGGCACTATAAGATTTACTGGTACCAAAATACTTATTGAATGAATCAATGGAACAGGTAAGCTGAACTTCATTGTAGAGGTTTATAATGTATTTCCCAATGTTTTGTTTTGTTTTGTTTTCCATTTCCATTTTACCACCACCAGGAGATTAAGAATACCCAAGCATGGGCGGACATCCGGTTTCATACATTGCTGAATCTCTCCCCTGTGACTCACACAGTGTCATGGAAACAAGAGATGCTCAGCTGACAGAGTCTCAGAACATAAACAGCATTTGAGAATCATCTGGTTTTACCAGCCATTAAACATCTTTGATTGCCCTCTACAATATTCCTACTAGCCACCCTCTGTTTGAATTCCTTTCCTCCTCCAGCAGCCCTAAGCAGCCTTCAAGAGCTCTGACTTTACCCAGCTCTTTCTGACGCTGAACATAGACACTGTATGGAACATCTACCTCTGTTTCTGTTTGACAGCAGAATGAGCTGCTAGGTTCATCCCTTCTTGTGTTTGTTCAACAAATACTTATGGTGCACCCACCGTGAACAACCACCCAAGCAGGCACTAGGACTAAAAAGAACACACACAACCCAAACCTCTGCTAGCCCCATTCATTCTCAAGGAATTTAAAAGAAGTAGCAAAGACAGACCTTGCTCAGATAACCACCCATGCTACACATCCTCAGTCCTCAACCACCGCCTGTGCCTCCATTTGGACAGCTTGGCTTCCTGCTCCCAAACACCTCTAATTTATTCAAGAAAACATCACCTCCATCCACAACCAAGAACTCTTCCATCAGAAGAGTTATGTCCATTTGTGATCATTGATTCCACTCATATTTTCATCTTCTTTTCCAGTAGGTACAATGTTACTCGAAAGCAGGAAGTTCTCATTATGTAGGAATTCTCTCCCTAAAGCCCTATAGCCCCCATCTGAACCGGGAGAAGAACAAATTTTGCAAATAAAACCTTTCACACAACCCTAACACATAAAAAAGCAAAAATCAATGTCAACATAAACTTACCTTTGAATTTGGAATGTATATCATTTCTTACCTAAAAAGCCAACTGAAAAACAATGAGAGGATGTTTGATGAACAAACAGTAACTTGAAATTTGGATTGAGAATTTTATCAACCTTGGAGTCCAATTTGTTTCTGCATTTCTGTTTTGCTGACCAGCTTAGAGTCTCCCAGATAAACAGATAAGAAAGCTCATCTTGCAATAACTAAACTGATTCAAAAGCTTATGAGAGAAGTTTGAAATTTTCGATTCAAAAGTGAAAAACTTCTAGAAGTTCATGTTACGAACTGAAATGAGTAGTACTTCCAGCTTCATGCCTTGTAAACATCAGAACACTGACTATTTAAACACCACACTTTCTAAAAGAGTGCACATGTATTATCTAAAGGTTTTCATGAGAAACAATCCAATGGACACAAATATATTCATATTATACACAGACTTCAAAATTTTTAAACATCAGATTTTTCTCTTAAGTCTATGACACTGAAAAGGAAAAAAAAAAATTGTGTACCTACAATGTACCTACAAACATATTTTCCTTTGTGTTCAGAAAAGAAATACCCAAGCCATGGTTCTCAGGTTATATAACATTCTATTGCAAGTTGAAGAAAAAGACTTTCCAAAAAATATGGGAATATCAATCACTTATTTAATCATTGTTAATTAAATCCAGTAGAAGGACCAGGTACTTCCAAAGGTGGCCACTCCTAAACTTGCTTCAACTATAATACAACCAAATCAGTTGTATTATATATGACTCATTCCTTGCTAAAACAAAAAATAGAACCCTTTTAAACAGAGCAATATTCCACATCTATTAGAATATACAGAAAGAAAGGTACATTTATAGAACTTAATTTAGAAAACATCACAAGAAAAGATCATTTATTCTAAGAAATTAATTTTTCCTGATTTACACATTTCTCATAAATTTTATATAAATATTAATTTTGAATTTTCAGACTGATGCTGGTTTAAATTAAAACCCAAAGCTTCAACATATCATGAATTAACTGAAAGGAACATCAAATAAATAAACTCCACATAGGAAATTATGTGTTCTTTTCTTTGAAGTTTCTGAAAATAATTCTGCATTAGAATTTTCATCTAAAAACCTAGTCATTTCAATTTTTGCAAGAAGATGGATTAGATAATATTTGTCACAAATATTTTCCTTCTCCCTTCCATAGTTAGAGGGGAGAGAGTCACTTTAGAGATCAAAATGAGTTTTTATTTGTAAGCAAAATATCAATTACAATTAGGCTGATCAGGCTACAGAAAAACACTGAATGAATTAAGGTTGAATTAATTTATTGGACAAACTTCAGTGGGTCATTTCCAGTTTCTTTCACAAAACAAGAAGCTTTTAGGAAAACACATTTCCTAGGACAAAACATCTGACAAGACAGTAGCAGGCAGTAATAAGCAGTGCCTAAAGGAGTTGAATTGTTTGGTGACTAACATGGGTTTTTCAGTGCACAGGGCAGAGTTCATAATAATATTATTACCCCCTGAAATGATGACTGTGAAGAATGCGAACTGAGCCTGTTCAGGGACTAGCTCACGTCTCTCTTTTGTCCCAACAAATGGACTATGGTGTTTCCCCGTCTCCCGGTTCTGAGGCCGTGCTGAGGGTCAAGTTTTGGGTCACACATGAAACTGCAGTGTTTCTGGCCCTGAAGGGACAGTAAGAAAAGTGATGAAATAGCAAAAATCCATCCTGAGAGTGCTCTACAAATATACACAAAAGCATGCGGGAGCATAAATTGGGCCTCAACAGCCGGACAGTGGAAACTGACACTTTCACACGGCTGTGTCGTTAACACATAGAGTAGAAGCCCACGGAACACCACCGAAGGCTGTTCCTACACGTGAAGAGACTGCACGCACAGCTCACCACCGTCTGACAACATATATTGATAGCAGACAGCTCCTCCAGACACACGACTATTTATGCTCATTAGATATGCATTATTTAGGGTGCTATTACACCAAAAAGGGAATTTTCTATGCACCTTTTATCAGGTCACCAAGCCCAATGCCCCCGAATTATGTTCAGTTGTATGTAACTTAAATCTTCTATTAATTAAAAAACAGACCTTCAAATTTAAAACTTCTAGACCAGAGTGTTTTCCCATTTTAACAAAACAAGTGGTTGGGAGAAAGAGGAAGAGATAACACTTTCCAGTTAACTCAAAAAGAGTTTAAAATTTTTAGCTGAGTCGACCTCAGCAAAAGTAATAATCCAATGCATTCATCAACCCATGAAATCCACACTCCATCTCCTCCACACAGGTCTGTCTCACACTCACATCTCAAACTCCTCAGTCCTCACTGCAACGGCCCCTTACACAGCTGCCTGGCCCAGTGAACTTGTACACAATTATCAACATTCATAGAGTGTACACTGCTGTTATTTGCACATTATTTCAATCTTCCAAGGAGAATGTGTAGTCCTTCAGAGAAAACCAGTCTCTTGGGTGTATCTGCCTCCCCCAGGAACGCTTTTGTCTTTCTTGTTTTAAGCAGGAAAATGTGTGGAGAATGGTTAAAAGGCCCTGTCTGTGGTACAAGTGGATGCTGGAAGATAAGTTGCAGCTTTTACATATTAAGCGTGATATGCTGAGCCTCATCCCACAGCTGGAAGGAAAGAACTTTTTTAAAAGGAAACTGGGTAGAAACCACAAAGGAACTGTGTGACTTAAGTCCAGAGTCTTCTCAGGCAGATTTATTTCTGCTCAAAGCCACAAAATCCATATCAACAGCAGCTGCTCATGTACCCAAAGCAGAAACTGAGTAAGCTGTGTCACCACAGGATCAGGGGAGACCTCTGATATGCCTCAGACAGACCCCACCCCAAACAGACTCTACCTCACACAGGCGCTGTGTTGGGGCAGTTGGAAGCTGTCCATACACATTTGCTAGCTCTCTTAGGCAGCATATTCTGCCTTTTGACTGGAAGCCCAGACAGAACAGGATGCCTGAGTTCACTCACTGTGCCACAATTGTGCCCTGCTCTCCTGGGACTTGCCCAACCAAGAAATTCCACAAGGAATGCAGAATGTTCGTCCAAGCTTCTCGGGAATGTTTTCCAGAGTCCAGCAACTTCTTCTCCCAATTCTTCATTTTCCTATTGAGAGCTACTTCACAGAAAGCACACAGATTTTCATTTAATAGCAGTGTAAGGGAATAATACACACACATGAATTTTATTATAGGGCATACAAATAGACAAGCACCAGAGACCAGGGGTTTGGCTTATACAGTAAGTGAGAATTCCAATTGGGAAACCTTTATTTAATACATTCATTCATGCCTGTTATGAATTAGATCAAGGGCTGGTGAGCTTTTCCTATAAGGAGCCAGAGAGTAGATCTTTTAGGCTTTGAGGGCCATGCAGCCTCTGCTGTAAGTAGCAGACAACACCCAATGCTGTGTGAGTGAAAAGCAGCCTGAGACAACACAGAAGTGAACGAGCATGGCTGGGTTCCAATACCAGGGCTGGATTTGCCCCCAGATTTAGATGATGGGGAAATGAGGCAGCCCTGCCCAACCACAGCTTCATCCAGCCAGAGAGACAGGGACCAGATAGCAAAGGGTTTGACACACAGTGCTGATGAATGTCACCAATGAGAGAGAGGTGGTGACACCTGCTCTAAGCTAATGTAATTTTGGCAAGCAAGACAGTGAAAAGTGAGAGAACAATAATCAGAAAAGGGGGGGAGGGGTTGTGAAAAGAACAAGAAAGAAAAAAAATGCTTTCCAAATAGGAGTGGTTCACAAGGCATCTGTCAATGTTACAGGTGACACGAATATTACTTGCCTGCATCATTCAAATATGATTTTTTAAAATCCCTGTGAAAAGCCAAATGGCCTACAAATGGGTAAAAGAATAGGTATTTAAACCCTCCCCCCAAAAGGGAGAGAGGGGAGTTCTAACCCCTCCCTCAGCACAAGTTCTACCAGCCTTCTAATATTGCAGAGTTATGAGGTGAGAAAAACGTGCCTGATTGGTGAAGGAATGAAAAGTCCCTGGGCAGAAACACATGCTCCATCCATCCCTGCACTGTGGACACCCATTTTAACAAGCCTGTGTGTGATTTACTGCCCCTGACTCCCATATTAAACATTTTCAATATCTTTTAGCAGTTTGATAAAACCTGTTAAAATTAAATTCCAACCACAACTCACTCATCCACACCTTAAGAGGCAAAGGTTATACTAATGTGATCTCTCTTTATAGCCCTTGCCAAAGAAAGAGAGAGGAAGTCTTTAGTCTGCATGTACAAAAGTAGTAATCCAAAAATCACAAAAGGGGATTCCCCACACATTTATACACGCATGTGTATTTGTGCACACATGCTCAAGTGAAAGTCAACAGATACAGATTTGGGAGTAGGCTCTGCTGCTCAGAATATCACTACAAACCTAGAAAGATCACTTCCAACCTGCTGGGTGCAAACCTCACAGACAAGGCTTCAGCTGCACACTCCATGTGTATGTGCACAGATTAATATTCCACTGCATTATTTGGGACCCATTAAAGAAAGATCACCCAGCATTTCAAACAGTTGAGAAAAAACACTCCATTTGGTTGTAATAACCCTCTCTTTAGTGAGTTGTTTAAAGCAACCACTAAAGAATTCATGCCCCTTCTCAGCTTTTATTACATCTAAGATTATTTTTGGATATTTTGTCATTTTCATGAGTTGAACAGTCCACTTAGTCCTCATTTTCTAACCAGGCAAAAAGTACAGGTGGAATATATTTAGCGTGTGTGGATTTTTAGATAAATACATAATGTGTATGTCATATAAGACATGAGAACACATGCAGCTCTCCTCCACCATGGTCAACTAAACTTGGCCTGTATTACTCAATAACCAACTCCTGCCTAAGTTACCAACACTTAAGATACAACAGGAGATGTACAATTACAGCCAAGCAATGACACTCCAGGGTTTTAGAAATCAAAAATGCTTCTGCTCCCTATGGGCCTCCTCAGCATGGAACTGGTCCCCACTCACCCAACTTGGGAATAAAGATTCCCTCTACACAGGTCACCAGGCTGTGTCTGCTATCATGGAGGTGTGAACCACGGTCAATGCATCCTGCCCAGCTCTGGCAAGTATCCCACTGCAGAAAGCCACCTCTTCTATAGACAGGTTCCCCACATCAGCCATAAGTCCAAGTCTGGGCATTCCAGTCCACACTGATCTCTCTCTTTGAGTCTGCGCTAGGAACAGCAAACACATGTGTGTGGTTCTGCAAAATTTTTTTCTCCATCCTCCCAAATCCACAGGTCATCATAGTTGGCTGAAGCGATCACTGGGGCAAAATGCCCTGTGATCAACTTTCCAAACATGTCCACTGAGCCTCCTGCTCCTACTCTCCAATGTTTTTGGTGTAAATTTGGTACAAAAACACAGTCATATATGGCCTGAAAACATAACTGATGTCAAGGCCAGTGTAAGAGAGTTAAGGGGAAAGTGCAAAGAACACTGTCAAGGCCAAGTGAGCCACCCCTGGAGGAGACCATGGTAAGAAGTGAGGGAAAGCCCCACTTCTCATTCTGTAGTGCCAGGACCTAACCTTACTCTCAGCCAACTGCCTGCCCCATACCTGTAACACCACAGAACTGCCAAAGAGCAAAGAACAAATCCTTCTGCTCTGATTTCATATAGCAAGGGCTGGTATTTGGCTTGAAATAATCAGGCAATTACATTTAAGTATCAACATGAGAGACCTAAAAACCCACAATGTTGTCAGTTTAAAAAAAGAGAGAGAAGAAAAATACTCATCTATTAAGACTGGCAACTGGCTCTTTGCTGATGTTTCCTGGTCCCCCTTCTGGTGTCCTGCCCCTCCTGCCTACATCCACCTGAGAACCATTCCCAAATCCCACTCCATTCTTCAGGCTAACAGCCCATGGCCACCTTCACACTACCACCTTGGACAGGGAACTGAGCCATCTTATTCCTAAGTGCTTCAGGCTCACGGACAATGAAGGAATTAGCTTTGGTTTTAAGGGACTAGCAAAAGACAAACTAGAAAACAAAACTGAGGTGGATATATGAAGACGTTGACATAGATAATCATAGATAAAGCTGCCAACACCAGCTTCTATGGTATTTACACCAAGTAGATAAAACTCATAATTGCTGCTTTCAGAGGGAAATTAGAACTAGGTTCACTAAAACATAAGGTATATTGTGAAAATGAGAACTATATGCAGTCAAAAGCTAATTATACTGATTATACAAATACAAATTGTTGCTGGCATACCGTTCTAGAAAATTAACCTAACAAACTATAATTTCATAAAGTATAATACATTGATTCAAATACAAGGAATTGATTTTAATCTTCACTGTGATTTTTCATCTAATGTACTGGTTGTTTTTACCTCCATTAAGTCTGAATAGTGAGTAGAGCCACAGAAGCCACAGATGGCTCTGGGAAGAACAGGGGAGACAGGATGGAGATTTAAGGGAAGGCCAGGTTGTTGACCAAATAACAGAGTGGTACTGTCACCCCCAGGAGTTCTCCAACTTGGAAGCTCAGGATTTGAGGTTTTGAATAGCAGGTTGTCACTCCTGGTCTTAACTTCTAATTCCACACTTGGCTGCATTTGCCTCTCTAGTGCCAGCCAGGGCCTCTGATCTTCCCCTTTCCTATTAAACAGGTAACAGGTACCAAGCTCAGACAATTGGAGGCTAAAAAATATTAGGCAGGAGAGATGGTAGTAGAGGATGAAGCCTTTCCTGAAGGCAGCACTAGAAGAGCACTGAGAATAGGAAGTGGAGTGGGGAGAACCCCGGGAGTGTCTCCAAAGCAGCTTGTTTGGGAACCAAAAAATGGGGGAGCTGTGAGAAATTATCCCCTAATTACTAAGGAGCTGTTAACAGATGAAGTCAATCTATATTTGCTGATGCAGAAACATATCCAAGATATATTGGCAGTACAGTATGTATAGCAGGAAGCCATTTGTGTGTGGGTGTGTTTAAAATGCTCATATATGTGCAGAAAATTTCTGGAAGGATGCAGAAAAAAAAGAAGATAATTGTGTTTGCTCTCCAGGGCAGGGAGGGGAAGTGGTATTTGGGGCATTTTTACTTTCCACTTCACATAATTTATTTTTCCATAAGCATGTACTATACTGTTATAATTAAACAAGGAATACTCAGGTCATAAAGGAAGAGAGAATTGATACTGGGGAGATGCAAGGTTTGTAAGAATTGTTCTGTTTAATAAGAAGGAAAGAAGAAAGCCAATGAAGAAGTGCTCTTACATGCACAATACACAAGTGCAGACAAAAATACCTCCAGATGAAACATGGAAACAGATCCGTCATGTGGAAACCCAAGAGTGGGTGCTTCTATGTACACCATGGACAGAATGGAAGCTACACAACACCTTTTCCAGCTTTGGGAGCCTTTTCAACTGTTTGGGCACATTCTGGTTAAGTGGAAAACTGTAGTGCCGGAAACAAAAGGCATCACAAAGCAAAGAGGGCATCCTCAGTACGACCCAAGTGAGGGGAAGCTAAGACAGCATCACTAAAGGCAAAAAGGGAGGCCTGAAGACAATAATACTTTAAGGATTGATATCCACCTGAAGAATGGGTGCCTCACAGGACCTCAAGCAGCCACTGGGACCTGCAGCTCCAGAGCAGGTTGCACCCTTCACAATGTGCCTTTTAGACACTGCTCAGAACAGAAGGAGCAGAACTGACGTCCAAAGAAGGGCAGTGATTTGCTCAAGCTCAGGCACCATGTACTAAGCAGACCTTTTTCTCCAAATGCTGTCACGCTGTGACATGCCCATACTTGGCCTACATTAGCTGAGAACGCCGAGGCACAGCATTGCACACTGCAGGGGTTAGAAGTATCAGTACGCCTATGATGGTTGACGGCTTGGACCCTACGGCCACAGTGCACATTTGAGTCCCAGTTCCTCCTTTTCCCAGCATGGGAAAGCTCTTAACCTTTCTACCTGTGTGTCCTGAGTGGCCTCAGCAGTAAAACAAAGGTGGCCGTGGTAAGAAACCCCAATGTGATAGGCTTAGAATAATACCTTGTAAAATTCGACTGGGACATACTCAGTATATTTTTTATTCTTTTCTATTAACTCAATCTTAAAGGATGATGTAGAAAGAGAAAAGAACAAATTAGTGCCCACTAGTATGTAGTAGATATTGTACTGGACTTTAACAAATACAGTAGCACCAAATCTTCACAACCTCCAGGTGAACAGATCTCACACAGATGAGTAAGCAAAGTCCGGGAATATTCTAGAACCACCTGTGGTCACAAGGCCAACCTTGCTGTCAGAGAGCCAACAAGCACCTCACCACTAGACGTGATAAGGATTACCTTTCTTAATTTGTTCTTTCTTCTCAAAAAGCAATAAGAAAAAAAAACTGCGATGGTCTTTCCTCTTCTACCTTAAGAATAAACTTATGTCTTTGTATTTGTTGAGAGCCTTCACCAGATTAAATCAGTCCAACAGGCAGCCCACGCCCTGAATATCTATGTGTAAACCCTGGGCTCCACTCCAGCAGGACTCCAGCAGGACTCCAGCAGCACTCCATATACATTTTTACACCCTCTTCTGCCCTGATCCCTCAGTTATCTAGACCCACTCTGGTCTACACAGAACTGCATGCGAGCCCCACTTCTCCATCCAGCCTCCCAGCTAACACCTCTTTTCCCGCTGACCCTTCTGCCACAGTACCACTCTCTGGCATTTATTCTCTGCTGGCACCCTGCCCATTCTCAACACCCAGCCTGTGAGGCTGCTGGTGAGAGGCTGTGAAAGTGTAAGACGAGTTAACTGAGACAGTCGCTGTACAAGGGCTTCTGCCAGGCGGGAGCCTGAAAAATAAAAATCAAATAGCATCCCAAGTCATCTCTCAGAGTCAGTCACAGTGATGCTGAAGACAATGTGCCAGTTCCCACCCAGCCTAATGTTGTCAACCAATTAGTAGAATAAATTGATTTACTTCATAATGGGCTATGTCTCTGTGTTAATTTGCCTGTGTGCTACAGACAAGGATCCCACACATAAAGAAAAGGCGGGGCAGGGTGACATGGCTGATAGACGGACAAGAAGGGAGGCAGGGAGTTGCAGGACTGGGCAGGAGTCCCCATGCACAAGTGGGGAAAGAGTCAGTTAAATATGAAAACTGAAATGGACAAAAGAATTTTGCAGTTTCTCATAATATATAAACCTACCAGACAAATGTTTCCTGAGTTTATCCATTCAAAAGTCCACATTAGCAGTAAGACAGTGGAAAATAAGGCATGGAACCTGAAGCAAAGGAACTCATAATCAAGAGAAGCATTCAAGACAACCTATACAACCCATATAAAAATAAGTTTAAAATTACAATTACAGTCTTTTTGCAGAGTTGCATGACTTAAGTAATCAAATGGCCCAATTTTGTGTCTGCTTTATTTCTAGAGATCAATGACAAAAGAAACCTGTAAGCCAGGACTCAGTCAGGTACTATGAACACAGTTTCTGGCACGATGGATAAAATAAGCCATATGTCTTTATTTGCATGTATTTTCCATTCTTTTCAAAAACAAAGATGAAGTCAGCACATGAGCTTTCTCCCTAACTCTTCTTATTCCTATGCCTTACAATTCAAAGGATAGGGGAAAAAAGCCTCCTATCAAAGGCCTGCCACATATTTTGAAGTTCTACAATAAGAACGCCCATTAACATTACAGCTCACCCCCATCCACAAGTGTTGGTCTTAATTACAAGCGATCCTTGTGTATCAGGCCTTGCCTTGGAGACCAGTCACAGGGGCTCTAAGAATTTCTCAGATCGCGTATTTGAATTCACTGCAATGCTTCGTCACTGGGGGTTTAGGCGTTCAGTAATAATGTGCTTTGTTCTCAAAAGTGCCCCCCACACCTGCCAACTGAAAGGAAAGCCAACAGGACTTTGGAATGGTGTGCAATCATGCTGCCCTCTAGTGGGGACTGTCAGGACAACATTTCTAGAAGACAACAGAAAGGGCAGGGAAAAAATAGAAGAAATTAGTAGGAGAGAAGCAGGCCGATGTGAGTATGAAAAGTGAAGAAATGAAAGCAGAAGTTAAACTGATGGAAAAAGTAAAGCAATTCAATGGTATTTAGGCATTTTATGGGTATCAAACCAATGTACAGGCATGAACTCTATGTGAAACAACACATCACTTAAAATCTTTTACAAATAGAAAAGCTTAGGCAAAAGTGTATCTGCAAGTGTGCGATCACACAACATACATACAAATTAACTGCACCCCACAACAGTTACATAGAGTAAAAGGTACCATTCGAAGTCCACAGAAATAGCAGTGGTGTTAGTCTGATAAAGAATGCAGAAAAATGATGTGAACATTGTGGGGAGGTGGGAAAGGAAGGTGGGCCTACCTAGGCTGTGTGAGTCTCTACTTAAAATGCAACATTTCCCAGGATTCAGAGCAAGTAAAGAAATGCCTGGAATCTCAGAAAAATTAAAAATTAACAGGAAGCTACGAAGTCACCAATAATGGCCTTGCTTTCTTTTGTGTACCACATTAAAAATCACATCAAAAATTAAGATTTCCACTGGGCACAATGGCTCAAGTTTGTAATCCTACCTACAAGGAGGAGGTGGTAGAGAACTGAAAATTGGGAGGATTGTGGTTCCAGGCCAGTCAGGGTAAAAAATTTCACGAGACCCCATCTTAACCAATGGCTGGGTGCTGTAGCTGCTGTCATACCCATCTATCCAAGGAAGCATACGTAGGATCAAAGTCCAGGCCAGCCCAGGCATAGAGTAAGATGCTATCTCAAAAATAACCAAAGCAAAAAGGGTTGAAGGCATGGCTCAAGTGGTAGAGTGCCTGCCTAATAAGCGTGAGGCCCTGATTAACCCCCCAGTACCACCTAAAACAAACAAACAAAAAATTTTAAATTTCCACCAGTGATACACCTGTAATCCCAGCTGCTCAGAAGGTATAGGCAGGAGGATTGCAAGTTCAAGGCCAACCTGGACAAAGTTAGTGAGACCCTACCTCAGAAACAAAATACAAACAAAAGGGCTGGAGCATGGCTCAAGAGACCGAGTTCAATCCCTAACACTGCAAAAATAATAATAATGATAATTAAATAAGGAAATAAATAAATTTCCCCCATAAACTCGTAAATAGTTAAGATTTCCTTTATAAAACTCAAATTAAATTCAAGGGGGTGGGATGAAGCAAGGAACTGAGCCACATTTCAGCAATAGTCCTGTTGATATGAAAAACCATGCTAAGTAGATAACTGTAAAGTGGTTAGCGCATGTACTGTAGGTATCTGGAAACAGTGACACCTTCTGAGACGTCTTACAAATGTTGTTATGACACCTATAATAACTTTCACGACAACATTCTCAAAATATAGCAATGTTCACATCACACTCAGACCCACTTCCTCTGGGAAGTACAGGCAGGGACCCCTCGAGCCACCAACAGCACTCATCACAAACAGACAGTGACCTCTGCTGGACAATGCAGGAATTGCCCCGAGCAACAAGGCAAGTGCTGCTTTCCCGCTCCTGGGAAAAAGGAAATAAATGAAAAGTACCACAAGGAGATCTAAGTATTTATCCTTGGTTTAGCCACGTGCACCTGTTACAAAACCATGTAAACGCTTACTTCCATAGGTTTTCTTTGACTTCAAAATCAGTTGTAAATTGAATTCAATCATCCACAAACATCTTTTGTCTTTGTTTTCATTTGTATGATTTATAGGTCTCCTTCTGGGAAAATAAAAATTAAGTTCTTAAACAATTCTGAGAAATATGAAATATGGTTACAAGAGATTATTTCAAAGATTATCTCTAACTAGGCCTGCAGTCCTCATGAAATTAGTAAAATATCTCAAATTTTCTCTGCTCTCAAAGTCATTCCAATGTACGAAACAAGGTATGATTAGGCTGAAGGTAAGGTTGATACCAAATTTCTTCTTGGAAAAAGTATGTATGGGAAAATACAACATGTGTTATGACCACTACTCATTAAAATACACAGGAAAGCACATGAAAAGACTGTAACGCTTATTTTTAAACAAAAGGAGTGGAGCACTTCATGCCCCAGTCAGCAGGTGCCAGGTAAGATTTGGGCCACAGCCTCTCCTCTTACTATTGGCCTCAAGTTACTCAACTGCAAGACAGGGAAAGAGCCACATCAAGCCGGGCTGTTTTGAAAAGTATTGATGCACTGCACCTAGCACACAGCTCACACTCAATAAATACCACATTCCCACACAGACAGAACCTCCACAGACCCTCTCATAGTTCCATATCAAGGACAAAAGTGAACCCTGATCCCCATGGAAGAAAGCAGCGGGGCTATAGCAACAAGAGTGAACTGTCACGAGGCACTGAGGGTCCCGCAGAAAATGGCGGCATCTTGCCCCATCCTGGGACCAGGAGGTGGCAAAGATTATTGCAACAGGAGGAAAAAGTCTAAGTGCCCCCAGAGGTCCTTAGTTCCTGGGAAGCTAAAATACACCGCATACACTTTTTTTTTTTTTGGTGGTGGTGGTGGTGGCAGTACTAAGGTTTGAACTCAGGGCTTTGAGTTTGCTAGGCAGGCACTCTATTGCTTGAGCCATACCTCCAGCCCTCGTGTACACCTTTAAAAAGTCATTTTTTTTAGCCATGATGGAGGTTCATACTTAGTAATCCCTGATCTCACAAGGCTGAGGCAGGAGGATCACAAGAGTGAGACCAGCCTAGGCTGCATAAGACACTGCCTCTAAAAAAAAAAAAAAAAAAAACAAAAAAAAAAGAAAGAAAGACAGAAAAAAGGAGGAGGAGGACAACAAGAATTCCACCCCTCCCACCATTCAGTCATCTTCACCTGACCTACTGTGTATCTTATCTACATGTGCTTACCACCAGTCACAATGCACCTTGCATACTGAACCTAGCCAAAACAGTCCTGGGTCCTACAACCCCAAATGTCAGCTGCACAGCCCCACTATTTCACTGCCCCACCCTGGGCCCTCTTCTTGCTTCCAATGCTGCTGGCCTTTCCAATCCTTGCTGGAGGACCACCAGCCACTCTCCCCAGGCCAGGACCCCTCCTAAGCTTCCTTTCCTGTCCTTCACCAGGCAAACTCCTTCCATTCCTCGGTTTAAAAGACACCACAGCAAGGAAAGCTTCCCTGAGAATCCCCACCCCACAATGAAATCAAACCTCCCCTTGCACCCTAATAGTACAACTTCAGCTCTAGACCAAGTTCAGCTGCATGGTGCTCAAACGGTGAGCCTCTTGGACAGGGGCTGCATATCCTGAGCGGGGGGTCTGCCTGATGTCCTCACCTGCAGCCTATGCATAGACAGAGCTCAGGAAACATGTCCAGTGGAAGTCCACAGACATTATGGGACCTTCAGAGTCTAAATATTCAAAAGTGTCCACTGCTAGCAGGAATATAAAATGAGGAAGTAAAATGAGCACAAAGGCTCTCTCTTATTCTGTAATGGTTTGACATTTACAACTAGAGAGTCCCCGGAATTCTCTTCACTCAGGGTATCACATTGTAAAATGGCATCATTTCTCATATACATTTAAAGGAGAATTACAAGGTGTACAAAAGTGAAAACATCCAAGGAGGCACATGTGTTCAGGTTTTATTCTATTTACTACCTGAGGAACTTTTTCAGGCTGCAAACCTTATTGCAAAAGCTATCCACAGTGACTGGCTATTGAACTCTAATACCTAAACAACAAAGGAAAGACAATAAACAAAGTTCAAGCCACTTCCCCTTGTCCTTTGGGGCTCCTTGAGTCAAATCTGTCAGCTGCATATCCTAGTGCCTAGGACTCCAGCTCAGGGGAGACATCTGCCCCGCAGCCAGAAACTGATAGAACATGGAGAGGGACCCACAGGACAGAAGTCTTTATCCAGCTCACTGGGATTTTTCCAAACTTAATATTTTAAAACGACTTCACACAAGTAGCAGCTAAGTCCCAAGGGCCAGCTCTGTGCTACAACAGTTCTGACTTCTGTGACCTATGTGCAGGCTGTCTCAGGTGTCACAGCATGGCTGGCACTGGCTGACACTGCCCAAAGCAGCCGAGGGTGGGAGGGTAGAGGCATCACTGTCAAGATCCCAGACATGTTAACTGCTCCAGACATCACCAGTACCATGGAATCCTGGAACTCTTCCCGGCAGATCATTTCAAGAACAAATGTACAGAATAAGAGAAGACGACACACCTCTTGACCACCTTCTGATTTCAATGTTTTAAGGTGTCACTGGGGTATGACAATAAGTATGCAAAGTCTTCACATTTGCTCACCCTGAATTTTCTCCCAGTGATGGGGACAAGGCATTGATTAAACACGGAGTTCTGCTAGTACAACAGCATTCTAACACAGGGACACACTGGAACTCAACTTCTTATACAGTAAGCCACCTTCAAAAATTGCATGCAGTTGTGACCAAGTACAGCCAAATAAATAATCAATCTAAAGAAGTATCAAAAACATAAATTTTACATTCCCACGTGGGCATCCTGAAACTCAGTGGGTGCATGGAAGCTCTCAGTCAATCCCACCTTATTGTTATCGTCACTTGTGTTGAAACTGTTGTATGATCTGCTGCCTGTTTCCCCATCCTTCGTTTGATGAAAATGTGCCTCCCGAAAAGCAAATGGTGCCGAAAAGCAAGGTAGTAGTCATGGCAATCCTCTCAAGCCAAAAAGGGCACATAAGGTGCTTAATTTAAGTGGTATGGGGAAATCTGAGATTTGGTGAAAGGCAGCATATCTCTAGTGCAAGTTGTGCGGTGTTATGGGAAAAGTGAGTCTAGGGTGTGCAACCAGTACTGACTCCTATGCATCCTGTACTGACTCCTATGCATCCTGAGTACGCGTGGTTTTTCCTCAATGGGTCTTCTCAGAACCACAGACCCAGGAGGGCATAAGGAAAGGGTGAAAGAAGGTGAATATGGTGAAAGTACTATGTGTTCATGTATAAAATAGAACAATAAGACCTGTTGACACTGTGCTAAGAAATGGGGAGAAAGACTGGGGGGGAGAGGGGGACAGTGAATCTAAGATACACTGTAAATACTTTGTAAATGTCACAATCTATAAACGTCACAATGTTGCCTGATACAACTATAATATGCTAATAATAAAAGAACCAAGGGTCTACTGTATTGTTATGAATTTTAAGAAATTTATTTGCTGAATAAACTAAAGGTAAAACCATGCATTTTAAATGAGCAACAGGAAGCTTGCCCATTACACTAAGTTTCTTGTGGAGCTAGGGCACCTGTTATGATCAGACCAGAAGAAACAGGGTTTAAAGAAAATGGCATGAAGTGAGGAGCCAAGTTGGGCATGGTGATGCATGCCTACAATCCCGGCACTCAGGAGGCAGAGGCAGGAAGATCGAGTTCAAGGCCAGATCTCCAAAAAGCAAGAAAAAAAGAGAAGGAGGGAGGAAGGGAGTGGGAGGGAGAAGGAAAAGAGGGAGGAGAAGGAGGAGGGGGAAGGGGGGAGGGGGAGGAGGAGGAGGAAGGAGGAAGGAGAAGAAGAAGAAGGAGAAGGAGAAATGAGGAACCAAGATACCAGGATTCTAAACTAAAGCATCTCCTGCAGGCATGTGAGTTTGCTGGATATTAAAAACCAAGTTTAAACAAAGTAACATGTAGGTAGGGGGTGATTACCAGCTGATAAACAGATTATTATATTATTATATTTAGCTCGTTCTAATTCTTCCCTGTTTTATATTTGCATACTATTTCACTAGTAAGAATAAAAATTTAGGCTAAAAAAGCAAAAGGAAAAAGGAAACCTCTTTAACTAATCAGGTCTCGGGAGAAAAGAATACTGAGTCTGATAACAGCATCCTCTGTCGCACTAGGACACAGCCCTGACATAAGTGACTCCACAGAGTGTCACTGGGTATGAAAGAGGCAAGTGAGACATACCAATTACATGGTTATACTAGCCAAATGGTTACAGCCAAAAAAATAACTGCTTCTCCTAAATAATGGTCATCAACAGTTCTTCTCTTTTTGTTTTTGGAGTGGTACAAATGAGTGACTACATTAGCTAAATATTTTTTTTGTAACCACAATTAAGTCCAGGTACATGCATAACAGATTCTTCTCCCTCGTGAATACTTTTGAAAATAATATACTTTATTATCAAAATTCTGCCCTAAAGCTTTCTCTGATGTCCAAATAATTTTCCAACTGCATTTCAAATTAAACTCTCAAGTTTTCATCTTGCTCCCCTAGGGTTTTTCTGCATTACAGCGTATTTTAATATGTTTAAATGATAGCAATGCTATAAAGTGCTATTTCTCATTGAAAATGGTCATTAATATCACTTCATACCTCAGAGAGCATAACAGCAATCTGGCAATAAAACAACACACGATCATCATCCACTAATAACCTGAGAGGGAGTCCTGCTAGGACTTCATTTCTGTCACGGAATATTCTTCACGTGAGAGTGCTCTGGTCGCTATTTAGATGGGAGTGCCTCCCACAGCATCTTTCTAATTCAATAATTGCATGTTCTTTTATGTAATTAGTTTCCCTCCCCAAATCTCCATACATCTCTGGCAGTCCTTTTTCAAGTCTGGGTATTTTTTCATGCATGTGTGAAAATGTGGAACTACTTACTTTCATTTCAGCAAAAAGTTTTATCACATCACTTTCACAATTTATGCATGCTAAGCACAAACTATCACTGAGCTGCATCCTAGCCCCAATAACTCTCTTTCACAGAGGAAGGGAAGGCGAGCTGCTTTAAATACAGCAAGAAGGTTTTACACACCTGGAACTTCATTTTGTCTGTACTAAGAATCACATTTTGGAAAACAATAATTCCATTATTTAACCTTTCTATGACTAGCCTCCAATGGCCTATTACTTGTGAGTAACAAGTCCAAAGCTGCAGGGTGCCCCTGCTGAGGACAGGGGCTTGTCTTCACTCACCTCTGTACCCCATGTCTAGAAGAGCATGTAGGCATTCGATGTGCACTTATTGAAATAAGAGTGAGTGAATTATGTGAGGAAGGCACTGCAAATGTCTGTCAGGCAAAGCTTTAGCAAAGTCAGCACTCTTACAAATACTTCACATGCCTTAAGTCGTTCTGCATCCAAACACATAAATAGTACAAGGGCAATAAAAGTGGAAACTTGCAGATTTTTTTCCTTTGAGCCCACAGAAGCAAAGCAGATCCATAGCTGACACAAAAATCAAAAATCTGCCATAGCTTATATTCTAAAAGGTGCTTTTCTTGATGCAGGCAATGTACCAGACTGACTTGGACCCCTAATTACCTTGTGATCATCCAGCTAAAATGCAAACGAATGTAACAGTTTTGCTTTCTATCTTCCAATCAGCATTAGTAGTTGTCCAGCCCTATTTGAGAGAAATCCTGGAAACAGTGAGTTTTTGTACATACTGGACCAGGAAACGATGAGTACATTTGGAAGGAAGCTCTGTACCACTTGGAGCTGGCAGATGGGAAGAAGGGCAGCTAAGCACTACTCAGTGGGCCTAAACGCAAACCTCACAGAATGGTGTTCAGGAGCAGGGGTCGGTGCCATCACTGAGGTTTCATCCACTTCTCTGTAGATGTAGGTATGTATTATTTCAGATATGTAAATCATCTGAAATAGTCATGAATACATTTATTTATAAGCAAAGACTTTCTTCATCCTACTGCCACCACCATGTGGCAGACACATGGGCCTCGGGGCTGTGTTTGATTTATATAAACAGACTAAAGCTTCATGTAATGCTATATCATCTTAGAACCCATATGTGAACCCAAAATTAAAACCTGTAAAGTCAAGTTCAACTGTAGAGTGACTATAATAAATGCAACAGTGTCAAGTCAGCTTCAAAGAAATTCTTGAAAGAAACTCCAAAAACTTTCATGAATGTTTTATAGTTTGTTTTTAATATTGATGTATTTCATCTTAAAGCCAATGCCAAGAGCTGTTGTGAATGAATGGCCACTCTCTCATGTTAGTGGTGCTATTTGGAGTCTTTGATAAGACCAAAACACACCATGACACTGTAAGATTGAAACAATACCATCCAAATGTGGAAATAATGTCCCCATAGGTAATACTTCTAAAGCCACCCAGTCATCCAAATGGGCCATCATTTAACACTTCCTAGCTGAGCCAAGACTCCTACTGCTCTTTGGGGAATGGCCAGGATAAACTCCCTATAGTGACTCACAAAGGAATCCTCTAAAAAGTATTCCTTTAACACACAGTGCAGCTATGTGTGCTAAGAATGAAATGGCCACCTTCAGCAGACTTGTGACTTCAAGTCACATTCAGCAGATAGTCTCACAAGTAGGAAGCAAAGGCCAGGTGGTACATAAGCTTTTTCTTGTACTTGCATATGAATTGCAAAACCAAAAATACCAAATGTGTCTTGTGAGGTGATGAACGATGGGGTGCAGTGGGAGCTCCATGCTGGGCAAAGAAGAACCAGAAGAATTTTTCTTTTCAAAGTTGCCTCACTGATTAGAGAAAGCTGGGCAAAAATCTAAGTCTGAAGGATGAGTCCTCATAGTCCCTTCAGTCATCACAGTATGTCACCAGCAATTTGGTCAGTAGGCAAAAAAAAAGAAACACTAAAATGAAACAGGGACTGTAAGTAAGCCCACCTGATAACACTGGGAATGAAGGTGACCTTGTGGTGACCAAGTAATTGTAGCTGCACACCCACAGTGTTGAGGGATTATGTTCACCTGTGTGCAAGGACCCATGGTATACATGGAGCACATGAATGACATATCCCTCACCTCACTTTCACAAAAATTAACATAGACTTGTCATATTCACAAATTTGCTAGTCTGAGTAGAAAACAACACACACGTCTTTCCCTTAATATTTACCACTAACAGTCCCTTGATTTATATTTGTCTCTAAAAGGGCAAGTGACCACCTGCCACCCGCACATCAGGGAACCATCAAAAAGAAAAGTGGCCCCGAACACAGAGGAAAGAAAGTAGGAAGCCAAGCCTAGTGTTGAAGGCCTATAATTCCAGTAATTAAGAGGCTGAGGCAGGCGGATCTCAAGTTCCAGGCCACATAGCGGCTACAAAAACAAAGAAGAAAGTGGGAAAGAGATGTACAGCAGGAACTGATGAAGGCAGGTTTGGCAGTGCCTCCCTTCCCACACCCCATCCTACGCCAGACCAGTCAACTTCAGGAAGGGCACTGTCCAACCCAGGCCTGATCTTCCTGGTGCCCTTGAAGCTGACCCCCAGGTCTTCCCTCACCACAGAGTTCAGCTGTTTCTTACATTAAGCAGACTACGTCCAGCTCCCCAGATTCTGGGCCTGGCACTTAACTGAGGTCACTGAATGGGCAAGGATGTGGGTGGGACATGATGAAGCCAGCCACCTCACTGTCTAGAGACATGCTCCCCTGAAGAGAGGCCCAACACCAAACACACGGAGAGACCCCTGAAGGTGTGGCCCCGCAGGCTGACTGTCAGCAATCTCAACACTGTGTGGGTAGAAGAACTGGGCTTTAGAAAAACTGCATCGTATTAGTTACTTTAGGTCCTTTCCAGGGACACCACAAAGTACATAGGCTGCTCACTTATCTCCTGCCGGCACTTTGGCGTTCAGCATGGTTTTCTCTGCAGAAAGGTCTAGGTAAAAATCTCGTTCCAGCTGCGCCCTGTGAGCACCCTCCTTGCAAATTTGACACCTCAGAGTGCCACCCTGTGATTGATTCTGGCTGGCTCCTAATTAAGAAGTTCCATGAACAGACACAGCATCGGTTCTTGCTCAACAATCAATCCTCACTGTATACTGCAGTGCCTGACCCACGTGATTAGCATCTCTTTGCCTGTGTTGCAACACCTGGCCATAACTTGTGAAAACATTTGCCTCTCTCCATACATAATTTTGAGACACAGAGGCTTCTTTACTGGTCCACTTCAGGCCATCAAGGGGTCTGTCAACATAAGTGAAAGGTCTGGGGCTGACAGCTGAGAAGAACAAGATAACAACCCTAGAGCCATCACATCTTTCTGCTTCTTTTGGCATCCTGTTTCCTTAAACAGTTTGATTTTACTTTCTCCCAAGCTGAACACTACATCCCAGAAAACCAGGAACACACAAGCTAGAGAAGTTCTGCTGAATGGCCAATTGGTTGGTAAGAACAATAGTGAGATGATAGAAATCCTGAGGCTCTGAAATCGTCTGTGTCTTTGAAGCAGACCATGGAAGTACAGAGACATGGATTGAGCGGACAGCCTCACATGATAACCATCCACTTGCTGAACAGCACATTGGATCCATGGGTTGCCTAGAGTAAGGAGATGAGTGCCATCTAAGATGCTCCTACCTTACCTAGAAGATTCCACGTGGGAAGACAGGTACACAAATTCTAGAAATGAAGATACCTTAGTCCAAGGCTGACTACACCCATAACCAACACCTATACAAACTCTTTAGTTATAGGGAAAAGCTTGTATATAACAGTAACAAATGACTAAGTGGGTTAACCTTTGGCCTGTTATCAGTGTGGGTAGCTAAAGCAAATGGGGTGATGAGGCAGCAGCCTTACAACAGAAGTGCTCATTTGTGTGGCAAAGCTCAGAGCTCAAGGAGGCAAGTGGTAGTGTGGCATTCCTTTCCAAAAACTCACAATGAAGAGGGCAAAATGTGTCCTGTGTTAACTCACATGAGGAAGAGAACGTTTTAGAGGGTCTTATGTAAGTATTAATAGTCAGGAAAAAATGGCATTCAGGGCTTTTACAAGGGCCGCTTTCTTAGGAGGGAACAACGTCTATTCATATGTGAAAAAGGACCAGCCACCAGTGGCTCGCACTTAGAATCCTAGCTATTTAGGATCCTGAGATTAGGGGGATTATGGTTTGAGGCCAGCCTGAGCAAATAGTTCACAAGACCCCATCTCCCAAATAACCACAGCAAAATGGACTGGATGTGTGGTTCATGTGGTAGAACTCCTGCTTTGCAAGTGCAAAGCCCTGAGTTTAAACCCCAGTCCCACAAAAAAAAAAAAAAAAAAAACACCATGAACAAGGAGACACTATGTGGGGGGAGCAGTGCTACTTAAGCAGAAAAGCCATACTTCACACATTCGGGTCAGAAACAGCTGATGTCCTTCTATGGCCCTTGCTCCCACCTGATGACCTCTTGGCCAGCAAAGATGACTCCAACAGCTTCCTCTCTCATGTTCAATAGCATGTTCTCCTCAGTCCCCCACAGAGGTGCACTCATGGCACAAAAGGATTTAAAAGCACTTTTCATCTTTTTCCTTGTTTAGACAAACTCTCTCCTCTGAAAAGAAAATGATCCCGCCAAGGAATATGAAAGCAGCATGTCGTAAGACATTTCAGTAGCCATAGCTGTGGTGAATGCTGTTGGAAGATAAAAAGGAGGGGCTCAGATTAACATGACTCTACAGAGACAGGCACAGGGACACTGAGCTTCTGAGCTGGACCACCCCAGATGTCTCTGAGATGGCCTCAGTGTGTAGGCAGGGTGCCAGGACTATGAAGAAGAGTCTGCTGTCCCTGACTGAAGAGCCCTTGGCGATACAATTACAAGGCAAGAAGAAGGGACACTCAGAAGAGAACCATGGTGCCCGTGTGTACGGCTACAGCAGAATGCTTATGAAGCACTTCACATTAACACAGAAGCACGAGTGAACAGACAGTTCACACCTTCATGCTATTAATTGCTTAAATACGAAACTGACAACTTTATAAAAATATGAATGTGATTGCATGGCTCTAATGGGGATTAGGTGAGGATAAATGCATTTGGTGCCTGTGAAATTGTGAAAGAGTTCAAAGAATTATCATGTGGAAAACTCCACTGCTGGGGCTTCTGGGACAAGATCTGCAAATAAAGAAGTGATAATAAAAATGGCTAATGGGTATAAAGCGATATATACCAAACAACAATTCCATCTCACAGCAAAACCATGCCTCAGGCACCAATATCATCATCGTTTCACAGATGCAGTGGGAGGCTGAGTAACTTGCCCAAGGACACAGGGCCAATAAATAGCAGGGTTAAATTTGAAACCAAGTCAACTGAATCCCAACTCTGTGCTCAGGGTACAAGATACACTACCTGCCTTTCTCTGGAAAGCACAAACTCAACTGATGAACAGTGGAGCACACCTGCAGAGCGTAAGTCTTCGAGAACTCCTGTGTTGCTAAATCACACCAAAGTCAATCATGAAACCTGCTGTCACCTGAACACACAGTGCTCATTTCCACAACTCCTCTTTCCTTATGGCCAATCTCCAAAATATTTCTGACCCTCAGCTTTTTGTTCCAAAATCAATCTGACCCAGATTCCTCACATCTGCTATTAATTTCCCCTTCTATACTCCTATTGTCTTATAATAAGAACCATTAAATGAAGCATTTTAAAATCACCATTTATTCTTTCCTCTGAGGAAGATGGGAGGGCCAAGGACAAATGCTTTCTCTGAGTCTGAAACTTCACCCAACCGTTGTCAAGCACATTAGTGACTTCTACCAGTACAGTGACCCCTCAGGAATCATAGATATGAAAACTGGCAGATGTTCAAGCCCCTTATATAAGTGGCATAGTATCAGCACAGGTATCTTCCTTGTTGCAGTAGCAGGGATCATGCATGCTAGGCAAGAGGTCTACTGCTCAGCTATATCCCTAGCCCCCTCCCATATACATCAAATCATCTGAGATTACTTATAATACCTTGTAAGATACTGTAAATGTCATGTAAACAGGTGTTATATTATATTGTTTAGAGGATAATAAAAAGAAAGAAAAGCCTGTACATGTTCAGTACAGACATGATTGTTTTCCAGAATATGTTTGATCTCTGTTTGAAGCTGTGGATACAAAACCCACAGATATGGAGGGTCAGCTGTATTTGCCATTTCAACCTAAGAAAACAACCATTTCATTTATATAACCAAGTGATTTTTATGTGCTTTAACATGCTTGCTCTGTAATCTTACCTGTATTGTATAGGCAATTTGACAACAGGTTTGTTCAAAAGAAAAGTAAACATACCCCTGCATCCAACCATTACAAATTTCCAAAAAGTGGAGTTTGAATTGTACATAATATAAGGACTTTATGTGAATATCTCTTTTACGGTCCCCTGCTTAGCGTTTTCACAGTGTACAGGGTTTGTCTATGTATCTTTGTAGCTTATGAGTTCGCATTTATTTCTTTGTGTGTTTTATCTGTAAAACACAATAGGCATTTGCCCTGGCTTGTGTTTCTACCAATCACACTGAGGACAGGGTTAGAGATGGTGGGCCAGGGGGTGTCACATCACTACCAGTCTGAAGAAAAAGAATGCAAAGGAGAATAACCAAGGGAACAGCAACTAATATAGCTGTGTGAATATACAGAGCAGACACAAGGGGGAGCCAGGGGGCCCATCCTAAATCCAACTGCAGACTAGTAACTTGGGTTTTAAGAACATTTTACAAGGCTCAAGAAGATACTGAACCAAAGCTGAGAATCACAAGAGATGTGGTGAGAAAAAGCAGCAAAGAGCAAAAGTGACAGAGATTCCTGATGCTCCTGAGAACTGACTTAAAAACCCAAAAGAATTTTACAATAATCTTCAATATGAACTGAAAATCAAAATTTGAGAAGGATGGCTTGAAAATGGACACCTCACTTATTAGCAAAATGTCAAAACTTTTTATGGTATGCCAATTAGAGATCTAAAAAAAAAAAAGCAGAATATGAGTAATTCTTTTTTAAAAAATCCCTTCCTTTATTAAATTTATTTACCAGCATCTCCAAGAATCATAATGTTAGCAGAGTGACTATTAATCCACTCCGTATTCTCTACATGGGATTCTTCTCAGACTCTCCTATTTGGTATTTTATTTCTCACCTTCAAGATAAGAAAACCATCTGGAACACATTTCATTCCAATATTTTCTTAAGACTACTGACCTTAATTCCAGGAAATGTTATATGATAAATACACTGTCAGTAAAGTCTTTAAATATTGCTACTAAAGATGTAATTATAGATGCTCAAGTTTTCATACTATCGAAGCACATTAATTAAAACTTGGCACAGTGGAAGGAAATCAGGGGACAAATGAAAAGAAGGGTGGCATGTATTTCATATTGAGTATAGTGTAATTATTACCTCTTTTTGATAAAGATGTCTGGAAGAAGGCACTGGCGCTGTGTCTGTAATCACTTTAATCAGCCTTCAATACAAAAGAACCAATCCATCAAAATCCAAGGGGATTTGCTTATTGTGATGCTTTTAGAAAGCTCACCAGGTATTTCCAAATGCTTCCTAATGACAATAATTAAACATCTGGTAATGGTGACCTACTTGAGGCTGCCGAATTTCCTAGGATAGTCTTTTCCATTAATTATGCACATGCTGGGAACTGAGAGAACTTACATTATGAATAATAACTCAAGACCCCAGGAAAAAGTCAGAAACCGACAGGCACCACTCCCTGCAGTCCCCACGGCTATCTGTGTAAAGGCCTTGTTAGTGCACTTGGATCTGGGAACAGATGCTATATAAACACGGCAAAGGCACCAAGGTAAGATACCCACGCAAGCTGGATGTGAGATGTTGGGAGGACACAGCCTTTTATTAAACATTCGCAACTGTGCCAGAGGGGGAAGCAGCCAAGCTGTCATATTTTCTCCGTTTCACTCTGTGGAATCATGTTCGGGTGCAAACTCTGACCCTAAACCATGCAAATAATGCCCAGGTCTGGTAGAGTCTTGACAAGAGCACAAATAAGAAAGGCCACATTAAGAACACACGTACTTTCAAAGACCATTTCACGGTTCCTTGAGTTTCAGGGGGAAAAGAAGAGGGAAAGGAGGAACCAAGACAAAGACATTTGTGAGATTCTGAAATTCATCTGGTGATGAAAGAATCTTTGTTAAAAAAAAAGGTCCACTTGGATCTCATTAAAATCAACCGATAGCTATTCAGTCTAATTGGGTTTACATCTGCCCTCCCCCAAATCACAAGATTTTCTAATTATTAACACATTACCTGTTTGCCCTAGGAATTCATTTTTAACTTTTCTTGAGATCAAAAAACAGCAGAATTTATTTAAAAAAAAAAAGATTGTTTGGATTGTGTAACCTTTTTGATAAAGATATGAAAATATGTACTAGTGCTCATTAATACCTAGAAAATACTTTAAATAACAACAGTATTTAGAATAAGTTCACCAGACTTCCTGTATTGCTTAATTTGCTCAATCCTGAATATCTAACAGAACTGAAAGTACCATCAGCAGGGAAAGAAAAGCCATGGCATAGGCCACACCCTAAGGAAGGGGGCAGACTGGTGAATGGCAAGGGCCCACCACGAAGGGAGGGCACTGAACCAACAGAACCCAGGAGCCCCGAGGAACCTGAGGAGGCTGCCAGGGGAAAAGAGCTGGCACTGCAGGCCATTGCTGGATGGTGCTGGCAGGACAGCAAGCAGGCAGAAAAATCCCCCTCCTGCCTTCCTGGTGCCCTCTAGCGCCCTCTGATGGGGAGCTCCACCAAAGCAGAAGTTGTTGCCAAGCAGACCACAGGACTGGACATGAGTGAAGGACAACTCCATCTTGCCATGTGACCACGGGGCCCCAGTTTCATCAGAAGCTGCTCAGAGGGGTAAGCATCAGGTGTGTTAAAATGTGAAAGGAACTGACAACTGTGCCTGTCACAGAACTAATGCCACACTTATAACAGAAACACTATTTTCTAAGTATTTGTCATTTAATTCCTACAACCTTACTCGTTAGAATCTACCCACAAAATCTATTTTCCCTCCTTTGGCAGTACTGGAATTTCAATTCAGGACCTCTACTACTTGAGCCACACCTTCAACTGTTTTTGCTTTAGTTTATTTTTTCAGATAGGATCTCACACTTTTGCCCAGGACCAGCCACAGACCTACCTCCTGCATCTCTGGGATTATAGGTATGCAGCATTATGCCCTGCTTGTTTTTTGAGATAGTGTCTCAATAACTTTTTTTTTTGCCCAGGCTGGCCTCAAAGTGCAATCCTCCCATCTACTCCTCCTGCATAGCTGGGATTACACACCTGACCCCTCACAAAGCCCATTTTATTGGTAAAATTAATGCAATGCAAGAGCACAATAAGCACTAGCTTGGTGCACACCCTAAGGAACCTGATCCTAAAAAGCAGAAAGACCACCAAGCAAGGAACAAGGGGGCCTGCACCCCAAAAGGCTTCACCTCCAACAAGCTTCTGGACACAGCACAAACCAAACACACCATCTGACCCTAAGTTTCTTCCACTAAAAAGGGAGCCAAAAATTGTACTTAGGGGCTCTTGTAGTATTTAAAAGAGTGATTATGAAAACTCTTTTTAGATTGTTTACAATGTAATATTCTAAACTTGCACAACAGTGGAGGATAGCTGAATGATCCCCGTGTGTTTCTCAGTAGTTGTGATGGTTATTAGCATTTTGCCAATAGTGTTTTGTTCCTTCCTTGGGGGAGGCAGGGCTGCAGTACTGTAAAGGAAGCACCACTAGTGTTGCAGCACCAAGCAGCCTTTTCTTAGCTCTTTGTGGTTCCACATAAGATGATACACCACAGCACTTAAATCAAGACGTCAGAGCTGAAAGGAATAAAGGTGCATTATTCATTCTTTTCCTTAACGTCCGGACCACTTTTCACACACACACACACACACACACATACACATACATACATATACATACATACACACACACACATACATACACACACATACATACATATACACACACATACATACACACATACATACATATACACACATACATACATACATATACACACATACATACACACATACATACATATACACACATACATACACACACATACACATACATACATATACACACACATACATACATATATACACACACATACATATACACACACACATACACACACACATACACACACACACATACACACACACATACACATACATACATATACACACACACCTACATATACACACACACATACACATACATACATATACACACACACACATACACACACATACATGCACACACATACACATACATACATATACATACACATACACACATACACACACATACACACACACATACATACATACACACACACACATATACACACACATACACATACATACATATACACACACATACATATACACACACATACATACACACACACACATACATACATATATACACACACACACACACAGTTTGAATCCGTTCACTTTTTAACTGCATGGAAAAGTGCCTCCACTTAGAAAAGCAAGCTCCACTCGGGAGCATTCTCCTTTCTACTCCATCTGTCACACATGGCTCAGCAGAGCCTTTCGACTTTGTTTCTTCCTGTAGTCCCTAAGTTATGTGTGTAATTAGAAACTTAACATCTAAGCCATGCCTTGTGAGAGGCACTTCTATCAAAATGAGCACTACTGTACTGTCTCCACATTCACGAGCCCCTCCCTCGTAACAGTCCATTAAAAGCTTGTTTACAGCAGCTAAAACTGATGATATCTTCATTTCCATAACATAGATTTTGCTAAATGTGCTTAAGAATCCACCATAATTTATCCACCTTTGCAGGAGAAATGGGAAAGCATGTTAATTTAAAATGCATTTGTTTTCCCCACATCTTTCCCATGTTGTGAAAGCAGCAGTAACTCTAGAACCTGAGATGTAACCACAATAATCATCCATAACTACTCAGTGGGTGCCATTCAATACTGCCACCCCCATTGTGTCTCTCTCCCAATTCCAGTAACTGAATTTTTTTTAATTTGAAGTTTATTTTTAAAAGCTTTCTTGATATTAATAAAGGCTGTTAGAACAGAAAGTTTGGTTGAACTTCACATGCTATCTACATGAATACCCACATTATCTGTGGCAATTGGTAACTTAGAATAACATTTTAAAACAAAGTGCATTTTAGTTTGGAGGAATCTTCAGAGGAGCTAGAATAGATGTGCCCAACTGTGCTCAGGGCTGCTGCATCCCAGAGGCTCAGGAGAATGGACCCAACAGAGGTGTCAAGGGCACAGCCCTCAAGGTCATACACACACAGCAGACTTGACCATGCAGCTGCTCAATGGAGAGCCACACTGAGCTAAATGAAGGTGCATTGAGAAAAGGCGTACCTCTCATTCGCTTACTGACCAGTATGCACACCAGTGACCCGCTCAGGCAGACAGCCCCGGGGTTATGGGATGTAGGCTCAGCAACCAGTAGGCCTTGTTGAGCCAACTGCCAACTAGACTCACCAGAGCCCTGGGCAGCAGGAGTGAGGGGAGGCCCCTGGTGGGCGCTGGGACCACTGTCTCCAACCTGGAAACTGATTTTGAAACACCTCACAGACATGCTTTGTGCCACCATAATCTATAGAATGGTTTTGTCAGTTGTGTCCCAATCTGCCCCTCATTCTATGCTGACTCTGAAGCGCTGAACCTACTGATCTAACCGGCTGGAAATTTAAATACATGTAACTTTTAAAAGCAGAACTGGCAACAGACATCTTTTTTTCACACATTGCATTTTTTTCATGTGGCAGAAAAGGCTAGGAAATATGACTGGTTGGGAGAGATGCTGACTTCGCCTAACAGGAAGGCTTGCTGCTTTTTACATAACACAGCTCTTCAGGACATTAGGTCCCTTCTGGGGACCTAAAGTTTAAAAAAAAATCTTTTTAATTGAAGCCCTAATTACTCCACCTGAGAAACAAGGGCAAGAAGATATAAGTCATATACCCAACATGCTGAGAGAGCTAACTATTCTGTAACCAACAGAGGAACAGTTTATTATGACATAATGTCTACTTTCAAATAGCCTAAAACAAATGTACAAATAAGTCACGTGAGATGTTTTTCCCAGTACTGGGGACTGAACCCAGAGCCTCGAGCCCATGCAAGCTCTACACCAGTTCTCACTTGGGACCTTCACACAGTGCAAATGTCCAATTTTGTAACTGAACAGGTCCTTCCCTGTGCCCAAACTACTAACATTGATGGAATGAAAACGAAGAAACAATTAACATGATCTATTCACTCTACTGCCAGTGTTAGGCCTGGATTATGCCCCATGGCCTTCTCCACATTCAGATACCCTTAATGAAAGAATTGCAGCAATCAGGCTTGTGTATGGCAGCTTGGGCAAACACCTGTGAAGGGAGGGATTTCCCAGAGAGTGATGTGACATACCATAGAAGAGACTTTGGCTTTACATAAGCCCTTCAGAGTGGTGGGCAGAGCGTTCATCCAGTTAGCATTGCTCCTGGGTTCCCTATCATGGAGCACAGCAGCAGCCAAGAAAGCAGCAACATTCACCACTGAGTCCTGCTGGAAAGAAACCCAACAGCTGGGTCTCATACATTCATCTTCTTTGACCAGCAGGCCTAAGTCTGCAGCATTACTAAGGGACAGAGTACAGTTGTGTGTTGGGGAGATGAAACTTGGTCTCTGTTTACTTTCATTGAAGAGGGCCTCGGCTCATCAGCTACATCTCGGAGTGGCTCAAACAAACTGCCAGCCCTGCAATCAGTTCTCAATCTCAGACTGCTCCCCTTCTCTGGTTCCAAGCATCAGGTACGATGCCAGGACCCATCTGGCAGGGCCTTGTGGCATGCAGGCACTGCTCACTGCCAATGACCCACTGTGCCTAGATGATCGGAGTGGTATCTTTTATCTGTTCATCACAAACCTCTTCACCCGCCATTTTTCCTAAAGAGCTCTTCTTTGTAATGTACTTGGTTATATATCAATAGTAAATGCTATCAAAACCTTTTACTTAACAAAATTAGTGGTCACTGGTGACCATCACTTCAGACGAGATTGTGGAGAGGCACATCCCAGGCCAGCAGAACCAGTACAGTGAATACCTACCCCAAACTCACTTCTGTGGCCTGAGCATACTTTGAGCTACTCGTTTGCAATGGCTTATATAGAATTTGTAGACATAAACAATAAACACCTTTCCGAAAAGACATCCAACTATAGGGTAACACAAATAAAATCACAATTATAAAACTAAAAACTTTTTCTAAAGTTAAAAAAAAAACTTGCTTAGAAAGTTTTCTATGCCTAAAATAATCTGCAAAAGTTATTGATACTTAAGGTGTTCAGAACGTGTGTATGAAAGCAGATAGAGTAATTCAAGTAAACAAGGAGATAATCATACAGGAAAGACATTATAAATCACCTAATTTTTAAATTGTTAAATAAAAGCCAATCCTCAACAACAAAGAAAAAAAATCATAGTTCAGATATAGACGGAAGATTGCCAGGGCACTGATAATGTTTTAAAAACTCTAGCATGGATAATATGCAGTGCAGACTGACTAGCGATGTCGCTAACTGAGCAGCAAGAAAACGCTGGTGATTCCAGTCAGTGCAGATTTGCTAAGTAATGTGATGAGAACTTAAGAATCCCCACTTCTCCCTGGGGAAGCTCACAAGGCAAATCAGTACCACTGTTAGACCCTAGGGAGCACTGCAGGAATTACTCAGCCAATATCCAACTCCCTACCACCACTTAGGTTCTTTGTAACCTCCAGTGTCCACTAAAGGGTGTCTTGATGGCTGTACTTCTGCTTCTGAACTTGTACACCTCCCTGCATCCCTACAGACAGAAACAAGGTAGGTAGGGCATTCACACATAACGGGATTGATAGTTCCAAAAGCTGTGACTGAACTTTTGAACCTGTTTGAACCTAATTTGGAGCCATACCTTGATTTGCACACTGAATCATTATACTTGCCTCCCACCACCCCCAATCTATTCCAGACCATTCAAAAACATGCTAAACTTAATTACAAATAGCTAGCTCACAGCATGATTATTGACATATGGGTTTAAAAATTGGTTTCAACACAAGAGGCCACGAATAGCCAAGGCAATACTCAGTCAAAAGAAGGTATCACAATACCTGACTTCAAACTATATTACAAAGCAATAACAATAAAAACAGCATGGTACTGGCACAAAAACAGTCATGAAGACCAGTGGAACAGAATAGAGGACCCAGATATGAAGCCACACAACTATAACTAACTTGTCTTTGACAAAGGAGCTAAAAATATACGATGGAGAAATAGCAGCCTCTTCAACAAAAACTGCTGGGAAAACTGGTTAGCAGTCTGCAAAAAACTGAAACTAGATCCATGTATATCACCCTATACCAAGATTAACTCAAAATGGATCAAGGATCTTAATATCAGACCACAAACTCTTAAGTTGATACAAGAAAGAGTAGGAAATACTCTGGAGTTAGTAGGTATAGGTAAGAACTTTCTCAATGAAACCCCAGCAGCACAGCAACTAAGAGATACCATAGATAAATGGGACCTCATAAAGCTAAAAAGCTTCTGTTCATCAAAAGAAATGGTCTCTAAACTGAAGAGAACACCCACAGAGTGGGAGAAAATATTTGCCAACTATACATCAGACAAAGGACTGATAACCAGAATATACAGGGAACTTAAAAAACTAAATTCTCCCAAAACTAATGAACCAATAAAGAAATGGGCACGTGAACTAAACAGAACTTTCTCAAAAGAAGAAATTCAAATGGCCAGAAAACACATGAAAAAATGCTCACCATCTCTAGCAATAAAGGAAATGCAAATTAAAACCACGCTAAGATTCCACCTCACCCCTGTTAGAATAGCCATCATCAGCAACACTACCAACAACAGGTGTTGGCGAGGATGCAGGGAAAAAGGAACCCTCTTACACTGTTGGTGGGGATGTAGACTAGTACAACCACTCTGGAAAAAAATTTGGAGGCTACTTAAAAAGCTAGACATTGATCTACCATTTGATCCAGCAATACCACTCTTAGGGATATACCCAAAAGCCTGTGACACAGGTTACTCCAGAGACACCTGCACATCCATGTTTATTGTGGCACTATTCACAATAGCCAACTTATGGAAACAGCCAAGATGCCCCAGCACTGATGAATGGATTAAGAAAATGTTGTATCTATACACAATGGAATTCTATGCAGCCATGAAGAAGAACGAAATGTTACCATTCGCTGGTAAATGGATGGAATTGGAGAACATCATTCTGAGTGAGGTTAGCCTGGCCCAAAAGACCAAAAATCATATGTTCTCCCTCATATGTGGACATTAGATCAAGGGCAAACACAACAATGGGATTAGACTATGAGCACATGATAAAAGCGAAAGCACACAAGGGAGGGGTGAGGATAGGTAAGACACCTAAAAAACTAGCTAGCATTTGTTGCCCTTAATGCAGAGAAACTAAAGCAGATACCTTTAAAGCAACTGAGGCCAATAGGAGAAGGGGATCAGGAACTAGAGAAAAGGTGAGATCAAAAAGAATTAACCTAGAAGGTAACACCCACGCACAGGAAATCAATGTGAGTCAATGCCCTGTATAGCTATCCTTATCTCAACCAGCAAAACCCCTTGTTCCTTCCTATTATGGCTTATACTCTCTCTACAACAAAATTAAAAATAAGGGCAAAATAGTTTCTGCTGGGTATTGAGTGGGTGGGGGGGAGAGAGAGGGAGTGGAGTGGGTGGTAAGGGAGGGGGTGGGGGCAGGGGGGAGAAATGAACCAAGCCTTGTATGCACATATGAATAATAAAAGTAAAAAAAAAAATTGGTTTCAAAATCCAAATTAAAATGTTTGGATTGGGGCAAATGAAGGTAACTGAGCAGCAATCTTTCTATTAAAGTAATGTGGGCAGGTCAAAATTAAGACTTCCATGTCTAAGCCCCGACATTCCACAGTGCTTCCTAAAACACAGCTATCAGTATCAAACCCAACCCTGCACTGGTAGTGAGATGAGTCAGTGGTGCTGTGCTCTGCACTGGTGTTCACTATGCCAGATCAACATTAATGGAGTCATCTCAGGCCACAGTATTGCCTTATTCATCCCTGAGCCATGAAAACACTATGCAAAACAGAGCTATTTTTATTAAACACTAAAAATGTATCGTGATTTAGGATGGTTGTTTCTAGATGTACTAGAGAACTGTGTACAGTAGATGATTCCAAGAAGTCAAGTATTGGTCCACAGTGACACAGGGCAACTTCCTCATTCTGGTCCAGTTCAACCATTGAGAACAAAATGTCCAGCACAGGTAGACCTATGGTATTGGTAGCTGATTAGTTTATGCTGGAACTGCACAGGAGATACTAATGATAATGTGATAATTGTGTCAAAGTTAGCACATCATAATAAACACTATTTTCATTTGTGGGGCCCCATTCATTCTGCCAACAGAGATTCTGATTCAGCAAGTTCTGGGTATTCTCTGGCCATAGAAGTGTCTGTAAGCATCTCTTTCAGCCCAGAGTTAAGAACTGAAGATTAGGTCTGGAGCAGCAGCTCAGTGGTAGCATGCATACTTGGCATGCCCAAGTCTCTGGGTCCCACCCTAATGATGATGATTATAATAATAATAATAGTAATAATAATAATAATAGATTTAAAAAGACTTCCTAGATTAAAGGCATCTAAAGTGAATCCAGCTATAAAAAATGAGTCTGATCCCACCCAGCTATGAATTAAGTCTCTCCCCTCTACCATTGATCAAAGAGGATAGTGGTTGTCTTGTTTATGCAAAATACACAGTGAAGCAGTCCTTAAGTTTTGTGTAACTGGGCCTCACAAAAATGACAAGGATGCATTTCTACCTCCATATTGTTCTGCTGGTCACTTTAACAACATGGGCAATTGTGGAAGTCTCCTGAACTGAGAGCAAACCTTCCTGTCACTGCCCAGAGTCATGAGGCAGCACCTACCTACACAGATGGACAGTAAATGCCCATAGCTGCTCTTTCAGAAACTACTGAACTGCCCATGAAAACACAGTCTTCAAGTGTTTGGCTGCAGGACACATGGCATAGCACAACTGCTGTTGGCTTCTGTCTCTGTACATCACAAAGCCATGTGCAGCGTCACAAAGCCATGTGCAGCGTCACAAAGCCATGTGCAGCAGAGGGGCATGCACATGTCTTTCTCATGTGCATGAGAAAGTTTACTGCTTTATTGCTAAAGAAAACTCAAAGGTACAGACAGGTATTCAAACTATACAACATGCCAGTGTGGGTAGGGAAAAATAAAATGATGTATCTGAGTCAACCTTCAATTAGAAAAAGATGAGCCAGGCGTGGTGGAGCACCTGCATTCCCAGCACTTGGGGAGGCTGAGGCAGAAAGAAGGTTTGAGCCAAAAAGTTCCAGACCAGCCTGGAAACATAGCATGACACCAATTCAAATAAATAAAATGTAGCAGCAAAAAACTAAAAGTGTTTACTGTATGCATTATAGTAATACATATTTCAACTGCAGAAGAAAATTAAAATCAAGAAAAATACCAAGGTGCGGCTGTCACCATATAAAGCTGCAAGACACATTTAAATATCAGAGTAAGCAGCAACTGGAAAGGGTAAGATGCCTGCCAAAATAAGGTTACATGTACTTCCAAGTCCAAGAGGACTGGTTTTTTGAACTGTCCCATCTATTACCAAAATCAGCACTAAGTGAAGGCTGCGCTCCTGCAGGAATTCAGAAGCATTCCGAAGGTGAAAAGAAGGCATGACTTGCAAAGACATTTTCTAGTTCTAAAGATACAACTCTAAGATCTACATGTTAGTAAGAAAACCCTGGGCTTAGTTACATATTATTAGTGCATATTTTTCATCTCTCCCCACTTTAGGTTACAATTTGAAGACTATTTTAAAGCGCAAATTAACAGAAATTACAGGATAACTAGTTCACAACCCAAAAAAGCAAACAAAAAATTTACCGCTCGCTGAGCATCCACTCAGCTACCCACACAACCCCATGATCCCACGTGGCATGTGCAATCTTTCTTTTTAATTTTATGGATGCATTTCCTTGCTGCAATCGTGAATGAGCAATTGCTCACAGTGTGCACTGTGATCCCTAACTAATGAACTGCATTAAATCCACTTTGTTCTAACAAACACACTCCTTGTAGCAGAAGCACTGCCTTTCAAAATACACAAACACTCATCCTCCAGTAATGTGACCTGTGTTTTCCTTCTGCACTTTGGTAGCAGTACCTGCTTTAGTTTCAAAGTAGCAAGAAATCTATCTGGAGTAAGAAATGTAGAATAAGAATAAAGTTAAAGAACTTGCTAACTTCCTTCCTGATTAAACGGTGTTCAACAATTTTTTTAATACCTCTAGATCCTAGAATCCACCCCCTTTCTTACCTACATCTACTTCCCTGTCCTTTACTATCTAAGTCTTCAGTGCTCTGGAATAGTCCACCCTTAAGTCCAAAGTTACCTCAGCCTCGGAGTACAATTAACGCCCAGCACACTGCACAGTATTACCCTAAGAAGAACTCAGGAGCGCCTCCCTCAACCCAAACCAGCAATCCTTCAGTCTGGGAATAGCATGGTTTGGAAAGAAACATTACATACCACGAGGTAATCTGAGGGCGGCAAGCACTTAATGTTTGGTTTTGATTTGTGTTTTAAACTAATGAGTGCTACTGATATGCACTTTTTCACCTAATTACACACATTAAAGCTAAATCTAATACTTAAATAATTAGAAGCTATCCTTGAAAATATGAACTGAATTTAAATTTAGAAACTTCCCATTAATTGGGGATTGCTAAAGAAGCAAGAAGAGGGCTAGGGACAGAGCTCAAGTGGTAGAGCTCTTGCCTAACAAGTGTGATGCCATGAATTCAAACCCCAGTACCTCAAAAGAAAGAAGAACCCATGGCCTTCACAACACAAGAGAAGAAGATCCACAATATTTTAATATTTACACACCAAGACAATGTCACAAAACTCAACTGATCAATAACACATTTCTCCTTTCAGTCTGGGTGACATTAGTAGCCAACACCACCTTTTCTGCTGTGATGAAGAAACTATTCTGGGTTAGTTACTTTATAACACAGAAGGAGAGCTATGTATTCCTAGCTCATTAGATATGCTTAACAAGCAGCTTCCTAACACATCCTTATCCAGAACATATGCACGTTTTAGTATTTTTGATAAACACTGTTGGGCTTCAAATTATCTTAGACATAGCTGCATTTTCTCATTAACAAGAAGTGTCACTGTCAACTGTGGAGAGAATGACTGGCATAAAAATACAACTCTGTGTATACAAAACTAAATTCCAACTAGACATAATTCTACTGCATGCCATGTCAGGTGGTACATGAGAAACTATGAGACAACATACCTTAGTATGCTACCTTCATGTGTATACTCACACTCACATGTAATAAAGATAGTTTAAATGTAAAATCCTCCCAACTTCTTCTGCTTTTTACCTTTTAGATCAAGGGGGTTCAAAAAACTTACTTTATTGCTTTAAAGATCAAGACAGCATTGTTTTGAGTTTCGGGTGTTACATGTATACTTCCTTATTGTTCAACAAATGAATTACATTTCTTTGAAGGAGCAGTACTGGGGGTCTTGAACTCAGGACTTCACTCTTGCCAAGCACTCTACTGCTTGAGACATTTTTGCTTCATTTATATTTCAGATAGGGCCTTGCACTTTGGCCAGTGGTGGCCATGGACCACAATCCTCCTACCTCCACCTCCTGCACAGCTGGGATTATAAACATGCACCACCATGCCCAGCTTGTCTTTTGAGATAAGATCTTGCTAACTCACCCTGCTCCCACTACTGGCTGGCCTTGAGCTGCAATCTTCCTAACAGTTGTGAGCCACCAAACGTGGTCTAGAACTGTATTTCTGACTTACAGCTTTTAAGATTTCTTTTCTGTTGAGTTAAAAAAAAAAACATCTGATGTTCTAAGTTAGCAGTATTGCTGTTCCACTGCTAAGCACCCTGGTGAGAAGACATCAGTCTGCTGGCTTTTACATCTAACTCAAGATTTTCTATATAACAAGATGTGGCTGCCCTTATAAAGACTAGGTACACAGGTGGGCAGCAATCATAGCACAGGTATCAGAGTAGACAATGGACAGCCACACACTGGGTCATGCGTAGATCCTAACGCAGGAATTCCAACTGCATATTTCTTTTTTTTTTCTTTTATTATTCATATGTGCTTGGTTCATTTCTCCCCCCTGCCCACACCCCCTCCCTCTCCCCCCCACCCACTCAATACCCAGCAGAAACTATTTTGCCCTTATTTCTAATTTTGTTGTAGAGAGAGTATAAGCAATAACAGGAAGGGACAAGGGTTTTTGCTGGTTGAGATAAGGATAGCTATACAGGGTATTGATTCACATTGATTTCCTGTGCGTGGGTGTTACCTTCTAGGTTAATTCTTTTTGATCTAACCTTTTCTCTAGTACCTGTTCCCCTTTTCCTATTGGCCTCAGTTGCTTTTAAGGTATCTGCTTTAGTTTCTCTGCGTTAAGGGCAACAAATGCTAGCTAGTTTTTTAGGTGTCTTACCTATCCTCACCCCTTACTTGTGTGCTCTTGCTTTTATCATGTGCTCACAGTCTAATCCCATTGTTGTGTTTGCCCTTGATCTAATGTCCACATATGAGGGAGAACATGCGATTTTTGGTCTTTTGGGCCAGGCTAACCTCACTCAGAATGATGTTCTCCAATTCCATCCATTCACCAGCGAATGATAACATTTCGTTCTTCTTCATGGCTGCATAAAATTCCATTGTGTATAGATACCACATTTTCTTAATCCATTCGTCAGTGGTGGAGCATCTTGGCTGTTTCCATAAGTTGGCTATTGTGAATAGTGCCACAATAAACATGGGTGTGCGAGTGCCTCTGGAGTAACCTGTGTCACAGTCTTTTGGGTATATCCCCAAGAGTGGTATTGCTGGATCAAATGGTAGATCGATGTCTAGCTTTTTAAGTAGCCTCCAAATTTTTTTCCAGAGTGGTTGTACTAGTCTACATCCCCACCAACAGTGTAAGAGGGTTCCTTTTTCCCCGCATCCTCGCCAACACCTCCAATTGCGTATTTCTAAAACTACGTTCTGTTTTTGCTGAGGCATGAATTTTAATTATGCATGCTATGTATTGAACCCCTCACCTGGCCCAAGAAAATGCCCTGTGTGACATTTCAGTTCCTCTTAGGGTTTTTCTTTTCCCCTTAATACATGATTCTCAATTCCCTTATCAAATCTCAGAGGGATTATTATAATCTTCTTCAAACTACATCTCCTTCCCCAGAAATATACACAAAACAGTGATTCTGGACTTACGGTTTCTACGGAAACCTCTGCTCAAACAAAGTGACACCAGAAAGTGAAATTATATGGCTGCGTAAGTGTCACGTTCTGGCTTCTAAGAGAAAACATTACTTTAAAGCGGCTGTTTCGTACTTAAGAGAAAAACAATGTGTATTTCATTTTCACCAATGTCATATGCAGCCACAAACAACGTGCCCTAGGAACGTCACACAAGGTGAATACTTGACCTACACCAGTGTCCCTATGCATCCTCCAAAGGCCACAGCTCATCTCTAAGATGAAAAATGTACACCATTTTCCCAACAGCATGGAACTTAATAAATTAAAAGCAAAATAAATATCATTATTATCACCACCACTGGAAGTATAAGCAATTGGAAATGGTTTAGAGCAGGAAGTTAGAAATGCTTCATGGAACTAAATTAAACAAATTGGATTTGGGCAGAGGATTGTGGGTCAACACCCTACTTTTACCAACACTGCTGTGGACTTCTTAATGACAGCACAGGGCACGAGGATTTAAACTCTCAAATGTCAAAGACCAACCCAGAGGCCTCCACGCTCAGGTTCAAGCACAGTTTTAACTTTGCTGCTTTTTCAAAAGGGAAAAGATTCTGCTAACTAAATCAACAATGCTCCTAGGCATGCCTTCATTTCCTCTTTCATCTCTGGAATGACCTCTACTCAGAAGGTGTAATCTTAAAAAACAGGTTTTACTATGTGTCAAGTAATAGTGAACTGAACAAAATATTGTCATATTGAAATATATCAGGATTGCTGAAAAAGTTTAACAAGACCAAATGTCTATCACAGCCATGATTTCTGCTGGAGGAAATAATATTCATCAAATAATTAGAGATTCAGAATGTCTCTGATTTATCTCCAATGTGTCAATCTCCCCTATGATAATAAGGCAATTAAGGGAGAGAGGACAAAACTAAAGTTACTCAAGACGGAGCAAAGTATAGCAAGGTAGCAGGATATAAAATCAACATAGAAAAATCATTAGCATTTCTATACACTAACAATGAGCAAACGGAAAAAGAATGTATGAAAACAATTCCATTTACAATAGCCTCAAAAAAAATCAAATACCTAGGTGTAAACCTAACAAAAGATGTGAAAGACCTCTACAAGGAAAACTATACACTTCTGAAGAAAGAGACTGAGGAAGACTATAGAAAGTGGAGAGATCTCCCATGCTCATGGATTGGTAGAATCAACATAGTAAAATGTCGATACTCCCCAAAGTAATCTACATGTTTAATGCAATTCCCATCAAAATTCCAATGACATTCATTAAAGAGATTGAAAAATCTACTGTTAAATTTATATGGAAACACAAGAGGCCACGAATAGCCAAGGCAATACTCAGTCAAAAGAACAATGCAGGAGGTATCACAATACCTGACTTCAAACTATATTACAAAGCAATAACAATAAAAACAGCATGGTACTGGCACAAAAACAGACATGAAGACCAGTGGAACAGAATAGAAGATCCAGATATGAAGCCACACAACTATAAGCAACTTATCTTTGACAAAGGAGCTAAAAATATACGATGGAGAAATAGAAGCCTCTTCAACAAAACTGCTGGGAAAACTGGTTAGCAGTCTGCAAAAAACTGAAACTAGATCCATGTATATCACCCTATACCAAGATTAACTCAAAATGGATCAAGGATCTTAATATCAGACCACAAACTCTTAAGTTGATACAAGAAAGAGTAGGAAATACTCTGGAGTTAGTAGGTATAAGTAAGAACTTTCTCAATGAAACCCCAGCAGCACAGCAACTAAGAGATACCATAGATAAATGGGACCTCAAAAAGCTAAAAAGCTTCTGTTCATCAAAAGAAATGGTCTCTAAACTGAAGAGAACACCCACAGAGTGGGAGAAAATATTTGCCAACTATACATCAGACAAATGACTGATAACCAGAATATACAGGGAACTTAAAAAACTAAATTCTCCCAAAACTAATGAACCAATAAAGAAATGGGCACGTGAACTAAACAGAACTTTCTCAAAAGAAGAAATTCAAATGGCCAGAAAACACATGAAAAAATGCTCACCATCTCTAGCAATAAAGGAAATGCAAATTAAAACCACGCTAAGATTCCACCTCACCCCTGTTAGAATAGCCATCATCAGCAACACCACCAACAACAGGTGTTGGCGAGGATGCAGGGAAAAAGGAACCCTCTTACACTGTTAGTGGGGATGTAGACTAGTACAACCACTCTGGAAAAAAATTTGGAGGCTACTTAAAAAGTTAGACATCGATCTACCATTTGATCCAGCAATACCACTCTTGGGGATATACCCAAAAGACTGTGACACAGGTTACTCCAGAGACACCTGCACACCCATGTTTATTGCGGCACTATTCACAATAGCCAAGTTATGGAAACAGCCAAGATGCCCCAGCACTGACGAATGGATTAAGAAAATGTGGTATCTATACACAATGGAATTTTATGCAGCCATGAAGAAGAACGAAATGTTATCATTCGCTGGTGAATGGATGGAATTGGAGAACATCATTCTGAGTGAGGTTAGCCTGGCTCAAAAAACCAAAAATCGCATGTTCTCCCTCATATGTGGACATTAGATCAAGGGCAAACACAACAAGGGGATTGGACTATGAGCACATGATAAAAGCGAGAGCACACGAGGGGTGAGGATAGGTAAGACACCTAAAAAACTAGCTAGCATTTGTTGCCCTTAACGCAGAGAAACTAAAGCAGATACCTTAAAGCAACTGAGGCCAATAGGAAAAGGGGAACAGGTACTAGAGAAAAGGTTAGATCAAAAAGAATTAACCTAGAAGGTAACACCCACGCACATGAAATCAATGTGAGTCAATGCCCTGTATAGCTATCCTTATCTCAACCAGCAAAAACCCTTGTTCCTTCCTATTATTGCTTATACTCTCTCTACAACAAAATTAGAAATAAGGGCAAAATAGTTTCTGCTGGGTATTGAGGGGGTGGGGGGAGAGGGAGGGGGCAGAGTGGGTGGTAAGGGAGGGGGTGGGGGCAGGGGGGAGAAATGAACCAAGCCTTGTATGCACATATGAATAATAAAAGAAAAATGAAAAAAAAAAAAGACGGAGCAAAGTAAGTGGACAACTGACAACGTATTAGCTGTGTCCACCTCTCTAAACCATGATGATAGTCCCAAAACTAATGCTTGTCAACTAATCAGAATCCATTCACTTATCTCAGCTGAATTTAAATTATAAGAGAAAGACATTTCTGAATCATTTATGTGCAGTGTTGAAAGCACAATTCTTTCCCTGGCAGGGACACAAATGCCAGTTTCGCAAATCACAAATAACCATTCTATCAAACAACCACTGGGGGGCACACATAACCCTTGAAGCTTACCCAAAATAAGTTACAAAGGGAAAAACAATCATATCTGTATGTGTGCAGTTATTTTTACTTTTAACCTATTGTTTATGCTTGGTAATTACTAAATATCTCCAAAATTATTAACATTAAAGAGGAACCGTCAATCCTTTAACTTTTAACATATAATACAGTTAAAGATATGCTATGCATCATTTGAATGATCTAAACTTATATATTAAGCACATAAATAGTAAAACAAAATACCAAGAAAGCAGAGTCAGACTTCCTTCCTATCATTTGCATTCAGTACCTTCAAAGTATTCTGTAGGAAAAATTAATTCCAATCCTATGGAAGAATATTTGTTATGTATAAAAGTCATCTAATCCTTTTAGTGATTTGGTAACATAATGATCTACATTAAAACCATACTTTAGTATTAGATTCCATATTAGTAATCAAAATTTTCTGACAACATGACAATTGTTAAGTGCTGTGACACACACTTGTCACAACACTTGTATCCAAAAATGAATAAACACACAAATAAATAATTCACACCCACAAACAGATTGATGGCACAGAAACATCAGTATGATTTTGAAGCCACACAAGAAGTTCAAATTAATCAAGAATATTAAGGAATAAACACAAAGAATAAGTACTACTTTCAACTCCAAATTTAAAGGAATCAGAAATTTCTGTACCAACCTGCCTTGTGCTGAGTTTTGAAGTGGCTCTTTTGAGGTTCAAAGACCTTGAAACCCTCAGTGCCTTCACTGAGTCCTTCCTAGAGGCACCAGAGAAAGAGCCACACTTCTCTGCAGATCTCCTCCTAACTCTGCCTTCCATCTCCATCCATTAGAAAGGCAGCATCCAAGATGTCCTAGACTGCAGAACTAATTACAAGATAAAAGGATCCCCAAAGAAACACTCCTTAAACCTCAACTATCCAACCCACATGTAGCTCAGTCCTTAGGAAAGGGTAAGACCTGAAGTTCGGTGGGAAATAGAGCCTATTCCACCCAAGGGAAGAAATTCTCAATGGATGGTCTGGACTTTGCATATGGCAGCATCAGTTCCGGGCTCACCAAGGAAACTGGGCACAGGCTCAACAGCACCAGATTAAACCAACCATCACCAGTTCAACAGGCTAGGAGTAGTTAGTCAAGAATAAAACAGGGTGTAGCAGCACACCTTAGAGTCAGCAGGGTGTGAGTACATGCATCAGGCTCAAAGAAGTCTCCTTAACTCATTCCTTGCTGAAATGGAAGGTTGGCTCCAGACAGGAGCACAGGAAACATGACTATTTCATTAAGCTCTGTAAACATTTTCTTCTAATGAATGAGAAATAGGATGAGATGCTCAAATACAAACATTTTACTCGGAAACATACAGAACAAGATATTCACAAGCATTACACATGAGGATCTTGGGACATGCCTCCTCTGTTCTAGAACAGGGAGGTGTTCTTGTAAGAAGATCTTTTTTTCACTGTATCTCAGACCTAAGTGAATCAAGGTTAAATGTGAGGAGACATCATGAAAAAGAGATATGGGGGCTGGGGATGTAGCTCAGTGTAGCTGGGGTTGCAGCACTTGCTTAGCATGTGTGAGGCCTGTCCTCGTCCCCAACACTGTAAAAAAGAAAAAGATGAGAAAGAGGACTCTACAACAGATTGAACTGTATGATCATTCACAATACAATTGATACTATTAATAATAGAGTCATACAAACCCCAATGTTTTAGGACATACTTAAGCCTAACCCAAAGATTGTAAGGCAGTACATTCAAGGTAACAGTTTTTCAATTTAACTACTAATCCTAAGTATTTGTTTTTTAACAAGAGGTGTCCAATTATTTTCAAAAACACACATATATGTCATTAAAGAAATTACATAAGTAAACATTAGAAATACAAAGCCTATGAGTATGGGAAACTTAAAGGCAACAGTGTTTAACAGAGTTACAGATTGCAGCACTGCTCCCAGTGTGGTAGTCCAGGTCTACACTTTTGGAAACCCAGCAACCTGACAGAGTAATTTTATGTCTCTCAACTCTAGTAATAGATTAAATCGAAGCACCCAAAACACAAACTAATTTTTCCTACTAATTCTTTTGCACTGAATTTAACAAAAGTATTGCTCTACCACAGATTAGGAAAAGAAAAAAAAATCCAGTCCTTTGCAAAGGACTAGAAGCAGGTGTTAGCTGTGGGAGAAGCAAGTGCCTATTGTGTTCACTGAAGGTGGAATATTCAAGACTGCCCTTCTGGGAGAGATGATACCTCCTAACTTATTCAGACCAAACATTCCCACCTACATGTAGAACATTTCTTGGAATTATTTGGAATTAAAGAAAAAAAGACACCAGACATAACCACTTTATAGAACATGGGAGAAGAGTATTTTGTTAGCAATGTCATCTTTGTATTTTACAACAGATCCCTACAGGTAAGCATCTCTGCTCACCTCCAGATCTCAAGGCCTGCCAGGATGGCATATTCGCTCAATAAACACGTGTGGATTAATTAAAGAAAACGATGCTGCTTCCGAGATGCAGGTGCAGCTACTTTTCAGTTCCAGTTTCCTGGCAACAGAGATCTCTACTGACACAAACGCCTAGGAGTAGACGTTCATCACTTCACTGTCCCCTTGAAAGGAAGTACCTCTTAGCAATCTCTCGCAAGAAAGTTAAAGCCAAGCCCTACGCAACACATTCTGAAGATACAAAGACCTTCAGGATTCTAAAATACAGATCCTATAATTTCCTCACTCTCGAAGAACTGCTGCTTTTACACCCTGTGTTCTTCCTCGAGTGGTAGCCATGTGCTCGCCATTATGACATCAAATTGGTGTAACTGTCATACTCTCTAGTGGCTTTCTAAGTGTGATTTTTCAGAAGATATTGTAGAACTCTGACTACCACTGTCTCAAGTTTGAGTGGTCATGACCTTTAATTATCTCTTCACAGTATTTCAAATTCAGTTTATTTGTCAAGTCTAAGTTTTATGTTACTACCATTCAAGTAGTTTGATGCAGGTGGATTTAAGAAGTTCTATTCCCTGTTTTATAGCATTTCCTAATTAAAATTTATAGGAATTTTCCATCACAGTCAAGGCTACTATTAAGCTGAGGGTGTACACCATCAGATGAACTGAGAAAGATAATTAGGTTGGAATGACTGCAAACTTTTGCCACATGGAGATGCTATTTGTCAAATACCTTTAAACACTATGTGTTCTGTATGGCTGTGATTTCCACATTCCTATCTCCAGCTCTCATCTCTCTTTTGAGCTTCAGACTCACATGTCCGATGACCTAGTTGGCATTGTTACTGGATGCCTCATCATTATTTCAATATCAGCTAAATGTGCCAATAGCAGGCTTAACTTGACCTTGAATTCTCATTCTCCTAAGTCTTCTTGATCCCAGTAAATGGAGCCTTTAGGTTCCCTCCTCCATTTGCTCCAGTGAAAACTCTAAAAGTCAACCTGAATTCCATGTTTGCTCTCATTCCTCAGCCTGAAATCCTGGAAATTCCAATTCCAACACACACCCAAACTCCGTTCTTTTTCTCAAACCCCACTTCATTGTCAACCACCATCACCACTCCACCATATAGCAGGCTCAGGTAGCTTCTCACAAGTCTCTTCCCACTTTCTTGCCCATCTATAGTGCATTCTTCTTGAAGCAGCCTTCCAAAAATATATAGCTGATAAAATCACGCACACCTCAGTTTGACAGTTCTGTGGCCTGTGCTTGTTCGGCAAGTGCTCTATCACTTGAGCAACGCCCCAGTTCTCTTGCCTGCCTTATTCATGGATATATTATGGGTGGTTTTGACCAAGCACAGTCAAAAATAAATAAGCAAATAAATAAATCAAGAGAAATTTCAAAAACAAAAATTTTTAATTCCTATGCACATTCTGCAGCATGAACAATGCAGAGCAGCTCTGGGCCAGTCCTCCAATATTCTGCAATCTGCTTTGAGAGCTTCCCTGCCATTAATTGTGTGAAAATCTTCCTCCCAAAAAGCAAGGTTACAATTATGGTAGCCCTACAAGACAAAAAAGGTCATATAATGTGTTTAACTGGAGTGATAAAGTGAAAGTTTTACATTTGTTGAAAGGTGGCATGTCTTTAGCAGAAGTTGGGTGGCATTATAGGAAAAATGAGTCCTGTATAGTTCATATTCGAGATAAAGAGCATGAAATAAGATCTAGTTTCTAGTGAGCAGTATTAGTGGGTACTCCATTAATTTGGGGCAGTATTGTGGCCTCTGCCATATGGTTTCAAGTTATGAATGCCTGAACCTACTGTACATATGGGTAGAGGTAAATCATTGATTTTTAGGGCACTGAACTCTGTGCACCCTGAGCATTCATGAGTTTTCCTCAACAATAGTCTCTTTGGAATAATATACTTGCACATACAAAGAGTCGACTGTAGTTTACTTTGCAGATAGGGTCTTGCACTTTTTCCCAGGCCAGCCTCGAACAGTAATCCCCCAGCCTCTACTTCCCCCATAGCTAAGATCACAGACACGGGCACCACCATGCCTGGCTTGTTTGTTGAGATGGTGTCTCCATAACTGTTGCCAGCAATGTAGAACACGATGCAGAACATGATCCTCCTTGTCTCTGCCTCTCCAGCAGCTAGGATTAAAGGCATGTACCACCACACCTGGACTTCCATGGCTTTTTATTTCATTTAGTATGGAATCTCAAAATTCTTTAGCACTGGTGGTTAAAGCTGTCCCTCTCCAGCTCCACCTTTTTTCCCTCTCCAGCTGCAGCTACTCACTGCTCCTGGCCACACTAATTCCCTTTTGATCCATGAACACTCAACCTTTCTTCAATCTTTAGCAATTTGTGCCTGCTGCTCCCTGGACCCACAGCGCTCTGCCCAGCTGTTCCCAAGTCTGGCTCCTCTTTATCCACAGTCTAGTTCTCTTCCCAAGAAGAGATGGGATGGAAGTGCCACCCCATCTGTCACACCAGCTCACTTTCTTCACAGTCTGTCTTACTTACTACCAGTAATTCTGCACAGGGAGCACAGGGACCCTGCTCTCTGATACATCCTTAGCACATCAGCTATGGGACAGGACTTGTTAAGTGAATGTCCAAAGGACAGAACAAATAAAGGAACGAGTGAATGGGCAAGATCTGCTTAACCTTTGCTCAAACAAAGCCTAAAACTTTAGTTTGGTGAATGAACGATGGGTATTGATAAATGACTTGAGGTACAACCACACATGACACTACCCCTGGCATTTTAGCAAACTGTCTTGCAACAAGACATGGAGATCTGGCAACATGAAATATAGCTCAAGATCCACAGCTCAACTAGCCAAAAGAGCTTTTTTCTCCAACCCTAATCAATCACTTAAATGTTTGCTACTTGGGGTCAAGAATACTTTTCTTAAATAGAGACACTACCATCTGTACTGAAGGGTTGATAAAAATTTCTTAGTTACAAGTTCACTTATTCTGCAGTTGAAGAATTATCAAAGGTACAGACCAGGAGTACTTTTCCTCTTGTTTTCCTATAAAATCTGGGAGAAAAAAATCCTTCTAGAAAAGAATGTCATGATCTCATTTCTACTTAAAATTAGCTCCCCCAAACTATCCAGAAAATATGCATGAAGAGGAAACTAATGGTTTATCTAGCACTCCTCTTGGTGGGAGTCATTTGGGGTTTTTTTGGGGGAGGAGCAAGAGACAATGTCTGTGTTTGGTTTTCAAGTACTAAAACTATAGAACTCGATTCTCTATATTTTTTTGTTTTAGAAAAACCCACATACTGATGGGAGCCCTAAAACTTTAAGGATACAGAAAATAGTGTATTTCTTCCACTAACCATTGCTGGGCACCATTATAAAGCAAGCTCTCTTCAAATTAATAGAAATGTAAAAACAAGCAAATGAAACTGACTCTCTACACAGATGCCTAGGATGGCTGACTCTTTTGCTTGCTTGCTTGCTTGCTTGTTCTAAAATTCACTGAAGCAGCCAGGCCTGGTGCCTATAATCTCAGACTGAGGCAGGAATAGAGTGGTTCAAGGCCAGTCTAGCTACACAGAAGGACCCTGTCTCAAAACCCTAACTTTGTCCTTAAACGCTGGTATTAAAGGAATGAATAGCTAACTCCACAGTGGCAGTGGTAGTCACCATCATGACAGCCAGTGATTCACCTTTGCTGGGGTTTTATTTCTGCCAAGCACAATGCTAACACAAATTCTTAGGCTTACTCTCAAATGTGAAATCATCTCACGAGGTAAGTACAATCATTATATCCCACTTACATGGGAAAACTAAGGTCAGAGAGGTTAAGTGGTATGCCCCAGCTCATAAAGTCAAGAAGTCATGAAGCCAGGATTCAAATGCAGTGGGGCTCCAGATTTCACTACATGAAATGACCCAGGTTTATGAAGCAACACAGAGTTCTAACACCTACAAGAAGTGTAACTGGAAGAGTGAAAGACTGTCCCCCACTTCTGCCTATCTGGGTAGCCCTAGACCAGTATCCTAAGGGCTTCTTTGGCCAGGCTGAGGACCAGCTGATACCACAGGGCTGAGCCCAGCTGCAAAGTCCCCATTGTTTCCTTGGGATCTGAGCTCTCAGTGCTCAGGCAGACATGCAGTCCCCTCCCTCTGCCCTCCACTCCTGCCTGCTGCACACACTGCAACGCTGTGGCAAGCCAGCTCCCATAAAATAGTTAAATGCTAGGAAATAATGTCTTTGAAATTAATTAATTAGCCACTTAATGTTACACTTGATGGTTAATTTAAATGTTCTCTCTTTTAGAATCTCACTAAAATAAATCCATTTAGGAGGAAATTAATCAAGCCAACTAGTTACTGAAGTCTATTTATACAAATTATTTCAGTTCCACATAACCAGACTTTTCCAATCATCCCTTCCCTTTGCCAATTCCTACTAAAGTTTTTTAAAAGATGTTTCTATCCATCCTAAGCTATACTTAGAACTGCCTTGCTTTTCTTCATAGTGGAATTAGGCAAAAGTAAAGTACTAAAAATCTTTAAAATGCAAAGTAAAAAATCACTACTGCTAAAATAAAATTTTAAATTAAAAAAAATTTTTAATCCTCAATTAATCATATATTTCATCCTCAAAGATAACTACTACTGATGCTTTTTGGTTTGATCCTTCACACTTTTTTCAAGGTGCATGATTATTTCTACTAAAATCAGACCATATTTTATTTTGTTTCAACCTGTCTTTAAACAAATTCACATCTAGTTCCCAAATATACCTACACTTCCATCCCAATTAACCAACTCCCTGATACCTCAAGACAACCAAACTCATTAATGTGAACACTTTATTCCTGGTCTCCACTGCCATTCCAACCACTCTGCAGCACTTCTGCCTTGATGAAGATCCACCATCCTCTTCTCTCATCCAACCTCCATCTCTCACCTCCTGCCCTCCTGACACAAAACCTGCTGCCTGACCTCCCTGTCCCACTCGCTCTTCACCTACTCTCAAATGTAAGCCTGACCCCTAACACTCCTTGGTCTTCACCGAACTGCCCCTAGCACTTCAGTCTCATTGTTTTTTATTTAGGCAAATCCTACTGCAACCTGAGCTTGGTCAGAGTCTTTGTTACATCTCTCATATGACCACTCCTTTCCTTCAGAACCATTATTTGTTAGTAATTGTGCACTTAATTTTTAATTCTTATTCTCACAATAAAAAATTATCAGACCCCAGAAAGAAGGTACCATGTCATACCATATCTTCAATCAGTTTCAGACCAGAGATAAAAACGACCACACTGATGGCATATGTAAGAGAAAGCCTTCCTCCATGCTGCCCACCCACATGAGGGTGCACTCCCTCTGACTAAGCACCTGCCCAGTTTTACCCGAAAGCTTAGTTTATGTCCCTTGCAGTCTCAGGTGACTGGCACACAAAAGAAAGTGAAGCTCTCGAGTGATATGCACGGAAGTTTCAAAATTTACCCTACTGCACAGAAGGAACAATAGAAGTGACCTACACCCACTGATAAGAACTTAGGGAAGGCTCCAAAATAATATGTAATAAAGACCAAGTCAGAAAGAATAATCAGACAGAACACCTCAGCAGTTAGCAGTTTATCACACAGACAAACCCACTACAGCTGGTCTAAATGACACTAGAGGTAACCCAAAACCCACTTCAGTTTTTCATAATTTGGCAAAATGTCAATTGCGAAACCTGGGAATCCAATACTAAGAATAAGTAGGTGCACTCGGGCTCTGTTCCCTGGCTGACAGGCAGCAACGTGGAAGAGACAAAAAACAGGCCATGTTGTCTTGCCCAAAGTAGATCCAGAACATTCTCTACCTTGGAAATCAAACAAGAGCCCAAGATAACCACATTGGTGCCATGTTGCTGCACACGGCTGGGTAAGCCATGGAACCCTTCCTCAGTGCTCTGTCCTGACCCCCAATAACTAAAGGAAAATGAACAATTAATTATGGCCAACTAAGCACCTGGATTTCCTTTTGCCTCATTTGAAATGTTGCCTCTTAATCCTAGTGTGTTCTCTACCAAAAAAAATAATAACTTTTCATAATTTTACAGATGCACAGTGACCAGGTATAAAGCTCACCCCTTTAAGAGAATTTCCCCATTAAAGGCCTGGCTTCAAAGTCCAGTGAGCCTTTTGCCACTGTGACAAAGGACAGGTGCCCAGGCCCAGAGCACAGAGCACCCACCTCCCCAGGCCATGCATCTAACTTCATCTTAAACATTCATCCAGGGAGGTTCACAAAACAGGACATTTTTTTTAGAGAAATTTTATTACTGAGCAGAACTGTAATGTTTTGTTTTTATCTTAAAAGCATGAGCCTTATTCAGAGTAGCTGCCAAAAATAGTTGAAAACAAAACTCCAGTATGATTAAATCAGAATCAAATTTCAGAGTCATGGAAAAGAGTCACACAGCTGACTATATCACACAATTCCTAGGCTTGAACAATGCATTTGACACCACCTGTGAGTCTGGGAATCAGTGTGGATTGTTAATTACATTTTTACAGTTACAACTTAAATTGAGTCCTCTAACCTAGGAAGGCATTCAGAACATTTTCATTATATATAAACATATTTCAAAGTATTTCTCAACAAATAAAAAACTGAGTTAAAAGCTACTCTGCCCTTTGGTACATTGTACTCTAGCTTTTTTCTACTTGGAAGCTAATTTCAACTAGCACTTGTCATCCCAGTTGCATGGGAGGCAAAAGTAGGAGGATCATGTTCTGAGGCCAGCCCCGGGCAAAAAGTGAGACCCTACCTGAAAAATAACTAAAGCAAAAAGACTGGAGGTGGCTCAAGTGCCCGCCTACCAAACCCAAGGCCCTGAGCTCAACCACAGTGCTGTCAATCAATCAACAAATAAATAAATAGTCTAAAAAAAGAATTTCACTTACTAATCCTTAAAACTTTTTCCAACATTAAAGAATTTTCTCACTTACATAGGATATGCAATAAAAGATTCTAGAAAATGTATAGATTTGTTGGCAGATTCATACAAAAGTACAAAATCTAAAATACAGTTTAATAAGAATCCTATGGTTTTAATGTGCAACTGTTTTGGAAGATGAGACTAGTTGCCTTCTCCCTGTTTTGTGTGCAATCTGACAGTTAACTGTGCCAAGAGAAGACTGTATGACTTTCAGATGCTCAATAACCAATCACCCCCAAAGAACTAACTGGCATCAACTATTTAACCTAATCGATTTTTATAACCCAGTCCAACAATGGCAGAGGACACATTATTTCCAAGTACACATGGAACCACCACCAAAAAGGCTACACGCTGGGCCATAAGACTCCATACATTTCAAAAGATTTTTAGAAATCTTACTGTTGATCATCTGCATCTTGATATTCTGACTCAAAATGCAAACTCTGCTTAGAGAGTCTGCATTGGCAGGACGCAGGGAGGAAGAATAAAAACAATGATGCATATGCCATAAAACTCAAAGGCAGTGCTAGATCACAAGGAACATAAATGTGTCAATGTAGCTCAGTATCCTCAGGAGACCATGTGCAGCCCCATAAATCCTGCTCATACAACCATCCAGCCTCCACAGTGAGGTGTTCTAAGCAACTGCCAGAGGCAGGCATGTAGGAGCAGGCACATCGTAAGCTTACTCTCCTGAAAGGCACAAAGTTCAGGTTGAAGATGGCACCAGCGACACCGGCAACCTATGTCTGCAGAAGGAAAAGGAAAACAGATGCTCAGCAGCGAACACCTGTGAGGAGAGCACACAGAGGTCCCCAGCTTTCTAATTGTCCAAAACAAGTGCTGTCGGCTAGTACATACTGCATAAAGCAAAAAACTACACAACCATGTTGCCACAGCTATGGTTAATGGATATGGAAATGTATTTGTGATCAAGTGAAAGACAAAAACATGACACTACTAAGTCTTCTTTACTTAATGGGAAAAGGCTGTACGTGTAACCTAAGAAGGGTTGGGTGAAAAGCTCACCTGAACAATACCAATAATGAGTTCTGAAATTACAGGGGATTATTTCCTTCTGTATACATTTTTGTATCATTCAATTTCTTTCTCACAAGGAGTTGTGTATGTGTGTGTATGTGTGTGATGATAGGGGTGAAACTCAGGGCCTCACACATGCTAAGCAGATGCTCTACCACTGAGCTCTACCCTTTGCCCAGGTTGTGCTATTTTTATATAATAACAAAAATAAGAAAAAGAAATAAAAAAGAAGGGAGGAAGGAAGGAGGCAAAGAGGAAGGAAGGAGAAAAGCAGAGATGAGAAAGAAAGAAAAACAAGGAAAATGAAGGAAGAAAAAGAGAATAATGAAAGAAAGATCAATACAACACTAGTTCATCTCTTCCTAATATTATAGCTGCAAAAGGGCACCTGCATAAATTCCACATAAATTGCTGCAGTCACTTTAAGCTTTGTAACTAACAGAACAAACTGACTATAGTTTAAATCTCTAGATGGTGCTCTTCATATGGCTTGCAGGAAAGCATCTGAGAGTTGCCCTAGCTAACTAAAAAGCCCACAAAAGACAAATGGCACCAACAAAAACACCATCAAGTCATAAGCGGGCAGAAAAGCCCTGCGGTTTTTGATGTAGTGTGTTCTTGACTCACAGAAGCTCACAGCAGCTACATGAGGCAAACTCGACCATGGCAGGTGCTGATGAATCAAATGTCCTTCAATTTACACAACATACACATCTGAAATTTTTTGGTCTTCCTCGCAATATCAAGAAAACATGTAAGATTTCTGCCAACTCTGAGCAGAAGTCAGAAAAGGAGACATGAACAAGACCCAACAGTTGTGCTCACCCAGCTTATAGCTCAGCAAGCAAATGGATGGAAGATAAGGCAAAATTGCTCAATAGTTAGCAAGCACCCAGAAGGAATCACAGTGAGTGTCCTGATGATTTTACCATCTTCTGATCTACTAAAGTAACCTCACTGGTTTAATATCTGTGCTATTAAAGTTTTATGAGGCAATGGATCTATCACAGTTACCTCAATACAACTATGACGAAGACTGTGTATATGGCTGTGAGCCTTTCTGCAATTTCAGTTCAAGTCAAACACAAAAGGACATGTGGTGAAATAGCTCAAGAAGACCCCCCAAGTCTCATCATCTCATACAATTAGGAATTTGCTGGCTTTTATATGCAGAGCCAAACATCCTGCCACAAATTCTTAAAATGTTGAGTTGTCACTCCTCCTCCTCCTCCTCTTCCTGCTCCTCTTCTTCATCCTCCTCCTCTCCCCATTCCTTCCAAGAGCACAGAAGATTAAGGAGCAAGCAAGGTTACACTGACTTTGCCAGGGACAACTATGTTCATGATGCCAAAACCACAACCTACACTGAAGAAGGTGGTCAGTGTGAAGGAATATCACAAGGAAGGACACTGGGACATGCCCAGCCTTCTACAGCAAGACAGTGCCTCACATAGGCCAGTTGTTGAGCCAGATCAGTTCCAGGCCAGCACTAGGACCAGAACGCAGAGATCTTGTATATCCTACGCTGAAACACAGTCGTCATAATAACGGGCCCGTGTTGTCAAGGAAGATGTTATGTTTGGTTAAAATAGGAAAAAATGGCATGGAAACATTTGGGCAAGTCACACTCACAAAATTCCAAAACTTAGTATTAAGTCCTTAGTACCAAGAAAATTATTATATCCTGGCATCAGAAGATTCTTGATACTTATTATAAAACAGAACATACTACAGTGGGTGTGCAAACAGAAAAGAAAGTACTCCTACCTCCCCAGCTCTCCCCACCCCACCTCCGTCCTCCACAACTGCCTTGAGAGCAGCTTCCCCTGGACTGGAACTCACTCTGTCTTTATCATCGGCTACATCACAGAGGATGTCATCCAGGTCTAGTATTCCTCCATCTCCATGCTCCAGGCGGTGCACCTGTATCCAGTAGTTTGGATCCTAGACAAAAGATGAGACATATTAAATATAACAATTTAGCATTGCCAAAATGGAGTTCAACAATTTAAACTGCGATAACTTCCTGCCCACAAAAAGGAATCGACTATATCAACAATACTTTAACTGATTAGAAATTCAGGCCGTTCCCTGCACTTAGTTGAGTCAATTTCTCCTTTTCATTTAAGAGAGAGTCACTCACATATACTCTGTCCCTTGGCTCAGATGCTGATATACTGTTATGATAGGATTACAGGAATCAACAAAACTCACTGCCTAATTCTGATTTCTCCAAAGTAGATTGGCATCCAGTATATGAATTACCTAACAATCCCTCAGTGCAATCTACCAAAATACTCAATAAGCAAGCAGCACATATCACGCATCTGAAAAAAACTCATATTTGCTAAACTGCAAAGAAGGAGGTTGCACAACCTGGTGCTCCAAGTGCTCCTTACAAACAGGTCCAAAGACAGTGACAGCAGAGGCTGTTGACAAAACCACAGGTGAACAGAGCAGGCTCACAATCACTTGTGTGGTAGGAGCCTATTTTTATAAAGGCAAAATCACACATGTATGCTATGTGCCTATTAAAATATCTTTAAAAAACATGCCAAAATGTGCAATGATTATTGCTGGGAAGTGAGACTGGACAGAAAAGAGGAAAAGGACATCATTTAAAATTTTATACACTTCTGTATAGTATATAAAACCATTAAAGCCTATGTTCAAATTATTTGAAAAGAAAACAGCTGTCTTTGAATGTCCGCAGTCACTCTCCTTTATCTACACCAATTAAATACAGTAACTTGTATGTTGTGTGATTGCTACTGCTTTTCCTGCTATCACAAAGTTTCATTAACAGTCCATTTTTCCAATCTAAGAAGGGATGTTTAGTTCACATTTTTCTTGAAGAATAAGTGGAAAGAAGATGAAAGATGGATGACGGTTAAAATACAAACTCCTCCCAAATCTGTAGACTAAGACCTTCCCTCCAGGGATGGTGTCAGGGACTCCACATTCTTCAGAGGCTCTCCAAATGAATGTCACACAAAAGCATGCCTGAGAACCACTAAAATGGAACACTTCCCATTTTAAAAAATGCAGAATTACTAATCCTTGTCACTTTTTAACCAGCAGAGCAAGCAGCCCCAACTTTAACATTCAAAGTTATTAAACATTATAATAAAAAAGTATTATGAGGGCTGATAGAGTGGCTCAAGTGGTAAAATGCCTACCCAGCAAGCATGAGGCCCTGAGTTCAAACCCCAGGGCCATCCCCCCCCCCAAAAAAAAAAGTACTATGCCGATAACCTGAAGGTTATCTATGTAGCTCTCTATAAAGGGACTCATTCATCCAGAACGCCAAGAACAAGTTTGTAACACACACACACAGAGGCATATCTTCATTTGTGAGGCTTATCTGACTACTCATGAATTCCTGATTTCAACGGTACCCAAGGAGTCTTTAGAAACCAACGGCTGTCTGTGCTTCAGAATTTGTCATTTCTAGGTTTGTTGAGCAGCCAAAGAACAAAGTCCCAGAACAAACTATACTCCTAGTTCCTTGTCTTCCTGACCAAATGGTATTAACTGTCCAAGAGAAACCAAAAGTAACCAATGGCCTGGGGTAAACAAGGAAAGAGAGTCCCTCATCCATCTTTCCCTAACCACCTGCCCCACCACTACCACCACCAAGCAAGCTCCAGCATCAACTAATCAGCTTAAATAGCAACTTCCATTTTTAAATATGGAGTTAATTATATACACGCAAGCAGGCTGACCTCCAAATTGTGCTTATGAAAAATTCTTTTTTCCTCCCTTTGGAGTGAGGGTGAGTACTGAGTTTGAACTCAGGGTCTTATGCTTGCTAGGCAGGCTATCTGCCACTTGAACCATGCCCATAGCCCTTTTTTTCTTTAGTTATTGTTCACTAACTAATAGTGTCTCCTGTTTCTACCTGGGTGAGACTACACAGTGATCCTCCTATTTACACCTCCTGCATAGCTGGAACCATAGGTACACACCACTCCTGGCTTATTTGTTGAGATGGGGGTCTTATAACTTTTTGCCCAGGGGGGCCTCAAACTGCAATCCTCCCAATCTCCACCCCTCAAGCACTTGGGATTATAGATGTGCATCACCACACCTGGCCAGGAAAACTATTATTTAAGCTTTTCTCTCTCTCTCTCTCTCTCTCTCTCTCTCTCTCTCTCTCTCTCTCTCTCTCTCTCTCTCTCTCCCTCCCTCCCCACCAACGTGGGATTATCATCTGCAGGTTTTATACATTGCAGCCATCCCTTCCAAGTAAGTCACACCAAAAGATTTCTCAACCACCTAACTTCGTCCTTCAGAACTTGCTGTGTTCCAGTCTTTCCCCCATCAACACCATTTCACAGCCACATTAGAACCACACAAACTCCAGTCCCCCAATGTGCCAGCCCCTCAATGCCCAAGTCCTCCCACATCTTCCAGGCTAGCCCTGTCCACCCCACAGGTACTCTTGAGAATCCCTTTCTCCGTGAGTTTTTCCTGTAGACAGTCAGTCTACAAGTCTATCTCCAGCCCACCATTACTAATCCTCCTAAAACAGTATGCAAAGTGGCAAACAGATGTTAAGTTTCAGTCTTTCAAAGCTGTTAATGCTTTTCACATGCTAAATGTCATTACAAAACTTCTGCTGACCACTCTTGCTCCTCTGGTTACTATACCAATTCTCTGATCCTCTTGAGAACAAACTTTTAGCAGAATTATCTACCCTTACTGCTTCAGATTCATCTCCTCCCTAACCCCATCCTACCCAGTCTTGCTCCACAGCACACTCCCCACAATGTTCATCCAGTCACCTCAGCCTCCACATTGCTGAGTGCAATGGCACTTGTCTATCAGACAAGCAGCGTGATTCCAGTGATGACCCCTCCTAAAACACCCCACAAGCGTGGTCTATAATCCTCAGCTAGCTGATCATGGCTTTTCTAAATTTGGAACTTAGTTGTTGACTCTGCCTCTGGAGAGGACCTGATTCAACAATCAGCTCTGTCATGTGGTCATGACAATGTCATGCCAAGATATGGATCAAGCCACTCATTAAATCCCACTCCATGCTTATGTGCTGAGTGGAAGTGACTTTTTGAAAAGAGGGAAAGAGGAGGAAATCACTGGTAATCCCAACAGAGCACACTACATTAAAAAATCAGATTTGAGTAGGTCATATAAAAATTACCTTCTCCCATCAGAGTCTAAAAACCATGATAGTTATTTTTGCCATTGAAAAAACTATTACTCCCCAGAACAGTAGTCTCTCAGGCAGTTTTAACTGGTGGCTTTCATTAACATAATTCTTTCAATAAACAGAAGCCTTGCAATATTCTCAAGGGATTAACAAGTGTCCCACGGCGGGGGGTCAGGCGGGGGGGGGGGGGGGGGGGGGGGGAGTTGGAGCATACTTCTACTTTGTGAAACTTGCACTTAAAAAGTTGACTAGTAGTAACAGAAATAATTGCTGCCCTGTCTATAGAAAATTAGAAATGTAACTGAAAACAAGAGCTGTGATATGCTACTGCCAAAAACCTCCCACTAATTCCATAATAACTATAGTGGGTTAAAAAAAATAAATGTAATATAACATTGGATCTTTTTTTAAAGGATCAAGGTATTTCATATATGATATGTTTGTTTAAAAATAACCAAAGATGTATACAAAAATAATAAAATTAGGTATGGTGGCATATATCTGTAGTCCCAGCTACTCAGGAGAGTGAGACAGAAGGATAACTTGAACCCATGGCCAGTTTGGGTAACTAATCAAGATCCTGTCTCTTAAGAACTAAAAATATTTTTAAGTAAATACAATAATAATTTTACCTGTGACAACCAAAAATACATCATGCATGAGCAATAACAAAGTTTACCCAGCAAGTGGAAAGCTGGTGGAGTGGCTCAAGTAGTAGAACATCGGCCTAGCAAGTGGAAGCCCTAAGTTCAAGCCCCAGTACTGAAAAAAAAAAAAAAACAAAAACAAAATCTCTTAGGAGATAAATGTCCTATCCAGGCACATCAGACCAAGTTCTAAATCAACAGCAGGCATCTGCATACCAAACCATTCAAAGAATCGCTGCTTCGAATCCAGGTTAGAACAAGGCGGGGACCTGACCCTGAGGAGCAGAAGGGAAGGGATATTTCTCACTGAACTAGAATGTAACCATCAGTAACTTCACAAGACACAAGCTGCAAAGAATGCTGAGGCCCTCTCTGTTCCAGAAATGGCAAGAGAAGACAGTGTTGGCAAAGTCCTAATTAAAAACTGGCTTGGAACCCACCTTCCAGAAACTTCTCATGTTCTATACCAGGCACCATTCACATTCTGCAGCAAGTTAATGAGCTCTGTGAGCTGTGACAGTCCCTGCATATTTTGCGCCTGTGTTTGTGCATGTCTGCAGAAGAACATCTGCAACTAGAAACTACACTCTCCTTTTATAAGAACCATGCAATAGGCAATATCCTGACAATTTTTCAAAATCTCCATGTGAACATGAGACTAGAGAAACATCACTGAAAATCCACCTAGACCAAAAAGTTGAATATTTACTATATGAAAAGCACAGAATGAAGGCAAAGCAACAATCACTGCCTATTGTCAGAAATAAAAAGTTACCACTCAGTAAAAAAATAAAAGAAATAAAAAGTTATCAGGTATGGGAGAAAATCTTTGCTAGCTATACATCAGACAAGGGACTGATAACCAGAATATACAGGGAGCTCAAAAACTAATGAACTCCCTCAAAACCAATGAAACAATAAAGAAGAGGGCAACTGAACTAAACTGAACTTTTACAAAGGAAGAAGTTCAAATGACCAAAAAGCACATGGCTGTAAAGGAAATGCAAATCAAAACCACACTAAGATTCCACCTCACTCCTGTTAGAATGGCTACCATCAAGAACACCACCACCAACAACAAATGTTGGTGAGGATGCAGGGAAAAAGGAACCCTCATACACTGCTGGTGGGAATGTAAGCTAGTACAACCACTATGGAAAACAATATGGAGGCTTTTTAAAATACTAAACCTAGATCTACCATATGATCCAGCAATACCACTCCTAAGACTCAGGTTACTACAAAGGCACCTGCAAGCCCACGTTTATTGCAGCACAATTTACAATAGCCCAGCTATGGAAACAGTCAAGATGCCCCACTACCAACGCATGGATTAAGAAAATGTACACAATGGAATTCTTTGTTGAGCCACAAAGAAGAATTAAGTTTTGTCATGCACAGGAAAATGGATGGAACTGGAGAACATCATCTTAAGCAAAGTTAGTCAGGCTCAGAAGGCCAAAAATCACATGTTCTCTCTCATATGCATATTATAGACCCAAAACAAATGCAGTAATGTTATTGGACATGGGTCACACACTAAGGGGAGACCGCACTTGGGAGGAATAGGGAAAGGGAAGGAAACCTAAAACTTGAATGTGGTTAATGTGCTCACTGTAGAGGAGCGAATATAGTAATCTTAAACTGGTAGAGGCCACTATGGAGAGGGGACCTGGAAGTAGCTAAGAGGTCTGGTAGAGATGAACCAATGTGGGTTGTAATGTACAAGTGCATGGAAGCAACGCTAGGAATCTCTCTGCATAGCTATCTTTAGCTCAACCTAGCAAAAACGCTATGTCTCTCATATTCTCTTATGTTTTCTCTTCAACAAAATCAGAGAACAAGAGGGCTGAACAGGTTCTGCTGGGAGGGATGGGGGAGGAAGGGAGGAGGGGAGAAGGGGAAGAGGGGAGGAGGGGAAGAGGCCAAAACAATGTATACACATGTAAGTAAATGTAAAAATGATAAAATAAAATGTAAAAAAATAAAAATATTTTAATAAAAAAAGAGATCACAATATAAAAAATAAATAAAATAAAAGTTACCAGATAAACAAGTCAGCTGGGGATGGTAACATTCACCTGTAATCCTGCACTCAGGATGATAAGGCAGGAGGATCTTGAATTCAACACAAGCCTTGGCTACATAGTTTGACTGTACCTCAAAAGTTAATTAAAATAAGTAAGTAATTCAAAGAGGGTAGAACATGTGTGAGTTTAAAAAAACAACCAACTCACCAATGCTTTGTAAGGACAGAGATGGGAGAGATCCACTAGGATCTTAGGAAAGGCTCTTGAGAGAGGGGAACGTGGGAGCATCTGAGAATATGAGCAGCATGGAATGGCCAAGCTTATTAGAAAACTGGACACAAAAACTAGCTAAAAGACAACAGTGAAGAGTGACACCACCATCACATCAAACAGACCAAGTTTAGTTTCATTTCCTCCTATCAGTCCACTGGAGCTTGTTTCTCAAGCCATGACCCCACAAAGACGAAGCTGCTGGAAAACCCAGCACAGCACAGTTTTTGAACACTGGAAACAGATGACCAGGAGGTGACATCCTTAGCCAATCTGAGAAGGGATGCCTGAGGGTGGCTGTGAGGAAAACCAGGGAGCAGTATGACTCCCCTGAAGAGTCCCTAAGAACTAGAACTTGGAGAACCAACCCCATCAGAACACAGGAAAGAAAATGGGAGAAGAAACTGGATTGACTCAAAGTCCTATAAACGCAGCTTAGCCCCCAGCCACACTGCATGGTGGCTGCTGCCCCTCCCCTAACAGCAGTTCCCTCCCCTGACAGCTTACTGGAAGGGCAGACAGGTCAGAACTGGGAAGCAAGGTAGAACAAGTGTAGAGGCACCATGCTGAGGACAGAAGAATGAAGGCAGATGTGCTATGCCCTGAGAAACCCTGCTTCCACTTGTCCCAGACTGCTGGCAGCTGGACTTGTCACACAGCAAGAAGTGGGATGGTCTTTCCTGGGCCTCTGACCATCCCAAGAGTGAAAAACAGGGAATCTGACCCAGTCCCCGCTGTGAGGCTCACAGTGTTGAGCCTTCAACTGAACTCAGTGCTCTCAGTTATGTAAGTACACCTTAATCAGAGATAATTACCCAGACACAAACTTCTGAGGAAGGTCCCAGTATGGAAAAGAACCTAAACAAACACACACATACAACCTGGAAGGACCAGAGACTATACGAGAAGGTGCTGTTATAAAGCCATCCATAGAAACAGTTACTAGAATGAAGAGATAGCCTACACAATTGGAGAAAATCTTTGCCAGCTATACATCTGATAAGGAATTAATAATGAGAATATACAAGGAGCTCAAAAAGCTAAACTTTAAAAGAACCAAAATCCCAAACAATAAATGAGCAAAAAAAAAAAAAAAAACTGAACAATTCTCAAAAGAAGAAGTACAACTGGTCAACAAATACATGAAGAAACATTCAATTAACATCCCCAGCCAGAGGAAATGCAAATCAAAAGTCATCTCACCCCAGTCAGAATGGCTATCATCAAAAATTCAAACAACAAATGCTGAGGAGGATGCAGGGGAAAAGGAAGCCTCACACACTGTTGGTGGGAATGCAAATTAGTGTGACAACTATGGGAAGCAGTAGGAAGGTTTCTCACAAAAACTAAAAGTAGAACTACCATATGACCCAACAAGGCCACTCTTGGACATATATTCGAAGAAACGTAAGTCAGGATATAATAGAGACATCTGCACACCATATTTATTACAGCACTACTCACAACAGCCAAAGTTTTAGAATCAGCCTAGATACCCTTCAACCAATGAATGGATAAAGGAAATGTGATATATGTACATATTATATTATATTAATGAAATTATGATATCTGCAGGAAAATGGATGGAGTTTGAGATCATGTTAAATGAAAGTAAGCCAGGTTCAGAAAGACACAAGTTGCATGTTCTCCCTCTCATGTGCAGAAACACACACATATATATACATACATATACACAAAAACATGACTGCAACCAAGGGACTATTTGGGGAGAGAATGAGCGAGGGAGAAAGGGAGACAGGGAAAGAGGATGATGGGGATGAAGAAAGAATGCCAAGAGGTTGTGTCTATTTATGAAGGTGGCACAAGGCAACAAACTAAAAGCTATTAAAAACAATAGGGGAGAAGGGATGGGGAAAAGAGAGAGCAATAGAGGGGGTTAATCTGACCAATGTGCAACATATATATATGCATATGTGAAATACCATGGTGAAGCCATTTTGTACAATTAATATACACTAATAAAAATGCATGTAAAAAAGAGTCATCCTTTGAGCCAGGCGCCAGGACATATGCCTGTAATCCCAGCTACTCAAGAGATGAACATCAGGAGGATCATGGTTCATGTTCAGCATAGGCAAAATGTTAATGAGACCCCAATTTCAACAAAGAAGCCAGACGTGGTGGTGTATGTCTTTAATCCAGCTCCCAGCTACATGGAAGGAATAGATAAGAGGATGGCAGTCCAAGACGAACCCTGGGCAAAAAACATGAGACCCTATCTGGAAAATAACTAAAGCAAAAATAATGACTTAAGAGGTAGAGTGCCTCCCTAGCAAGTTTGAGGTTCTTAAGAAGAAGCAGAAGAAGAAGAAAAAAGCCATCTTTGAAATCTTAAGAGGATCCTGATGATGGAGCATCCACTTGCAGAGAGCGATGAGAAGGGAGGGAAGAAAGGAAGAAACATTCGGAGAGAGGATTTTTCTTTGAAGAGAAAAAAAATTTTTTTGAAAATTAAAAATGAAAACCTAAACAGGAGACTTAAGAGGAGTTGAAAATATCTCCCCCAAAACAAAAAAGACAAAACACAAAAAAAGATTATAATAAAAGATCAATCAAGTGAGTCAAGCAGCTTAGTAACAGGAGTTCTAGAGAAAGAAAACTGGGAAAACAGAAAAACAACAATAAAAACAAAAAAATACCACCCCAGAGTGGCATGTGTTTTTCATGTTGAAAACCCCACAGAAAACCCAACACACTCACGATGGGTCACGGTTAGATATAAGTGATGAGGACATGCCAAGGGAACCCAAAATGGAGGCTCCTTGACTCAGTGCCTGCATGCTGACCGCCCTATTCTCCCTCTCCCTCTGCTTGTTCACGTGCTGCAAGTCAAACTTTTCTTGGTCTAGGCTTCTGGCTCCACTTCCTGGTAAAACACCTATGAAACATAAGAGAAACCGGGTGTGACCAACAGGGAAGGCACCTGGTGAGAGAGCAATGAGAGAAGGACCACCTAAAGCCGACCTGGCCCTGGAGAGTATGCTTATCACTGTCCCTCTCATAACACATACACCAAAGCACAAAAGACAGACTTCTTTCAAAATAAAAATAGGGGGAGCCAAGGTGGCAGATTAACAAGCAGCACTTTCAGCTTCTCATGGCTGGGAATGTAAAGCCACTGAAGCAAGTTCACTGAAAAGTCCATGCAGTGGGATTTGAGCAGAGGCCGGGAACAGAGTGGAGCTCACTTTCCATCTCTAACTAGGGATTCCAGTCACCAACTGAAGAATGTCAGCAGACTGAGAATACACATGTGAGATGTATGCAGGGACTAGACCTCAGAAAACCACAATCATGGGCAGTAGGGGGCCTTGCATACAGAACAGCTTGTATCCTGCCCTCTGATGGGCTTCACAGAGGTCACTGGAGATCCACAGGAACAATAGGGACTGTCAGCCCCACCCTAGAGGTACAGGGAGCAAAGCTGTCCAGAGCACACTCCCCACCCAGTGCTTCCTCATACTAACTCGTGAGCAGGGAAACTAAACAGAAAGCCATTCCAACCAGCTCCAGACTAACCACTCCCACTGACCAACCAGAGAACAACTCGGAAAAAAGAAAGGGGTAAAGATCCAGCTGCCACACAGGCCAAAAAGGCACAGAAAGAAGTAGCAAATACCCCCACACACACCGCCTTCAGAATCACCCCAGTGGAGACAATAATTTCTTTAAAAAATAAATAAGTAATTGCTGATTGGCTCATTGTTGTATGTATATATACACACACACAAACTTTTTTCTTTTTGTTACTCTTTTTCCCCTCTTCTAATAAAATTATTCTCTCTCCCTCTCCCTGTCTCTTTTTCTGTGTGTGTATATGTAATGATGGCATTTACTTTCCAACTTTCTCCTTTTTTCACTTTTTGAATATTCTAATTTTCTTCTACTTTCCATTTCTCTCTCTCCCACTCTTCCACTGCTGGGGTTTGAATTCAGGGACCAACACTTGTCAGGCAGGTGTTCTACTATGTGAGCCATACTTTCAGCCCTTTTTGATTTTACTCATTTTTTAGATAAGGTCTCACATTTTTGCCCAAGTCTGGCCTCAAACCAGAATCCTCCACATCTCTACCTCCAAAGTAGTTGAGCACCATCCCACCTAGCTCCACTTTTTTTAGTCATCTTTTAAAACTTTTTGGCTTATATTATTTCCTGCTACTGTTCTTATTAGAGTTGTAGATGTCATAGTTGGTACTTGTTTTTTGCTGCATTTCTGTATCTGGTTCACTGCTACTTGTTGCTGTAACTGTTCATGTGTTTCTGTGTTTCTCCCTTTCTTCAGTGTGCTGGGGATAAGCGTGACACCTCAAGTATGTTGTACAGATGATTTGCTGCTGATCGCTACTCCCAACCCAGCTAAGAGTCAGCACCAGTTTCTCCACACACAACTGACCCCTACTCAAACTACAGTGAATATTTTTACTCAAAGAATAAGGGAGATAAAAATCAGGACCCAAATAGACACAACTTGGGTGCACAAGCATGCCAAAGACTCACTCATGGACATCCACCTACAGCAACATCAGAGGGAAACCACAAAATGACTGTGGACACTGCACCTGTGCAGAGCAGCAGCATAGGCTGCTCTCATACCCTTCAGATGATACACGCTGACAAGACTAGAAGAGTAATTACCAAGGGCATACTCCATGTACTCTGCTGTCAGTAGCACCTCTGTGTTACTAGAAGCACCCAACTCTTGTAAGACCTACAGAGAAGGAAAAGCCCTTCCCCACCTGGCACTGACACAGTACATACTACATCAAAATATACTAATCCACACCAAAGAAGTAACAGGGAAGCTCATACCACAAAATCCATTTGGAAATATATTCAACAATTCACAACAACCCAATATCCCAGGACACATTGTCAAAAGGAGGCTATTCCTTAAAAAGGCTTTCACATAAAAATGGAAGAGATATCCATCCCAACAGATGTGTAAATCTCAACACAGAAATACAAGAAATATAAGAAAGAAAATACAACATGACTCCTCTAAAAGTGCATAATTCTCTAGCAACTGATCCCAAAAGTATGAAGGAAATGAAATTCTGGATAAAGAACTTGAAGTGAATTTTAAAAAGATCAATGAATCCCAAGAAAATACAGAAAAACAACTGAACAAATTAAGGAAGAAAATACAGAGTATGAATGAAAAGTTCAACAAAGAAAGAGATTTAAAAAAAAAAAACAGAAATTGTGCATAGAAAAAACTCAACAAGTCAAATTTTTAAAAATTCAGTGGAAAGCTTTCCCAATGGACTACATCAAGCAGAAGAGAATTTCAGGGCTTGAAAATAAGATTGATGAATTAGAACATTTACAGGGGTCGGAGGGTAAGGGAGGGAGCAGGGGTAAAGGGGGAGAAATGACTCAAACATTGTATGCATATATGAATAAAAGAAAAAAATTCACAAAAAAAATAAAGTAAAATAAAATAAAACAATAACAACAACAACAAAAAAGAATTAGAACATTTAGACAGTAATAAAGAAAATTAAAAGAAATTACGAATAGAACATGCAAGACCTCTGGGACACAATTTAAAAATCAAACTTACATACATTTAGTATAGAGGAAGGCACCAATGTATAGACTAAAGGCTAGAAAAGTTATTCAACTAACAGTCAATTTCTCAATAGAAGCCCTAAATATCAGGATATCTTGGAATGATGTATTTCAAGTCTTGGGGGGAAAAAAACCTGTCAACCTAGATTACTAGATCCAGCAAAGTTATTCTCCAGATTCAAAGGAGAAATAAAGAACTTTCATGATAAGCACAAACTAAAGGAATCCTACACATAGAAGAAGAAGATAAACACACCATGAAAGCACAGGAAAGAATAAATCCCACCAAAAGAGTAGAAGAGCAAAAGAGAATTAGAAAAACCTTAAACATAAAAAAAGTGACAAAATGATAGGAATTAGTATGTCTTTCCATTATACCCCAGAATTCAAATGGTCTTAATTCTCCAATTAAAAGTCATAGAGTGACTGACTGGATTAAACAACAAAATGCAACTGTTTGCTCTCTGCAAAAAAACACAGCTCACTGGCTAAGACATGCATGGACTGAAAGTGAAAGGATGGAAAATGGTATTTCAAGCAAATGAAATCTCAAATCAAGCAGGAGTAGCTGTACACATATCTTACAAAGTAGATGTCTAGTCAAAAGTGGATGAATCAAAGAAAGTCAACACATATTGGTAAAGGAAACAGTACATTAAGACGTAACAATTTAAATACATATGCACCAAACACTGGTGCACCCAATTTCATAAAACAAAGTCTACTAAACATAAAAGGATAGATTGATCCAGATACAATAATACTGGGGAACTTCAATACCACATGCTCACCAGTAGATAGATCATCCAGAACAACAACAACAACAACAAAAATCAGCAAAGAGGGCTGGTGGAGTGGCTCAAGCAGTACAGCGTCTGCCTAGCAAGTGTGAGGCCCTGAGTTCAAACTCCAGCACCACCAAAAAAAAAAAAAAAAGAAAAATAATCAGCCAAGAAATTTCAGAGTTAAATTATACTATAGATAAAATGGACTTAATACACATCTACAGGATCTTCCACACCATGTCCAACAGTCCTTAAAATGTGAAGGTAGAAAAAAATATATATTTTTAGAAATTCAATGTCTCCAAAAACATTACCCTCTCCATACCTTTTTCTGGAAAGTTTTAGGAGATGTATTGCAACAAAATACAGAATAAAGCATGATTGAGAATACTATGGCATATGAAAACAGTACCTAACACAGAAGACAACTCCCAGGACAATGGGAGTCTGGTGAAGCTGACCTGAAATGACAAAACATACACAGGATGTCAGCTGTAAGGCAGGTGTAGAAAGTGATCGGTCTAGACTGAAGCAGGCCAGAAGCACCACGTGAGATGTCTCCTAGAACATGTGACAGAGCATTGAATGTAACCAAGCATACCAGGATGCTACTATGACAACTGGCAGAGCCAGGGTTGAATTATTTGAGTTATAAGACCAACCAAAAGAAAAAGTAATGTTCATTTCAGGGAAAACACAAAATTTGTGAAACAAAAAATATTCATGTTATCATATATATTTCAGCTTTAAGTAGCTTTTAATAATCCAACATAATGTGAATATTGTATACATAATCAAAATCATAACTACATTTGGAGGAAAGCAGTCTAGTAACTGTGTATGTTGCATGTGTTGTGTGTGTGTGTGTGTGTGTGTGTGTGTGTGTGTGTGAGAGAGAGAGAGAGAGAGAGAAGGAGAGGGATAGAAACAGAGGCAGAGACATGGACATAGACATACACACAAGACAGAGATCCAAGAAGTGGCTTTCTGGAAGGAAGTAGAGGCAAACACACACAGGGTAGTGAAACAGGTACGACTTCTGTTTCAAGTCAACAGATGATGATAAACTAACAAATCAAAAAGAAACAATGCAAACAATTGATACAGAAATATGGTGGTAGATATCAAAAGAATAGGCTGGAAAAGGCCACTTCTTAAAGAGAAAATCATTTTTTCTCATGACCACCCCATACCTATTACAGACATAATGCTGACAAACACAAGACAAAACGGAAATTCACTTAAATAATCCTCACAGCACACAGTGTAACCCTTAGCATCATCCACCAATCCTATTAGCTGTAATTATCTTGTCAAGACAAATGAAGTCTTTAGAAATTCAAACAAACAGAAAACATTTCATTTTTGAAAGTCAACACAAACAAAAAAATTCTGCAATAATCCCATTTCAAGGCAGACATGATCTACACAGTCCCACTTCAAAATCACCTGTCTTCTAGCATAAACTCATTTTAGAACTCATTTTCAGTTTTCTTACAGTAACACTATTAAATAGTAAACACATTTTATTTTCAATAAATGTACAAGATACAGATGGTCAGGTGCCACAGCTGATAACCAACAACAAAATAACAACTTGCATCACCAGGAGTGATGACTACCTGCACTCCTGGCTCCCAGTTCTCTACCCTAAGCCACACCCAGACCCAGTGCCTCACCACCCCACAGAACACAGAGCAACCACAAACCTGCTGCATCCACAGAAGAGCAGATGCCCTCACTCAACCCATCAATCAAAAAGGAAAAAGGCAACAGGAAACCAAAGGTGAAGTAAAAGCTCAAATACATAACTTTCTGGCATCCTCATCTATTGGAACGAATACAGACCCTCTCACAGGTCACATGGTATATCCCAGGAGCAGGAGACATGGAGCTGATATTGACCCCTTGCTTTCACGTAACTTACATAAGGACACAGAGATCCCTTTCGACATGGAAACCCCTGGATCCCCCCACCCCCCCGCCGTTCCCCATTCCCTACAAATGGAGGGAAGGGCACAGGTCACGGAGCAGGCTTGGGACAGAGCCAAGACAAAAACAAGGCTGCACTTTCAAAGTGCATTCATGTGTGTTATGCAATGGGGAGGAAGGTTTGTGCTCCCTATCTTCAGATGTGAAAACTGAGACCCAGAGAGCACAATGCGGATGAGAGGTCAAATCAGTGAATATCTCTTAATAAAAAGGTTTGAGTTGTCAAAAACACATCGTTTGAAAACCACTCACTTAAATACTCTATGACGTGTTGTGATCTCACCCATGATTTCAGCAGCAGAACCCACAGTAGGACACCAGAGCTGTGTGGTCATCACCTGATCAGAAAACTCATCAGAAAAGCCTAGTGTCTACTGAACCAAACTGTCCTGTGGTGGGGTACAGCAATTTACTTTTTTTTTTTGGAAGTGGTACTGGGATTTGGACTCAGAACCTCACACTTGCTAACCACTTAAGCCACACCCCCAGCCCTTGTTTTGCTGTAGCTATTTTGTGGATAGGTTCTCATGCTTTTCCTCAGGGCCAGCCTTGGACTCTGATCCTCCTACCTATGCATCATGCCTACCTGGGATTACAGAATTAAACCATCACACCCAGATTCCATGTTGAGATGGGGATTCACTAACTTTTTGCTGCAATCCTCCAAATCTCTGCCTCCCAAATAACTGGGGATATATGCAGGAATTTAAATTTTTGTTTTTGAAATTTCTTTGCATTTTTTAAATTTATTTTTTGATCCTGCTTGGTCAAAATTATGTGCAATAAATCCACAAATAAGGTAGACCTACTGTATAAATTTGTCTCTTGTGATAAGCATATAGACGAATTTCACGCCAGATACCACCTCCCTTGGAGTTTTGTTTCCACCCTAAACTTCACGCAGAGCATTTCAAAATCCACATGGTTAGACCAGAGCCCTCCTGACACTCCAGCTTCAAACTTCTGCTCCTCAGCACACAACACCTTGGAAGCTGTCTAAACCCTCCAAGGAGCTTCTTATAAAAGTCTGACAGGAAATTGTTATACAATGAATAAAAGGACACCCACACAGAAATAACTTACATCTGAACAATGTTTTCTATCGAGTTCTATTTCACTTCAAGTGCCAAGCTTAGGTCCCTTATCTTCCCTCTAAAGCCACCTTCCTGCCTTCTTCATTCCTACTGGGAGCCACAGGAACCTCTCTCATTCCACATAATTGGGCCAGAACCTCCGACTGGGGAAATACAGGGGATAGAGAACAAGGCAAAAGGCACCAAAGGGAGACAATCAGACAAATACAGAATGTGAGGGTTTGATACCACAAGTAGACTAAGCTTTAAAAATAAAGAAGTCCACTTCATCTGCCAGCTAAATGCAATAAATGCAATGTAGGATCCTGCAGTGGATCCTGTTTAGAGACTAAAAAAAAAAAGTGAAAAAAGACAACTGAAGAAATTTCTCATGTTCACTAACAGAATCCTATAACTGGTAAAATTCCTGAATGTGAGCACTGTACTGTGGATATATAAAAGACTGTTCTTGTTTGGAGAGAATGTATGCTTAAGTGTGTAGGTATCCTAACACCTAGTTCAATCCAATGGCTCATCACAAAGAAGCAGTTTGCTCCACTGTCTAAGGTGTGTCTATGTATTTGTATGAATAGGAAGAACACATCTGTTTTTATAAAATGTTAACAATTAGTGAATCAAGGTAAAGGGCTTATGTTGGTTCATTTTACTAATCTGAAGATTCAATTTCTTCAAAAGAAAATGTTAAAAGTCTGTAATGTTAAACTAACAAGAGACAGGTGTCACAGCACTCATCTGTAATCCCAGCACTTAGGAAGCTGAGGCAAGAGGACAGGACGCTCAAGACCAACCTGGATCGTGAGACCCTGTCTCAAAAAAATAAAAACACCGCAAGAGGACTGTTTTAGATCAAACAGAGTGAGGAGGCACGACCAAATTCGAAGTGTGATTCTTGACTGCATCCTTGCTGGGTTTAAAAACTAAAGTCAAACTGGGGGTGTGGCTCGGTGGTAGCACATTATCCAGCAGGCACTAGGCCCTGGGTTCTATCCTCAGCACTATTACCAAAACAAAACATAGGTCACCATGAAAGAAATCTTAGGAACAGCTGAAAATTTTAATATGCACTCAATATTAATTTTCCTAATTGTGCTAAGAGTTTTATGGATATTTGGGGAGATACAATAATGTCTACTTACTTTAAAATAGCTTATATGCTCTCTGTGTGTATCTGTGTCTCTCTCTCGCTCTCTCTCTCTCTCTCCCACTCCCTCCCTCCCACCCCTTGTAAGCTGAAGGGCTAAAGGAAGGTGGCAGGAGAGTCCAAAGCTGGGGTGCATGTGTGGGAATCTGGGAAAAGACTTTGCTACAAAGACACAGCCCAAAACAGAGAAGGAGCAGAGATCTATCTTGGGGCTATCTGGAATTTTCCAACTCTCAGACTCCCACTGGCCCAGCCCTGCCACAGGTCAACTGACACAGCTGGACTTTTGTATGATTCTTTCAACTACTGTTGGGTTTTTCTTAACAAACTGGAAACCAGATTAACTTAAAACACGATCCAAGGTTCATGAGAACACAGGAAGCAGCCTTCTCACATACTACTCTTGAGCAATAAATTGTCAAACACATTTGTGGAGGTGGGGAGGAACCCCCAGTTGCTGGAGATGGAACCCAGGGCATCACAGATACTATGCAAGAGCTATTTCACTGAGCTGCAACCAAAAAAATGAGATTGTGCTGACCCATTGGTTAAGAAAGATACATGGGAGATTGTGTGTGTGTGTGTGTGTGTGTGTGTGTGTGTGTGTGTGTGTGTTAGTAAGTTAGATGTTTTGATATACAATGATACAAAATAGGAAACAGCTAGATATCCAACAATGAGAAACAGGTTGAGCCTATCCAATCCATGAAACACTAAACAATTCAAACTGCTGTTCACAGAGTACTACCTCAGGCATCTTCTCATCTTTACTTTGAAGAGGCACTACCTATGAACTGGCAGGGCTTGTCCCTATTTCTGACTTTCCAAAATAAATATACAATTTTAAATTTTATCATCTTAGATAACTAGTGAGTGCATTTCTTCCTTTTCCCATCCTTCATCGCTTGCTCTCAATAATATAATTACTATTCATCTCCCCACTTCTGGACTCCTATCTCTTCAATCTTGTCCTGCATCTTGCTGCCATATAAATTGTCACAAATTATCCCTTTTATCATTTTGCTATCCTGTACTATGAGTCATTTCCAGTGACTCACTGCATCAGAAAGGTCAAACTCCAACATCCGGAGCCAAATACTCAAAGCTCTTTCCACGCCTGTTGTTCATGGTTCCCCAAATCATTCCTCACAGCCTCACTGTTGCCTCCAATGGTCTGTTGCTGCTAAACCTGAGCTCCCAGAACAGCCTCTGAGACAAAGCAGACACTCAGTAAACGCAGGACAAGTGAATGCATTGACCCTGATGTACTCAGCCATTCTCTTCCACATCTGGAATGCTTTCATCATGCATCTTAAATAACCCCAATTACGTATGTCGTTCTAAGTCTCCTTCACAATCCACCTTCTCTATGATGTGTCCCAACCCTAAAGTACTTATCTAGACCACAGATGTGTCACTAAATAGCCTATTTCCTTATACATAAGTGGCATTTGTTTTTCACTAGATAAGATCCCCAAAGGCGAGGACCATCTTCAGCACTTTTTTAAAGCATAGAACAAAGAACAAAGCACTGTGTTGTACAAATGATGTGTACTGAAGGAAAAAAAAAAATGAAAGCACTCACCCTATTGGGTAAAGGAAAGAATGTACACAAGCTTTCTCAGAGAATTTAGTCAACAAACACAGGCTTGTACTCTCCTAACTGCCAAGAGAAATGCCTTGGACAAGCTGTGCCCTGTCAGACCAATGCCCCCCCCCATTCACCCTTTATCCTCTGCTTATCCAGCTGGCTCAAGAAATGCTGTGTGGGGCTAGAAGCGCGGTTCTGATGGTAAAGCATCTGCCTAGCAAGTACAAGGTCCTGAGTTCAAACCCCAGTACAGCCCCCCCAAAAAAAATGTTGTGTAATTATCCTAGTATACATTCCAGACAACACTTGGACAAGGGGAAAGAAGACTCTGAATACTTTTCCCTTGTAATGAGAAGGCTGACTGGCTTGGATACCTAGGCAGACATGAGTGCACACCTGAACAAATGTGTTCCTATCCTAGGAAAAGGAAGGCAAGACAACAGCTTACCTTGGACAACCAAGTTCTCTCCCCCACCCATCCTGATGGATGCATAAATAAGCAAGGGAGTGGGGAGTGGGCAGTGTTGCTACCTGATTGTGTGGGTGGCAAGCAGGTACATGATGGGGTATGCATTATATCCAAGCTCAAACCCTAAAACCAATGAAGAGCCACAGGGTAGTCAGCTCCACTGTCAACCTCTCTATCTGCAGGCTTACACCATCAGCTTCCTAAAACCTGGCACCTGGCACTGTGCTCCAGCTAACCCAATCCCTTCCTTCTCTCCCACTCTGTGAAGTGGCCGGACATGGGGCCACCAATTCCTGACCATGCCTCTGTGCCACATGTCTTCATATGCAATCATTTTCATAACTCTCCTGCCAGGTCAGCTTTCAGTTTCATTTTGTAGATGCGGAGACACAGGGTCCAGAAACTTGATATGTCTGAGGTCATCACCATGTAACCAAAGTCAATGAGAAAAGCAGGAAGAGCTTACTCTCAGATGTGACTCCGACTTGGAAAACCACACTGTCTCCTTTAAGACACACGTGCTCCATCCAGGAGGGTCCAACCAAGGGGACATATGTAGAAGGGAGAAGTGGAAGCTTCAACCAAAAGAAACCACTTTTTTACATTAGAAGGGTAGAAAGAAGGACTAATGAAAACAGTATATCACCCACCAGGTAATATGCTGAGCTAACTTCATATGAGGAAGGAATGCTAAACACCATGTTACCTATAAAAGACAAATAGGCTTAGCATTTCATTCCAGTCATGCTCCAGGCAGCAATAGACTCAAAGATGTAGAAAAAAACAAACCATAAACCCCAAATAAAGTTGGGACACCTCAAGGTAGAGACCTGCCCTGCACCTCTGGGCTCCATGGCACACATGCAGTTAGGACAAACACTATTATGTTGGGCAATGTATTTTAAAGCTAGGCAAAATGTTGGCTCTTTTGTGTATGATGTTTCTCTTATATGTATAAAAGAAGTAATCCCAAAGAACAGAACTAGGAGATACTTAAAGTTACTCATCCAGCCTATCACACACTGCTGGTGGGAATGGAAGCTAGTACAAACACTTTGGAAAACAATATGGAGGCTTCTTAAAAAAAACTAAACATAGATCTGCCATATGATCCAGCAATACCACTCCTAGTGATATACCCAAAGGAATGCGACACAGGTTACTCCAGAGACACCTGCACACCCATGTTTATTGCGGCACTATTCACAATAGCCAAGTTATGGAAACAGCAAGATGCCCCACCACTGATGAATGGATTAAGAAACTGTGGTATCTGTACACAATGGAATTTTATGCAGCCATAAAGAATGAAATTTTATCATTTGCAAGTAAATGGATGGAACTGGAGAACATCATCTTAAGCAAAGTTAGCAAGGCTCAGAAGCCAAAAATCGTATGTTCTCACTCATATGTGGACTTTAGATCAAGGGCAAATGCAGTAATGTTATTGGACATGGGTCACATGCTAAGGGGAGAACACATACAGGAGGAACAGGGAAAGGTAGGAAACCCAAAACTTGAAAGTGTCTGATGTGCCCACTGTAGGTAAGCTAATATACTAATCTTAAACTAACAGGCCACTATGGGAAGGTGACCAGGAAGTAGTGAAGAGGTCTGGTAAAGATGAACAAATATGGGTTGTAATACACATGTGCATGGACGCAATGCTAGGAATCTTTCTGTGTAGCTATCCTTAGCTCAACTAGCAAAAACGGTATGTCTTTTTTATTATCGCTTGTATCTTCCCTTCAACAAAATTGGAGAAGAGGGCAGAACAGGTTCTGCCTGGAAGCAAGGAGGGTGGAGGGGAGAGGGAATGAGAGGGGAGGGAGAGAGATGGTCCAAACAATGTATGCACATACGAATAAATGAATAAAAAAAAAAAAGTTACTCATCCAGCCTAACCAAAGAAAACCTAACATAGGCTGTTTACCTTCTAACCAGAAAACAAGAGAAGCTGACTCAGACTAAAAGGAATTCTTCTGACCTGGAAAGAAAACCTCACTGAAATATGATAAATTCTAAACGGCTCTGAATTCTAAGACAAGCAAACAAAAATGACCTCAAAGCCACTCCCAGCAACCCCCTCACATTACTTAATTCAAGAACCACTCCTGATTCCTTCCTACTTAAAGAACTTCTCTCAAATTACTTAATCATCCACAAATAATTCCTTACACCTGACCATACTAAACCAGCCAAATCCTAACAAATGCACAATTAATTGAGAAGAAACTACAAGAAAACAATGGATTCAAACAGAGGGCCTGGCACCTACCTCTGGTTTCCTCTTTGGATGCCTGGGCAAGCAGTTATTCAGCTGGACCTTGTGGCCCCTGTATTCAAATCCAGCACAGTCTACACTACATGGGGTCCAGGTCAGGGTCCCACAGCACCCCATCATTGTGATACTAGAGTGGCCCAAAGGCAGAGGGCCCCAGACTGTGGCACTCCAAGTGTGGCTCAGTTCACAACCCTGTGGAGGACCCAGTGTGTCTCAGGGCTGCTGGTGCCAGAGGTGGGGCCCCTTCTCCTCCCAGGACACTGGCATCCCCAGTATCTATGATAGGATCTATGATGGTATCTTCAGAAACCTGCCTCAGACAGAGCGTGCTCCTGAGTCTGATTACCATGGCATATTTTGTATGCAAGGAATAGGCATCAGCACTGGGGAAAGACTTTCAGCCAGGGTGGAGTGACACAGGCAGACAGCAGAGGTTCCATGCATCTATTCACGCACAAATCCTAGCACTTGCTTGCACCTCCTGGAAGGCCACCCCGTATCTCTCTCTCCACTTGTGGAACTCTTATCCACATTTCAGTTCCTGGCTTACATATATCTCTCCCTGGTATCAGCCTTCAATCTCACTTTATCTCATGCAAATGTCCCCACAGCAGTGAAAATGATGGAGAGCAACATTTTGTACCTTTTTCAACATATCATCTTGACTACTCTGAAGGTATCATCATTTATTCAGTCATTAAATATTTACGGAACATCCACTGTAGGGCAGGCACTGACTAAAAAAGGGTTTTCTACAGCCAAAGTCCCCACCATCTGGAATCTCTAGGTTAGCATGGAAACAGCTCTTAAATGGAGCCCCCAACACCACTAAATATTCATGGTATATGTTACTGGTTCTCTCAAGCCAGAGATCAATTTGTATTCCTTTATTAACAAACTTGTTTTAAATTTATTGGCACTTAGATTTTCTGGAAAGGCCCTACCTAATGTGACTCAAGCTTTTTCTGGTCCCATCTAGTTAGTTTCCAATAGGAACATCTGCTTGAAATGTGGAAATTTTTAAATAAGGGCTCCAACATGATTTATGAAATATACATAAAGATTACATATATTAATTCTATATGCCCTTCTTAACTTCTGAAATACCTGGTTAGTTTACTGTCCCTTTAAAGTTTTCCCTTATGAGACTTTCAAAGCCAGGTGGCTCACATCTGTAATCCTAGCTACTCGGAGATCAGGACAATTGAGGTTCGAAGCCAGCTTGGGCAAACAGTTCAAGAGACCCTATATCAAAAAACCATCACAAAAAGGCTGGTAGAGTGGTTCAAGGTGTAGGCGCTGAGTTCAAACCCCAGTACCACAAAAAAAAAAAAGTTTTCCCTTATGAGATATTTTAAATGTAGTTACTTCTGTCTTCAATTTATTCCTTGTAAGAATTTAGGGCTGAACATGATAAAAGCGAGAGCACACAAGGGAGGGGTGAGGATAGGTAAGACACCTAAAAAATTAGCTAGCATTTGTTGCCCTCAACGCAGAGAAACTAAAGCAGATACCTTAAAAGCAACTGAGGCCAATAGGAAAAGGGGAACAGGTACTAGAGAAAAGGTTAGCTCAAGAAGAATTAACCTAGAAGGTAACACCCACGCACAGGAAATCAATGTGAGTCAATGCCCTGTATAGCTATCCTTATCTCAACCAACAAAAACCCTTGTTCCTTCCTATTATTGCTTATACTCTCTCTACAACAAAATTAGAGATAAGGGCAAAATAGTTTCTGCTGGGTATTGGGGGGGGTGAGGGAGGGGGCGGAGTGGGTGGTAAGGGAGGGGGTGGGGGCAGGGGGGAGAAATGAACCAAGCCTTGTATGCACATATGAATAATAAAAGAAAAAGGAAAAAAAAAATTAGGGCTGAGCACTGGTGGCTCACGCCTGTAATTCTAGCTACTCAGGAGGCAGAGATCAGGAGGGTCTCAATTGGAAGCCAGCCTGGGCAAATAGTCCATGAGACCCTGTCTTAGAAAAAAAAACATCACCAAAAATGGCTGGTGGAGTGGCTCAAGGTGGCCTGAGTGTGTGGCCCTGAGTTCAAGCCCCAGTATCACAAAAAAAAAAAAAAGAAAAGAAACTTAGTCTACACAGTATCTTAGAGGAAGGAAAAAAGACATTAGTTAACACAGTGTCAGCTCACAAACAAAAAAACACTGCAAGCACAAATACAACCAGTCTGTGCTATTAATATTTCATAGGATACTTAAAAAGTAAAGCTTCTGCTGGGTGTCGGTGGCTCACACCTGTAATCCTAGCTACTTGAGAATCTGAGATTAGGATGACAGTTAGAGGACAGCCCAGGCAAATAGTTTACAGGATCCCATTTCCAAAACAACCAGAGCAAAATGGACCAGAGGTGTGGCTCAAGTTGTAGAACACCTGCTTTACAAGCTCAAAGCCCTGAGTTCAGACTCCAGCCCACAAAAAAAAAAAAAGTTCCTGATAAAAATCCTGCATGGAAGCCAAAAATCAGGCAAAATATAATTACACAACCAGTAATTAATGAAATGGACTACCTCAAACAACAAAAAACTGTAACTATAAAATTATCAGATGAGGAAGGGGACAAAACAGGAAGAAAACAAGTTTGTGAAACTCTGCAGACACAAAGAGTGGATGTGACAGGGAACTTAGGCTTTGGTGACCAGGCCATCTCGTGGGTGGCTGCCCTATCACTCGCCACAAAAAGGCAATACAATGACTGCATGGTTAAGTGGCCTGACACTGCACAAGCCATTTCCTCTTTGTGGGCACCGCAGGCCTTTTGTGTAAAAATGAAGCGGTTGGGTTATATTTGAGGTTCATATGTTGCTTTGCTGGTCTATGCTATAGTACGAAAATTAAATATACTCTGGGCAGGCTTTTATTTCTAAATATAAATAAGATAACCATTCCTACCAACACCTGAAAATAACATAATACAAAATGTAAACTATCTTAACTGTCCCTGCAACATTTTCTGTGAAACACATTTATAAACATATATGTCTTTGCAGCAGCTGAGTTCTAAGCAGAGTGAATCTCAGCTACATGGGACAACTTCCCAAACCTCATGAAGTAGACAAGTGTACTGCAGGCAGCAGGGCCCCAGGCCTTGCAGATGACTGGGGAGACTCCTGGCAGCAAGAGCCCACGGAGGCTGTGATGACTGAGCACACTCCCACAGAACTTACTGTATATTTTCACAACACCTTTAGCTCATGGGAAGAGAGGCAGCTCAGTAGTAGAACCTGTGCTTAGCATGTGTGAGTCTCTGGGATCAATCCTCTGCATCAGCCAAAAGAAAAAAGGGCTTATCACGGAATCTGAAAGTAACTGCACTTTCAAATACCAGACTATAATCAAGTCCGTGGTGATACGCCTGTGCCTCAGGACTTTAAATCAAGGTTGGGAGGCAAGCCACAGGCCTGTGGAAAGTTTGCTAACAATAACCAGTTATAGGAATTAAATGCCAACCAAGTGGTACAGGAATTAGAAAACTCTGGAAAACACTGGGGACAAAGGACACTTTCATTTCGATTGGGGTAATCTTAGGACAAAGTCAGGAGGTGAAAACATCACGGCATGTTTGAATTACCAGGAACAGAGCCTGGACACAGAGCACACCTTTGCACACGAATTCACTTAGTTCACTCTTTTCTCCTCTACTACGCTGGTATGTTGAGCTGGCCACACTCACGGTCCCTTGCCAGTGGGAGACTAGGGCAGGACCCTCCCTAGATCCATGTGAAAGTGGCTGGCACTCAAGCCCTAACCCTAATGTCATCACAAAGTGCCACTAATAGAAGAAGCAAGTGCAAGCCCAAAATTTGTGGTCTAGAGAGAAGACAGCATTTAAGAAACCCAAAATCAAACTTTTGCAGTTCTAGGACTTGAACTCAGAGCCTAGCCCATGCTGCACAGGTGCTCTAGCCTTGAGCCAAACCCCAGTCCTTTTTGCTTTAGATATCTTTCTAATGAGGTCTCACATTTATGCTGAGGCTGGCCTGGATGACAATTCTCCTATTTACACCTCCTGTGTAGCTGGAATGACAGGTAGGGACCACCACACCAGCTATTGGTTGAAATGGCCTCTCACAAACTTTTTGCCCAGACTGGCCTTGAACTGTGAGCCAACCTCCGCTGGAATTATTATGGGTATAAACCACCACACCCTGCTAAAACTCTTAAATTCTAAAATATTAAGGATTATTTGATTACATTAAGGGTTGCCTTCTTGCCTCTCCTTCCTTTTTTCCTTCTTTTTTTTTTTTTCAGTTAAATCTTTTGTTTAATAGTTCCTTAAAACATTCCCACCAGGAACGAGTGGCTCACACCTGTAATCCTAGCTACTTAGGCAGCTGAAATCAAGAGGATTGTAATTGAGGGCCAGCCCAGGCAAATAGTTCATGAGAGTCCATCTCCAAAATAGCCAGAGCAAAATAGACTGTAGGTGTGGCTCCACTAGTCCACCTGCTTTGTAAGCCCAACGCCCTTAGTTCAAACCCCAGTCCCACCAAAAAAAAAAAAAATTCCTTAGTGTATTTCAGCAGCTCTTCCTGTTTATCAAAAGCCTATAAATACCAGGTAAACAAGACAAGGGAAACATAAAACTCATTTGACAACTGAGGCCACAAATAGGTTCCTGAGTGCAAGAGAAGATACCACCTGGCTTTGTATTAGACCTGCTCCAGATCATACAGCCAGCAGGCGCTTCCAGTGCACCCTCCACCCACGCCCCCGTCCTTCTCCCCCAAGCAGACATGTCGAGCCAACCTGTGATTTGCACCATGAGTTCACTAACTTTAATTTCAGCCTTTCGACTCTCACATCGCAGCTGAATAATGCGTCACTCCTATGATCCTATGTACTTATGTGAAACAGGACACGAGAGCTCATTCCTGCTGAAATCTATGATGCCGACGTGTTCACGGGGCAAAGGTTCCAGTGTGTTCCCACGTGGGCCTGTCACACAGTCACCTGACATTCCTGCCTTTCTTTTTACTAGACACAGAAGGGAGGGGGCTGCCACCATATCTTCGGCCCAAGGTGCCGGGTATGCTGGGAAATAACTTTTCCCTCAAGTAAATAAATCTAGCGCATATTACCGACCCTCTGTTGTTGTTGGGTTTTCTTTTTCCTACTTTAAAAACATTTGCCTTAGAAGCAATGCCACCTTACACTGCATCAAGAATTCTTAAGCCAGGTGTGGTGTGCACACCTATAATTCCAGCACTTGAGAAACTTAGGCAGGAGGGCCTCAAGTTCACTCAAGGTCAGCCTGGGCTACACAGTAAAACTCTGACTCAATTAAAAAAATCTTAAATCACCTAAAGTAAAATTAATGATAAAGACATATGCCTAAGAAACACCACTATGAAATCATGAAAATGGTCCCAAATTATCTAATAAGGCCAAATCAGTCATAATTTAAATAAAATTAGTTTGTCCTTAAACACAGTCACTCTCAATTAAAAGCCATAAAGTTTTGACAAAATAAAACATTTTTTAGGTAATCAGAAGGCATTTTAGAAATCAGAGCTACATGACAACAGAAATATCTTGAGGATGTTCATTAGCTTATTCTAAATCTACACCAGATGTTCATAGTGCCCTTGAAAAACCTTACCTAAAGGAATATAATATTGAGGCAAAAATGGACTTGGCATAGCTGAGCCTCAGGAAACTTCATGCTCTTTATAAAGACCCATGGCGAGCAAAAGCAATCAATTCCAGAGTTGAGAAGACTGCATTCCAGAAATAACAGAATCCTCTTAAAAATTAAGTCATTTTTATATATGAAATAGAATGACGAACCCTCTTGCTTTAAGTGGGGCGGGGGGATAGGGTGAGGACAGTCTAACCAGTGTATAGTATAAGCCTATTCAAAATTGTCACAAAGAATTCCCCCATACAAAGAATATATCCTAATAAAAATGAAAAATAATTATGTCTTTGGTATACCTCCATCCCACCTGTGAAAAGAAACAACTGTGGGAAGAGACAGCTTTGTAAAGTAAACCATGAGAAAAGAAGAGAAACAATAGAGGCTGACTGAGCAAGAATGCTGAACCCCCATGCTAAGATCTGCTTCCACAGCCAGTGAGGACCATGAGGGAACCTGACCCTGCTGCTCCAACCCAGGTGCGCAACCCCAGGGGCAAGTGCCCTGAGTTGACTGTAGAGGAGGAGCCCATGAGGAGGGAGTTAAGCATATTCCTCATCTGTGCCTGAAGGGCTAGAATGACAAGCTAGGTGACAGGGTAGCAGGGGGACAAGACCCCACTGTTCCAACCTCAAATCACAGATATGCTGTATGAGTATCTTTTGGATCACAAGCCGATTTCATCAATTCTGATAAAAATGATGGAGTGAAACAGCTCTAAGAAGTGGGTGGACACAGATGTCTAGTTGAAGGCACAAATCAAGTATTAAGGATCACTGCTAATCGGAGTTGTATGATACAAAAAAATATAGTTGGGGTGATACCAATACCTTCAATCAAGCATATATTGAATTGTAAATGTGTCAACTTTTAATACTAGAAAAAGAATGGCTTTGATACTTTTCAAAAAAGTAATAAGATTTCACCACTACTATCCTGTTATTCACCCACAAAATTTCCACTACACATCACCCACACAGAAAAGAAATTATAGTTTACCTACTCAATGTTTATACTGAACATTTATTCACAGGATCACCATAAACTAGTCATAAAGAATGAAAGGAATGTGAAAGTTGCCCAACTCAAAATGAAGTCACTTTTGTCAATCCTAACAAAAAATGGAAAAAAAAAAAAAGGGCCATAAAGGAAGGGGCCCACCCATGACTCCCTACTGGTAACTATCACCAAAGATTCTGCCAGACTACAGGCCCGCAGAGAGGCCACTGCAAACTTATACAAAAACCACTTCAAGAAGGACAGCAGAGCCAGGTGTGGTGGTGCACACCTGTGATCCCAGCACTCACGAGATTAAGGCAGGAGGATCAGGAGTTCAAGGTCAGCCTGGGTTACACAAAGCGTTCAAAGTCAGCCTGACTTTACATAGTGAGTCCCTGTCTCAAACTGCCTCACCCTTCCCCAAAAGGACATCAGCCAGAAACTGCTGTTCAACTAGGACTGAGGCCACTCTTGTTATTAAATCTTTGCAGACAAGGATTATTTTTTCAATCTGTTTGGTGGAAGCTTCCTTGTTTTTGTCTGTAAAAACTTCCCCTTGCTTCTACCTCTTTGAATACTGTTTCTCTCTCTCCTTCCCTCCCTCCCTCCATCTTTCCATTCTCCCTTTCAGAGCTGTGTGTGTGTGTGTGTGTGTGTGTGTGTGTGTTCCCCTGCCCCAGAATGACAAACACATCTACAGAGGTGTTGTGACCATAAGGCATGAAGGCCAGTCCCGGCCACTAAGCTCCAAGTGAGAGCAGGTTAACGCTAGACTTCATATTCAGCAGGGTGCTGCTCCCCATGCTCAATCCATCTGAAGCAGAACACGGTGATCTCACACTTCCTCCGCACATGATCCCACGGGTCTTCTGGCCTTTGCCCTATAAGCTGCTTGAGGCCTCAATCTCGAAAGTATGAAGTGTCACAAAGTTTGTTTTTACTTAGCTTTCCTCCTGGTGCGAGGGATGGTACCCAGGGCCTTAGCATGCTAGGTAAACACTGTACCACAAAGCAATTTTTAAACCACCTTCCAAAATGCAGAATCTTCTGTACAAAGTGTGACTGAAGGCATGATGTTTAATATTTCCATTGGCCAAATACACATACTCTGTGTGTGTTTGTGTGTGTGCGCACACACACACATTGCTGAGGATGGAATCCAGGGCCTCATATATGCCAGACAAGTGCTCTACCACTGAGCCACTGAGGGCACCTTTGATCTACATGTTTTTGCAATAAAGCCTTAAGAGGGGAAAAAAATTGACAATGACAGCAGAACACATACGCACATGCAGACATACGTGTGCATACAGAGAGAGAGAAAGACCAGTGACCTCAGTTTGTTTATTGTGCCTCTGGTTACCTTTTGCACTTAAAGGAATAAGTGCAAAATCAGAGAAGATTCCAAACTTGTTTCAGCTTATAATACTTGTTATTTCAAACAATGCTTTCAAAACCAAATGTATTAGGTAGTTAATCTCAGCTTTATTGTGTCAGAACTTTTAAACTTCCCAATTTCCACATCTAGTTCCCAGCTATTTTGGTGGGGGTAAGGGGAGAGCAACTCAGCCACCTCATAAATTTTGCATCATCTCAGTGCATCATATTTTAAAATAAGCTCAAGTATCGATCTCAGTGATGCAGCAGAGGTGCTGACAGGCTGTGGGCTTGACCACACCCCAAGGATACAGGACCAGGGTGGTTGACTTCTTCAAGGGCTGTCTATAGGACCTGAGTGGGCTCAGAAGGGCTGGGCTGAGTCAAGCTGCAGAACCCCTTTGGTTCCTATCCCCACTTTCTTCTTCAGTTACAGTTCTCTTACTAGCGTTAAAACCCAAAGCCACCAGCAGAGAGCGCCCTTCAAACACAAGTACGAAGGTGCCCAGTCTCTGCAGAGGGAAGTGGGAGTTCACTCCATCAAGGCCCAAACCCACACTTGATGGAAACTTCCCAGCATGGGAAGAGTTTACTCTGAAATGTGAGTAAACGTAAGTGTTCAAGAGAAAATAAACAGGCAATCTGAAGATGCTACAAAACAAATCTGATAGGGTTTAAGATATTTTCCTAAGTAATACTTTTTAAGGTTTAAAAAAAAACAGTGCATGCAGTCAAAAACTGCAGTCAGATCCCTGCAGTTAAAATGGCCTTTCAAATCATGTGTAAACAGCCTGTACCAGCAACTACTTGCTTATAATGGTTGGTATAACACCACTGTTTATTTCTCTTCACCTCTCTTACACGGCTAGTTTGGGGGGATTTGTTTTGTTTGTAGGGCTGAGGATAGAACCCCAAGCCTTCGAGCATGGCCGCCCCTGAGGGACATCCCCAGCATGACTTTCTTTATTTAAAAAAAAAAAACCTCATACATACATTTCTAAGTTAGTTTTAAAAAATCTAAATTTGCTAATTTCTAAACTTGGCAGTAAGAAAGTAACGATAATAGGCTGCCCTGTTCCTAATCCCAATAAAACATTTTAAATAATTTGATTATCAGTACAGTAAACAGAGCATATAGAACCACAGGAAATACAGTGAAAATATGTGCTCATTAAATTGGCCACTTTTCAAATTCAGGAATCAGAAAATTAGTCATCACCTGTAAATCTGTATAATTATTATATGTCAATTTAAAATAAAATTTAAATGAGAGAGCACTGGCCAGGAGATACTTTCCATGAGAATTCACACATCACCATCTCCTGCATGCTGTGATCCAAGGGACAGACAATGTGGTACGGAGACAACACCCACAAGCCGCAGAAATAGCAGAGCTTCTGAAATCACCTTCCCCGAACTGTACCATGAAAACAAAGCATCAGCTCTCTCAGTACAAGCAGTAAGGCCTGAAGTGACGAGGCAAGTCCAGGAACTAGCAGCCTCCGTCTGCCTTTCTTTCTTTGTCTGAGAAATGAAACAAGCAAGAGTGCCTAACTCAGAGCTGCTAAAAGGATTAGATAAACCAGAACCTTTAAAGTGTTTCAAGTAGCTCATAGCATTTAGTCACTGCTCAAAAAGCACTGGTTGCAGGCTGGCAGAATGGCTATAGTGGTAGACCATCTACCTAGCAAGCATGTGGCCCTTGAGTACAAAAAAAAAAAAACCACTGGTTGCCATTATTATGAACCAGGGTATTCAGAAAGGTCCCTAATGTCCTCAACTGTGCAGACAAGTGTAACACATTGGAAGATCTGGGCGGAAAGGAATTCTAGTGTCAATCTATCTTAAAAGGAACTGAAGTATGCACTGATATACCCACCAGGCCAACCCAGAACCACCTAGAACCTAGGTGATGTAAAAGGGCAACCAGCTGAAGGCACTCCATCACCAATCCTAAGATTATAACTGAGAACAGTTCATTTGTGAGCAAGCAACTTCTCTAGACCTCCTAAAACAATATTCTCCTGAAGTGGACTGACTCTACTGTCTTGGGTGAGCACATACTCTCAGTCAGGGAGATGCTAAACACAGCATCTAAACTTAAAAAATCCCTAGACTGGAATTGGTTAAGATTCCTCACAACTGTAAGGATCAGCATAGGTGAGCAGTCAGCACCTCATGAATTTCTGCCTAAAATGTGTGCTAACCATCAACAAAGGCCATACAACTTCCTGAAGCTCTCAGCTGTCACTATTTTTATTCCTAGGTTAAAGCAAACTTTTAATGACTTCAACAACAAAAGCTTTCTCTCTCAGCACTCCATCTTTATATTCCCCATCCAAGCTGCAAAGGGCTTCTCCAACTACACGGTCTCAAAGTCCTGGCAGCTTTCTCTTGTTTTTCCACGGACTAGGAATCTACTCTAGAGTTGGCTCTGGCTAACAAACTGAGTGAGCTTGGGCTGGCTCCCTGCTTGGGAATTAAAGGGGTAGCACAGGTCAGGGCCCTGTGCTCTTACCAGTATGCTATTCCGAGCCCACAAAACTCAGACCACCCAGCCCACTTCACACAGTGTGGCTGGCTGTTCCATCAGGCTGGAAAACTAAAATACCTTAGCACAAGAGCCACAGATTCCTATGCCAAGAGCTGAGGGAGCAAATGAAGGGGCAGGCGGGTGGGTTCCTGCAAACTGGAAAACTCAGACCACATCTAAGGAGCAGCTGCTCCAGCATTCCAGCCGCCACCACCGCTCCCAGGTCTCAGGAAGAGCTGCAAGTTCCAATGGCATCTTCTCACATTCTTGGGCTGGCTACGACAGACAACAGTGCTGTGCAAATGCCCTCCGTGCAGGAAGACCTCCAAACTAGTCCTTCAGACTAGTGCATGGGAAGCACAAAGAACCACCTCCTTGGGACTTTGTGAAGGGATTGAAATTCATTTACCCTCAAGCAAGTTACAACACAGCAAGGAGAGATTACTGTGTTGTTATTTTGTTTTTTGTTTTTTAATCAAAAAAACTATCCAAGTTTATATATACATAGTGATTCATGGGCACTTTGAAATCTTTAAGATTTTCTTTCTGCCTTGGGCTCCTCTCTCTCCATCCCTAATCCTATACAATGTTTGTCAGAATGAAATTCTTCCAGCCCTGTTGTTAAAAACTCTCCTGCTTGAGTATGGAAAGTAGGTTTCCCTACCGCTTGAGACCAAAGTATTCAAACACATACACACATACCTTCCATGCCCTCCAGCCTCATTCACTACCATGCAGCACACTGCTTCTTGCATCTGACACACAATGTTCAACAATGAAAACCCCGAGTCAGGGCCAGACCGATGCAAATAAAGACCAAGTACAATAAGTCTATTTTATTAGACTGTAGGTGTTTGGGGGCTTTAGTAGTGTGTGTAATAAATCTGTAGGTGAGAAAAACTCAGAGTAAAAGCCCTTCATTCTCCAGATCCCTCCATGAAGAACTTATAATTACGGATTGGGATGTAGTTCAATGGTAATACACTTACCGAGCAGGCAGAAGGCCCTGGGTTCAATCCCCAGCACCACCAAAAAGTAAAGAACTTATAATTAATAAAACAGTTCTTAGAAAACATTTTCACATTCAGGCTCTCAGATATTTAACAAAATTACATAGTGCTTCAAATATATCCAAATATAGCTCAGAAAACCCGTAAGCAAATAAGCTATCTAGAGATTCTAACACCTATTAATTATTTTTTGTTTAGTTTAGTTTTTTTATTATTACTATTATTATTTGAGGGGGGAGAGATTTTTTGCAATATTGGGGTTTGAAGTCAGGTTTTTTAGCTTGCTAGGCAGGACTCTTATCACTTCAGCCATATCTTCAGCCCAAGTATCATTCCTGAACATTCTCAGAGATTAGAAAAATAGTCACATTAGTAACCAGCTACTCTCACACAATGAATTCTCTGCAGACTTCAGTGACACAGAGGCACATCAGAAAAAAGCAAATTTTCCTTCAATTGGAATTATCCTAACCAATGAGCAATGAAAGAATGAAGACATTGCACCTGCAAGTACCTCCCCACTTTAAAATCACCCACTTCCATTTGTCCAGATGCTAGTAGCCAGCTTACAATGAATGTGGCACATTGGTGCCTATTTTTAAGTGTTTCCAACCTAGATGATATCATTGCAGGATACAGTAAACTTTTATTGGCTGGCAGAATACAACCATTTTTGTACTTGTCTATAACCTTTGAAGCAGCCATCAAAAAAAATTCATATTTTCCAAAGGTACACTGGATTTTAAAATAGTTTGTCATGATTAATGTAATATCCTGGGTTTCACATCAGGCAAAATCCTCAAATTATCCACATATACAAATCCTTAAAATGCTGAAAGCAGTCTTCTTTGATGAAAGAAATATAGAAAAGAGAGACAGAGAGAGAGATAACCATTGTAAAAATTTGAAGTATTCTACATGCTCAATGCAAGATAAACATCACTAAATAGTCTCTCTTGAAGTAATGGAGAGCGATCTGCCACAACAAACCAATCTGACAACTAAGTGCCCCAAACATTTCCACTTAATTAAAAATACACTAAGTGTTACACACAACAAATTCATTTTATTCTGTAGTGAGCCAGCTTCTACATAAGCCGGAAAGTAATCTGACAGCAGCCCAAGCATCTTACTGCACTGCACTCTAGGCTGCTGTGTACCCCCAGATCCATCCCCAGGGAGAGATTACACTTAAAAGGATAGCAAAAAAAAAAAAGGAGGGAAAGTCCTCCCAATAAAACAAAAAAAAAATCTCCCCCAGTCCTCCTCCTATCAAAACCAGGGGTGGTCTAACATGTGTTTTACTGAATTTTAATAGGTTTTATAGCCTGAAAAAGAACTAAAGAACAATCCACGAAAAATCTTAATGTGTTTCTTAAAATGCTCAGTGAAATAATTTCTCAGGGCTACATCCTTACCCAAGGTAAGAATTATCACTCATGGACCAAAGTATAACATGAGGGAAGAGAGGTGCCATGGTTACTTTTTTGAGATGTATAGCTCAATTTTTTAGCTCATCTTTTAAAAATCATGCCCTTCTGGGTAAATATACAAGGGCAGGAAAACAGAGTATTGAAAATGAGAACTTCTGCACCTGGGAAATATATTCAAGCACATCAAAAGACAATGAAAATTTTAAGTTACTGTGGTTTCCAGAACTCATAGTAAATATTTTAAAACTTGCAACTTTGTAGTTAAATGAATAATTCCAGAATTAACTGAAATCCCATTTTCACAGAGGTGCCTCTTTAGCCCCTTTCTTCCCCTCATGTGCGCTGAACAATATGCCAGTATTATTAATACTGAAATAATTGGTAATAATAATTGCCGTGACCTTAAATCTGTCACAATCCAATACAAGGAAAGGTTTTATTTTAATCCAATACCTAGAGATAAGTGAAATTCAATTGGTCAGTATTCTTTTATTTTTTTCAGGTTTTTAAAGTAAACTATTTTTTTTAAGTTAACTCATGCATTACAAGAAACAAACACACAAACCAAAGAACAAAGTCATCCATAGCCACAAACAGTACAGCTGGAATGTCCTAAAGACGTACACACAACCATTTTAGGTACCTGAGATCATGTGGTCTGTCTCATGCTTTTTCACACATTGTGAGTACTCACCAACTCAAAATCCCAAAGCTACATGAATATCTTGATAACCAAGAATACACAACACCAACTCAATCTGTTAGGAAAAAATTATAATCCTGCCTTCCTCGGGGACAAAAATTTTACTGAAGAAGTGTTGCCAAGTGGAGGGTGTTTAGGAGAGTCCCTTCTGGGCTAAATTGCATATGAGAATATGAAGGCATCTGGTGTTTTAACTCGTCCAGGGGTTTTAGCCCATTGCCTTACTGGAGCAACAAAAATCAAAGGCAAGGCAGAAAGGGTTCAAATTTTAGTATTTGCTTCCATGGGGAAAATATACTGTGGATAGTCACTTTACAATAAAACTGAGTTTATCCACCTATGAAATTACCATACCTAGACTCTAGAAACATGTCACAAAAAACACCCAAAGCTGGAAAATGGACTTTAAGCAAGACAAATCAGATTTCTATCATTTTCTGGGTTGCCCAAAGCATCTGAGTGAATTTACAATTTGAAGAAGAACCAATTAAACGTATTCACCTTCCATCAAATACAAATGCTTCCCTGTGTTAATTGCTACAGCTTTGCAATCAATCATGCATGGGAGGGAGCTCTCTGAACCCCTTGCACAGAAAACACAAGCAAAACCCCCCATCATCGACACCTCAGCCTGGCAAGAGGTGACATTCTGTTCTTAATCCCACTTGCCTCATCTTTTCTGGCTAGAAATAGAGGTTTCAATTGCACACAGAACATTCACCAAGAGAAAACATAGGCCAACCTCTAAAACAAGGATATATTTTGAAATTTTGAAAAGTATGGTATATGTTTCCCAACTACAGAATTAAGTTATAGATCAGTAATAAAGATACTGGGAAAGTCTCTGAGTATTTCAATCTACTTCTAACAGCCCATGGATAAAAGAGCTCACAGGGGATTAGAAATATTTTGAACTGGATGATAAAATCTCAACATATCATAATTTGTGGATTGCAGCTAAAGCTAGCTGGAGAATTTATAGCTCTAAATCCTTACATTAGAAAAACAAAAGTGAAAAATAATTATCTAAGCTTCTACCTTAAGAAGGTTTAAAAAAGACAAATTAAACCAAAATAAGAAGAAGGAAAAAATATGGGTAAATGGGAAAAAAAATAGAAGAAAGACAAATACAGAATGTCAAACAAACCTTGAAAATTGATAAGCTCTCAGTAAAGTGATGAAGGAAAAGGAAAAATCATAAATTATAGTTGTGTTTGTTTGTTTGCAATCCTAGGGGTTAAACTTGGGTCCTCTTGCTTACTTACTAGGTAAGCACTCTATCATTTGAGCTATACCTCCAGCCCTTTTTGCTTTAGTTATTTTTTAGATAAGGTCTTGAATTTTTACCCAGGCTGGCCTGAACCAAGATTCTCCTATTTATGCTTCTGGTTAAGATGGAGTTGATAAGAGGGTCTCACTAACCTCAAACCTCCATCCTCTCACTCTCTGCCTCCAGAATAACTGAGATTACAATAAATTATTGTATTAAGAATGCAATAAGGATGCTATAAGGACCAGGTGTCCATGACTCATGCCTGTAATTCTAGCTACTTGGGAGGCTGAGATCTGGAGGATCACAGCTCAAGGCCAGAAAGGGCAAGTAGTTTGAAAGACTCCATCTTCAAAATAACCATAGCGAAACAGACTGGAGGTATGACTCCAGTAGTAGGGCACCTGCTTTGCAAGTACAAAGCCCTAAGTTCAAACCCCAATTCCACCAAAAACAAAACAAAACAAAAAGAATGAAATAAGGTCATCACTACCAATCACACACATATCAGAAGGATAATAATGAAATATTACAAGATAAAATGGGCCAATTCCTTTAAGACATATATTACAAAAACCAATGCAAGATGACATAGAAAATCTGAGTAATGAAGTGTATATTCATAATTTAAAACTTTCCCACAAAGAACCTGCAAGTTCAGATCACTCTGTTGTCGACTTCTCTTTAGAAAAGAACTAATGCTAATTTTACATGAACTCTTTCAGAATAGGAGGAGCCTTCTTAACTCATTTTTAAAACGCAGCACAAACCTGACATTTTTTGTCCTTTATGAAACGCGAGCGCAAAATTCCTCAACAATAATCCCAGCAATATATAACGCAGCAAATGGGAATAGGAAGACATCCTGTCTACAATCAAAACTCTCCCTCTCTCTTTCCAAAACCCAAATTTTTTTTTCCTAAGGAATAAATCACCTGTGTCTGAAAATTAACTGAACTGATTTACAGGTTGAAAAGATTTCACTAACTTTATATTGTACTTTACAGTTGCAAATCTGCATAATGTAGGATCATTTTTAATAATCATCCAGAAGTCAGGAGTCGAGAAACTAAATTTAAAAAATAAAATGAAGACAAAGGCAGTATTAAAAATGCACGCCACGAGGTCTTTAACTGCAGGTAGATGTGGGTCATACACACACACACACACACACACAGCCACAACTACTTCTTTTACCAGGAAGAAACTCCTCATGTGCATTCTCAAGAAGAATGCTCGATGAAGACATAGCAAACCTTGAGTTTAAAATCCAACCTTGAGTTTAAAAGGTGTGCTTGTTTTAGTATCTCTGTTAAAGAGAAGTGGCCTACTGCCCAAAGCAATGGGGGTAGGAGGAAGCAGCCATTAATTTGGTCTGGTTATACATCTCTATTAGTCTAAGTTACATAACTTTGCTCCCCAAACTTAAGAATTTTGCAAGTACAAATTTCCATAAGCAGACTGCACATGATAAAGACATATGTATCTCAATGCATGCATCGCAATGGATGTATCGATGGTTACTGAGTCATCACTGTAAGCATCTACAGAATGTGCTCTGGGCTATTTCTTTATTCTAGCTCCTCACTGTTTTCTCATGTCTTTGACTCAGAGGAAGGTCAAAATACAAAATTATGACTGATCATCCTTTAACGAACTCTTCTATACAGCAGGTCTGAGTTTTAAATTGCAATGCAGAAAATGTACAAGGTGTGAGATCCTCATTGCCATGCAAACTTCAGTCACCACTTATTTGGAGCACTGTCTTTGACTTCAGTCTTTTACACTAATCACTGACACAGACAACTCCAGTGCCGAAGCAGTAGAGGCTACACAGACACCATGCTGCCTGAACTACTACTCTCATTTCTGTTTAAAAGCAACACAAAACCTATAGTTTCATCGTTTTTAAAATTCAGGTTCTTCACAAAATAACAATAGCTTTTAGACCATAAAAAAATTATAAGGCAATAATCTGTCATTAAAATCACTGTACTTCAAGAAATTTCAAAGACTTTGAAGGTCATCTGACAAGTGAGAAAAGCTAAGGTTTAAAGTCAAATATTAACTTCTTCAAAATCAAATAGTAGTTAGATAGCAGGACCCAAAACTTCCATTTCCTAACTCCTCGTGCAATACTTTGCTCAGCAGGCTGCACATGTTTTGCCTAAATCTTTAAGTTAAACCACAAAAAAAGTAAATAGTCTAATGAATTTGCAAATATTTGTGAAGCAGCAAAGGAATAAGCTTAATAATGGGAAAGGGTCCCCAGGCTCAGTGTTCTCAGTTTCAGAATTAATAGGTTAAGAGTAAAAGGAAGGCTAGGAGTGTAGTTCAAGAGGAAGAGTCCTTGCCTAACAAGCACAAAGACCTGAGTTCAAACCCCAGTACCACCAAAAGAAAAAAGGAAGAAAAAGAACTTTTCAAAACTAACTCTTGAAAGGAGAGCAGCTATCTGCAAAATTAAGTACAGCCATAAATGTTTTCCTGAAAAATAGAAGACAGCAGGGTATTTCCCATGTCTAACTTTGAAAGACACCCCTTGTCAAGGAGTTATTAGAAGAAAAGAATGTTTTATACCACTGTTAGGCCATGTAATCTATTAAAATGTTAAACTGAACAACATTAACCAGTAACATTCACAAAGCATAGTCAAGCCTGCAATATAATCTACAGCTGCCTTCTCAAGTAAGCACAGAACTACTAAAGTGGAGGACATTATGGGGTGAGGTTCTAAATGGCTACCCCTTTCTTGATCTCCTACCCTGGTGCAAAATGTCTTTCAAGTCTCTCTTGATTTTGTTTTTTAAAATGCATATAAACTTCACATAATACTTGTCTTTAAAAAACAAATTTGAACCTTCAGATAAAAGAACAACCACCCTTGACAAACCCACACCTCCCACTAGCAGTCCCCATACCTAGTATAAATCACATCATTGAGGGCCACAATAGACAGTGACTACCTGCCTAGAAAGAGTCTTGCAGGCTGCAGCACAAGGCAGAGAAGGCACTCCTGGGAGGAGCTGTCTTTATAGAGCCCTGCCTGGCATCTACTCCCCACCTCCCCAGCATTCTTTGGAGCTCCCTCTCTCCTGCCCTCTGGAGGAAATAAAGTGAAATTACAATAAACTAGTCTGGGCCAAGGTGGAACAATAAAACATGAAGTTTCTTAAGAAAAACACATCTTTGTGAACTGCAAACACAGAAGTTCCACTGTTACAACAAAACATTTGCTTCTCTATACTTAGACTTCATGCCAAAGTTCAACGATAACACCATTAACTACCAAATGCAAGGATGACTAACCAAGTCATGACTAACCAGTCATTTCCTGAATGCACATGGGATCTGACCACTCCCAGCACCTCCCACAGGAGACTACTAGTATTGAAAATTCTATTGCAATAATTTTTCAAAGGGTCCTTTCTTTCTATGATAAAACTTAGGTGGGAAATAACATTTTTTTTACTACCAGATGTCTAAGATTTTAACACAAATGTATTTCTATGTTGTGACTAATAAGAAAAACAATCCATTAAAAAAAAAGGTAGTAACAAGCATGACTAAAGCTGTGATCAGGTATTTGAACTGATAGGCAAACCTCAAACTTAATATGAACTATCTCTCTCAAAAGCACTAATATAGAGCTAATTTATTCCACAAAATAAAGCGCAACTTATACCTCTCTCTGTAAAGGTCAAACAAAAAAGAAAGAAAAAGACAGGGAAAAAAAAAGCAGTTTTCTACTTATTTCCCATTGACAAAATGAACCACATAAATAACAGAACACTTACTCATAACAAAGGTGTGAAGAGTTTGTAAGCAAACCAAGTGGTTTAAAAAATCATAAAGAAGGAACTTTAAAACAAAATATCTCTTCATTGCCCTGTGTGATGACACACACCTGTAATTCTAACACTCAGGAGGCTGAGGCAGGAGGCTCACGAGTTCCAGGACAGCCTGAAATACATAGTGAGACCCTGTCTCAAATGAATGACTGAATGAGCAAATGAATGAATGGTTTCCTAATCTTCTATAACTTTATGACTTAGAAAGTTACAATTCACTTCCCAGGTTCAAACACAACCCTTTAAAAAAAACTTTCCTCATGACGTAATGCATCATAATCACCCGCTCTCAAAAGTTAACGCATGACATCCCTCAACAAGGCACCTTACACAAGCACATGGATCATGTGCTTCTACCCTTGAAGAGCTATCCAATTTGCATCAGTGAATATTTGCCTATGTAAGAAATACACAGGGCACTTTCATCACAAAATGAAAACTCCAGATGTCCACTTAAAACAATTGGCTCCCCACGTAGGGGACGGCAGGAACATGGGGAAGAAATTAGTTAATGTCTTACCAAACACAAAATCAATTCCAATTGAATTCAATATTAGATTCTAAATGCTCTCTGTTGTAATTTTTTAAATATTAGATTTAAAAATAGAGACTATTTTTGCAATTCAAGGTAAAGCCTTCTTAAGTAAGACACTACATACTATATGTTAAACCCGAAAGCTTAAATTTTCTATAGTGCATCGTATGTACCACAAAAAAAAGCCTAAATGACAGAAGATATTTTTTCAAAATCACAGTTGAAGTTACTATCATAAAAAAGATTATAAGAAAACAATCCAAAAGATTGTTACAGAAGGCCAGCTGGATACAGGGTTCAGTACTATCCGTGGTATCAGTACTATGTATGGTCCCTGTGGATACAGGTGACGGGGAGACTGTTGTGTTAGGGGATATTTACTCATTATTACAAGGCTTCTCACTAGATGCCATTAAATTCCAATATAACTAGCTACGATCTAGATTTTCTGCCTTACCTCTCATTCTTCCTCCTCAAATGATCTGTTCCAACTCAATAGACCTGCAGATCAGCCCCCAAAATTGTCTTATGTTTTAAGCATTCCATTCCGACTTCATAAGCAACACCTATCAAAATGCTACCTAATCTGACCAAATAGACATCAAAGATCTCCCATAAAGAAAATAAAGTAAGTATATGCAATTATTCAGAAAGATTCTCATCACATCCTTTATAGTAGAAAAGATTAAGGAGCCTGGGGCTGGTGACTCATGCCTGTAATCCTAACTACTTAGGAGGCAGAGATCAGGAGGACCTCTGTTCAAGGCCAGCTCCAGGCAAATAGTTTGTGAGACCCTATCTCGAAAAAATTCACCACAAAAAAAGGCTGGCAGAGTGGCTCAAGCAGTAAGAGCTTCTGCTTAGCAAGTGTGAGGCACTGAGTTCAAGCCCCAGTGTGGCTAAAAATAAAGATTGAAACAGTGTGTGTGTGTGTGTGTGTGTGTGTGTGTGTGTGTGTGTGTGTTGCTGAGGCTCAAACCCATGACCTTGGTCATGCTAGGCAAGTGCTCTACCTCTGAGCTATATCCCCAGTCTGATTGTAATCATTCAAGCAACAGATATAGTATCATGCCAATTTTTAAAGAAATACTTTACACTACTTGTAAAATATTCACTCTACTTGTGTAACAACAAGCACTTTTTTATGGGGTGATAAAAATTATAGTTTTTCTTCACATATGTTTTGTCCCAAATATTTGCCAAAGCAATTAAGATCTTAAAAATTGTACACAAAATTGAATCGATGTGAGAGAGTTCTAAAAAAAATAAGGATTGTGAGAGAGCCATTTTCATTTTTCTTTTCCTTTCTCCCCTTAAAAAAATACACTTCTCAAAGGGAATGTAATTTTACAACTGAGTATATACATTCATATTTTATAAACATTTTCCTTTCTTTTGCCATAATGGAAAACAAGACAAAAAAAAAAGCTGGTACTAATGGCTTAAATTTTTCAACATCAAACCCCTGAACAAACATTCACTACTTTGTTAGACATACAGTATTTCTTCTACTTATTGTAGCTTTCCCTTGACTACCTATGGGCTGAGAGTCATAGAGCATGTTACACTTCTCTAGGGGTTCATACCCACTACTGCACTCTTTTTTACAAGAAAAAACCCAAGGCCAGAGTTTTCAAACAACAAAATGTTTTTATATCAAAGCTGCATTATTCACAAGAACATGAAAAAAATTGATCCAACAGCCTACTACAAGTGCACTCAACTATTTTCAACTCTTTTCTAATGTCAGCATTATTTGTTAATGAAACACATTTCATTTACTTTAAAACACTGTTCTGCCACTATTTTATTATAAAAGCATTTGCACATATAGAAAGTTAAAAGCACTTTGCTATGAACACCCATGTATCCCTATTTAGATTCTACACTCAATCGTTCACCATATTGGCTTTATCACAAATCTGTCCATCATCTCTCTATCCACTCACTATTCCATCATTTCAAAGTCACAGACAGCAGTATATTTTGCCCCAGTCACTTCAGCATGCATATTATTAACTAGAGACCAATATTTTAAACAGTCAGGGTTTTGTTCAGGCATGTTTTCTTCCTTTTAACCAGAGTAGGGGTTATGATTTTATGTAGGAAAGTTTCCTGGGCCATTAGGAAACTTTTTCCCATGGAAAGTACATCCTCCCAAAGCCCTTTGAGATCCAGGATCAACAACTACACACACTGAAGGGCTGCTCCACAAAAGCCATCTCCAGCCACCAGCCTCCCATGCGATCATGTGGAACTGCTGGCAAACAGTTCCCATGATTGGGGGTGGTGCTGGGCCCATCAAGGAACTGGATGGACTATGCTTGGTTAATCTTACCTTGTCATCCCCATGGCACTTGATATGTGACTATCTGAAAATGTCTTATCTTCTCAAGTACTTTCCTACTTTCTAAAATGTAGGGACCATTAGCAGCACAAAACATTGTTTTAATTGAAATATGATATAAAGCCTAAGGTTGTACATTGCCTTGATACCTGGGGAAAATCAAGAGTGTTTCAAATGGCCTCTGATGCTGCCCTCCTCATCATCGCGGCCAGCACAGCTCCTGCTTGTCCCAGGGTGACATCCATTATCAGTTCTCTTCTATCCCTTAGAATAATTCAAACAAGTCAAACACATTTCTTAAGAAAAGTGTCACCCCAACTTCTTAATACTACTTAAGACTGCCTCACATGCCCTGCTTATTCAATCTGTTCCCCAGAGGCCCCATGCAGCATGCACTAGTCTACCCCCAGGCTAAGAACAGACCAAGAGACTCCAGTCAAGGACTTCTGTTCAGTGTCAGCCATCCCCATAACCCTGGGGTGGAAATCCCTCACTCACCCACAGAGTGGAAAGGACACAATCAAACTAAAATAATCATTTGAAATTAATACAGGCATGATGACCAAAGAAAGAAAAACAGAACCACTATAAGTGCAACAAAAAAACCACAAAACTTTTAAACTTACAAAACAGGAAAACAGAAAGCTATAATGATTTTCTCCAGTCACAAGAAATGAAGACAGAATTCTAGCCTTTACAAAAACAAAAAACACACTGCTGTGATCTCAAACTCAACAAGGCCAAGCAGAACTCTCTAAAGCATCCAAAGCCTACTCCTCCCTGGCCCTCTCTGTCATTGACACCACCATTCATGCATCTAGGCTGTAACCCAGCTCCTGAGATCAGGAACCTAGGTTTCCTCTTCACCACGGCAAGCTAGTGCAGAGTAGGTACTCCATAAATGTTTGTGGAAAAATGAACGAGAAATAGTGCCTTTGAAAAGTAAACTCACCTTTTCTGAGCCCCCAAACACGTATAATATGTTCGGTTAAACTTTGTTTAAAAGTGATTTTTCTTCATTGACAGAATGGGTGGTAACAGAAATGAGAGACTGCTTGTACAATTCTGCACTGTTGACTATATTTATTAAAAAGTGACAAACCATACATAAGAAAAATTATTCCAAGCCGGGCACCAGTAGCTCATGTCTGTAATCCTAGCTATTCAGGAGGCAGAGATTGGGAGGATTGCTGATCAAAGCCAGCCCAGGCAAATAGATACAAACAGTTCATGAGACCCTATCTCAAAAAGCCTGCCACCAAAAAAAGCTGGTGGAGTGGCTCAAGGTGTAGGCCCTGAGTTCAAGTCCTGGTACCACCAAAAAAAAAGTTATTTCAAAATCTGGAAATGCTTTAGCCATTCTAAAAGGTTGAAAGCAATAAGCCTCATTTGTCCCTCTGCCATCCTGTTGATACTCTCCACAATCCCTGCTGGACCATCAAGATCTAGTCACAGAAACGTGAATGAGGAGAAAGAGGGGGAGACAAAGGCAGAGGAGAAAAAGGGCCTGTGGTGCTGACCTCGTTCCAAGGATTCCTGATCCAGTGTGTTTATTTACATGGTTGTGCTAATATTTGGTAAGGTCAAAGGTATCTCACTCATACAACTTGTCTTTCACGCTTTAACAGAAGCTAAAGTTTATTCTGTAATTATGTGGTCAGGCAAGGAGGATTTCTCACCTATGCACTAATAATATTCCATAGCTAGAAGCCCTTTCTGAGGTGCTTGGGTGCATTCTGCCTTCAAGATTGGCCCCATCATGGACTGGGAAAAAATGTCTGCCTCCTTGAGCATGCTGCTAGGACCACAGAGGCAAAAGAAGTCACATCCCCTCTCTAAATAAGCATGTATTTGGAGAAGGCAAAATCACAGTACTATGGTTTAAGAGTTTGCGACCTTTCCAAGACTTAGGTTGGAACTTAATCCCCAATGCAAGAATATGAAGAAGAGCTTCTAGGAGGGGTTTAGTGTCTTATAAAAGGACTAAAAGGAGCTAGCTTTTACTCTTCTACCACCACGTGAGGACACAAAGCAGAGACTCAGCCATCACTAGACACAAACTTGCTAGAGTCTTTATCTTGGACTTCCATTTTCCAAAACTGTGAAAATTAAATTTCTGTTGTTTACAAATTACCTAGTTGCAGGTGTTTTGTCATAGTTATGCAAATGGTCTAAGATACACAGCAAGGAGTGTCTAGAAAAACAAAAACAGTGCCTGGGACAGAAGGTGGCTCAGAGAACAGCAATGAGGATGGATGTCCTGGAGCTCAGGATGCACAAGGCAAAGGCTCGGAAGGAAGGTGAGACAATATGGGTGTCTTGCTGGGTAAGCCAAGGCTCTGAACTGTACCCTAAAGACTACAGGCAGGTCTCACTACAGGTAATGAATTCAAACATTTTCTTTCCTGTTCTTTTTTTTAAAGTTTTAACAATGCATAAAAATTGTAGGTTTAGGGTATACCATGTGACATTTTGACACCTTTTTTTCCTTAGTGCCAGTTTTAATCTGTGAAGGAACACTACCTCCTTGCTCCTTTCTTACACACACGCACTTACACACACACTCAATTAACCGCCCAACATCATACATGCATGTATAATTTTAAGGAAATTGCTTTAATGGGTAGTTGGAGGGAGTGGTTAGGCTTTCATAGTACCACTGGTCCTGCCAGTATGCAGCCCATCCAGTCATACTAGAATAATAATCCTGTATTTAATAAGCTCCATCGCTCATCAAAACTGCTATGTATCCAATACCTCTTTAGGAAGGAAGGAAATCTATTGCCATTCAAAGTATCGCTGATTTCATTTTTTTAAAGTATTTAAAGTACACTGTGGCATAAAACATGAAATGAGAGCAAGTACAAATGGGTACATTTGGTGAATGGTGAGGATTAATGTAGCTGAATGAAATATTTACAAATTGAAGGAAGGAAAAAGCTAACTAAACTGAAGACATGATAACTCACTCTCCATACCACCACCCTCCCTTAAACAAAGAGACCAATTACTGAAATGGATGCAAAGTTTTCATTAAAATGAAGTTGACAGGGTTGGAGCGAGGCTCAAGTGGTAGAGCACCTGCTTAACAGCACCAGGCCCTGAGTTCAAACCCCATTACTGCCAAGAAAAAGTGAAGTTGACAACAAAATGTCATGCAATGTCCTGGACTGGATCCTGAAATAGAAAGAATATTATTAGAAAAACAGATGAAAACCAAATCTAGTCTGGGGTAATCCACCAATGCTGGCTTCTTAGTTTGGACAAGCGTGGTGCTATGAGATGTCAGCAGAGGAGGTGGGGAACAGACTCTCTTGGTATCATCTCTGCAACTTTCCTAAGTCTAAGATCATTCCAAAGTAAAAGGTTATTTTTTAACATAGTTAATAAATACTGGGTCAAACACTTTTCAGAAAAAGAAAAAGGAATCAGTCATTTCAAGTACTGCTGAGTGAGCACCGTCCTCCCAGCTACTTGGGTCTGCACGTTGAGGAGGCAGGAGGAGTACTTCAGCCCAGGCAACAGGGTAAGATTCTATCTAATGAATGAATGAATAAATAAATAAATAGCACTACTGAGGGATCTAGCAAGTGTCCACTGAACACACATTAATTAAAATGCTAAATTCCCATGAGAGCTGAAAGAAAGGGAAGACGAAACCACAGGAACTGTGATATGGAGCTGCAAAAGACCCCCAAAGCTGTCCCTGATGAGCCCTCCTCTGTGCCACAGCACCAGAACTGGCCTCCTCCCACTGCCACCAAGTGCCTTGTCCAACCTCAACACTGCTAGAGAGGTCAAGAATGGATCAGAAGATCCTGGCGGCTTTCCCTGAACTTAGGTGTGTATCTTAAACTACTGATTTTCCTAGGGTGCTCACAGGGTGGGAGAGGGAATAGATGTCTCTGTGCATTGTCCTCTTAATTCCTATAGAAGAGTCCACTCCTCAAGGGTCTCTGTATATACAGTGCTGATACTTTCTGAAGCTTAGTGAGAAACAAGCCCTGTCTTCTTTCAGAGAAGCAGGGAAACACTTGTCCCAAGGGGAGCAGAATGGGCATTGGGAGACAATAGCAGACACAAGGCTCAGCTTCCTGCACACAGACCCAGCAAGACTCCAGGCAAGCTCCCAGAGGGCTAGCGGAAGGAGGAAAGATGCCAGAGGACTTTAGCTACAGAGAGAAAACACAAAGACAACAGCTGGTGAGCTGTCCCCAGCTCCACCCCCACCCCCACCACGAATGGAGAAGAGAAGCTATGAAATCCCCGCAGAGGGAGGAGGCCTTCCCAAGTGCACTGCTTCTTCCTGGGCTGAGGCCAGCTCAAGTTCAGGCTGGGAGGCGGGGCAGAGGCTGCCCATGGCCACAGTCCTAAACTGAACAGCAGATGGTGGCTCCAAGAGTGCTCCTAGATTTCCAGACAGGAGTTCACTCAAAGAGACAAAGACGCTCTGAAGGCAAAATTTAAAATGTGCATCCGTGAGCTGGGCCCCCAGTGAACACCTTTATCCTTAGGTTCAACCCTCTCATGACCCACATATCTCTGAGCCTCGACCTTTTCAATCAGGCCAGCTTCCTTTGTCAATCACTTTGCCAGTTACAGCAAAGAGAAGATTTCTGTCATTAGTTACTGTAAAAAGCGTGATCAGAGTTGAGCTGTTCTTTTGCTCCTGTCCCTCGACCTTGCCCCCAATCTCATGCCTCCTACTCCTTTACCTGTCATCTTGGTCTCCCTCAAGTTCATGTCAATCTGTTTTGAAGCTTCAAAATGTCTCCCCTGCCAGCCTCCTTTATATTGTAAGAACACAAATCATGTTCCCTCCCCCTCTCCGCTGAGTGATTCAAAGACTGAATCTTTATTTGGAATTTAAAAAAAAAAAAAAGTAACATACAACTTTTTCCTTTTCACAAGAAAGACTTCACAGAATAAGAAAATCAACTAAGTACTAATAGTACTTTAGAACAGTCTAAAATTCTTTAAATGTGAAACATGCCTTTATAAATCTACGTAGGCAGAAACATCAGTAAATTGATGATATGGTGGGCATGCAGCATTATTGATGTCTCAAATCAGTCCAACTTTCATAAAGTCTGTGGAAGTATAAATCCAAAGAATTTATTTACGCAAGAAATTTTACCCCAAAAAAGACTCTAGTGGCTTGATGGAACTGGTCTATTTGCAGATAAGCAGACCAATAGGCTGATAAATTACTCAGTGATACTTTCCCCAAATGCAGTGAAACGTCAAACTTAGAAATACAGTTAATGCCTATGAACTAGCCCCACTGCTTTGTTCTCATAGGATAAACATTTGTTTTTAATTTTAAAAGAAAATATTTAGTGAACAAAAAAAGGAACAGCCAATTCCTGTTTACTCCGGATTTTGTGGAGACCAAAAATTCTAACACTTTTGGATGGACCCAAACATGTCTCAAAACATACAAAATGACAGCCGGAACAGAGCCATCGGCACACCTTTTCCCATGCTGGTCAGTGATACCACTTCCCTGGACTCATGTTCTGGTCATGTATGCTTCATTGTCTAACAGAAGTCAATAAAGCGCATATAACACTGAGAATTAGCAAAAACTAAATACTGGCTTTTGTTTGTAAACTCACAAGATGACCAATTAAACCTTTAAAAGCAATGGTACATAAAGGATCACAAAATTTATTAAAACATGCAGTATGACAGTAAGGCAATTTCATAACAAGCAGGCTCAGTGACAATACTTAGTAGCAATAAAACATTTCCAAGCATGCCTCCCAGAACTGCCTTTTTGGTTTTCAAAATGTTTTTACTTCTGCTGTCTCCACCTCCCCAGAGCAACCTTGGAGATGAAAATGCATGGCATCTCCATTTTAGTGCTGTGCAGAGAAAGGAGCCAAGAGACTGCTTGGATCTACCACCGCACCAGGTCTTCCCTGATTACCAGATCTTAAGTTTGATGGTCTCTAAACAACATTGTCCCGTGGGCAGTGTCCACCTCACAGAGCTTACAGCTCATGTTCTTTCATGTTCATACATGTTATTTTTAAAAACCAATTTTTCAGAAGAAGAAAGTAAACAATATAGGCAGGCCCCCTCACTGTCCATATGATGAACTTACAACCAGCAACCAGGAATGGCAGGCTGCCACCACTGGAAACCGAGCACCACACATTCCCACTGTGGGCTCCATCACTCCAAGCAGGAGTTTTGCAGTTGAATAGTCTTCGGCAAGAAGTCTTGCTCAGTCATTTACTAATATCACCAAGTCTCAATTTCGTTTTGTGTGAAATGGAACACGCTATCTAATTGATAGGGTTAAAAGGGTGTATGTTGAAGGACTAGAATTTTGCACTAGACCTAGTAGATTAAATGTTATCAACATTTTCTAATTATTACTTTCCCATTATATCTTTCTCCCAACCAGAAAGCCTCTGTATGTCTGGGTTCCATGACAACATGTGCACAGAAAGGATGATGGCCTGACAGAACTGCACCCTAGGCCACAGCAGGAGGCAAGCTGCATTCAAAGAAAACTGCCACACATAGCTTGTCCAGAGCACCAGCCCTCTCCCTGTACCGTCGGAACCAATAACCCATGGGGGCTGTGTCAACTAGGAGAAGACAGTGGTAGTACAACTTCAGGTCAGCTTCTTTGATCCATCAGAAAAACATGCAACTAAACACAGAGTAAATCCATCCTAACAGGACCCCAACTTAAGTCAGCACCTGTCACAGAGGACCACACCCAATGCTCACCTTTCAAAGTGGACTGAATCTACATCGAATTGCAAGTCCTAAAATCTCTGCCAATAAATTCAGAGCAAAGAATCACATCAAGCAGCGAAACTCTAAAGTCTACCATCTCTGAGTCACACAGATATGCTAACTAGGTCTGACAGATTTTCACATCCAGCACCGACTGGCAACAGTCATCAAAAAGCTGACGGGATTGTTCCACTTAACAGGAAGATGTAATCACATCTCAGCTGTTTAGAGTCAGTGCCAGGGCTAGAGGAAGGAAAAGGAACACTGAATAAGCCACGTGATGGCCCATGGGTGATCTGAGCCAATGTGAGGGGAGAGCATGGTGGCCTCCCACTGCAGCCCTTTCCTGCCATATATAGCAACACTGGGTCCCTGGCACAGACTCCCTGGGTGCTCATGGATGCCTGCAAAATTGCTCAGAGTACAGGCATGTCTCTGCCAGTCAGAGGGATCCCTAGACAATGCTGAACCTGTGAGAAAAAAACAACAAACAGCCTGACCTAGCCAACCCTGGCCAGACAGACAAGGGCAGCAAGAACCACAGCTTGGGCCAATCACCACAGACCTCACTTCTGCACCTCACTCAGCCAGTAGCTCTCCCTGCAGTTGCTGTGAAATACAGTTAAAGGCAACATGGTATACAGCTTTGTCTCCCTAACATTTCCCATGTTAGGGGAAGCTACATTACCCATGCAAATCTGTAATTGTCACCATGACAAATTCCAATTTTAAAACACATTCACCAATAGAGGGTAGAATGGCAGTTACTGAGGCTGGGGTGGTTGGTTACAGAGGAGCGCAGGAAGGGGGAGATGCTGTGAGAAGACACACAATTATAGTTAATAGAAGGAAAAAACTTAAGGGATCTATCAGCTAGCAAGATGACTTTCATAAATGACAACATACCATGTCCTTGAAGAATGTAAAGGTTGGATATTATATACTACCACCACAAAGTGATGACTATGTAAAGTAATGCAACTGTCAATCAGCCAGATTTAACCATTCCACATTTCAAAACATGATGTGCTGCACAATAAAAACATGCAAAATTATCTGCTAATGTTTTAAATAAAACATAAAAATACGTAAGACACAGACATCTCTAAGAGGAATTCAAAAGCAAGGGTTTTATATTTACTGTCTCAAAGGTAATAAGAATTTCCAAAAACTAATCCAGTATTTGGTTGTTTGTGATTTATCATGCAGGACTGCCGCCTTTTTCTTTCAGCCTTCAGATTCTGTTTTAATGCTAGGTTTTTTATAAAGGCTATTGCCCTGCCACCATCTAAATCAGCAAAAACAGGCATCAGCTTCCCCAAGTATCATTGAAATCTCTTGTTTAAACCTCTGGACTCCAAAGAATTTTTGAGTTTTCAGAGCAGTAATTGGAGGAGGGCCCAAAATTTAACAGGGCCAAAATCTCAGTAGTCATGATAGATAGTTTAACACGATAATTGAAACAATTTTAACACAAATGCTCCAAGAAAATAAAATGCCAAAACGTTTAAATAATACTTAGTGTTCTATCTGATAAGAGGAGCACTGAGAAAATGACTCTTCAAACGCCCATCATGATCACAGGCCACTGATCCCCTAGAAACCAGGGCTTCCCAAGGAGTAAGGATGGAGAACACCCAGGTGCTCAGGAGCCTTAGCCAGAGAGCCAGCTGCTGGGCCCTGCCTCTCTACTTCCTCCCCACAGGGAAGAAGAGAAAGCTGGAGGAAGCAGAGGGGAGAAGGCCCTCCCGGTGCACAGAGACACCGGGTTTCTGGCCTCATCCCAGAAGATTAACAGTGACAGCCTAGCAACCAACCACATCATTTGAGAAATGAGAAAAACAGGGGATGGAGCACGACTCTGTGGTACAGCATTTGCCCAGCTTGCATGAAACTCCCGCACCACCAAAAAGAGAAGAATTGACAAATGAGAAAAACACAACTCCAAGAGGCAAATCCAAGAAATAAATAAGCACACTGGACCCACTAATTGTTAGTGCAGAAGCAGGGACAAGATCCCAGCTGCAAGGCAGTCTGCTAATCCCCAGATGAACGATTCATCGTTCAGGGGACTCACAATGCTCACACACCTTCTTTTTCTACTTTTTTTGTTTCGGTTTGGTTTGGGAGGTTGTTTTGCTTTGTTTTTTACAGTACTAGTGGTTTGAACTCAGGGCCTCACACTTGCTGGGCAGGCACTCTACCACTTGCCACTAGCCCTTTCTGTGTTGGTTATATTTGAGATAGGATTTCGCTTTATGCCCAAGCAAGCGTGAACCCCAGTCCTCCAATCTGTGCTTCCTTGAGTAGCTGGGATGACTGAGGTGTGCTAAGTCTGTTTTTAATTGGTTGGGATGGGATCTCGAGAACTTTTTGCCCAGGTGTTGAATTACTGAAATCTTCCCCATTTCTACCTCCTAAACAGCAAGGATTATAGGCTTGAGCCACCATGCCCAGCCCATCTTAAAATTTTTAGTACTGTAATTGTGTGACAGTTACTAGCCCTTAACATTTTCAATGTAAAAGCTCTTTTCATTTGTCTTCTTGAGACTATTCTTCTTCAGAAATCAAAGCTAGAACAAAAATAATGGTCTCCAATATAGTAGAATTTCTAACAGGATTACTGATTTAGAAGAAATAGCCTTGGGAACTCATCAATGCAACTTTTAAATTTTTACATTTTTTTCAAACATATCTAATATTTTAACATGCAGGAAAACATGTTTAATGACCACATCATGTTATAATTATAAAATCAGATAACTATACCTGGTGAATAATTCAGTGGGAGAGCACTTGTTCAGCATGTACAAAGCCCTCAGTTCCAGCTCCAGCACCACAAAAATAAAATTAAATTAATCTTCATTAAAAAAGAAAAAAACAGACCAGGCATGATAGCTCAGCCTATAATCCCAGCTACAAAGGAAGCGAAGATTGGGAAGGTCACAGTTCGAGGCCAGCTGAGCAAAAAGCTGGGTATGGTGTGGCATGTGCCTGTCATCCCAACCACACTGGAGGTAAGCAGGAGGATCACTGTCCAGACCTGCCCTAACAAAAGCCACAAGGTCCTACCTAAAAAATAACTAAAAGCAAAAAGGGTTGGAAGTGTAGCTCATGTGGTACAGTGCCTGCCTGTTAAGCACGAGGTTCTGTATTCAAACTCCAATACTGCCAAAAAATAAAGAAAATAAAAACTTCACAGACATAAGACTTGCAATATGCTAGCAAACATACCTAAAAGTTGCAATTTCTCACCAAATCACCCAAATGTTCCTCTTTTCCCAAGGTGACCTTAAGATGACCAATTCATTTTTCTTCAAGTACCAAAGTTTTTCCCTTTTATTTCCCATTGTAAAAACTAACTATAAATGCAAAACTTTTCTTAATAATTTGATATTAGCAAGTTAGAGTCCCATTTCACAAAGTTTTGCAATTTCTAACCCAAAAGTCTTTGCTTAGGTTACATGATCATGTGTGGTCTATAATTCCTCTGAAAAGTGTACTGTTGGCATAGAGCATCTTCCTTTGGGGGACAGGTAACAAAACCCTGAATTCTTGGAATAGGGAGAAATCTCTGGCTTTCCTTCCCTCCCAATGCTAGAGGCCCCTCTACAATATACACTTTCAACAGGTGGTCCCCTCAACTCCCAGCCAGAGACCTCCCAGTCAGCAACTCCAGGGAGACATGTCTGCCTCCCTGGCTACTTAACCTTACCAGGCTTCTATCAAAATGGGGGTCACACCACCCGATCATGGATCAAAATGAGGAATAAATCAAATCATGTACACAAAATGCCCACACTGGGACAGAGCTGGACAGTAAATAGTGTCTGTCCTCTAACAACCTGTCAAAACGTGTTTATTAAAGGTACTTCTCCAGGTAGCTCTGTGCTAAAAATTCACACAGAAATGAGAGACACAACCCAGGCACATAAACTTTTTATAAGCACTCAAAGATTAAGAACTTTTAACACACTCTGTAACCACATTAATAAACTTTATGGAAAAACGTAATATTCCTTTCCTACACAACCACACAGATGAAATGATTTTACACATAACTGCTTTGAGTAAACTTAGTAACCTTATACTGTGCAAAGTAAGCAGTATGGTACTTCCTAGAAAACTGAGAAATACGGACACATCTAAGAGTAACTGCTACCTGAAATCATTTCTTTACTGACAACATATTTATTTTTTAAATGGAACTCAAAGGTCTCAAATACAGTTTTCTAAGTACTTTTTCAAATATGCCCATAATTAGCCTAAAATTTTAGCCAACACTGAAAAAGTAACCATAAGTATCTGTAATAATTAAAAACTGTCAACTTTGTTAACAATTTTTTTCTAAGTAGAAAATTATAAATGGAACTCAAAGGTTTCTAAGAATCTTCTTTGAGAAATAGGAATTTGTTTCTAACAAATGATTCAAGGGCTGGTAGAGTAGCTCAAGTGGCAGAGCACCTGCCCAGCAAGGGTGAGGCTCTGAGTTCAAACCCAGTACTGCCAAAAAAAAAAAAAAAAAAAGAATGAGTCAAATAGAACTCTTTTTTTTTGTTTGTGTGTTTGTTTGAACTTAGGGCCGAGCCATACCAACCAGGAAGTTGATCTATAAAACACTAATAAGCATCTGTGACATTTCTGCTGAAAGGTATCCACGTTTTCTGCTAGGCAGAAGGAGAACAATCTTCCAGCCCGGTCCAGGTAGGATGTTTACTTCTGCATAGATGCCTCAGAAGTGAGGCTCTGTTCATGTGGGAGTTAGGAGGCAGAGAAGATAGCCTGGTCTTCTGCTCTGAGTTAGTCAGCTTCCTTATCACTGTGACAAAATATAAGGAAGAAAGATTGATTGTGGCTCATAGTTTCAGAGACTTTAGTTCATGATCACTTAAGCCTTGTTTCTTTGGGTCTGTGGCAGAAGCATGTGCTGGAAGAAGACTGTTCACCCCATTGTAGCCAGAAAGAAAGGAGAGAAAAAGGGGCTGGGGTACCAATATCCCCTCCAAAAGTACATTTCCCCGTGATCTAACTTCCTGCCACTAGTTCCACCTCCTAAAGGTCCCACCACCTCCCAATAGCACGAGCCAGGAAACAAGCCTTGAACATCTGGGCCTTTGGGGAACATTGAAGAATCAAACTACAGCTTGCTCCTCCGTGCTGTTTTGTTGAAACCATGCTTACCACGGAAACCAAGTAACTTCGTCAGAAGAGAATTTGGATCTCACTTGTAGTTTTGCTAAGATCATAAAAGACAAAATCTGTTTATTGGAAATGAATGTTTCTGTTGGCTATATTTTCTGACTAGCTTGTGGTTTTGTTTTTATTATTTTTTTTCCTTAGCTTTAAAAATCAGGAAAGAAACAGAAGCTATGCTGGACACTGAGGGTCACAACATCCACAGTGTAATTGTCTGCCAGTCACCCAAGTTTTGCAGTTCAGCATCCTGGTTTAGCTGCGAGGCAACGTCAAGTTGGAAGCTGAATTGTGTTGGTATTCTAACATAGAAGTGAATTTACAGCACCTTGTGCACCTGGGTCTTAGTAGTAATTCACTTCTGTGCCCAAATGCAGACATGCACGTGCGCGCACACACACACACACACACACACACACACACACAGAATAAGCATCTGCTGAGTGGGAGCTGTGACAAAAGGCCCTGTGGTCCCAAGCCCTGTGGACTGTCTGTCCAGAGCTGTCTCAATGGCATGTGATAACTTTGATGTGGCAGATTCATTAAGTGCTTCTGGGAGAAACAGCTCCATGGTCCAAATGTCTTTTTTGAAAGAGTGCTTTTCACCTGTAGGGGGAAAAAATCATCTTATTTTATATATGAGAATGTTTTTTAAATAAATAAATCAAGCACACTACTCTCTCTCTCTCTCTCTCTCTCTCTCTCTCTCACACACACACACACACACACACACACACACACACATACACACACACACACAAAATCGGGAAAGAAGACTAGAAATATCACCTGTACCATGATGGTATAGCAGATACAGAGCGCCAACACAGGGCTCTAGAAAAAGGCAACATTTCTGGGGAATATTAAGGTGCCCATTCTTTTCCCACCCAGAGATCCTTCTTCAGGAAATACCACCAGACCAAGCCTTGCAAAGTTATGTATTTTAATAAAGAAGGCCATTTTTCATTGATACATAATACTTGTACATTTTACAGGGTACAGCTTATGTGATAGTCTGATACATGTATATGGTATGTAATGATCAAATTGAGAAAATTAGCAAGTCCATCAACTCAGACATTGATTATTTCTTTGTTAAATGCTCAAGTCATAGTATGTTCCTCCTTTAAAGACAGAAAAGCAAAAAATTTAGAGCTGTTTGTGAGGTTAAATCTTCACAACAGTAATTTCAGCTGCCACCTTAAAACATCAACTGAAGATGAAAATTTTCTTTTCTAATGTCTGCTGGGTAAGCACTGTCACTGAGCTTCAAGGGCTCTCAGGACACCCAGCCCAATCCCCTCAGTGTGAGTTGCAGAGAGGCGTCATCATTCCTGGTTGTTCATCACACTGGCCTCCCTCGTGAGAGAGTTCGTTTAATCAAAGTGTCCATGACTGACAACAATCTGAGAGCTGAGACAAGTTCTCAACGTAGCGTGTGAAAGAACACAATTTACAAACAGGTCGCCTCTGTGGCAGACACTACAATCGGCTCACTCAACACCCTTTCCTAACCCTGTCTATCTTCACCTAAGGAGGCTGGGAGAGAAAAGACTTGTGCTCACTGCTCCTAGCAACCCTTGCAGCTGGACATGGCCAAGTGACACAGCTTCCTAACCAGTGAGATCCACACCAATGTCACTCATGGAGCCAGGGATGGAGCCCAGGAGTGGACATAGGGTACTTCCTTGACAACCTCTTTCCTGTTTCAAACATGCAAAACAAGGGATGAGGTGACCAAGTGGGCCTGCCATTTAAGGGTTCTGATTCAGGCGCATCTCAGTCATGGCACCCTACACGCCATACCAGTTAGAAAGCTGTGCCTTGGGCCACATCTGTGCCTTTCCCTCCCACTTCTTACTCCTCTGTGAAAACTCCATACCTTGGACAAAGCAGTCTTGTCCTGAACCCTGTTTGTCATAGTTCATCTGCTTTACCTCTTCAAGCAGTGGCCTCTCCCTCTCCCTTCTCCCTCTCTCTCTACCAGCAGAAAACCAACCCTCATTCTCCATGATGCTGATGGTGACCACGAACCGCAATGAGCAGTGACTTCGTTTGGTCATTCACTAACGCAGACCTGTTCTAAAGATATGCACTGCAGCAGCGAAGGAGGGTAATATCACCTTGTAGTAAAATCCTACAACAGTCTGTGACTTGTGACACATTGCAACACCCAGGCTTCTAAACACTGATCACCAGGATTTTCCCTTCATTTATACACAGAAGCACAGAGCACCCCCATGACACAGGCACTTCGTGAAAGGGATGTTATCTTCTCTGCACTGCACCAGTCAGAAAATACTGAGCCTAATGTATAACTGAGTATTAAATCTGAACTGAATCAACAGGTGTTACCACGGCATTAATGCAACCCATCCACTTGGATCACTTTAATTTCCCCCATTAGATTGTCCATTGGTTTCTCAAATCTCCTACTAGTCTCTTACCTCCCCCACCCACTGTACTTTTATTTTCTCTCTTTCTGTTTCCAAAATTACACATACAGTAGTTACATGTACTTATGGTAGGCTTTATATTCTTATGCCAAATACATTATTACATAGTCCAGCATACAGTTAACTGGATGCTTACTAACACCACTATCATTTAACTTTATTCTAGAGAGTGCAATTCAACAGAGGTAAATGTTTGCTATAAACACAGAAAGGAGACAGATATCATTATTTGCATATAAAAAATTGTGTGCCTGGAAAGTCCAATACATTAACTTGAGATATGATAAAACAAAGGTTCTAAAATGAAAGTTATAAAAATAAATATAATACAACTGCTTTTTCTATAAATATAACTAGTCAAAAATGAGAAAAAATTGACAAAAGCAATTAAAACATTAAATACCTAGAAAACTTGTAACAATGTATGAAACTTACAAGATGTATGGAACTTTGAAACTCTACAAAAAGATTTAAGTAAAAGAGAAATTAATATATATAGATTGATTATTCCTTATCTGAAATGCTTAGGACCAGAAGTATTCCAGATTTGGGGTTTTTTTTTCAGTTTGGAATATGTGATAGAGAGGAGGAGGGAAAGTGAAAGGGAAGGGGGAGGGGGGAGGGAGGGAAAGAGAGGAGGAGGGGGGAGAGAGAGAGAGAGAGAGAGAGAGAGAGAGAGAGAGAGAGAGAGAGAGAGGAGAGAACGAGAATGAATATGAGATGTCTTGGATGGATCCCAAATGAAATTCATTTATGTTTCCACACAAAGTTGTTTGTTGGTTTGGGGTTTTGTTTTGTTTGGTTTGGTTTTTTTTTTTGGTGGTGGTACTGAGGTTTGAACTCGGGGCCTGCACTTGCTGTACCACTTGAGCCACACCTCCAGTCATTTATGTTTCAAATGCACCTTATGCACAGAACCTAAAAGTAATTTTAGACAATCTTTTTAGTGCATCTGTGTTTTGACCCATCACCTGAGGTCAGGTGTACATCGTGTCAGCATTTAAAAGGTTTCAGATTTTGGATTTCAGATTTTTTAGTTAGGGATAGTCAATCAGTATTCTTGGATACATGGGTACTCTTGGCTAGCTGGAATTTACTTTTAAAGTTAGTCGATTTCCCCATAGAGTAATTCATAAATACAATTCAGTCACAATTGTTTTGTTTTGTAGGGTGGGTCTGCTTTAGCAAAATGAGTCTATAGCTATATATCTGAAAAGTTTAAAAAAATGTGAAAGTAAAAAAGCAATAGAGATATGGTACCTTATCTGAATTAAAAAGTTTGGAGTTGAGAAGAGAAAAAAATGTAACAGAATACAGAACAAAGAAATACTGCGATGTCAAACATATCTTAATTTATGGAAAATATGGTATTTCAAGCAAAAGCAGGAAGAAGTGATTACTCTTAAAATACAATGTCCCAGAACTTCCATTTCTAGACATACATGCAGGCAACACTGAAGGATGTCGATCTCTATTTCTCCTTTTCTCTTTTGCGCACACCTAGGAAACCGAGGCCATACGGAAGACACAATTAACATGCTACGTCTACAGGAGAGGATTTGGAGCAAGGAGTTTGACTTCTGCTCTGAGCTTACTAAGTTTTCTAAATGTCTGCACACTTTTCAATGTCAGTTTGTATTCCTGGTAGCCCCATGGGAACTATTTTACTTTGTGTGAGAGGGTGCACACACAAGTGCAGGCTTTCCTGTCAGACAAAATGAAGTTCAAAACCCAGTGCTTGCACACACTGTCAGGGTGACCTCAGGGAAACCACTTGTCTTCCCTAAACCCATCCCCTCATCTGCAAACTGAGCTGTTACTCGTATTACATGCAGTAAGTTAGTCAGCCTAGAACCTGGCACATGGTTGCCTAGTTAATGGAATGGGTGCTGTTCTGATGAGGATAACAACCCCTCAAACCTGCGGAGTTCTGTGGCCTGTATACAGACGGGGAGGGGGCGTTGGTTACACATCTGAGACATGAAGTTCTTCTGCTCTGTCAGTCTTGTGCTTTTCCCAGTACATGATATTTCAGTCATATTGTCTTGGAAATTAACAATTTGTTTTTATGGGAGTTCTTTCTGAGGGATGTTAAACCCAGTTTAAGGTGTGTACTGGTGGGTCAAGGAGAACAACTGCCCTTCTCATCCCATTACAAGAACTGTGGCTGAAGGGCCACTGCTGTTCCTTGGGAAACCTCAGCAAGAAACCTGGAAAACAACTCAAACCGGCGTGTTGTGCAGAAACATTTCCAACTTGGCAGTGAGCACAGGTGATTGCACCACTCACACAAGGCAGACTGTATTATTTATGTTATAAGCTTTTAAGGAAGGTCACGTAAACGTTCCTGAAGCCATAGCTAAGCTAATAGTCTTGTTTAAAACAAAAAAAATCTAAAGCCAAGTAAGAGCTGACTGATACAAAGACCAGCCATGGCACTCTAAAGTGTTTGATGTGATCACACGTAATCACCTCCATGAAACACTAGCGAGAATCTCCGTAAGATATGCTTCGCAGAAACTTAAGCCAGGAGGCTGGCCTTAATTGGAAGCAGATGCTGCTGTCTCCCACCACAGACAGGCTGCAATTGGGTGATGGCTGGAGGCTGTGGTTTGATCTGTGGTCATTAGGCTGCCCGAGGGTACCTCAGCCGAAAGGTTGTTTCAAGAAAGCCTGTCTTTCTTGCTCTACTTGATCCCAGAGACTGGTATCCCAGTTAGAGGAGAAGTTCTTTTCTTTTTCCACCATGACCTGTTTTTCCAAATGTCCCATCAGAGCAGCAGCTAAAAACCTTAACACATGTCAGGGGGATACAGGCTCAAGTAAGTCCCCAGAATGTGCACAGCACACTGGCTGCTCCAGCTCCAGACCAGTCCCAACTGCTCTGTGCATACAAGAAAACACTCTCCCACACAAGGCCAATGGGTGAACAACTGGACAGCAGCCCTGAGTCCAAATTCCAATACTGGGAAAAAAAAAATCCTCCTCAGACCAGATCACAAATGAAACCTTGGGATGTAAATATCACAAATATTTCTGAAGACCTTACCAGAGACTAACACAGAAAAGTAACCCACACTCTAGTGAGCCATGCAATTTTGTACTTCACTGCTGCCTCTCAAACCACTGAGAGGGATAATAGTATTCAACAGGTTAGAAGAAAGAGCAGTCCATCCCAGTAGGACAGGGACAGGGCAGTGTCAATTCTGGACATTCAGACACTTGATTGATAAAAGAGGACATATGCTTCACATCCTCTTCTGTCTGTAGACCATCAAATCCCACCCATGGAGAGAAGCAGAGAGTCGTGGACAGGAAAAGTAAGCCACAGAACACTGGGGCCATGGATGAGATCTCAAAGTACACAGGGCAGAGAGGGAGGCAGAAAAAAGTACAAGGGAGAATAAACAAACTCAAAAATCAAATGAGCTGGGCACAGGGGCTATGCCTGTAATTCCCAGCTACTCAGGAGACAAAGATCAGGAGGATTGTAGTTGGAGGCCAGCCTGGGCAAAAAGTTAGTGAGACACCCCCCCACCCCCACAGCTTGACAAATAAGCTGGGTATAGCGGCACGTCCCCAAGCAGAAGTGGAAGGCCCTATCTGAAAAATAAAGCAAAAAGGTCTGGGGGTGTGGCTCAAGTGGTGGACTGCTTGCATGGCAAAGCATGAGGCCCTGAGTTCAACCTCCAGTACTATTAAAAATAGATAAATAAAAAAGTAAAAACAATTTCTGTCCTTTGGAAACAATAAGGTGTTTAAGTGCAAAAACTCCTAGTTCCTAGATGGAAAGCAAACAGGGACACTGCTAACAGATTCTCATCTATTGCTTTCTCTTCCTGAAATTTTCCTGCATGAATCTGAGTTTCAAGTTTTGGACCTAGCCACAGATGAACTGCTGCTCCCCCAGCAGGTGTTCTAAACATGACAAATGACACACTTGAATACCTCTTTGACTCCTTTGGTATGTACAATGTATTTCTGATCCAAAGATATTTGCAAAATCTGTGCTTCCATTTTGAATTCTTTACTTTCTGCCTTTGCTTACATTAAAACTTTCACACATCTAAAATACACATTTCCAGGATATTTGCATGATAGATTCAAGCACAGTGATCAGGACAGAACTTTGTAGGTAACTTTTAGTCATAATTTTTTTAAAGGTGCTTTTTTTGGGGGGGAGGGGAGGGCAGCACTAGGGTTTGAAATCAGGGTCTCATGCTTGCTAGGCAGGCACTCTTACAGCTTGAGCTACTCCATCACCCCGTTTTATGTTGGGTATTTTCCAAGATTGGGTCTTGCAAACTATTTGCCCAGGCTCAGCTTCAAACTGCGATCTTCCTGATCTCTGCCTCCTGAGATGCTAGGATTACAGGCATGAGCCACCAGTGCTCAGCTTAAAGGCATTTTTAAGTTTGTATTGTCGTATAATACAGTGTCTGGTCAACAAAATTTCAACATGGTAAGTTTGACATGGTACAATCTGTACTTCATCCACCCATCTTCCCTTATCTACTCATTTAAGACTCTTAAATTAACTTTAAGAAAACAACATTTCCTAAAAACCATTGCAAATTCCATTTGCACCAGCTAGGACCATGCCCAAGATTCTGGCCCCATTAACTTTGTGAGGTTCACATTTTTCAGGCAATTGTTCTAAAATACAGAGTACGGCTAGAGGTGTAGCTCAGGAGCAGAACACTTGCCCTTGAATGTGTGAGGCCCTGAGTTTCAACCCTAGAGCTGCAAAATAAAATACAGAGGAGGTGATGCCTGGTTTTGCCTTTGTACTAGAAGAACTTCACTGTGCTATTCCAAAAGACTCCTCTCTTATAAGATAAACCTGCCTTTTTTAGACATGAAATTTAATTTTCTAAACCAGGTTCCTTATTAACAACCTTTGATCTTTACCCCTAAAATACATCTTTTCCTGACAGAATACCTAAACTATGAAATGCTAGAAAATACTACAATAATCTACAATGGGCCACTCCAAAATTTCACACAAGCAGGGCTCAATGGAGACATAGGAAAAGCTGAGCTAGGAAGTTATCAACTAAATAAAGAGTTTTAACTAGCATGGTACTGCATGCCTGCGGTCCCAGCACTATGGAGACTGAGGCAGAAGGACTGCAAGTTGGAGGCTAGCCTGGGCTACACAGCAAGTTCAAGGTCAGCCTGAGCTACACAGTGACATCCTGTCTCCAAAAAAAAAGGTTTTAAAACCACACTGGCTTTTTTGGAGTACCCACCCATCTCCACATGACATACTAAGAGGTTCTTTCATACATTCTAAGTAACCATCAACAAACTCTGAAGAAAAGAGCAATTATCACCCATTTGACAAATCAGGACACCCAGGTTCAGAGAGATTAAAGTAAATTTTTCCAAATAGTACAGCTATAAGTGGCAGAGCATGCTTCCAAAGCTTTCCACTTCACCACACTACACCTCCTAGCAAACCACAGGACAGTGGCTTTGACATGAGGATATTTGCAGAAGCCAGGGAACTGCACTCAGAGAAGCCCCTGTCCTCCATGGCTTGGAAGCCTCTGCAGAGCTGGGGCTCTGATGAGTCATTTTCCAGTCAGGCCACTCAAGCCCTGCAGACCTTCCCCCTCCGTGTGGATGACATGCAAATGTGTTTCACTCCTGGAAGCCCTGGTTTGGATTCACTTCACTGTGACTCATTCACAGGAGAAAAAACTTCCTCAGAACAGTGACAGTCCCAGGAGTCTCAGCCCAGCCCCTGGAGGGAAGGCACACCTTGAGGAGCCTTACATTTAAGCTGGTGATGGATGAGGAAGACTTAGCAACACTGGGAATCTCCCACTGTATAAATTACAAAAGGCGTGACCAAAATAGAAGAGGAGTCATGATAGAGGTTGTGTCAGACAGAATAGGTTGTGCAAACCAAGGAGAACTAACCAGGGAATGACTCCTCATTCCCCCAAGCTGCCCCAGAAGAACAGAAAGGGGGGAGGGAGGGAGCTGCAGACTCAGGGCACTGAAGAAAAATGAAGTGCAACATTTCCATTCATCAAAATGCAATACTAAGAACTGACAAGATGCAATGAGTATTGGATATCAGACCTGACTGGTCCCAGGGGGAAAAAACTACAGCATAGAAATCTCGTATAAAATAGCCTTGGCAACAGATTGTAGTCACGCTTTTAAATCTCTGAAGGTAGGCTCTAAATGGTCCTCTCACCTTGGAAGAAAAACCATGTAGAAACTTAAGCAGAAAATACTAAGTGTCTACAAAATACAATGTACTCTTGAAGACTTTCCTAAGGGTCTAGCTGAAGGAGAACATCAGATCTTCTTTAGAGTCATTCAGAGTATTTTGTGGAAACAGGCAATTATCATGTATTCAGGACCTTAGCAAAAGAGGAGAAATTTCTGGACCCTTCTACCTCAAGCACTTCATTTAAGGATAACACAGTTAGCAATTTAAAATGAGTGAAGAAGGCAAAGAAAAAAATACCATTACTTAAGAAGAAGAACAACAACAAAAATTCAAGATGTGGTACACAGGCACCTGTAATCCCAGCATTCAGGAGGCTAGACAGGAAGATCACTGGTTTGCGGGACAGTCTGGGTTTCACAGAGACCCTGTCTGGGGGAAGAACTGTGAGGGTTACTTAGGGCAGCCAATTTAAAAGCACCTCACTGAAGACCAAGACAAAAATCTTCTGAGCAAACAGCACGTTAAGCATAAGGATTTCAGCCAGCATAGTGTGCTGACGTAAAAACTAATATTAAAGATTACTGAATGAAGGCACCCATGAGGGCAATTCATGAGTCACTTTCTTTCACATATAGAACAAGAGCAAAAACAGTCTCAGGGCTTGGTTTTGAATAGAGTGAAGGAAAAGCTCTGCTGTACTGCTGTGCTTTTTGCAGTCCCTCTGCCTCAAAGATCAGCTTAGCACATTTATGAATTTTTAAAACTCATTTTCCTTGGCATGGGATTTCTTTATTCATTCTTGCAAACACAATTTTACCCATCAAAATGTTTTACATTGCCACGAGGTACAGACAATTTCAACAAGTTCAATGTGATTCCAGGTTTTGTCTATCCTACTATATAAACAAGGAGAATTAACGTGGTGGGTAGCCACTAAAATGACCACAGGATCACCTGTCTTCTGGTTTCCTGTCCTGAATGATCACCTCCCTGATCTACTTCTAATAAACAGGGTGCAGCAAAAGGGCTGGGGTGCCCCTTCTAAATTATGTTATCAAAGCAAGAAGATTCAGCTGTAGCCCACTGGCTCTCTCTTGCAACAGCTGCACATGGAGAGGGGCCAAGCCTCCTGCTGCAGCTGTCTCCATGAACTTGATGCCTACTCCCAGCGCCCCTTGATCCCCCAAAGTACCCCAGCCTCCCAAGACACAGTGTGATGGAGAGAGCCAACCACGACACACCTGGAGCACCGGCTCACAGAAACGAGCAGTCTGGGTTTTCCAAGCCACTAAGTTTGAGGATAATGTGCTATACCACAACAGATAAATTATATGAATTAGACAAATAAATACATCATTCACTTGTCTTTATATATGAGTCTGTCATAGAAGACCTAACATTATTTAGGATGAAAGTTTGACCAAAAAGAGGAAGTACAAATATATTCAATTATCTAGCCTGATTAAGATGGGGGAAGGGAGGTGGAATTGTGTCTGTGGTGCTAAATGATTGGGCAGATGAGTCCTGAAGGGCTTCCAAAGAACCCATGAGACTTAACCCTGCAACACATACATGAAATGTATGCTCCTACAAAAGAGCATTCAAGTTCACCAAGGCTACAATTTTACTGACATTGAAACAAGTATGTCTTTAAAAGAAAATAAAAAAAAACCCAGAAACTTCTAGTACTATTTCCACCCCTGAAAGTCACCCAGGTTACCTTTAGGTCCTAAGTGTTTAACTTTTTAAAAGGTTCTTTTACCTATATGATGTTATAGACTTAACCAAAACTCTTATGCTGCACAAAATAGTTTTAATACATCAGAGACTGGGGGTAGGGCAAAATGATCCTGTTGGAGCAAGCAGAGCTGGGGCTAGGCAGAGGCAAGGCCCTAAAGACACTTGAAGAGTTCTCACAAGGATCAACCAGCAAACCTACCAGCCACCCTACAAGGCACTCAATTTGTTACTTTGCAAATTCTGTATACACCTGGGATCTGTTACATTCCTAATAGTAAGAAGCATTGTATGTCAGAACATCAATGTTATCACCTGATTCAAAGGAGCACTCCTCTCACCAACATGGGGACTAAGGAACTGAGTCCACTCCAGATACATCTATCTCCATTTCAGCAGTTCCCAAGTGGTGGTACAGCTCCCTGGAAAGCATTGTGGACATTTCTGTGTCACAAGGACTGGCATTTAGTGGCACAGGTCAGAGAAAGCTAGCCATTCTGCAATAGAACAGTCCCCCAGAAGGAAGAAGCTGTTCTGCTGAGAATCAGAAGACCTCACCAAACACAAAGGCAAGTGATTTGTTTATACTTTTCTGGACAGTGAGCACATAAACATAAGGCATTTTTGCTCAGTTTTAACCAATGCTTCAGGATTGTTGTTACCATGCAAACTAACAGAAGAGGGTCTGGAACTTTCTAAGAGCTGGCCACCATTTTGAAAGAGCTCATGGCTCATACCATCAGTGTTCTATCTTATGGGGGGAAGCTAGGAAAAGGACACAAGGGCACTCTGTACAATCATGCCAACTTCCTGTGAATCTATAATTATTTCAAAATGAAAAGTACAAAGATAAAAGAGATACTGAGTCACACAGGATTGGGAATCACCACCCTGATCTTGTTATCAGCCAGGAGATAAGGATGTCCATCAACTCATACACTCCACTCCACCAAGGCCAACACCATCTTCATTTCAATTATAGCCCATTCCTAATCCATCCCCTACAAACTAAACCCTAGGGCTATGTCTAGCCCAAGGCCACCTGGATACTCAGGAGATGAGCTGTGGGTACCAGAACCCACATCCACCATGTTTGATAGTAGAATTCATCCCCAATTCCAGTGGTCAGGAAATTTAAGTAAATTCCACTGACTTTATCCCCTCTGAGCCACACTTACAAGACACAAATGCATCAACAGGGTAATCTCACTGATTTTCACTTTCAGCAATAAATAACTAGCCTTTGGTCCCCAACCCTTTTCACTCTATAGAATTTGTTCACTGCCTGAAGCCTCCAAAGGACTAAGGGGAATGTCATCCTGCATGCTGGTTGGGAAGTTATGAGCCACCCCCATGCATTAGCCATTGTAGCATGGCAGGTTTCAAATTCTTAAGAAACTTCTTTATCAACTGGGGTTTGTGTGCAAGACCTTCAGGAGATGAACCTAGGATTCCTTTGAAATGTCTAAAGGAATGTGGTCTAAATGTAGGTGATACATTAATACAAGATCTCCTCATAAAATGCCAGTGTTGTGGTATACATCTGTAATCCTAGCACTTGGGAAGCTGAAGCAGGAAGACTGATAAGTTCCTGTCTCAAAAAATAAATAACTAAGACAAAACAAATAAAAAGCTTTGTAAGAGCCCTTATCTTTGATACATACAGAAGACCTTGTTTTTTTAACTGCTGTATTTGGAGGATTTGCTCTGGAATAATACAGTGGGGCCTGGGTATTATAGATAAAGTGGATGGGAGCAAATAGGCTGTGTTTCTGTTGATGTTGCTGAAGCAGAGTGGCAGGTAACCGAAAGCCCCTTATCATATTCCATAGTTACCTTCATTAGGCATTATCCACACTGAACTGTACCTCAAGAATAGCCTGGTGTATGTGCACGTGAAGGGAGCAGGATAGGAGCTAGCAGTGGGACCAGCGGCCAGAAGGGAAAGAAGTACGGTGAGGATGGGAGCGGGAGCAAGGCTCCATGCTTTGAACTGACATGCAGGACATGCTGGGCCACAGCACTTCTACATGACACTTCTGAATGAGTGCCTTGCTTCTCATCAGCCCAGCACACAGAACTCACAGTGCTATAAACGAAAACACATTTATTTATCTTTATAAATAGCCTTCCTGGGTCAAAAATCACAGGCTCTTCACACCTCCCATAATCCTCAAGTTTAGGCGAGCTGCATTTGGTCTCCTGGTTTTCAGGACCACCTGAGCAGGGAAGACATGCATCTGCTGACCACTATCCTTTAGCATCCTCTCCACCTTTGTACTGTAGGCTGAAATATGCAGTACCAAGGACTGGGGGTGCAGGTCGGTGGAAAAGGCTTTGAGTCCTATTCCACCACCACAAAAACAGAAAGAAAAAAGTAATATGTATTGTTAAGGAAAAAGACCCACCTGTACCCCCCCCCAAAAAAAGGTTCTACTTCAAGGCACTGGTTTTCTATTATCTTTATCCTCAAAAAAGACCTCAGAATGAAACTCGAATCTAAACAAGATAGCCCAAAATCTGCATTATACACCTCCCAGGTAACAGCACCTGAGAAGGCAGAAGAAAGGCAAACCAGGTGAAACTCAAAGTTTGAGCAGAGACGCGCTTAAGAGCTGGACTTCCTCCAGCAATGAGAGCCCTTATTTGTCAGGAAGACAAAGGATTCACACTCACAATACTAACTAACCTCCTTGGGGTTATGAGCTAGGGGCATTCTCATTCCCTTTATGTCAACATCACTCAGTCCTACAAGCAAGTCCTACCTACAAACAGAGGTACTACAATATTAGGCTTTTGTGCTGTTGTCCTTTGTTTTGATTATTGTCACTAGGTAGCCCAGGTTGGCCTCAAACTAGAGATCCTCCTTCCTCAGTCTCCAAATGCTGGGATTACGGAAGTGTATCACCACAACCTGCCACCAATGCCAGGTAATTTGCCTAAAGGTTACCCAGGTCCCAGGCAATCTGGCTACAGTCTCTGCTCTGAACCAATCCGCCTACCACCACATAAAAAATAAGATAATCTCAAGAATCAAATGTTCTCTCAGGGAAACTACCTTTGGGGTGTGTGTGTGTGTGTGTGTGTGTGTGTGTGTGTGTGTGTCAGGAATCAATCATACATGTTAACGATTGTTAATGAGTTGTTCGTGTTAGTGATTATTAATGAATCACTCAACAAGACATTGTACTTGCATCAGAATAAAGCACAGTGGGTAAACTAATACTGAATTATGTTTTATTGGTCATAGTTTATCAGATTTCTGAGTAAGGGTCTTTGTAGCCCCATATTAGGGGAAAGTCACCCAAAGCTGAAGCAAGCAGGTCAGATGTGAGTATTTGCCAAGGGAAACACTTTAAGGTTTAAGAGCAGATTTAAAATGCTGTGATTCAACACAGACATCTGTTCTACCATAAGCAACCATCTGCTTCATATCCCAGACAGCAAAACATTTCAATAGGAAGTGTCAAATCTGACTCCTAATCAGGAAACAATTACCTACTTTTGCCACCAGCCCAAAGCTGATTAGAAACTCCTGGGGCCAAAGTTAATGGAAAACCCACAGTATAGGTACACAGTCTAATGAGACTGCTGACTGGCCAAGAGTCCTACTGGCTCTGATGTTTTAAATATTTAATTGAAAGAATTAGCTTAAGATGTAATACAAAATAAGTGAAGAAAACCTTCAGATGGAAAGAATGAGGAGTATGACAACAATGACCTTTGAGTGAAATCCTCAGTGAAGTGAGTGGCCTTTCAGGCCCTAAGCATGAAGGGTTGGATGAGGGACCGCAGGCATGAAAACGGGACTGCCCCACAGGACCTATCCACAGAGAGCCAAATGCACACAAGGCTACAACGCAGGAACACATTGCAAGTAGTTTTCAGATAATTAAACTGACTCTCATCAGTTCAAAAGATGGAGCACTAGAGCCAGGTGGGATGTCAGGAAAGGTGTTGTGGAGGGGACAAGCAGTTGGGTAAGTCCTACAGACTCAATGTTTCCTCAGTGTGAAAGGAGTTTTGCAGGTAAAGGAGCAGCACATCCCCAACCAGGAAGCAAGAGGACTCTGGAGCCACCTGAACCCTGGAGTCACAGTGTGGCTCACAGATAGCCTGAGAAATCAGCTTGGACAAGCTGAAGATGGGGTGAACAGAGGTCTGAGACTGCTGCCACAGACACAGAAACTCCCTGGAGTTCATTCAGTGAACATGTAGTCAGTACCTATTGAGAGCCAGATCCCTGGGGGTTGTGCAGGATATGGAAAAACCGACGGAGTCATGTAATAGAGCTTGGATTGATTCTAGGGGAGTAAGACAGAATCAAACATGTAAGGTAATTTCAGTAAGAAGCATGCTGAATTAGATAAACCAAGATGGCAAGGGGGAGGGGCAAGGGACTGCAACCTTAGCCCACCCCTCAGAAAGGTGGTGGGGGGGGGGTGGCACTGAGTGCTGGAGGCAGAAGAAAGCAGACTGGCCTTCACAGAGTCAAGACTCTCTGACTCCATGTCTCTTTAATTCAGCCTCATTAATTGAGTTAATGAGAGGTTACTTGCAAAATGACTTCTAGTTAATACAGGAGAGGTATCTTGAAAACCAGCATGGAGTTCTCTTCCGGGTTAAGCTAGCAAACAGCCCCATCCTGCTTCTGCTGCCATCCCAGCACACTGGACGATCCCCTCACTAAGGCTCCAGAGGCAGAGAGCAGTGGGAGATTTTTCTATTACAGTTTTTGAAAAAAAATTCAGCAAAAATTTTAAAGCTCTACTATTAGACAAATGTAGAGTGAAGTTCACAAAAAGTCAGTGTGCTGGAGGGGTGGTAAGAGTACAGCTTCCTAAAAAGCAACAGGGCAAGCAGGTTGCCAGAGGCTCATGCCTATAATCCTAGCTACTCAGGAGGCAAAGATGAGGAGAATCAAGGTTCAAAGCCAGCCGGGGCAAACAGTTTACAACACCCTATCTTGAAAAAACCCATCACAAAAAAAGGGGGCTGGTGGAGTGCCTCGAGGTTTAGGCCCTGAGTTCAACCCCAGTGCCGGAAAAAAAAAAAAAAAAAAAGCAACAGGGCAATAAATAAGCCCTGTACAATCTACCTTTTATTCCTCTCTTGGAATCTAAAGGTAAGATTAGGTAAGTATTTGTATATAAATAAGTTCAGCATAGCATTATTTATAAAAACAAATTCACTATCCGAGAAGAAAAGTCATATGCACACAAGGAAATACATAAGCCATTAAGAATGTTTGAGATAATATTAATACAAGAAAAAAACTTATGTTTCTAAGAGCAGGAAATGATTAAACTTAATGTGACCTCCAAGTTCTTAAGATTGTTTTTAAAAGATGGAAATGTGAACTGTTAAGTGATGAAATTTCAATCTCTCTAAAAAGCATGAATTTGTTTTTAAAAATCTGCAAATTTTTCTTCTTTGAAACTCTATCAGTTTAGTCTCCCATAATAGTTTTCTCACTGATCTGGTGGAAGAGCTCTCCGGCTGTTTGAAGATCCACATTTTCCATCTGTGGGCTGGAATAGTGACTCAGCACTAGAGCATCACAGGCAGAATGAAAAAGGCAAAGGAAACCAGCCTTGGCCCCAGCCCACTTTTATTGTCTGAATGCTGGATGGTGGAGCCAGGCACATGGCTGGATCCCTGGCTCCCAGCCCTGGCTGCAGCCCCACACACATGCCACCACCTGCTGAGCATAATCAGGGTGCGGCTCCACCAGGCACGGTGACAGCACGCTGATGGGCTGCGATAGGTATAAACAGGTAAATATCCAGTTCCCAGCACTGAACTCCCGATTCATTCATTGTCACCCTCCTGAGTGTGCCCATGGCGTTACTGCTCAACACACCCCAGAACATTCTGCTCATCACCTCCCAAGAAATTCCCCTGACCTCTGTCTCCTGCCAAAACTGAAAGAAATCCACCCGCCCACCCCAACTAACCTCAAACTGAAGTCACAGTCAGCAATGTTCACCCTCCTGGTAACCAAGCTGACCCCCATCTGCCGCAAGACATGCTCTGCAGCTGTCAGCACAGGGCTGAGGACACAGCTGAATCACAGCTCTTCATGTGCTTGATGCTCACAGACTTGCAATGACCCTGAGTGCTGTGCACAGGGACACCACCCTGGCCAGGTCCACCTGCCTTCATGGCCTCAGCGGTTTGACCAATACCCAGACCGAATCTGTCACTATCAGTTACCCATCCCACAACCAAGTTCTCACCTTCCAGTGGCTGGTATGAGAGCCAGGGCAGATGGGCATCAAATCCACATCACCACAGCTGGCACCCAGCCTACCACACTCTGCCCCACCACACCCACACAGTGGCCTCCACTCTACCAACCTGTCTTCCAGAAAGTGGGGACCAAGAGCAGGGTCACTTTTCTCCACCTCTGAACTCCAAACTTCTTTCACTTGACCTGGCCTCCACCTGGAACATGCTCCTGATTGTTCTGGACTCTGCGATCATGTATTCTAGGGCTGTTCCAATGACAGTCGCTTGATGCCCCCACAACTGGCCAATCTTTACTGTGCACCTTACAAGCTTCATAGAGCACTGCGTGCTCCCACAGTGCTATGGAATAATCCATCTTCAGGCTTTGCACACCTACCAAGTGGAGAGTGTGGGCAGGTCGCTGGAGCCTTTTCCTGGTCTTCCACCATTCTCTGAGGGATTTTGGCTAACTTACCTCTCATTTCTAATACAACAAGGGGCAGGGGTGCAACCAGAGTACCTACCTACCTCACAAGGTGGCTATTTACAATTAATTACAGCAATTACAATAATTTTCATTTTATGTAAATATGTATGTTCATTCATCCATTTTTTTATCTGTTGAGACAGACACTGGAGTACAAAATGAGCAGAACCCTTGCTCTCAGCTGAGCTCACTGTCTGCAGACGGCAGGGATATAAAGGCATAAAGATGTTCATAACAAGATGTTGCAACATAAGCACACTGGAGCTGCCAGAGACCACCAAAGAATGCCAGGCTGCCTGAGTGAGGGAAAGGAAGACAGACAGAATGAGCATGTATAGGACAAGAAGAAAATAGAAGGGAATGACTTGAGGAGGACAGGTTTAGTCAAAAAAGACTTCTTAACCAATCAGGAAAACCAACTGAAAACACAGCAATAACAGAATATAAAATTGATCGCTTCTCCATTAAATTATTTCAACTCTCAGAGAATTATACAAATGAACTGGCCTCAATTTTTCTTAGTTGTCTCCTATTAAAGATAGAGTAGTCCTTTCAGCACTTTACATACCACAAAAAAATCAATTCAAAGGCCTCTTTTAAAAAATAGGTTATGCATTCACACAGTCATTAATGCTGACAAACTAATCATTGAAAATTCTAAGGAATTACATCACACAAAACTCTGGTGTAATTTTTTTCTTTGTGCAGAACCACATTCAGTGTTCTTCAGTTATACACTTTAATCACATTCTTGTACACACAATTATACCCATTCCATCCTCATGAGAGCAATGATTTGCTCTAATATGTCTTCTAATTAACCTTGTAGATGCTTGCCTAGCCATCACAATTGGTACCACTCATGTTCAAGGAGCACTGGTTTCACCCCAGTGTACCCACTTCCTAGATTGACAACATCCATCTGGATATGAAACTGGTTTCAGTCCTGAATGTCTTTTTACTCTATCTGTCTTCCAGCTGCAAGTGACATTAATTCAGAGTAGGGGGAAGATGACAGGATCCTGGCTCCAATCCATCCTAAACACCAAATCAGTCTTGTGTTAAAAGGAAAAAAAAAAAAAAAAAAAGCAGCCCCACATCTCTGCTTCTATGAAGAATTTCTGCTTCTTTTATATGAAACCAGGGAAGCTTGTTGCTGGAGTGAGAGCTCGCTTTATTGGGATAAAAGTCCAAGGGGATGTATTACATCTTCCCATCCTTTCAGAGAACAATTTCAACATTTATTCTGCACATCTGCTCCAGAAAGCCCTTGATGGGGTTCAGCTCCATAGGACCACTGGAGTAACCCCTACAATTCACTCTTTATTGGCTTTCTGGCTGTCTCTGAATCACTGTCCCAATCTCCCTCACTTGACCTTCTCAGATTATCTCTAAATATACTACCAACATTCACCAAGAAATAATAAAATGAAATAAAATAATTAAAAACACAGCCCCAATCACTCCATTGCCCTGCTCAACTTCCAATGGCTCCCAATTACTTACAAAAGTATCTGCCAGTGGCCCTAAATTCAAGACCCTCTATTCTGTGGTGCCAGTCATTTCACAGCCTCATCTCCACCTGCAGCCTGCCTCATCCAGCCAAATACCTTCTGCTTCTCTACACAGGGCATCCCACCTCTCTGTTGGGAAACATATCCAGCCTATGCTGTACTCTGCAGAGCTACTAACATCATGTCCCCCAAATCCTTCCTGTTATAGCCAATCTATGCTCACTGCTCATGGTCCTGAACCATAAAAGCACTTTCTCCCTCTCATTAAAAGCATTACCTTTTGCAGGTATTCTAAGCTTCTCTAAACTGACTCACCTCCAGCCTTAAGCTGGCCTGCAAACTCCCTGAGGGAAGAGCTTTGAAACCTGATTCTTCTCTGTACCCTACTAAACAGCCTGCACTTACAGGTTATCTGGATGTCATAAAGTAACTTCCACCCAAACATTTCCTCACTGAGGCCAAGTGTTGGAGGAAGAGTATGTGGGAAAAGGGAGTCCCAGACATTTGCGAACAAGTGAATCAAGTGACTAGAGGATCAGGTGGCATGGCGGAGTGGGAAGCATGAGGCTTGGAGGAAAACATCTGCTGCTACTCATCAGGAGGAACTGCACAGAAAGGAGGGGTGACCCCTGCTGAGGAGCAGGAAATATGTAGCTGGATGAGATAGGCTGTGGAGAAAGTGACTGGCATTGTGGATCGGAGAGTCTTGAATGGAGAACTCTGGATGAATAACTCCTCTACCACAGACCACATGAACATAATCTAGAATCTTGGCCTTGGGAATAAACAGTAATGGCAATAAATTCTATCTCAAGGTCCAGTTCCAATCTCTTCATGGTGACTGTCTGCAACGACATAGCAACCCCAGGCAGAAAAGTTGTGATGATTTACAGTGTCCACAGCAGACCTGGGTAGACATGTGAAGCCAAGGACTTGGCCATCTCTGGACCCTATGATCTCTAAGATCTAACATCATTGGATTTGAGGTTTCAAGGTGCTCCTCTGGAAAGTGAAGCTGAGGTTGTTCTGCAATGGAGCTAGAATGATCCCCTGGGGCAAAGGAAAGAAGGAAGTGGAGGGACTGAGGGAAGAGGAGCACTGACCCAGTACTAAAGTTTATCATTTGAACACAAGCAAGCATGCATTATTTTCACCAGGAAAGTACACCAAAAGTAAATTTATCATGCTTTCTTAAAAGTTTACATTCCTTTCATTAAATGTTCTGGCCTTTGGAAACAAAACTGGAAAATGAACCAATACCTAATTCACTGGACACAAGGGTTATGGCATGAAGGCAGCTGGAGCAGCTCAGAACAGAGCTTTGCCCATCCCAACTGTTTGACTCCAAGTGGATGAGTGCTGATCAGTCTGCCCATTTCATCTTCTGAGGGCAGCAGTAATAATCATAGTGACAGGACCATCATGAGATTAAAGGAATCCTATGAGTAACACAGTGCCTGGCACACCAGAGTGCACAATTAAACATCGCCTCTGTTATTATCCCCATTATCAGGATTGTTACCATGCAATTAGCATAGTATTTCTGTCCGAATGTTGTTAGTGCAAAGACTTTTTTTTTTAAACAGAAAATATACAAAACTGCAAAAGAAAAAGAACATCAGTCAGTTCTGCCCAGAAAAGTCATGCAATCACTTGCTGGCTTTGCTTCAGTATCTGGTTTTGGTACCAGCCAAAGGAATGGTTTTCACTAACTTTTTAATTTTGTGGTGTATCTTATGAAGGAATAAGCACTTAGGCAAACACACACACATGTTCAGGCTGGTATATTTAAAAGAAATGATCTGACAGAAAGGAACTTACTGTCCTTTTAGGTGGAAACAAGGGGGTTTTTCAGCAGGGTGAACTCAGACCTTTGGGGAACTTTACAGGAATACAACAAACTGATATGATGCTATTTCCTAACACCCTACCATGATAAGCCCATCAAGGTCAGTTCCACCTGGAAACATCTTCAGCTCAACAGTTAGCAGTGGTAAGAAGTCTCAGACTCCCTTCAGAAAGGAAAACAGCAAGGAGGCCTTCAGTCTGGAAGGCAGAACTGTCCACACTTACCTCAGCTGACTAACTGAATGCATGGATGCACACCTCCAAGGGTGTCTGCTTCTACTAACAACTCCATTAGCCTTGGTCAGTTCCACAGCAGAAATATACTAAAATCCACACTCAACTCACATTGATTGTAATGTCTAACACAACCAAGACACTCAGCCACATTGAATCAGCTTAGGAAATACAGTTGGAGGTAAACACGAGCAGACCTTACACGGTGCACCCTGACAGGCTTGAAGCCCCTTGTCCTAGCATGGGTAACTCTCTGAACCCCTACATACATGCTATGGGAAAATGTCCCACATCTAGAACTGAAGCATTTGTTAAAGGAGCTACTGGCACACACTATGCAGTCTGTGTCCAGCTGTATTGTTGATGCTTGTAGTACTAGGTGCAGGAATTTTATTTAGCAGAAATATATGACAAGATTCAAGAATGGACCTAAAACTTCACATATCATGGATATTGTCCACATTTCAACATATACATTTTTAAGAATTACTGCTATAAAGGCTGGTGGCTTCACTCAAGTGGTAGAGCACCTTTCTAAGAATTACTGCTATAATAAAAATCAGAAACAAGTTAGTTTAACAAGGCCAGACTTTCTAATGTAGACTACCAATTCTTTTTCTGTGGTACTGAGTTTTGAACTCAAGGCCTATACCTTGAGTCCTTTTTTGTGATGGGTTTTTTCAAGATAAGGTCTTGCAAACTATTTGTCCAGGCTGGCTTTGAACTGCAATCCTCCTGATCTCTGCTTCCTGGTAGCTAGGATTATAGGCATGAGCCGCCAGAGCCTGGCATATTTTTAATTAAGGCACTTAAATGTTAGCAATAACATGATAGAGCAATACTTTACAAAAAACACAGGCAACACAATGGAAATGCAAGGTGGAAATCAGACAACTTTAATGCTCAGTTGACCTATTTTCTAAATTGATTTCCTGTATCTTCCTCTAAAATAGGTGTGATCAGGAGCCAGCCTCCCAAAGAATGACAACTTCATTCCTTACCCACAATTACCTTCTTAAGCAGCTATAATAACTTTTGTTTCAAATCATTTGGCACCAAAATGTGATACACATTTATACCTAAAATTTCACTAGTCCAACTCCAACACTGCTCATAGAATATTTTACTTCACTATGCTATCACAATTCAAATAAAAGGAGGCCACTATTAAAATAAACCCTGATAATTTTATGGAATCTACTCTGAATTGAAGTTTGTAAAAAAGCCAGTATTAAGTATTAAGCAGTCTGATTCTGTAATGTTACATTAGTATCACTGTTCAAATAGAGCCAAGATTCTTATTTTAGTAAGTAAAACTTTTTCAAAAAATTGGTATTTCGATACTGCAAGCTCGAGAAAAGGCAGGAGCAAGGTTCTTTTTGATGTTTTGGCAACAGGGAAAGCACAGAGTAAACAAAATCTGCTCTCACTGCAATATTTAAATTACACTAAAAGTCAGGAGCATGGTTTCTTCCTAACATCAGAAAAATTAATGAATTCCCACATATGTGAAGTAAGCAGACCCAGGTACCTCCCTGTCTCCCAGCCTCACCTGGGAACACATTTGAAATGTATGGTTTCAGGCCCCACCCCAGGCCTGCTTGATCAGATCTACATTCTTTAAGCATCCCCAGAGGACATTAAACTTTGAAAAGCACTGCTCTGGAAGAGAATGGCATTTTGGGATTTTTTTTTTTTTTTGAAAGATAACTTTATATGAAATATCAACAGAAAAAGTTAACTCAAAAAGCCAGACCTCTCCAATGTGGAAGTAATAAATCCCAACCATCATACCATAAGATTCAAATGACAAAACTTGCACACCAAGGGTAAGAAGGTACCAGTCCTAAAATTACCCTCTGACTTTGAATCAGGGCTGTCTGCAGAAAAGAAACCATGTGATTATCATAAAAAGTAGATAATCATAACACTTTCAGGTTTAAGGAAACTTGCAGGTTACTTCTGATTCATCAATAAGAAAACTGGTGTGCAATGTCACAAAGATGATTGCTGACCTGGAATTTAGAGTTATGACTGAATACTAATTCTCCATAATAAAAATCAAGCCAAGATTCTTATTAGATGGCAGATCTAACACGATGTTGTGATTTTTCAAATGGACATCAATCTATAATTCTGAATGGCTTAAAATCTTTAAGGTTGGGCTGGAGGTGTTGCTCAGTGTTATAGCACTTACCTGGCATATGCAAGAAACCCTGGTTTCTTCCTAATAACAGTAATAATAATACCTTTAGGGCTGATGTGCTCTTTTCTGAAGAAAGAAAGGAAAAGAAACAATAAAGAATGGAAGGGGTGTAGCTCATTGGTAGGTCCCCAGCACCACAGTATTAAAAAAAAAGAAAAGAAAAGAATGATAGAAACAAGAAAAGTACAACTCAGCTCTCAGGGTAGCTGAAAACAATGCCTGCAAGAGGAGGGGGCATGGCCCATAAGCTCTCTGCCCACAAACAACATCCAACACTTGGTATCCCAGAAAACCCTCCCTGATCCCCCACCTGAGCCTGAGAGAACCTCCAATCTTTAAACTATTTTCTTTCTCCCTTCTTGCACCAGCCCAAAAAAGGAACTTCAGAGGCCATCAGCACTGCTCCTCTGAAAAACCTCTCCTCCTGTCTCCCAGCCTAAACTCTGCTTTGCATCCTGCCTCTCAGGGCCATCTCTTAAATCTACTGCCCCCTCCCACACACACACCTGGTTCAGATGCTCATCACTTCCCCCTGAATAATGTGCAAGTCCTCATCTGAGGTCTGCTGCCACCTCTCCAAGTGAAATCCACCCTGTAGGTCCCTGCCAGCATGGTCTTCCCAGGGAAAACCAGGGCTGACACCTGTTCAAGCTTCCATGAGCCCCATTTCCTAGAAATCATGTGAGACCTGCCTCCCAGTCCTCCACTGTACCCTACCTTCTACCACTCCTGACCTCCCCTGTTTCACTGGTGAGGGTCTAGCATCTGCACAGTAAGGCTGCTCAAACTTGTCCTGAACTGGAATTTGTTATTCAAATACTGCCCAGTCTTCCAGGCCAAGTCCCTCTTCCCCCAGGGAGCCTCCCTTGAGATGGCAAGTTCCAGGGCTCTCCGTGTCCTAGACCGCCAGTAGAATTTATTTCCCAGACACTCACCTTATCTTCTCTTGTGCCATTAGTGAGCCATAGTGAGCTCCATCAGGGTGTGACTGAATCCTTTACAATGACGATTATAAATCTGAGTCCTTTTATAATAACAATCCCAGTAAGGGATCAATAAACACATTGGTGAATAAGTAATGGTTGGCTGAGCCTACAAGAAAAGGAAATTCTTCTGAATTGGTACTAAAACCCACCCAACTCAAGATTCTTTTCTGGATGAAGGAGGAGAAAAAAAGATCCCTCACTGAGTTTGTTTTTTCAATCTATGCTATGTTTATAGTGGTATGGTACCCCTCATTAATTTTTAAAGCTTAGGTCTTATAATATGCCAGTCATTACATTCTAAAAGCAAATATTAATCTTATTTTCTAAGATGTTTCCTAAAATACCCAAGCACTAAGACACCTAGTAAGTGCTCAACAAATACTTGCTGAATAAAAGGAGGAGAGTTTCCTTTTATTCAATGATCACACAAAGAGACTACAGGAAGGAAAGAACCTGGGTACCCAAAGAAAAAGGGAAGAGTTAAAGAAACTAAAGAAAGATCAGCTCTGGGTATTGAGGGGGTGGGGGGGAGAGGGAGGGGGCGGAGTGGGTGGTAAGGGAGTGGGTGGGGGCGGGGGGAGAAATGACCCAAGCCTTGTATGCACATGTGAATAATAAAATAATAAAAAGAAAGACCAGCTCTAAGCAGAACTTAGATCCTCCTCCATTTCTTCTCCCCACCTCCCAAAAAAAAAAGCATATTTCACTCACCAATTCCATTTTTTAAAAGAATTGAAATCAACTGAAATGACAAAGTGTCACTAGGCTGTGAATTCCAACATGCTTGCCCACTCAAGTAACATGTGGCATAAAATAAACAGCAAACAAAAATGCAGGAAATGTGCTACTGATCACTCATATTCTGGTTCTGCAATTAAAGTGGGGTGGGGGAAGGTATCAATAATTTCCAAATATTTTTTAATCAAAATACACTTTCTTTATAAAGTAATTTTAAGTTTCTTAAAATAAGGAAAACGTGCAAATAAAAAACACAACTGGGAAGTTGTTCCCTCTTTATTGGCTAAGATCGAGCATAAAATGCACAGTAACCATATGCAAATTTCAACGTTTATCCAAGAAACTATGATCTAAATTAATGCAGGCTGAATATGTTTGAGAGATCTATACTTAGAAAACGTTAGGAAATACTGAACATTTCTTAAAATCATGTGTCAATATATCGATTTTAAATTCATTTTTAAAAGTTGCAATCAACTGACAATGTCAAACAGGACAATATGTTAAAAACAAAGTATATAAAAATGATACAAAACTTTCAAAGTGAGGACTATGAGTCAGGACATCTGCTGATTAAAAGATTTACTCTAAATAAGAAAAAAATCTATTTCTAACATGGTTCTTCTTCAGCTTAAATTCTCAACAGAGCAAGCAAGTCTGCAATAAATACCTGTGTAAACACAAATGGAATCTGAGCTTTAAAGCATGTTATTTCACCAAAATTACCTCTCATTCATTCCAAGACATGTAGGAAAGCCATATCCATGTACATAGCAAATGAATGGTTATCAGAGCCAGCGGCGGGCCAAACACTGACAAATCCCCCTGGATTAAAAACAGTCACCCAGTATCTCATTTTTATCCTACCATAGCCCTATCTAATTCTTTAATGTTCTCTTTTCCTTGATGAGGAATTTAATTGCAAACAGAAAATACATGTATAAGCTCTCTAAACCACCTTGAACAAATAACATTTGGGCATTTACCTTAGTCACAACAGGCTTAACAATGTTGCAATCATAGTGTTCACTTAATTTTGAACTTATCTTCACTTAGCCTAGTATAACTTTTTTTTCACTTTGACATATATAATTTTTATATCCCTTTCATGGCTGCATAGTGTTACTTTTAATGAATAAACTACAGCTTACTTAGCCATGTTCCTGTTGGTGGACCTTGGAAGCTATTTTGATTGTTTCAGAATTTAAATAGTGCCAGACTGAATATCCTTGCCCCTTAATTTCAATTTCCTTAAAATTGGGATAAAGAATATCCCACAGGACTGAAAGAAAGGGTAGGAGTATTTTTATATAACTAATAATCTTGCCAATTGCTTTTCAAATGTGATGTACAATTCTACACACTGTTGCCAACAATGCTCAAAGGCTCCAGTTTGCTATGACTTTGCAGCATTGGGTATAATAATCATATTTGCTTTTGCCAATTTAACAAAGTAAAGGATAATTTATTTTTTCCAGCATTGAGGTCTGAACTCAAGACCTCACACTTAGCACTCTACCACTTGAACCACCCCTCTGCTCTCCACCCCCCCACCCCACACGCACACACAGCACCTGTTTGCTTTAGTTATTTTTCTGGACAAGGTCTCTTGCTGGGAGCCAGCCTCATACTGTATCCTCCTATCTATGCCTCCCACATAGCCAGAGTGGCAAGCATGAGCCACTATGCAAGCTTCACATCTGAGTCTTTTAATAGAAAGTTTATTCAATATTTTTCCATGGCTTTTTACTGGTTAAGGACCTTCTTTGCAAATTGCCTATTTGAGTCCTTTGGGCAAACATCTACTGGGCTCTTAATATTCCCATAAATTTGGCACTTGATGGTGTCCAAGTGCCCCATAAGTGCTTTGGATTTTCAATTAGAAGCTTTCATATTAGAAGAATAATAGAGGCTTAATTCTATCACTGATCAGTTGGATAAATGTTCAGAAGTAAGCCAACACATGGGTACTCCCACCTCTGGGAAATAAAACATGCTTTAATTTAAACCAGTGGTTCTCCAAATTATTTAGCACAGCCCACACTTCTCAATCATTACTAGTTTCCAGTAGAGCAAACTCAATAATAAAAATGGATGGTCATCATGTAAACAAATTGAGAAAGGGAAATATGTCTTTATTTAGAAATAGGGTCATGAATGATTCAAATGTGAAAAGCCAAAGAAACTTGGCTTTGATTTTTATTATTAGAAAAGTGTAAACCACCCCCCACCAAAAAAAAAAAAAAAAAAAAACACTGATAATAAAACGAATCTGTATCTGGCCAAAGAACTCACAAAAAACTGCATGGAGTCACCTTTTACACAGGCTTGCCTTCTAAAGCAATGGCAAAGGGTAAAACAAAATTACTTTAAAAAATGACTTAAACAGCCCACACAGTAGGTACCTGTGGTTTTCCAGAACTGTGCTATCTTTCAGAGAGCCCAGAGCTGTCAGTTCTCCTGCAGTTCTGAAAGATTGGTATTTCTCCCATTGAAAACAAGAAATAGGTCTGGCCTGTATTGAAGGAAATGCTGCATGAAAAAAAAAGTGCTAATTATTTCTAAGCAAGCATTTGTAGTTGAATTAATGTGAGTTAAATGCCCATGATAGAAGGCAAGTGTAAACTGGTAATGATGAAGTCAAAAGAGCTAATTTATAATTTAAAAGCAGAACAGAAGCAGCAACCAAAACCCACAATCAACTCAAGACCACACTGATCATATACTGATGAAACACTCTTCCTAAAATTTATTTGAATTAAAACTATCTACTTGTTCATACATCTCTGTCATTGCTTTGCAACCTTGCCAAGTATTAAGTGGCATTTGGACTTCAGAATACTAAACTGAAATCATCAAAGTAATGTAATGACACACTAACTTTTCTTTTACAGATACCAAATTTCAGAAACTCTTGGAATTTCACTTGACCTTTGAAGACATATGGAATGGAAGAGCCCAGGAGATGGTTTGCATCAACATGACAGGCTTTAAAGACAGGTGCCAAGTGGATAAAGGAAACCCAAAAGACTTGAGAAAAAAGTGACAATTTTTAAAGTCAAAAATCTCTTGACATTGGAGACTTGTAACAGAGAGGAGCAGCACGGTGCTCAGAATGTCAAGCACAGATGACAGAAAAAGTGCTCAAAGCACCACAGAACTCTGTATCTATGAGGCATTAAACCAAGATGACCACCAAAAAAGAAAGCAAATCTCTTCACAGGACCAACACAGGGCAGACAAGGCTTCCAATTAAAGGTGTTCTTTGTTCAAAAAGTTTACTATGAGAAGGGATGTTGCATGGGAGAGTGGGAAGACATTGGCTGCAAATAAGAGGGAAGAAAACTAGAGCAAGCATTGCCATGCAAGTTTGCTGCTTACTGTCCAGAGAAACCCAAAGGGAAGAACTGTCTTATCTTTTCAAGCACAAATTTGCAAAGAACCAAGATGTGAGGACTCATAATCATTCTAGAATTCAAAAAGCATGTCTTGAGAGCTCCTGACCTGCCTCTGAAGAAGCAATAAGCAAAGCTACCATCCTCAACTGCATTCTTCTTAAGTAATAACTTTGTTCTTTAAAAAAAAAAAAAAAAAAGCAGTATATACTAAATGCAGAAATTTCAAAACAGCATGAAGAAAATAAAACTCATAGGCAGGCGTGATAATACATAGCTATAGTCCCAGCTACTTGGGAAACTAAGATGTATGAGCACCTAACCTCAGGAGTTCAGGGGAAGCCCCATGGAAGGAAGGGAGGGAGGACAGAAAGAGAGAAAGGAAATGAGAGAAAGAAAGAATAAATGAAGAAAACTCAAGCATGGCTCAAGTTATACGAAGCTCTGAGTTCAAACCCCAGAACACCAAAAAAAAAAAAAAAAAAAAGGAAAACCTATCCATAACACTGACCAAAAACGAATTATCAGTCAAGGAGTCAAGAACCCTGGAAGAAAGTGAAAATATGATTTCAGAACTAGTAATCACAAAACATGAGAATAATAAACACAGCAGAACACCATCTCTAGACTCTAGAGATGTAATTTTGAGAAGTCCAAGAAACAAATACATTACACACCTACAAGAGATGACTCTTTTGTGGCACAGGAAACATCAAAATGCAACAGTCACAGAAAGAAAAGGCAGCATCAACTCAAAGAAATTAATCTGATCCACTGGTGAGCTCAGTTTTAAGCAATAGATCTGAAATCCATGGGGCAGGTGCATGGCCAAGGACGAGACAAAAATGTGCTAGACCCACAAAGAACTTTTGTCAGGAAAATAAACCCCAGAATTAGCTGAAACTCATGAACACTATTTTTTTTTATTAGATAGAGGAGGGGATAAAAAGGTTTTATGTTGTGTTTGCAACAAGGATGAAAGAAGCTCAGTGTGGAAAATGTTGCTACTAGTTCCTGAGCACAGAACACAAGAATCTTCAAGGTAGAGAAGAAACAACTATGTGAGCAGAAAATTAGAAGCTCCCCACCACCAACAGAAAAATTAAGGAGAACATTTCCAAAGTCATTAGTCACCTTGTATCATTTCCCTGGATTAGAGCATTCAGATCCTCCCCACTGCACAGGAGGAAGTGGGCACTCCTGTGTGCTCAGTGTTTCATCTCACCCATTGCCTTCCCTACCCCACCTCCTAGGACTTACCCACATCCACCTGGGTGTCAGGTCCTCTGGATGGTCTCACTTACCATCCACCTGGGAAGAGCTGATGCAGCCTTTCCTGTTTCCCCAGGAACACATGCCTGGATATACAGCCCCTTTCCACCTTTGCAGACATTTTCTCCATGGTCTCTCTTGCCCAGGCCTAGGGACTGAGAGTTCACTCTTCATGGTCAGCACCAGGAAGACAGCAGGAGATGCTCATTAAGCACTGGTTAATTAATTGACTAATGACTGCTTCCCTGAGGAAGATCAACAATAGAGACCAGAAAATTAAGACAAATGCTGCACTGCCTCCCCAAAGATGTGGGTTGGGAAGAGGGCTTTGCTGAGTTACCGCCACACACAGCTCTGAGTAACAAGTTTATTTTCCAACACTCCAACATTCCCTTTAAAAAAGAAAGAAAGAAAAAAAAAAAAAAAACAAGTGTACCCCAACAATTGAGTAACTTGTTTGAGTTGCACATCCCATGTCCACAAGCCTCCAAAACTTATTCCTTCTTCCTCTTATCAGGCTGGGGATTGGGGCAGGAAACCAAGTGGGGAGGGGAGATACGCAGATTCAATGAAAGGATTAGCCAAGAGTGAGAGAAACCATTATACCTACCCTGGATCACCTGAGCCAAGATTATGAAACCACCTGTTTTCTATAATATGTCAAATGTCAGCAAAGGATTTTCAACACTTTCTGAGACATTATATTAGGTAGTGAAAGAGTGAACAGGATACTAAGTATCTTTGGGTGTTCCAGGTTAAAAAAAAAAAAAAAACACTCAAAAGTAAGAATGAGCAACTTTTTAGCTTGGAGATCAAAGGTCCCCAGACCTGAAATGAAACTCTAAAACAAAGACAAAGTGGAGCTTCCAGTAACATCTTGAGGCTTGGCTGTCCTGGGTTGTTCATATGCAAATGGACAGAGAAGTGGGGAGGGAGGCTGAAAGAGCAACAGTAGACTTCTAAGTCTGATTCTCAGATGATTAAGTCTAAAACCCTTGGGCCAAAGACAGGCCACAGTTGGTTCAATCCACTCCTATGGCAAGACATCAGCAATATCACTGTACCACCTTATCCCCATCTTGGGTGCTTAGCTTCAAGAGCTGGGGATAAAGAATCAGTATTTGAGTTTAATCATGCCTATTATTATTTCCTTTATTCCATAAAGAGAAATTGATTTAATCTGTTCTACTAAATGGCAAACAACATGAATTATCAATAGTAAAAAAAATAAAAGAAAGAAAAAATAATTCACCAAAAGTGAGGCTAATAGAGCATTTCCTCACAAAAAGTGTCAATCTTAGAACAGGTTGCTTTGAGAGGTGTGGAGCACACAGCCTCAGGCATTAACCTAAGCAAAGTGGAAATATAATACTGTTTACAAGGTCTAACATTTAGAACAAACCCTTAATTTTCAACTCTAAATTCTATTTTATGAGTTATCTGGGCTAAGAGCCTATATATTGCTATATAAGTGACAAATCATTTTTTAATGACATTAGTGCTCATTGTTTAAAAGAACTGGTATGATAATCTTCTTGGTGTTTTACTATTTAAAAAATCTCATTGTATCTACCAAGTTTCCTTAAAGTGGGATAGATCAGCATTTCTGCTCACAAAGGACTGACAGAAGCGAAATTAAAAGCTGTCACTTTCTAAATTAGAAAAATTCAGCACCCTACAACATACATGGTATAATTAATCAATTAGCACTAATATGTATGAAGTTATAGTCAGCATCCATATGATATAAACAACTGTGCAGATATTACCAACTTTTTAATTTTTTTACAAGGAACGCACTGAATCCCCAGCCTCTATTCAATGAGATATGTTAGTACTGATCTGCACAGAATGAGCAGGAGGAGACATGAGCTGTAACTGAAAATGCTAACAAGACAAGGCTCAGGCATGAAGAAACCAACACAGCTCTCCCACTTTGTACTTTCAGGGAGATGTGCCCACTTCAGAGAACATTCTTCACACAGGCGTAGTCTTTGGTGGTTTTCTTCGGTGGTCTCTGTCTTCTCTGCGTCCCTTTTAGCTGAGGATGTAAATGCTCAACATGAACAAATAACAACCTAACCTCTGAGGCAGACCTGAAATCAACTGTGATACTCCACCATTCCATGTCATACCCTCGTGCTTTCTTCTTCCATCATTTTCTATACCCAGAAGATGCCTTACACCTGTGAGTCATCCTAATGAAAACTTCTATCCATCTTTTGTAGGAATGATTTTTAAGTTTCTAAGATTTATTTTATAAAAACATATTCTGCCCTTGACAAAACTAACCTCAAAAAACAGTCATCAAATATTTGTGTGATTCTCTATCTCTTCCCTCAAACCTTGGTGCTTTTCAACAATGGAGTTGGGGTGCAATCTGTGAGATGCTTTGAGAATAGACATGGTTAAGCTCAAACACTGATTTGTGGTAAACCTCTTCTGGATTTAGTTCAATAGCCCTCTTAAAATACTTCTAGAATGGTGTGGAATAACAATTTACACAAGAGGGTGCATAAGTGCACCACTGATAAATTTTTGTTGGCAATACTTTCTCTGGATAAACATCTAATTATTATGAGCCTATAATCAGAAAGGTGTCATAGGAGTACTCCACTAAGGAGTTATTTCTTGGAGGTCATCAGAACTCACAATAGGAGGAAATCCTGCTCTGCTGTTAAAACTCTATGGGGATTCATTAATAAAACCATTGTGAGGGAGAAACTTGGTTTTTGGTCTCATTCCTAGTTTACCCCCAGGGACAACATGTACACCCCTTCTTTTCTCCTGCCACAGATTTTACAGAGCTGCACTTTTTAAAATAAAAGGGGGAGAACTACAATTCAAAATTAGTGTTATTTTCCTGTTCTGTTTCTGTGGGTAAAACAAGACTTCTAAGCTAACAAAGAAGTATAATCGGTCCAGATGCAAGATACAATACACTGTAATAAGGAAATACTGAAAAATACCACTCACAGCACCACACAGAAAAAGGGGGTGAAATTCAGTGTCAAGGCTAAATTGCAAGAGACTATTTCACACACTATAATGGGAAACATAAAAGCAACTTTTGGGATTTCCTATATTTGAAGGTTGTGTTTCCATTGACTTTCTACTTCTCTTGAACTTGGAGCAGGAGTTCCAGCTCCCACCCCACGCTTCTGGGTTCAAGTCAGTATCCAAATAAAGCTCAGCATCTTTAGGGACCTGAGGCAGCCTCCCCTCACCCAGCCTGCAGGACCACGGCACATGCAGGGCTGATGTAGGCATAAACCTCCACAGCAGACATTGCTCACAGGGTAAAAGAGAACACTGTGTAGACAGCAACTGTGGTATTTCACTTACCCATCTGACCACAACCCATGTGGTCCTTGAATGAGCTGGGGGATGGGTGCTCTCCAGGGGAACCGGCATTTCCTGTCTGCTTTTCAGTTACTTCCCATTCTTTTTTATTGGTTTGGGATGTTTTTCACATTTGGAACAAAAGAGCAGAATAAAGAGGTCCACCAGATCTCAGCTTTTTATAGTCAATACTTGATTGAAAATGAAAATTAGCAGAAAAAACAGAAAACCCACAGCCTGACCATGTTTTCAGGAAAAGATTTTTTTTTTTTGGTACTGGGGCTTGAACTCAGGGCCTTCACCTTGAGCCACTCCACAAACCCAATTTTTTGTGATAGGGTTTTTTGAGATAGGGTCTCTCGAGCTATTTGTGCAGGCTGGCTTTGAGCAGCAATCCTCATAATCTCTGCCTCCTGAGTAGCTAGGATTACAGGCATGAGCCATCAGCACCTGGCAGAATTTGTTTTTTTTAATAGTTAATTTAGAGAAGTTTGGTTTTTGTTTTTTCTGCACTGGGGTTTGAACACAGGGCTTCACACTTGCTAGGCAGGTGCTCTACTACTTGAGCCATGACACCAATCCTTTTCTTGAGATTTTTTTTTTTTACCTAAGATAGGGTCTCGAGAATTATTTGCCCGGGGTTGACTATGAATTGCAATCCTCCTGATCTCCACCTCATGAGTTATTACAGACATGAGCCACCAGTACCCGGCTGTACTGAAGAATTTAAAAAAATTGGATTTGATCTTTTAAATGTACCACCATAGCTTTTCCTTTGAGATATTTAATTTCAATTTTTGTCTTTAATCCAGATGAGCTTTCTAGAAGGAAAAGCTGGGGGTGGAAGAGTTGAACAGAATAAATTAACAATTTCAGTATTATATATCCAGTGTAAAAGATATAAAGGATTGTCCTGACCTAGAATTCAGTTCTATGGGAAAAAAGCCAAAATGGGCTGAGCCAATGACAGAACATCTGGGGCTGGAGTATTATGTACTCCAGAACTGAACTGAGTGGCTCACACAGTCACAATGTGACATGTGGACATGTTTTTGAACTTTTTAGACAACCAGAATTGTATACATAATTAATGAAATTTTCTTTCATAGTTCTCTCCTGTTTCTGTCACAGCACTCTGAAAGGTAGTAGCTAAGTCTGGCAGCTATGAGAAATTATGATGTAGTTGGTTGCTATAGTTTTTAGGTATTTTTAACTTGTAAGAGAGAATGCACTTTGACCCAACTATTACCAAGTGTAATTTTTTCCCTTTAGATCTCATCCTAACCGGCTCCTGGAACCAACTGCTGATATCATAACAAAAGAAAAGTTTCCCACAAATACAACAAATTTTAGAATGGAAAATTTAAACACATTTTGATCAAGACTATGAGAAGAGCTGTACTTACATTTAAGGATTCTGAGCAATGTTAAGAGAGGGGAGGTGGAACCCAGACTCTCCCATTAGGTGTGGAGTGAAGTTTTAGAAATGTTACCTGTGGAATCTGATGAAGGACAAAAATACCCCAGGAGGAGCTGAATGTGCTCAGTCAACCTTGGGGCACATAGAAAATTCTTCACTGAGAAATACTCTGTCTTTTGTAATCTAACACATTCTTTCTGAATAACTTCAATCCTCACAATAACATCAAGTTGGCATGACTCAAGTAGTAGAGCACCTGCCTACCAAATGTAAGGCCCTGAGTTCAAACCCCAGTACAACCAAAAAAATAAAAATAAGAAATATCCACTCCACTGTGGGCAGACCAAAAGACACATTATGCTAGGAATTATTTGTTCCACCTTATTGCCTTTATCCAGCAATTTTCAAAGATTCACTTTTCTCCTCTATACACTAGTTTTATTCCAAGTACTTTACATCAGGAAAGATTTGCAGGGGTGGGGGTAGCAGTACTGGCATTTGAAATCAGGGCCTGGTGCTTGCTAAGTAGATGCTCTACCACTTGACCCACACTTCCACCCCAGAAAGGTTTTAAACCTTATTTTTCTAAGACTCCTGTCACTGTGTCAAGATGTAAGATTTTATTGAGTGATAAGTGAAGTTGAATATATTTTAATCCAAGAACTATTAGGTAAAAAGCATTACTATGGGAGTATGGTGTATTGAGTGATGGGACTGTCATCTGGAAATTCCATTTTTAACTATTGCCTCTAAAACACAATTACTTGAATTATTAACTATTTTTAATTGACTTCCATTAGGAATACTTCTGCCTCAGAGTGCATTATAGTTATTTAAGAATTTAATAAGTCTTCTAGCATATTAAAAATAAAAGCAAGTGTCAAGCCCAGTGGCTCACACCTATAATCCTAGCTACTTAGGAAGCTAAGACCAGAAAGATCAAGGTTCCAACTTAGCCCAGGAAACTAGTTCAAGAGACCCAATCTCCAAAAATAACTAGAGCAAAGTGGACCAGAGGCATGGCTCAAGTAGTAGAAAGCCTATGCAAGCACAAAACTGAATTTGAATCCAACTTCCATCAAAAATAAATAAATAATAAAAATAAAAGCAAGCAATTATATAGTTTTAATTCATCCAAAAAATATTACCAATCACATTATAAAAAAAACTTCAGAGAGAAAAAGAGAGCCACCCATATTCTCATTACTACTATTGTTTTAGGATGCTTCTGAATCATTTAGAGCATTCCTTCTATTATCTGTAAGCATACAGTACCTAACATATGCAGCTTGTAAGTGGTTTTTGAAACTGCTACAGTTTTTACAACCATAATTCTATTATTTAAAGTACTCTAAAAAATTAATAGCACTCTAGGTCATACATTACAAATGGCAAGATTTCAAAAGTAAAGAAAGAAAACTGTAGCCCCCAGTGAAATAATAGGAGAAAAAGGAACTGAATATTTAAAGATCTTTCATTTTACCCAATTTAGATCAAAATTTTTTTAAAAAAGTAGTGTTAAATGGAGATAACACTACTGGTATTTGCAAATATGCTTTTTAAAGTATTTTCTTCCCTTTCTTTTCCCACCTCTTCTTCTAATCTTGAGGCACTTTGGAAAAGTAAATTAAACTTCCCTAGACTGTCAAATGGAACATAACTATCCTTTGGCACAAAATCTTTATTAAATGCTTTCCAAAAGTAGTATTTCTGGCATTCATTCCTTTTTCACCTCTTAATATGCTCTTTGAAAAGTGAATGCTGGAAATCGAAACACTAGTGAGTTTTCTCCTTACCTTAAGGCTGCTGGAAGAGATTAATTATTAAATTGATTACCTAGTCTAGGTCCCACAGAACCATTCTGTACATGGAATACTAGACAGGGTAAGGAACCCTGTCTGTGGGGAAATAACTGCTAGGGCTTCATTTACAAATGTCATACATCTTTCAGTCCACATGCCAAAGCTATCTGGGACATTAGGTGACATTTTTATCTAAACACTCAGATGAGTGATTTTATCCTTTTGAAAATGTGTGGGTTTTCAAATCTCAAATGACAGCAATCTCCAGAAACCTGCACACACTTCCCATAGTTATGCTTTTGCAACCCCAGAATTATAAGTCCATGATTTTCTCCTTAATTCCTAAATTTTGCACTTTCATGCCCATACTCTTGTAGAAGTTTAGGATAATTTGTAAGTGAAGGTATTTTATGTACCCCACTTTTTTGCAAGTTTGGGGTTTGAACTGAGGGCCTTGTGCTTTCTGGGCAGAAAAGCTCTACCACTTGAGCAACACCTCCAGCCCTTTGGCCTTAGTTATTTTTCTAACAAGGTCTCACATTTTTTGTCTGGGCCAGTCTGGAGTTCAATTCTCCTATTTATTCCTGCCAAGTAGCTGAGATGACAGGTGCACCAATATGAACAGTTTGCTTTTAAGATGGGGCCTCCCTAACGTTTTTCCTGGGTTAGCCTCAAACTGCAATCCTCCCAATCTATGCTTCCCAAGTAATTGAGATTACAGATCTGAGCAACCATGCCAAGCCACACCACTCATTTCTAAAGAGAAATATTTCCTGCATTTCTCCCCACCTTTAACACCTTCCCACTCTTCTCCAGCATTTGTGGTAATGCTGTTAATCAGTGAAATAATTTCAATAGACAGAGGTAGATAAATAAAATTACATACCAAATACAGAGTTCTGGCAATTTACCTTTTCCCTCTATGAAAACACTCACCCAGCCAAGTTACCTCTCTCAGCTGTGCCTGTATCCTTGCAGAAGCTCCGTATTGCATTGCACTGAGCCCACTGCCAGTGCAAGATCCAAGGTGAGTTTCCACAAGTTATTTACTATAATGACGACTTTGGCAACCATGCTGGGCTGTGGCCAAAGCTCTGACACATCATCACCAAGTGATGGTGCTGGACTAACCCAAATAAACCAAGAAAGGTATCCATTGGATGTTAAAGTGAAGCATCAGCCCTGTAAGGGAAATTGCTAGTAGGCTACTCAGAAATGGTAGAAGTCCTCTGACATTGTGAATGGTGTTATAAATACCCCCACCACCCAGGTGGACTGAGCAAGATTTTATGAATGGCAGATGTAAGTAACTATAGTCAGAAACATCTCATTACATCTGGGGATTAGAAAGGAATGAAGGTGCCTGGCAGCCTAAGACAGAGAGCAGATCTCCGTGAGATCCATGGTGGGCTAATCAATATTCCTATTTAAATAACACGCTCTAAAGACCCACTTAACATTTATGCAATCCTGCCACTAATTGCTACAGGCCTTTTAAAAACTTTAAAAAATAGCCAGACGCTGGTGGATCATGCCTGTAATCCCAGCTACTAAGAAGCAGAGATGAGGAAGATTGCAGTTCAAAGCCAGCCCTGGGCAAATAGCTCATGAGATCCTATCTCAAAAAAAAACCCATCACAAAGAAAAGGCTGGCAGAGTGGCTCAAGGTATAGGCCTTGAGTTCAAACCCCAGAACCAAAAAAAAAAAAAAAACTTAAAAATAAGTTTTAGGATTCTACACAGATTGCTTTTCCAATACATATATATAGATTTGTTTTTAGAACTCCAAAACTGGCATGAAGAGCTCAAAGAAAAAGCAACCAATACAAGTCATCATCCAGCTCAATGTAAAGTAAGTGGAAAACTATCAGGTCTTTTTCATCCTTGTCAATCCTTGGAGACTTATCAAAAATTCCTCTAAATCTATACTACACCTCAAGAATACAAACATAAAACCCAGTCCACATAAGCATATTAAACAAGTGTAGATTGATGCGAACACAATGGTTATCAAGGACACATTCTTCACATATAATATGGAAAGTGTGATCCATCTGACAGAAAAGGAAGACAAAACATGGATCCAAAATGGCAGCCTCTTAAGGAAAGGCAAAGCATTGATCAGATTACCAGATACAGTTACATACCTCAGCAAGGAGAGAAACCAAATAAGACCTGTCAGGACACTGCAAGAACAGATGTTCTTTACAACTGGTCTTAATGAGGGATGAGAACTTTCAAGTAGCTGAATGAGCAATGTTACAAAGAGGTACTTGCATTTCATATCTCATTAAAGATTTCAGTAAGCCTTGAAGACCAAAGAGGCGAATGAAATATTAATCTTAAACTAGAGAAAAGAGAATCTTTATAGTCACTGGCCAGTCAGAGTAGCAGAAAGTCATGAAAAACATCATTCCACAAGGCACAGAGCAAAGAGGCACTCAACAAACATTCAAAAATACAAATGAGACAAACTTATCCACAATCTCAGTAAGCATGAGTGGGCCATGAGGATAAATAAGGAACTACCTAAACACACAGAAACATTTTAATTCCATTCCAGGTAACATCCTCAGGGAAAATTTTTTTTTTTAATATTAAACATTGGCCTTCAAGCTTTCTTACACAGAACCCCAGTTAAATGGAGCAGCTGGTATGTCATCGCAAAAGTGCACAACAAGCTAATATAGTTACCTGTCATCTCCAAATCCATCACTCTCTTCCATTAATGTGGAACAATCTAAACACAGAATACAGTCAGCCATTACCACCACATTCACCATTCACTGACTGCCAACCTTGGCCCATTCTCCAGAGCAGGCCCTTTGAATTCCCAGAAGCCTCCTGTGTCCAAGGGATATATATTTCTAAATACTCAATGACTGCCTGAAAGCAAGGACAGTGCCAAGCCCTATGCAGACTGTTCATTCTCACATTCCCTACAGCACTGCCATATAGAACCAACGTCAATCTGCCCATCTGTGTTTTATGCCCTGGTGCCTCCTTTGCATTGCTATTCATGCACTTTGGGGCCATTACTAAGCAAAATAAGCATTATTTAGAAAATAAGCATTGTGATACCATGACAGTCAGTCTGATAAGTAAGATAGCTACTAAGTGACTAACGGGGGCCTAGCATATACAGTGTCCATGTGCTGGACAAAGGGGTCTCACAGCAAGACAGCATGAGATTTTATCATGAGGCTCAGAACACACACAATTTAAAATTTATGGAGTATTTCTGTAGTTTCCCATTAATATTTTCAGATCAGGGCCGATTATAAGTGACTTAAAATGCAGAAGGTGAAACCTCAGTTAAGGGGGGAGTTACTGCATACCACTCACTCAATCTTCATTAAAAGGTATCACAGCCCCACAAAAGGATGATCAAAACAAGGATGGGGACCTCAGGTTGCAAGCTCAGAGACTCACGGCTTGGAAGCAGAGGCAGTGCTGTCACACACTGACCAGGGAGGACTCACAGAGGCACAGCACAATACCCTGTATATATAATAAGTGTGTGTATACGTGCAGCCCAACTAGAAATCAAACCACACAGACGTGAAAACTGAGAGCCTTCAAACGTTCATGCCTCCTGCTCAGTACTTATACTTCAGAAATCTAAGGGAAAGTACATAATCCAAACTATGAACCAAATTTTATGCACTTAAATTACTATAATACTTTCTAAATGGTGAAAAATGAGGAAATAAAGTAAATTTCCAATAATACCCAAATAGGTAAATATTTATATAGCTATATAGTGAAATGCTAGAGGACCTTTAAAAATTATTGTGAAAATGTTTTAAAGATGAGAAAATCCTAATACATTAAGCAAAATAAGCAGGAAGAATGCATCTCAATTTCAATAATTTAAAAAAATTTTGTGGAGCACAGGGAGTAGCTCAGTAGTGGAGTGTGTGCTTAGTACATGCAAGGCCCAGGTTCAAATTCCAGCATGCGTGCAAACATGCACACTTAAAAATATACCTATATATACATAAACATACACAAAGACTGAAAGAAAACAGTTCTCTTACATTGTGGATTACTCTGAGTGGTGAGATTATGAGTGATTTGTTATCTTCTTCAGAATCATCTATATTTTCCCCAAAATTTCCAATGTTCTCTCTCACACCAGTGTCTCAGTGGCAGAACTCAGGATTCCAGGGAGCTGAATTGAGACCTAGAAGGACATTTCATCTGCAGGAGCATTCGCTAAAACACTGTACAGTTTTGGATTGGGATAAAACTTTCCATATTCCTACTTAATTATTGATGAATATGGAAACTGCCTCACTTAATAAAGACTTCTGTGCTTTCACAGACAACAGTAACATGCTCTGAGGCCTGTAATCTGGTGAGCACAAGCAGTTTCTAGACTGTAATGGAATTACTTGTGGAATCCTCATTCAGAGGGCAAAATCCAATAAAAGAAATTATGGAGTGTATTTGTTTAAATAAAACACACTCACACATTGTCTTCCACTTCTCTGCCAGCACTAATTTACCAACCAGTCAGATCCCCAAGGAGGTCTGCACAGTAACGATGCTAATGCATCAGCAAGCAGGAAAAAGCTGAAATCACTTCACTGGCAGTGGCACACGGCACCAACTGAGAGTGACAAAGAAGAGAAACTCAGAAGCTGTGACCTCCCCACACAGTCAGCAAGCCCTTCCCTGGCCTGATTTAGGTACCCACCCTTAGAACACTCACTTCTGTCCTGGCCAGAGCTGCTGCAAAACCAGGATTCGTGCAAGGCACTGGCTGCAAGCCAATAACAAGCTGGAGTACCAGGAAAGAAGGAATGAGTGCATATCCTCTTCAAAATGAAGCAGGCACCTTAAGTTACAGCTGAGGTGATGAAACAGATGAGGGGCTTTATTGTAAAATTTTCCTGAATATTCCAGCAAATTCCAAATATTTCGATGTGAATTTTCTAAGACTTACTAAACTATACAAAAACAGTGCATTTCTTTAACCCATGGAGTTATATAAAAAGAATCACTTGATACTTGAAAGATACTATAGCTTGTGACTATAAAATAAATCCTAAGCCTTTCATTAGAAACTGAAAATGGTTGGATAATAAAAATCCCTTCCATGCCAGCGCCCTACAACCATACATATACATGAACAAACAGACACACGCGGATGTACACACACACTCAGATACATACAGACATACACACTTTGATAATCTGAGAGCATCACAGAATATATAATAACTTCAGTTGGAGAAAAGGACACAAGCCACAGCTAGCTCCATTCTAAAATGCTTATTCCTCTATTCAGTTAGGTGATGTAACAATTTTTTCCTATTCCAAATTCAGGCCAAACATTATCACTGTGTAACATCCTGTGCCACCCTGCATAAGAGGTTCAGAAATTGGTTCCTGCCACCACAGAGGAGCTATATGGGAAGCCACCAGCCAACTGAGACAAACTGCTAAAATCAGGGCAACTCAAACAGACCCTGGCAGAAGTGGCTGCCCTGAGTAAGCCTGGGTGCTCCACTGTGCTGCTGGCAACTGCCAAACCACAGCTCACAAAGCTCCCAGGACTTCAAGCCTGTTGTCAGTGACACCATGAAGCCCTCAGGGCAGCAGCAGCATTCATTCGATGCAGGCAACACATAACCACAAGGTCTGTGCTGGGCTGGCCACTTCTCCTCAGGAAGCTGTAATGTAAACCAATGCCCCTGGATTACACGTGCACTCCTTGCTGTGCTTCCTGCTTTTACCACTTTACCCCAACTTTTCCCGGGGATGCATCTGTATAAAGGTATAAGTATGCTCACTTGCTCTGCCCAGCTCCAGTAGTGAGGAGTGTGACAACAGACTGAGGTTCACAGGGCCTTTCCAATTTTTAGAAGGAAGGTAAAGTGAAGACAAATATTTCAATGGGCTTGGGATTTAGCTCAGTGGTAGATGGCTTGCCTAGCATGCATGAAGTCCTGGCTTCAATTCACAGCACCCCAAGATAGATGATGGATGGATGGATGGATGGGAGGGAGGATAGATAGAGATAGATAGATAGACAGACAGACCCAGTTTGATTCAAACATTCCTTCCATCAATGTAGCAGCATGTCCTCCCATGATCAACATATCACAGTCTCTACTCCATACAGTACAGTTACCATGAAAGCACATACATCAAGAGTCATTCAGGTTTAATTACAAAAAGCAGGAAAAAAAGCTTTTGGTTCCTCAAAGTCATAGTGGCATTTCTTAATAAATTAATGACAACATTGGTCATAAGACCTGCAGGTTTCAGCACCCTGATTTTCCACAAAGGATGTACTTTATCCTCTTTTATCTCCTCTAGGGACAGGTCATCCACCACCTGGAACTTGCGTGTCCACCTATATATCGTTACAGTGACATGTAGGTGCTATAAATCCAGCAAGTCAAGCCAGGGTTGTCAGCAGGAAGACCTGGAGAACTCCATAGTTATTTCTTAAACACAGCTGCTAGGATGAGCACCCACACTAAAGGAGGCATGCCTAAGAAATGCTTCTTGATGGTATCAGCTCAATCTCCCTTAAAAGTTCAAGCCCTATTAATTACTTACAACTAATAAAACATGTAATAACAAAATTACAATTACGGGGTAACTTCCTCTCAAAAAGTACATGTCTGCATAGCGACTCCTTATATCCCTTTAACTCAACAATGCATCTTTCTGACACTCTGAGTTGAGGGTGGGGAATTGGGGAAGTCTTCATTAGGGCTGGGCCTGGAGCAGGAGCAGAGACAACCTAGCATAGGCAGCAGCAATGGCACTTGGTGCAGTTGCTGAGAGAAGCCTGGGGAGAGGGCAGACAGCCTGGCATCCAGTTATGGTAGAGGCAGGATGGGAGAACCCCTGGAGGCAGAAGGGAGTCTCTGAAACTATCTGAGCAAACAGCATAGCTCAGGCAGCAGTGCAGGTGAAAGAAAAGAAGAACCAAACTGAGAAAGGAAACTAGGGAAAGAGCATTCCAGCCCTGGGGATCTGGGGAACTTGGCGCTACTTTGGTAAGTGGTTTATAATGCGAAATATAACCAGAGGTACAAAAGCCAATTTCCACTATTTTCCAGAATCGTATCTAAGAAATGTAGATTCACACTCAAGTTTTACTTAGTAAATGGAGCATTGCAAGAGTTGCCTTCCAAACACTGTCCATTAGTAAGTAGATTAATGAGATCAACACATTCCCCATCTGTATAAGAACTGGATGTACTAAGGCTTACTTACCTCACAGGTCATTCCCATAAAGGAGGCATGAGTGGCTCAACCACTTTGAACCTCTTGGAACAAGATGCCACATAAACCTAGGATGTTATTATCATTATCTCTTTCTACCATTTAGCCTGGGAAAGTTGTCAGATCTTTGGGCTCATGAAATAATGAACACAAACTACTTCTTGGATTATCAGCTTCAGAAATTTAGGACATGTATATATTTTACTGCCCTTGTCAGATGATAGCAACATGAAAACATGACACATACAATGAAAAGAATGTTTGATGTTACATACAATACATGCATGCACACTTCAGACAGACAGACAGACACACACACACACACACACACACACACACACACACACCCCTATGGTCTAATAAAAAAGGCCATAAGTTCACCAAGTTCTTGGACACTGACTGACATTGAGAAGTGGAGTGTAAGTCCCAAAACCAAAACCTTCATGCAAGCCAGGCCTGGTGATGCACTTGGTAAATATAAGAGAAGGGTAAGATGCTGTGCAGGCTTCCAGGTCTAGCTCTTGAGAGGACGACAACTTCCTCACTCTGACTCTTGGGACTCTGAGAGCCTTAGCCTTGGGATCTACTTAAAATACAGATCCTGACCCAGAGGGTTCAGGATGGGCCCTGAGATCCTACACTTCTAATAAGCTTCCAAAAGATACCAATTCAGCTGTTCTCTAAGTAACCAGGGTGTATGACAAGCCTCCTTAATCCTTACCAATTTGAAGGCCATCCCAGAGGTGCACTTTCCTAAACCATCCAAGCAAACCCATGTCAGAAAAGAACTTGCTCTTCTCCTGTGGACATGACATCCCCTTTCTAGTAGAATTACAATATCCTACAGGACATGGCCCATATCAGTATGCTTGGTGCAGTGATTCACACTGCAGCTCACAGGGGCCTGCCTAATACAGTCACGCCACACACTGGATATACCCCCTTTCCAAAGGTGCTTATCCTCTTTAGCCCAAGCTTCCTCACCTGTAAACTCAGGATTGTGTCCTTACTACCACTCCATGGGATGAACATACATACACATAAAACTCAGAACCACAACATTTACCATAGTAATCACTATTCTCTTCGTTTGTTCGTGTTTGCAGTACTGGAGATTGAACTCAGAGCCTTGTGGTTGTTAGGCATCTACCCCATATGAGCCATGTCCCCAGTCTATAATCACTACTCTTGAGAATGACAGCATTACTGCTACTATTTCCTGATACTATTGTCTCTGGGTTTTCTTTCCACCTCTCTGAAACTCCTTCTCAATAAACTGGGCCTGAGAAAATGTGACAGTCATTGTTGTTAAAGATTCTTTCTCAACAGCTCCCTAAAATGATAGGCAAATAATTAATGCAAATACAGTACCTCTGGTGCAAGAACTTTCAGTCATCGATTATGACATAGAAGCTTTGTGACACCAAGAGCATAGGCTGAGCTGGTGATCCCAGTCCCCTGAATCCATAAAGAAAGCAGCTCCCCTTCTCATGGGTGAAAAGAACCACCCAGAATCAAAATCACACCAATCAAAACAGATTAAGAACTATCTAAATTTCCTTCAGTGATTTCTCCCCAGTTTGTTACAAATTGCTTGCGTATTCCAGGAAGTTTTTGAAAGCACCATTCATCACTTTCATTAGCCAAGCACAGAAACAAAGAGGAAGTTGTAAAGGATGAGATATCCGTAAATTCCAATCTGTGCTGCTCACTCTCTCTTTCATGTCCTGTACGAAACTGAAGCTTTGAATTTCAAATGTACTCATGTGAAACAATGTTTACAGACAAATACTGGAAGGAGCTAGTCTCAAGTAGCAACACTGTACAACTGGAGAAGCTTTATTATTTTAATCACTACTCAGCAACTTCCCTAAGTACACAGGGGAAGAGGCAGGAAACAGTATTTTAATTAATAATATGTTTAAGGCCCTCAGAGAGGAAAACAACTTTCCATACTGTAGACTGGAAAAGATGGTTGAGAAGAGGGGAGGTCCTATTGAATAGGAAGCCACAGTGCTGATAATTTTGCAAATCTAGCACAACACTGCCTGCCATGCCCAAAATCTGAACATGCCTTCAAGACTCCACTCCCTATTTAGCAGGATAAATAGGTCTACTCTTGGGTGAAGTCTCCAGGTGACCAGCATTTGTCAACCCCCGCAACCACATAAGCAAACCATGTTCTGTGTTCTTGTATTGCTGATTTAGCTGCCCCAAATCACCATCTTAATACCCAGGGAAGAGTAAAGATGGGTTATAAACTCATGAACCTATACAATAAAGGATTAGAAAAGCCCAAACAAAAAAAATGCCAACTTTCATGTTTTGTTTTATAACTCAGATGATTTTTTTGAGCTCCAGGGTAATCTCAGAACTACTACTAGTTAATAAATGCTGAAGGTCTTTAAATGTCTTGTGCATTTTACAAATTAATAGTTGATACTTTCTAGTTTTATTCATTCCAAGTTTTAAAAGATTTCTAAATGGAAAATGTATAATCAATACCTATTAAAATATTACAAATATAACAAATAAAATTTACTTAATTGTCTTTGCTCTAGCAGGGCAGCACTACAAATATTTTAGAAAATAACAAGGATTAATGGAAAAACCCTGCACAGCTCAGCATTGTGAAAAAAACCCACAGGTAAGATAAATGGGAAAAATCAAGTTTCCTTGATCTGCAAAAGCAGCAATTTTAACTATTGGGTGATTTGTACATTCCTGGAAGCCGAATCATGTTTATTTCCTATTGATTTATAAATGCCAACATTGGAATTCCTATAGAACTTTTAGAAGAAAGAGTGTCTAACAAGTCAGCTTTTAAAATGAGACTTTATATCATAAATCAAAGAAAAAAAATCAAGTTATGAATTAGCCATTAAAACTGGGCCTAATGTAAATTTAAGACTTAAAGAATACTAAGATTTTATTATATAAGAGGGACACTGTCTATGAACTTCATGCTTATAACAGCAAATAAATAGGAAAACTGAGGCTCACAGAGATTTTCCAAAGCTCTTCCCTTATGGAAAACTTTGAGATGCTAAAGTCAATGTCAGTAGAATGTTATTTCTTCAGTTGCAGAAGAATGTTTCTTTGAGTGATGTGTCTTGCTTTGTTTGGGTATTTGTTTGTTTGCTTGTTTGTTTCTGAAGTACTGGTGGTTGAACTCAAGACCACCAACTTGCCAGGCAGGCTCAGTGCCCCAGAGCCATGCCCCCAGCATGGTGTGATTTTTTAAGGGAGACAGATTTTACCATGCACCCAGTTCTCCACATCTAGTGCTACTCTAATGATGTTTACTCAAGTGACCCTTAACCACAGGTGAGCATTCTTAGTCAAATGACACAGTGCACTAGTACCTGGTCCATTCACTTCCACAATGCCTTTTCTCATTCTCTCTTTTGGATGTAGCTCAATGGTACAGCTCATGTTTAGTATTCAAGAGGCCCCTGAATTAGATCCCTGGCACTGCCCTCTCACCCCCAAAAAACAATTCTCATTCTCTTTGACCCCTGACAACAATCCCATAAGTAGGTGACATCAGAAGCTCAGAGTAGTTCTGAATCTTGGTCTACTGTGTCTCTCGGACAAAAAAAAAAAAAAACCATCACCAAACTTTTCACTTTTTGGTCACTTGTGTTTTTGCACAAATATCTAGGTTTTAAGCAGTAGATCATAAAATATGAAAAAATAAAACTGGCCCCATTATAGAAAATCTAGTTTATTAGTACTCCAGTTTTCCTTAAAAAAAAAAATTCCTGACAGAATATGCCTTCATACTAAGCTTATACTCATTCTGTATTCTTCAGTTTCAATGTTGAAATCCCCCATCTTCTAAAGGTGGATATTTAAATAGTTACTAGTCCAAATGATGCACTTTCAGCCATGGAGCCTCTGAATTTGTCTAAAAGGTTTTTGCCAGAACACTAACAGAGTGGTGAAGGTACCAAATCCTTCATTCAACTTTAATGGATTAGTGATTAGTCATATCCTGTGGGACAATCCACCAGGAACCCATATCTGTACATTTTACCTCTTCCTTCTGCAGGAGCTGCTTGCTGTAAAAGAGAAATCTCAGCTTAGAGTATAATCCTGCTGGGCAAGAACCTGTCTAACCATTACTCACATACGACTGCACACTGGGTTTCAGAATTATAAATTGTACATTTTAAGTGCCTTCGTAGTAAAAGAAAATGTGTTTCCTGGAAAACAGTTGATTTTTTTTTAAATTTTGGATTTAATATAGAACTTAGAAATGAAAACTAAAACACAAACATGCAGAGACTTTCTAACTTTTATTTATTTTATACATAAAAGGAATAGAACACAAAACCTATTCTTACATCAATCACCCACACAAAAACAGCACATTTTTGTATTTTTAATCTGTTAATACAACATATTTTGATCAATCATTTTCATTTTGGGAGACATATACTGGATCATTTTCTTAATTATTAGAGAAGAGAGCACTGATTTTTAGTGCAGGCTATCACAAAGAAGTCTGCTCCCTGTAATATAGTATTCTAATCTAAAAAGATGCAGTACAAATAACAAGCACTGGAAGTGCTGGTATAGATCAGGGGTTGACAGCAGGAGCCCCAGTCCAGCACCTCTGCCAGTACCTAGGAATTTAATGAGGACTATATTAGGATAGGAAAATGGAGGCTCTCTAAAAGTGAGGTGTCCCGTGCTCAACAATACTGAGAGCCAGAGGCAAACACTGGAAAAGCTCTTCAATTGTGTACTTCTTTGGGACTTCCCAGTCGACCTTCACTGCCCAGGCTAGGGGCCTGCATAGGAGGGAGTCTCTGCATGAAGAAGCAGGTGAAGAACTGAGAAGAAGCTTTCTGAGGAAGGATGGCAAGGAGGAATAAGAGGACTTGGAGACTCAACAACTGAGAGCTTCCTAGACAGGATAGACTGTGCAGGCCCAAGAAAGCAGGGCTTATACACTATATGGAAAATTCCTAAAAATAGCCACTTTCATTTAGGGTATTTGAGTGTCTCTAACACACAAACACATGTTGTTTTATGGGATTCTCAGAACTATAAAATACTTAAAAATGGATTCTTGTTCATAATGGCTCATGTAATCTATTTTTAACATCTTTATTGAGATATAATCATATACCATAAAATTCATCCATGTAAAAGTATACAATTAAGTGATTTTTTTTATTATATTCACAGAGTTGTGCAGCCATCCCCACCACCTAAATTTAGAACATTTTCATTACCCTTAAAAGAAACCTGTACCCAATAGCAGTCACTCTCCATCACCCCAGCCCCAAGCAGAAACTATTCATTCTGTAGGTTTGTCCATTCTGGTCATTTCTTACTAATGGGACCACACAATATAAGGCTTTGACTCATTCATTCCTTTTTGTCACAACAGATAGATAAGTCATATTGTTTATATATTTGTCAGCTGATGAACATTTAGCCTGTTTAAGACATACATAATCCTGACATGAGCAAGTGTTACAAATTTGTGCATAAATGTGCCATCAATCCTCTTGTGTACATATTACATAGTTTATCTTTAAGAGAAAAAATTTACTAATTGAGAGGTGGAAATTAGGTTCAAGGCCTACCTGAGCAAAAGTTAATGAGACCATCTAAATCAATAAATTGGGTATGGTGGTCTGCCTTAATTCCAGGTAGTCCAGAGGTATTGCTGGCCCCAGACAAAAATGAGACTCTACCTAAAAAACAACTAACTAAAGCAAAAAAGGGGATGGGGGTGTGGCTCAAGTGGTGGAGTATCTGCCTAGCAAGTGTGAGTACCTGAGTTCAAACCCCAGTACTGAGAGGAGAGAGTAGTTGATATTTTAAGTCATTTGGTTGTGAAACTTAAATTTTTACATCTGATTACCAATATCAGTTGGTGAAGAAAAGGAAAAAGCAAGAGCACCATTTAATGGCATAAACCACCTAAAGATGGGGGCCAGACACAGAAGACACAGACATATAAAAGAAAGTCATTTGTCCTGGGCATGATGATGCATGCCTATAATCCCAGCTACTTCTCAGGCAGAGACATGAGGATTATGGTTTGAGGTCAACCCAGGCAAAAGAAAAAAAAAGTACTTAGTGAGACCCTATCTAGAATATGCCAGGCATGGTGGTACATGTCTGTAATCTCAACTATTCTGGAGGCAAAGGATCCTGGTCTGAGGCTAGCCCTGAGCAAAAGCATGAGACCCTATCTGAAAAATAACTAAGCAAAAAAAGGGCTGGGGTTGTGGCTCAAGTGGTAGAACACTTGCCTAGCAAGCGTAAAATCTTGCATTTAAAACCACAAAAACCACACACACACACACAAAATCATTTTCATATAATCTTTCCAAATGAAGAAAATTTTAAATAAGGTAAAAATGATAATAGGGACAAAATTAGTCACCTTTCTGCTTTGTTCACTGAACTTTGTATTTCTTAAGATTTAATTTTCTGTTTTCCATGTTAAATAGTAAGGATACTAAAAATAGGCAAAATTTTATAAATTTACTGACCCCCTCCTTCCTCTCCTGCCACTGAGCTTGGGCCAGCTGGGAATGTTGAGTGAGTGGCCACACAGAAGGAAAGGATGCTGTGTGGCCCAGCAGGCCATCTCCACCCAGTGGAAAATAACTTAAGGGAAGGATGTACCAGCACAATTTTACATATTTCTTTCCATTCCTGAAAAAAACACAGATGACTCTGATCATCTGTTGAGCATCTGCCATGACCAACCTGCATCCTACTCCACAGGGAGGTAAAATCCTCCCAGGAAAAATGCAGGATCCCTCTATGGGTTGGTGACCCACATGGGACTTTAAACATGACCTCCAGCAACCAATTCATCCAATGTTCACCACGAGCCAAGAAGCCCTTCACATCAGCCACGTCTCTCCATGAGTCTCAGATCTAAACATTTCTATTTACTTCTGGCCCTAACCCAAGGATCCCAACTGACAGAGTTAGAGGCGCCAGGCCAAGCCTAGGTGTGTTTCAGGGCCAGATTCCCACACTGCTCTGGCCACTTGCCTTGAATCTGGCCCAAGGCAAACCCCAGAACTATGCTCTGCTTGGTCTGAAGGACAGACTAAACTCCTTCAAAACAGCAGACACAAAAGAGTATCTTCCAGGTACTCCAAATTCTCTAAATCTTAGTCCCAATTACAAGCTGTTTGTGCCAGACTGCCAACACACCAAACTGTAAAGTCCTTAAAATTACCAAGTGCTGATTATAGTCTTCCTAGAAGTGTCCTTTCTGTGTGGCAAATGTGTGATGTGTTTGTTCTCAACTTTGCATTTACTCAACTTTTGTGATCATTTTGTGACAGACATGGGCTAGACAAGGAAGACTGAGGTGGGGGTCATCCCATCAACCAGTTCACCTGGAAAGAGAAACACAGCTCCCTGTAGCCAACGTAGGAGCCTCCAGAAGTCAGCTGGAGAAGCACAAAGGAAGGAGAACTTCAAAGAGCCTGGACTCACAGTCAGCCTCCAGAGGGCTGGCTTGGACTGAGGTTCAATGGATACCTGAGAAGAGGCCTGAAGCATTCCAGGCAGAAGAAATAAAATGAGAGAGAGCAAAGGCAGGAAAGTACATACAAGTCCAAGTGGGTAAAGTGAGTATGGTCTGTGGAGTCTGGGAGAACAGAGGGGTCCCCACAAAAGACAGGCTGTGCTGAGGCAGCGGGACCAAGCCTCTGCGGGGAGGCGGTATGAGGCACTTAAGCAAACCAAGAAAATGAGATCTGAATTCTGAAATCAGCCTTTGACATGTTCATTTTCTTTTTTCTCTTTGAAAGGGAAGACAGAAAATGTCAATAAAATACTAAAATGTCTTTCATTTCACTATCTTTACATTTGCCTCTATTTTCTCTCAATCGCTGTCACAGTATAACTTTTTCCAAAAGTCTTCAATAAGCTGGTAACTATGTGACAACATACAGTCATACATTTATTCACAGAAAAGGTCTACATCAACCACAAGATAGTTCATTTAAAAAAAAAAAAGACTTTGCATGATTTTAGCAATTAATACTCCCCACTCCCCAAAAAGAAAGCACATTTTCAACTGTTTTTGTCTACAATGAAGTTATTTTACAGGCAAATATTAATATTCTACCCATTCTTCAATTAAATTACACAATGCCTTTTCAAGCAAAGAGGAAAAATGCAAGAAGCTTCTGAACAACTACTCAATCAGGAGAACAGAATGTATATGGAGCAGAGAATTCAAGAGTCACCAATATGGGCTTTAAGGTCAATTATCTGGGCCTCTGGTTTTTAAGCCCCTGCTTCTGTTCCACAAACATGTCTTTTCAGAATTACATAATAGCAATTTGTTATTGCTACTGTTTGGGTCAGATCCAGTACTAAAGAATTTCATATTCACCATCCTTTTCAATAGCCATATTAACCCTGTAAGGAAGAAGTCTACTTTAAAGATGAGGTAAATGAGGTTCTGTAGGACTGGCTTGAACAGGGTTAAATGGCCAGTAAACTTAGGTCTCCAATTCCTTCTTACTGAGAAAAGAGTTGTGGGGGACGGTAAGCAGTGAACCTAATAATCCCAGCAGCTTCCTGCCTTCCCTTTTGTCCTCTGATCCATTCTCCACATCTTAATCACTCAGCAACCAATCAGCTCTTCCCAAAGCAGAGCTCATCCAAACAGGTGCTCAAGTCATTTCCCTATAGACGGTGTTGCCCTGCACAATCCTTCCTGTACTGTGAAATTGTATAAGGTCCCAGAGTCTTGCTCTGGCATTCATCGTCATCAGCAGCTTTATCCTGATCAACCAGCTGAGCAAACCCTTGGAAGGAATCAAACTGACCCTGAGCATCTGATCCACCTTTGTACTCATTGTTCCCCTTCCTAGAATGCTTTTGCTGCTCCTTCCCAGAACAGCAGGCAGTATGGCAGCCAGCGCTCTCCAGATTCACACACCAGGACCCCACTGCAGACCTACAGAACCAGAATGCTCCCACTGCTCCAGGTCACTCTGCTGCTCAGTGAGAAAATGTAGCCCTACATCAAGGCCAGCCTTTCCACCCACCGAGGCCAATGCAAACCCTAGGGACTAAATGTCACTTGCCCCTCTCCACACCATAATGGCAGCTTCCCACCCCCAAATCCACAAGCATGACCTTTTATACACAGCAGCCCTTCAATAAATCCCATACTCATAATTGTTCTCTGCACCCCGTGTCCACCAAGTATCCTAACCATCAGGCAACGGGTTTGAGAAGAGACAGTCTCCAGCTTGATGCACTCACAAGAAACATCCAGGCAATATATTCTCAAAGTCTACAGCACCCTGCTCAGAGAGGAACTCTATGACAGCCATTTTTCACCCTTCAGTGATCATGACCACAAAAATGTTTTTTCACTAGAGGAAAAACATAGATTACATATGGCTAAGTGTAAGCCTTCAAATATCTGCTTATTGAGGACATTTCTGGTAAAAAGACAAGGCACTGTGCTGCCCAGAAAAACTGATTTGCTTAACCTGAGGAAAAATAAAAATAAAAAGCTCAAATATAACACCAAAAAACTAGCCCCATCATACCACAAAATGCTTACTGCAGAGAAAGCCTGGTGAGTTGGGATCTTTCTTGCTTTCACTATTTTTTTTTCTTCATTGGGTTTTAAACAATAAACATAATCTGACTGCATTTTTCCCCACCAGATGGGAGTTCATCTTGCCACGTGTCACCTAGCAACCTAAACACTACTTTACAAGTATCCAGCTACCCAATTCAACACACAGCATCTATCTTGATGTACTCAGAAAAGATAGGAGAATAAAAGGTAAAACAGTGTATATGTAGACTTCATAATCACCTTACGTAGGATGAGAGGAATGTGAAGACTAAAAACTAATCTTAATCATTACAATTTAAGAGGAAAAAGTAAAAATGGACTTAGAAGATACTTGGGCCCTTGCAACATTTATAGTCAAGGAACATGGGATCCAGTGATTGAACTTTGTCCACTGCAAAGCTGTCAGTTGCATTTAAATAATTTTGGAAATCCCTGAATCATCTCTGACTCTCATTCTTCCCGACCCCAACTTCAGTGTCACCCTCACCCTTCCTTCTTCCCTTTCCCCTCCCCACCTCACCCTCATTCACCCTTTACTGACATACCCTTCTCTCCTAGTGAGCCCTTCCCACATTATTGCATCTGTGTTCCCAGGTCCCTGAGAGACACCTACAGCTAACAGTTAAGAACAGATGCAGGTGATCACCATAGCCTCTCAGAGGCATCTTCTCCCCACAGCACTGCAACCCCACTGACCTCCCTCACCTGGGGGACCCTGGGGTGTCTTATGTCTAAAGCCCATTGTCCACAAAACAACCAGTGGGATCCCTAAATGTCCAGCACCCACGACACTGCCTTGAGCCCAGTAAATACTTAATTTCTATAGGACAAATTGACTCAATCAAACAATTACACCTGCATCTCCCAACAGGCAAGTCAACCAATGCCCATTGTGGATGTGATAAAATAACACTGATTTTAAGCATGTAAAATGAGCTAAGTGAAAGGAAAGGTCCATTGTTTTCTCTCTACTCAGAAACAAGACACATTACAGAGTAGGAGTTATCACCTCTTTCTTTCCTTCAAGAACTTAGCATGTGAGTTTCCAGAGTATGAAGACAACCTGACTTTGCATTCAGAACATTCAGAACACAAACTGTCATTCATCAATGATCCTTAAAAATACTAAATGTAAAGCTAGCAGATTTTCCCTTCTGTCAGCTTTACAAGATAAACAAGAGCCTAATTTCCACTAATTTTGTTTGATTTTCAATAAGAGTTCAACCAACTGTAAGAAACATTTGCAGCTATTAACAAAGTCAACATCTTCCATCCTTGTGTCAGGTTCGTAAGCATTGCCCCAAACTATCTTTAAAACATCCAATGTATGCCATTTTCCCAATATATACCAAAAAACAAAAACAGCGTAAGTTTTTTTTTTTTCTTAATCTCATGCCACCATGAGCACCCAGCATACACTCAATTACGCAAACAAAGCCATATTCCCCAAGCCCGCAGGAGCCAGGCCACTGCACTATAGCAAACAGATAGGAAATACCAAAGTGAACATGCTTTGCACCGAACAGTAATCGCTTACAAAAGACATATCCTCAGGTGCTCCAGAGAAACTTCAGCGTGGGCTGTTGTCAAACAGACAGTGGATAAAACAGTTTAACCAAATGCCTTTTCACTTCTGACACATTGTAGAAGAATGCACTTGAGTGGAGACAACGTTTTCGATCACTCCACCACGAAAAAGGGCCATCGACTCAACACCAAAATCAGGCCCGGCTCCGCAGTCCCGCACCATATGGAGGTAGTTCAGAGAGGGAAAAACGAGGTCCTGGCAGAAAAATCTAATTCAGCAACTGATTGCAAGCTCAGGGTGTTTTAAGGAGCCTCTTCATTGCCAGGATTCTCAGCTCCCCCGATCGCGATCGCTCACTAGCTGGTGCGGCCGGGTGACCCTCTCCAGGCCGCCTTCCAGACCCAGCCCAGGACTCTTCCCCAGCCCCACAGCCTGCGCTGGGCTGGAGGAAGACGCTCCGGGCCGCGGCTATCCGCCCCGCCCGGGGAAAGGGAGTGAGGAGAGAAGGAACACAACCAGGCTCCCTTGTATTGGGAATCAGTAAGCTCTTCCCTCACCACAAAAGTTCCCTTTCCCCAGCCTCTGCCCGAGGGGCCTGGAGCTGAGAGAGGCCTGAGGCTGTATTTCAAGAGCCCGCGGCCGGGGCGGCGGCATCCCGCCAGGCTTCTACTGCGCCCCTAGCGCGTGGGACTCGGGCTTCGCCCCCCACAGGTCAGGGACGCGAGAGAACCCGGCCCCCGCCGCGCTGCCCTCCTCGCCCAGCGGTCCCGCAGCGGGAGCCCCAAGGGACGGGGGCGACGTTCGGGGAACCGCGGGTCACAAAGCGGGGCTCGGCACGGTCACCCCGCCTGCCCGGCAGGGCCCAGCCCGCACGGAGAACTTTGTGGCCCGCAACCCCGGGCGGGGGGCGCCAGCGAGGCCCGGCCGGGCCGCCGCACTTTCCCTTTCCCCGCCTCCTCGGTCTCCCTCCTCCCGTTTCCAGGAAGCGCCATATTGATCCCGGCGCCTTCCCCCTCCTCCTCCTCCTCCTCCCCATGTCCCCCGCCCCCCGGCGCTCCGGGCGCCCCCGGCCCCTACCTTGGCGATGGCCTTCCGGTAGCGGGTCACCGCTTGCTGGATGAGGCTGAAAACTTTCATATGGCCGTCTCCACAGGGCACGACCACCCGGGTCCTCCCGAAGCACACGGTCACTTTCATGCCGCCGCCGCGGGCCGGCCCTCGCCCCTCGCTGACCGCGGCCGCAGTGGCCCCGGGCCGGGGCGCCTGGACTCTGGGCGCGGTGGGACCTCTGCACCCGCGCGGGCGGCTAGGGGCGCGGGCAGGCGGCGGCGCCAGGGGGCCGCTCGGCTACCATGCCCGGCCCGGCCGCCCTCGCTCGCCCGGGGCTCGGCTCGCCTCGCCTCTCCCTGCCGCGGCGCCCGCAGCCTCCGGCCACCTGTTCGGCGTCTCGGCGCGCTCGGCGGCGGCGGCCCGGGGCTGTGTGGCGCTCGCGCTCACTCGGGGCCGCGGGGGAGGGGACTGCGGCGCGGGGAGGCGAGGGGAGGGGAGGGGAGGGGAGGGGAGAGGAGGGAGGAGGAGGAGCAGGGCCGGGCACACAACACCGCGCACATGCGGCAGGGGGAGGCGCGGCCGCTCCCCGCGCCGGCGGGGCGGGGCGGGACGCACGGTCACCCCCGCCGCCTCCCTCCCGGGACCGTCGCCCCAGCGCGCGGCAGATCACAGCTGCCAGCCCTTCTCCCCCCACCCCGGCCGCCGCAGAGAAGAGAGACTGAGGTGTCCCCTCCCAGCCCGCTCCTCCCCTCCGCTTCAGCACTGCGACCCCCACATCCCCCTCCCCCAGTCCAACGCGACGCGGAGTTGCGATCGCCCCAATGAGCCCTCCTTGGGACGCCCCCAGAGATCTCTACGGAGACCTCCCCCCCCCCCACTTTCTTTGTCACTGTTAATCCCCTTCCTCGAACTGGAGGGTTTCCAGTGCACTCGCCTCTGGAGAAAGCAGTTTAAGCTCAGCAGGGCAAACTCACACCTATGGAGCCCAGCAGCCACCAAGTCATCCCCGAGAGGAAAAGGGTTGGCTGGACCGCGGTGTGGCAGTCCAGGTCTCCTCCCAGAAGAGGGACCCGCAGCTTGGCCGGGGTTTCGCACTTGGCTGGTAGGGGCTGTTGCTGCGTTAAAAGCAAAAATAACTCGTCTGCTCTAGCAGAGGTGGATGAAGCTTTGACGCTCAGACCTTTCTCCGGAGGCCACTATTTACCTTGAAGTTTCCTGTTGACCCCTTGGTACCCCACCCGCTTAAATATGTAGAACTTAAACATCAGCAATTGACATGCATTTATTTCTTGAAAATTCTGCAACATTAGCAGCCCTTACACAAATCTATGAAAAATGAACTCCGAGTGCCCGGAGGGAAAGCTGTGCAAAGGAAGCCCCATGATGTGCTGGCGCTTAACACAGCGTCTTAACCCCCACATCCACATAAGGAGTTAGTTACATCCAGAATATGAGACGCTTAAAAAGAAAGGGGATCAAATCAAGAAAAGTAACTGAAGCTCAATTTCTGCCTTTTAAAGAATGGCCAATGTCAGCAAAGAGTCGTTGCTGACCCAAGTTTGTCCCAAACTAGATAGCAAGTTTATTTTTGCCAGTTGTTTTTAGGGTGTGTGGAAGCGATAAAGCTCCAGTAGCATTTAGAACTGGTGATCAATCCATCCATCCCACTTCACCTCCTGTTTTAAAATAAGGAAGCAAGACAAAGAGGTTTGTCTGCCTTCCAGAACCCCTGCACTTTCCAGTACCCCACTCTGCTCCTTAAGGAGAGTTGTCATATGAGCATTGCACTTTTTGTCTCAGCCCTTAACCCACACACTTATCACCTGTCCTAGAAATCAGTTCAACAAGTAGATGCTACTTGCCATCCATCTTCCTCCAGGATAAGGAACAAAGTCACTTTGTCAAGGCCACTGAGGAAGCTGGAGGCAGACTCAGAAATAGTCCAGGTTTGCTTCTCCACAGCCCCAGGAAAGCTTCATCATACCCCAGTGTGGATACAGCATTCAGCATTTCTACTGGATAACTAAATTTGTGACTACTATGACAACTGTGGCTGAGCTCTTCTTCCTTCTATTACTACATGGGTCCACAACAACAATTATGAATAACTGCTGGTGGTGTTTCTGTGGGGGGTGTATGTTTTAAAGTGGGCTTCCTCAAAAGCAAATTCTGACTAACAGTCAAGTTTCAATAATAGCTAAAGACCATCATTTCAAGGTATCTTTTGGTTGGCAGGGGTGTTTTGTTTTGTTTTTGCAGTCCTGGGGTCTGAACTGAGGATTTTGCACTTTATAGACCAGTGCTTTACCACTTGAGCTATACTTTAGTCCACTAACTTAACATTTTCTAGTGCCTTAGACATGAACTGCACTCTCTGTCCAGTGTGTTTTACCAACTGAGAAATGAAGTTGATGAGATAGATCTCATAAACCATGAGAATTAAATAACATAATACAGTAAATGCTCAGTACAAGCTGTCACGTGGGAGTAGAATCAGTTACCATAATATATGCAAAAGATACAGTCCAGAACAAGATAGCAAATGACAATGGGAGAGGAGGAGGGGGGCCTAAGTCTCAGAGAAATTCCTGGAAGTTACTGGAAAGATGATGCAAATATTTGGTTACTGAGCCAGAGCTGGAACCAAAATCCAGGGCTCATGACTCCAGGCCTACATGCAATTCACAGAGAATTGGATTCACCCTCCATGTGGGAATATTATACAATTGTAAAGGAAGACAGTCTAGAGGTTAGAATGAGAGAAGTTCTCCACTAACTGTGTTTAAGACATTAAACAGTAAAGACCAGAAAGTGTCAATGATCCTAATGGGGAGGCATGATTTCATAGACAGGTGACATCAGAGTATCATGGGTACCATTTTACATATGTCAGTTCCTTTTGCTATTCAATAGCTAATAAAGATTTGAACAGCTCCCTAAAATTATGATCCATAGGACTAATGATATAAGATAACCTTATAGTTTTCCTTAAATACATCTAGTTTATCTAGAGTGATTCACTTTACATTAATAATTGATGAAAACCTCTGTATTTTAAATACCAGATTCTTTGGAGTCTTGAATCAATTTTATGAAATTTCATGACAAATAATGGATCTACTTTCAGTGATAAATACTCCTCAACTAACATCTAACCATAAAACTGGATTGAGGCCAGGCCACCTTCATATCAGTAAAATGTTCAGCTTGACCAAATTGCTTCTGGACTGAGGTAAGTTTAAAAGCAAACCCAGTACCAACGAGAATCAAAATTATCAAAGTCAAGGTCAAGTGTTACATACATATTTTATAATGTGTTTACTTTCTTAAATTCTATACATTTGTGGCTTTAAAAATATGTCTCTTATCTTCCTTGTACTTCTGTTTTATAGTCAACTGTTTCAATTGGTTTTACATACCCCAAAGAGTTCTAAAATTAATTAGGGTTTATCTGGGTTTTGGGCCTATCTGCAAATGGGCACATGTGACCACACAGAATACAATTTCAACTATATCCAGCTACATTCATGCAATCCATGGAACAGATACCCTAAGTGCATAGGAACAGCATTGTATTACCCACAATCTCATCCTAAGAAAGTTAATAATTAAGAATTAAGGAAGGACCGGGGCAAGACTCAAGTGGTAGAGCACCTGCTGGGTAAATGTACTAAGTACAAGAGTTTTTGAAATTCAGTTGTACTTTGAAGATTATAGTTATCCCAGAGGCATTCCACCACACATTAGTGCCTACTCTTAGATTTTATACTTAAGATGACGTTAACAGTCTCGTATGTTCAGTGTAACAGAAGAACTTGCTCACACATTCAATAAGTGCTGTCAACATATTTTATATGAAGCCCATACTACACACTGGTAGAGGGCAGACTCTGTATTGTTCACAGCCATTGTCACAGATTGAACTGAAGAAACATTTGATGTGGACATAGAAGTGAGTGCAGAAGTGAATGATATAGAGGTAAAAGAAAGATGGGTTCTTGACATGATGTGCATTTTATTTCAGCATAACTATGTTTAGTATAAAATGCAAAGACTGAGGGAAATCACTGCACTTAGGCTCAGTACAGCTTCCCTGTGGTTTAGTAATATTAAGCCTAAGTCTACAAGCAGCAGTTTTTCTAAGATGCATGAGCACAAGTGAATTGTATGATGAAAGTCATGATCTACAAAGGAAAAGGAAATAAGAAATGGGAAAGCAATATACTCCCTCTTCAACAAAATTAGAGATAAGGGCAAAATAGTTTCTGCCGGGTAGCGAGGGGATAGGAGGGAAGAGGGAGGGGGCGGGGGGGTTAAGTGGGGGGGAAGGGGGGAGAAATGACCCAAACATTGTATGCATATATGAATAAAATAAAAATTAAAAAAAAAAAGAAAAGAAATGGGGAAGCAAGAAGGGCCATTCATGATTCCCCAACTTGCTGAAAGCATTCATCATAGAGAAAGCACAGGGAATGACTTGAGTCAAATCAGCAGTGGATTGTACAGGACTGGGAAGGCCCTGCCAGATTTTCTCATCCCATCTCCTTTTTTCCTGTATCCAGTGCTTGTGAACTCATTCTAGAGACTACTGTCATTCATATGACATCTGACTTGCCAGCCTGGAATTACAGCATGTGTACTTTCATCTGGTGGCCAATCTGTATCCAAGTCATTGCTGCCCAAACATGGACTCCTTTAAAATATTTCAGGGTCAGCCTCTACCCATCCATCAACCACAGTCACCAACACGTCTACCACATTCTTGCTCTCCTGCTCTAGTTCCCAGAAAGAGTGAGAAGGTGTGTCAACAGTGCCCTGCCAAGACAACCTGTCTTAGTCTGTTTTCTGTTGCTATAACAGAGTACCTGAGACAAGGTAATTTATAATGGTCAGAAATTTATCTAAACTCATGGTTCCAAAGACTGGAAAGTCCAAGTCTGAGCAGCTGCATTTGGCGAAGATCACATGCTGCTTCATAACACGGCAGAAATTGGAAGGACAAGTGGACACATGCAAAAGACAAAGCAGGAGAGGCAGTCTCACTTCACAACAACCCATGCTCGTGGTAACTAATCCAGTCCCATGAAAAAGAGAATTCACTCCCTCTAGAAAGGCATTAATCCCTCTTAATGACCTCATCACTTCTTAAGGCTCCACCTCCTAACACTGCCACCATGGCAAACCCATTTCATCATGAGTTTGAGAGGGGACACACAATACTCAAACTATGGCAGAGACCATCTTTAAATCATGGAGGTCCAAGCTGAGAACACCATGTCTGGAAGCCCCATTGTCATCACTGTACCCTAGAGTGCCAGGACTGGCACAAATGACCTGGGTTCCTTGCAGTGAACAATTATCTGTGATTGCAGTGATCTACCACTCAGAGTCCAAATCCCAAATCAAATATCCCATAAGCCAAAGCTGAAGACCAGAGATGCTTATTGATGAAGACACATGTCAGCACACTGGGGTGCAGAGCAGGGTGGAGGCCATGTTAAAACTCAACTTTATTAAGACTAATCTGCATAGGGTTAAGTAAAGCAATCTCAGATGTGTGCCTTCTGGTGGTCCTGCCTGACCTGAGGCAGGAGTCAGAGAATCCAGTGGTATGGGATCTGTGATGCTTTATAGATGCAAGATCTTACAGCCCAATCTTTGACAGCAAAGTTCAGAGTCAAGTTCTGCTGGCCTAAGTTGCAAGAAGAAACAAGAGAATGCAGGGAGTGACTGCTGCTGTTTGGGGAATGTCAGTGTTTGAACCAGGATTCTCTGCTGGGAAGGCCATGAGGCATCCTTCTGGGGTTGACATTGTTCCCAGAAACATAAAGTCTCTCTCTCTCAAAAAAAAAAAAAACAACTTTTCTTCAGAAAATGAGGTAGGAATGGGAGCAGATCAAGAAAATAATTTGAGAATTTCTTAACAGGCTACCTTCTCATCCAGAGTACACTTACACTTGATGATTAAAAGAAAAAGAAATGAATTCACACAAGGCTTCATACCAATGCTTAGATAAATCTCAGCTCTAAAGGGCTTTTGGTAAGTGGATATGAATCAGCGTTTAAAGACATTTAACAAATGTGGCTAAGCAATTTCATTCAGTACAGAGAAAAAGAGAAGAAATACATTGAAGTTGATAGTTGAAACAATACTGTTTTGTATTTGACCCTATCAAGATTAAATGACTGAAATTCTCTAACCCTGAAACAATCAGGAGGAACAAAGAGAAGGTTTTGATTGAAGTCAGTAAGGTAGAATTAAACAGGGTCCAGGTCATGATCTACATGGTTATCAGCCTGCAAGAGACCCAGCACCACCCAGCCCACCTGCTGCAAAACCACCTTTTGCCCACAGGTCAGAGCTGGCCAGAGTCAGGCCTGCTGCTGTGGGAGGAGGCAAATGGCTGTGAGGTCACTTTCCTATGAGGCTTCCTGCAGTAATTCTGATATGCTGGAGCAGTGTACATCCAACCCCACCTGTCTTCTAGACATGTTATCAAATGCTGACTTGCCCTTCTCTCCTCTGTTAGGCTTTTCTGGAGTTCAATTTCAGAGGCTGTCTCTGGTGCTTTGGCATCTCACTGTCCAAGCAGAGGTTGTGCACAGGTTTCTGCTGGGTAAATCTGCTTGGGCAGAGCATGACAGATGGGTCTCCAGTCCCTGGTCTGGAACCCACAGAAATAAACAAAACATTAACAGTAGAGCCCCCTCTCTGGCCCAGTGCTCCTTTCCCATGAGTTATTTTTCAGAGCAAACAGTGGTACTTCTCTGCTTAGAGCACTGGGAAGGTTTCCATACTATTCAGAGACCAAACCTAAGTCCTTACAATAATTTCAAGGAGCCAAATGCGCTACCCTCCATTCCTAAACCTTTTTACTCCTCTGCCTTGTTCACTCTGCCCATCGGTCCTAATCTTTCTGCTGATCCTTAAGTGGACTGAATGGGCTCCCACCTCAGGACCTTTCACTTGCTGTTTCCTTATTTTAGAATATTCTTTCAGTCTCTGGCTTCTTCCTTCACTTCCTTCAGGCCTCTGCCCAATGCCACTTTTGTATTTCCTCATGACGCCACATAGAATAACAATAATTTCCCCATCCCTCTCTCTTCCCCATAGCACTTATCACCATTTAGACATATCAGATACTGATATATTGATTGATTAATTAATCGCCTATATGTCCCAAAAGAATGGAAGCCTACAGAGAACAGAGACCTCTTCTGTTTTCTTTGCCACTATGACCTCAGTGTTTAGTCCATCACAGGTAATAAATACATTTGTTAACTAAATCTTTGTCAGGTAACAGTCTTAGGAAGTAGATGTCATTATAATTCCTAAATTGTTGCTATTTTTAAAGTTAAAGTAACACCAGCCATGCGTAGTTGTCAGTTGTCCATTTACAGCAGGGGTTGGCTGACTATGGCCTGTCAGCCAAAACTGGCCCACCACCTGCTTTTGTATGGCCTGTGAGCTAAGAATGGTATTTTACATTTTTAAGTAGCTCTGGGGAAAAAAAATAATAACAAGAATAATGTTTTATGGATGAGAAAATCACATAAAACTCACATTTGGTGTCTATAAAAAGACTGATTGGGACACAGGATTGTTTTTGGCTCATTTGGTGCTTTTCCAACAGGTAAGCCATTGCAGCAGAGACTATGGGGTCCACAAAATGTTACAACCTGACTATCTACAGCAAAGGTTTGCTGGTCCCTCATTAGGGCAATACATGACAGCAAGAGGCAGTGTAGAGTGAAGAATAATTCTTTCCATTCTTGAAAACAAGAAATATGTCTTTCTCTTTCCATGTGTGCACCTCATTCTCCTGTGACCTTGACAAGCTAATGGCTCAGAGCATCCATGTCCTACCTATTTTGTAGGTACATCCTAAAGCAAGTGCCAGTGAATTGCAGCCATGTGTAACCCCTTCCCTTGAGTACAAATGGAACCTGTGACTAGATCTGAATCAATAGAAGATAGAAATGTGGTAGATGTGATTCTTATAATTAAGTTCTATGATGTCAGGATTCATCCTATCAGACTGAAGGAAGGCTCTGCACTTGGCCTTGAGGAAGTAAAGTGCCATTCATGAGCTATCTACTGGGAGAGAATTGTGCCTTCTGGGGGTCTGAGGATAGCCTTAGCTGACAGCAAGTGTGAAGCCAGGTCTCTGCCATATGGCCCCTGGGAAATGAATTCTGATCACAGTCAATGAGCTTAGAAATGCCTTCTACCCACTTAAGCCTTCAGATGAGAACAAAGTCCTGCAAAGACTTTGATAACAGCCTGTGAGACCCTGAGAAGAGGCCCCAGCTAAGATGTGCCTGGACCCTGACCCACAGAAACTGAGATCATAAATGAGTGTTGTTTCAAGCCATAGAGCTTGTGGTCATTTGTCCACATAACAATATAAAACTACTACATCTGCACAATAAAATACTTGAATGGTATTTTTAATCAGCATCCTGGGTGGTTCTTATCACTGGGAAAGTTTAGAAAACAATGATTTCTGGTCAAAAAATAGGAAGAGAGAAAGTAACCATGGGCTGAAGTGGTCAGAAGTGACCAAAGAATGAGAAATAAGTGTATATTTGTGTGTCACGCACACCATATTGTTCTTGCACCTCTGTGTCAGGCCACATGCTCTGTTCTCTGGTTAAAATATTCTTTTCTAATTAAATACAGATGTGGTGGTGCACACCTGTAATCCCAGCACTCAAGAGGCTGAGGCAGGAGGATCAAGAGTTGCTGGGCTACACAGCAAGACCCTCTCTCAAAAAATAAATTCCTGTTCATCTCCTAAACATTACTTTCTCCATGAATCTGTTGTAAATATTTCTCAGCAGGGATATTTCTGCCACTTCTGGGTTCCCACTATATTTTGCATGCAATTCTATTGTTCATTCAACAAATGTTTATTGAGAGTCTACTATATATATAAGGCCTTATTCTCAGGCCTAGGGATATAGTCATAAACAAAATGCTTACAAATTGCTCCTTTTTCTCAGCTTATGTTCTGGTATCTTGACCTAGGCTCTTCTAATGAGTGTTGGTTTATAGCAGTGGTTCTGAAAATGTAACCCCTAAACCAGTTGCAGCAGTGGCAGCCAGGAACTTGTTAGAAATGTAGACTCTGGGGTCCCACTTCAGACCTACTAAATCAAAACTCTGGGGATAGAACCCTGCTACCTGTGTTTTAAGAAACCCCCACAGTGATTTCAATATACCCTAAAGTTTGAGAATGATAGCTTAGCAGACCTGTTTCCCAATTGGATCCATGGCATTTTAATATTCTACTCAGTGTTAGCCCTAGAAACCAGTACTCAAAAAAATCTTTGCAGTGCTGGGTTTGAACTCAGGGCCTCATGCTTATTAGGCAGATGCTCTTACAGCTTGAGTCACTCCATCAGCTTTTTTTTTTTTTTCCCAAGATAGGGTCTTGCAAACTATTTGCCAGGGGTCAGTTTCAACGGCGATCCTCCTGAGTAGCTAGGATTACAAGTGTGGGCCACAGGTGCCCAGCTTCAAAAAGTTCTTTATGCACGTGTAGAATAAACTGTGTAATGGATGATTGAAATTAGAGTCACTCCTAGTCTAATGTGGGGCCCAGGGCACTGGAGAAGAATCCTAAAATAAATTACATGGCTCCTCTAGTTTTACATAATTGAAATCAGGCTAAAATGAATGTCAAGAGAATACTTGATGTAGAGTAAAGGGTCTCAAAAGCTTCAAAGTGAACATTGACTGCAACCTGAGAGGTAGGAAGTGAGAAATGTGGACCTCCTTGCTGTGAGTATGCCAGTGGGTCTTACAATCTATGTGTAATGCCCACCCCTATGAACTTGCATCCCTGTGCAACCTCCCATTGCTGCCCTGGATACTGCTAAGCCTAACAACGATGTGGGACCAAGAACAGCTGTCATTATTCCCTCCCATTTTAGAGTGACTCTGAGGAAATACAGACAAGGCATCCCATTGAGCACGAGCAGAGGGCAAGAACACACTAGTCTTTTTGCAAAGCAGTGACAACCAGACAGACCTTGTAGAAGTGGAGGGCCTGAGGATGTGAGTGGTGGAGGTGAAGGGTGAAAGGCATGTGGTCAGACCCAACAGTACTGGACGTTTCATGCTAAAATTGCCCTTTTTATTTGGTAGTCAGTGAGGAGTCTTTGTAGCATTTGGAGTGACTTGAGATGGGGTTATGTCTCAATAAACCTATCACAAGTTGAAAATATCATAAGCCAGAAATGCATTTAATACTCCTAAAATACCAAACATCCTAGCTTAGCCACTCCTATTTGAATGTGCTCAGAATGCTTACATCATCTTGCAGTTGGGCAAAATCATCTAATCAAAGTTCATTTTAGGTTTAGGAATGTGGCTCAGACATAGTGTGCTTGCCTAGCATGTGCAAGGCCCTGGGTTTGAGCCCCAGCATTGCAAAAAGAAAAGAAAAGAAAAGAGCCTCTCTTATAATAAAGTACTGGATATCCATACTGCAGAGTATCAGATATTTCTCCTTGTGATGACATGATTGACTGGGGACTGTGACTTGCAGCTGCCACCACCCAGCATCAAGCCAGAGGGGATCATACCACATATTACCAGCCTAGGAAATCCAAACTCAAAAATTCCAAGTTCAGTGTCTACTGAATGCATATCAATTTCACACCATGGCAAATCTGAAAAATACCCTAAATGGAACCATCATAAGTCAGGAAGCCTACATGACTGCAGTGGTGGAAGTGTCTGGTGAGGAACAGAGTTAGATCAGCTAGGGCTGCCCCCTTGCCTCACCATCCTGAAAAACTATAACCAGCAGAGATGGTGTTTGTGGGGCAGGGGTAGGTGTGAGGGATGCTCCCTGCAGCTAGAGCTTGGGTTATCAGGGCTCCTCTCTGATTGGAGACTCTCCCCCTCCTGTCAAGGGCAGCACTATCAGGGTTTAAGGCTTGCACTGCAGCCCATCCCTGACATGGCCAGTGCGATAGCATCCCCACTGCACCACTGCCACTTGCCCCTCCACACCCTGCCTGAGACATCCTGCTACTTCCCAGCCCCCACTTTGCTTGACACAATAAGGGAACAGGTTGTCCCTGCATTCTCCCAAGTCTCTCAGACACTTTCCTATAGTCCCAAGCTGCCCAGAGTCAGCAATAAGTGAGGAGGTATAGGTTGGGGTGGTGAAACGAGGCCACTTATCCTGGTGGCTTCGCCTCTACAATTAAGGTCCTCGCTCTCTCAACTCTCTCAGGATACCTGGATCACAACCAGATTCCTGCTGCTTCAGCCATCTCCCAGCACCACTTTTCTACTTCGGTGGGACCAGAAGTAGAAAGGCATGCTTATGGATCTTTGAATCTTTTTTTTTTTTTAAGGCACCTTCATTCATTCATCATTCAACCTTTATTGGGCAATTAGTACCAAGCTCTATGTTAAATTATAGTGATAAAGAGGCAAGACATAGCTCTGCCCTCCAGGTTGTTTTCTTCTTCAGGGTGTGGGAGAGGGGTGGAGATTGATGTCAATAGGCCATTATAACACAGTGTACTGTTTACCACTGGAACACAAAGGCTAGAAAACTCTGGTCAGAGAAAACATCCAGACAAGGGCAATTTTTAAAATGGATGATTGGCAGCCAACCACTTTGGAAATTGTATGTCTGAATTAAGGGGGGGGGGAGGGGATGGAAATGAATGATGGATAGATACATGGTTCCTCTAAGAAATAATCAAAAAGACTTAAAAATGACCAGGTATGGAATAAGATGAGAAGGAGAAACCAAAGATAACTAAAGTTCAAGACTACAATACTGGAAAAATGATGGGATCATTGGTGGGTATGAAGATCAGCAGGAATACCAGATGCCAGAAAAGGTGTTGAACACAAAAAGATCCCACGGGGTAGAGGGGAAATTAGACTATAGTTCAGAGTAGCATTTTTAATGCCAAACAGTCTGCATTGTAGCTTTATTATGTCACATTCACTAGGGTACTGTGTAAAATCTGTTGGAGTGGTCCAGAAGAATATCCCCTGACAATTAAGTATCATTGCAGTGCAGCACTCTGTGTTGTGCAATGGAGAGAATAGGGAGTTTCAAGCTGGAAGACCTGAATCTGAGCCCTCTCTCCACAGGCAGGTTGGCTGGCCAAGTTAAGTAACCAACTATTACCATACTGTATTTCTACATCTGCCTTGTGTGAGCAATTGTAACTCTGAGAATGCTGTAACAATCAAATGAGATACTTAAAATGAAACTGTTTCACAAATATAATGCACGCCACAAATGTTGCCTATCCTGATTGCTACTTCAGTTTTCAGCTTGCTTGCTTTATAATATTTTATTCACACTTTTGAAACACCAAAGGCATTGCTTTTCCCCCAATATTGTAGATGAGCACGTTTATAAGTACAGTTTTTCTGATTATTAATGTAGCCATGCTCTGCTCAGATATTTCAAACATAATGGAAATAGATAAGGGGAAAATAACAACACCCATGCCTCCTCCCCTCTCCCCCCGGGAGATACCCAAAGTCTTATAATCCTCTTTCTGGATATCATGTTATGTTTATGAACCTCATCATTCCATGAAGCATAACAAAGAATGTACTAGAAACTGCACTTTATTTCTGTTTCCCTTTGCCTCTTTAAAGTATATTCGGCGAGTGGGATTTTCTGTGTCACTAGCTGAAAATATGGCAGGCCTCTGAATTTTCTTGCTTAGGAGACTGTTCATAATCACAAACTACAGTGTCAAATCAGAAATTAGATCCAAGATTTTTTTTTAAATCAATTTGGCCTTTGTTCAAAAGAAAGACATTCCTTCTGAGAGTGGAGGGGGTCTGGTTTCCTTTCTTTCTTTCTTTCTTTCTTTTTCTTTTTTTCTTTTAATCCTCTTCCCTACTTGCTTGCTTGGCAAAGTGAGCTCAAAAGAGATGGAGAAGAGAGGTGAGGGGACAGATGGGAACCTCCTTACTTGGCCTCTGGCTGGCACCTTCTGGGATGACAGATGCTTAGAGCCAACACCTCCTCTCCAAGGTGTTTCTTTGCATCTTGGAGGTCCCCTGAGAGGCCCTGAGGCCTGGCTGATACCTCTGCTTCAGCTGTCTGTAGCCTGCTTCAGCCTGTGGGTCTCTGAGGACTCACTCCTCACTAATGTTCTCATGGACAGAAGACTCTGACCTCCCCAGCACTCCCTTTGAACTTAAAATGGACTTACAGTAACTGCAGACTGGCTCTCCCTCCCTCTTGGCCCAGCATCTGTGAGACGCAGTTATTCACTTCTTATTCATGATCATAATCATTGGTAGAAGTAGAGCTACTTCTCAAATGTCACCCTTCACTCGTTCTGCCCAGCATAAGCCTTGTTAGCTTCCTCAGGTGTACTTCAAGGACCAATCCATGCAGTCGGCTAACTTCAAGGAGCACCAAGCAAGTTCTAAAGATGCTTGTAGCATCCCACTCTCTCTGCACTTCAGATAAAGGGCTCAACTTCCTGCTTCTTGCCCTCATTAGCAGAACAGCTAAGGGATATTTTCTTACAAAGTCATTTCTTCACTGTCTTAAATTCCCAAGATGAGTAAGAAGACTGGTGGGTCCTAGAACCAGTTCTCAGTATCTACTGTGAAGAGCCCTCCAGGATAGCCTGTGTCAACTCCATTTGGTACCTGTATCTCTCACACCTTGATGATGCAGTTGAAATGTAAGTGGAGTTTTTGTAGTACTGGAGTTTTGAACTCAGGGCTTCACACTTGCTATATAGGTGTATACTTGAGCCAAACCTCCAGCCTGAAACTTAAGTTTTAGGGGCCAGCTCCATATATTCAAATATGTATATTTTCTAAGAGCCATGTAATTTTAAATTTTTAATTATATGTAGTGAATATGAAAGAATTTCTGCATGAAACTAGATCTACATTTAAAAAGATATATGTATAAATGATTTTTTAAACAAAACATTGTATTATGGATATAGTTTTCAATTTATTTTTTCACTTGATATATGTTGGACTTCTAATCAGTACAAGCATATCCATTTAATAAATACTGATTGTTATAATTCATCTAGATAGCACATAACCTAAGGAAGTAAAGGAACTCTATTGTGGTTTAAGATTGCTCCTGGACCAGAATGGTCTTCTCACTTGGTATTTGGGCTTGTCAGTAGCAATGGAGGCGGTAGCTACCAGCCTGTGGTAATGGCAGTGATATGGTGGGTGGGGTGTGGGGCGATAGGTATAGAAAAGGAGATAGGAGGTGGCATGACATCATTCCCTGAAGGACTGTGATTAGAGAAGCTGCCCCACAGAACTATGCCCTAGTGCCTGAGGTACACTGAGAACTAAATTATAGGATAGGGATTAAAGGTGCAATCCTCTAGCCTATTCCCAGGTCCTACATCCATCTATCTCATCATTACAGGATGTTCTAAATGCATCTGGGAAAAGCACTTTTCTTGTTCAGGTCCCTCCAGTTCTCCTTTCTTCCCAACTCAATGCTTGGGGTTTCCAATAGAGAAGGTGGGTAAAAATGCTAATAATTGAGGTTAATGTTGAAGGAAGAAAGAGGGAGGTAGTCAAGAGAAATATGGAGCATCAAGAGACCTAAATGGGGTGCAGAAGGAAAGAGGCAAAAATAAATTCTTTCTAAATCATTCTAATTCTTCTCTTTCCTTTTCTACCACTATTCCACTACTTCCAATGGGCTGAGCAAAAATTATTATCTTAGGTCACAAGTTCTATCATTTAGGGAAGCAAAAATTGACAACTTAAACAAAACGACACTGATGAAGCACCATTGTGGTCATTATAACATCATTTCCTACCTCACATTCTTGCTCTAGCCTATGCAGCTCATCAGTGTCATCATAACTCATAACTACGTGATTGTTTGAGATTATAAATGTCCGGTGCAGATATGCACAAAAGAAAATTGCAATTTCAGAAATAGGTGGGCTTTTGTAGGGATGATATTGGAGATCTACTCTTGTCACAAGCAGAGCCATTGACCAGCCAGGACCTGTCAGTGTTAGACTGTTTAATATGGAAGACAAAAATACCCAACACACAACACAGAAGACAATTAGGCTGGGGTGTAGCTCAGTGGCAGAGCATTTGCCTAGCATGTGTGAGGCTCTGGGTTCCATCCCCAGAATGGCAGGGGTAGAAGAAGAGAAAACCTACAAAGGTGATGTGAGACAGGTACTTCCAAGAATGAGTTGAAAAATCAAAGGCTTAGGGAAGGCCCTTGAGGAAACTGATCAAGCTAGGGGCTGTGTTTGTGAGCACATTTCTTTTCACGATCACACTATAAAATCAATCACAAAGCAAAACCTACAATAGAGTTGTGTCAGTAAAGTTCACCCTCCCCAAATGAGTAACTCATGTATTGTGGGTTTATCCTAAGATTTCACCCACATTTGTAACAAGATACAGTTTAAATCTTCTTAAATATAAAGTTAAGGATTTTAAAGGTTTTTTTACATTTTTAGTTTTGTTTACCCAGATAAATTTCAAACTTTTAAAAGATTAATATGAAATTCTGTTTCTCATTGGAAGCGAAATAGCTTTTCATCCTCAGGTCAAAGGGTCTCTATATGGCACATATGCATAAAGAATAGCATATTTTTTAAGTTGAGAAATCAAATATTCCCCAGGCTGATGTTAAATAATGGAAAGAAAGAACTGGAAGTAGTGGTTCATGCCTGGAATCCCAGCACTTAGGAGGATGAGGCAGAAGGATTGCAAGTTCAAGGCCTGCCTGAGCTACATAGTGGGACCCTGTCTCAAAAGAAAGAAGAAAAAAGGAAAGAAAGAAAGGAAGGAAGGAAGGAGGGATGGAGGGAAGGAAGAGAGAGAGAGACAGACAAAGACTTATTCTTTTTTCTTTTTTATTAGTGTATATTATTTATATGAAGGAGCTTCTCTGTGATATTTTCATACATGCATACAATGTACTTTGATTAAGTTCACCCCATCTCTCACTCTTTCTTACTCCTTTTCTCCCTCCCCCAAAGAAGGCTTCTTCATTCAAGGGTCAAGCCGATGATGTTCTCACTCCTTGAAGCTCTTCATGACCCAAATAGGAGGAAGCTAAACTTGGTAAGAATATTAGCTTTCCACAAATGCTTTCCCTCAACCAGGAACAGTTTTTGGGCATTTTTTGGGCATACCAAGCTCTTAGAGGATTTTAAAAGAAATATAAAGTAGAAAAAAAAATACAATTTGTGTTCTCAAGCAGATTGCAATACAAACATACACAGAGTTATTTGTGAACTCTGAACAAAGAGCCTTGAGAAAATAGAAATATCCTTAAACACAGCTTGCTCAAACTTGTCCTGCACAGATCAGACTTTTTCCCACAGGACTTTTTGTTTTCAGGCAGTGGTTGGTATGTGAAAATAGCACTTGCATTAGCAATGGTGACTATTTTAGGCATGAGAGAAAAGATGGTATAATAATTCCACGTTTGAAATAAATGAAGCAACTTCTGAACAGGACAGTGTGACTGGTCCTCCATATCACGTCAACCACTATATACAATAAGATGAGGTGTCCTCTGGTAAGAGCCAAGAGCAAAGAGGCGCTGGAATGGGGGCTCGCCAAACTTCAGTCTAAGCATCATTGAGCAATCAAAGCACACTGGTACTCACCAGTCTAGTTCCAGTCTAGAACTGTTACCTATTAATTATGAGCAAATTAAACTCTTAGAGTCTCAACTTCCTCATTTGTAAAAAAAAGTAAACATAATATGTATTCTTTTTACCTGTGTGTTTTCTCAGCGATAAAGTAAATAAACAGCAGAGTACCTGAATTACACAAAACAGTTAATAACAATGTCATCTCACCAATGTCATTGTCGCTACTATTAATAATACTTATTTTAGGTTGGTTGTAGTGGCACATGCCTATGGGCCCAGCTACTGAGGAGATGGAGGTAGGAGAACTGATGTTGGAGGCCAGCCTGGGCAAAAGTTAGCACCAAACCCTGTCTGGAAAAACAACAACAAAACCCTAAAAGCAGAAGGGTTGGGGTGTGGCTAAAGTGGTAGAGCACTTGAGGACCTGAGTTCAATCCCCAGTACTCAAAATAATAAAATAATAATAATAATAACAATAATGATAATTTTGATAGAACAACCTTGAATTTTGAAAAATGAGATTTTGGTAACATTCTATTACCAATAACTCAAACTCTGTTTCTTATGTTCTGATGTCTCAAAAACTTTGTTCTCCAAACCTCTCATCAGTATTTTACTCTTTACTCAAATCATTCCCATTATCATACAAAGAATGTCCTCATATCTGGAACCAAAAAAACAAAAGGTCAAACACCCTCTTCCCCCATCCCAGCTCCCTACTGCTCCCTCCACAACACAGTCCCATCCCTTTGCTCCCTTTTAGAGTAGAACTTTGGGAAGGGCCTCATCTCTCTCACTTCCCATTTTCTCTAAGCCTGCTGATATCATGTTTCTTTCTCCGCAGTTCTATTGCAATCCCTTTTGTCAAGGTCATACAACTGCCTTATTTCCAGATACTCTTCTTCAGGAGCCTTTAGGCCACTCTCCATCCTTTGCTCTTCTTCATACATTTTAGGATGAGTTTGTCGATTTCCATTCAGGGAAAGTTAAGGGAAACTCCATGAATATGATACATCTGCCATTTATTTAGTCCTTCCTTATCATCAACCCACAAAGCTTTAAAATGGTTTCATATAAAGCTGGGTTATTCTGGGAGATTTCTCTCCTGTTACTCTGTATTTTCACTATTACTATAAGTAGTGTCTTCCTCAAATTATTATTTTCTCACTACTTTTTGCTAATACATAAAATTACAGTTGTTGTTTGTGCATTGATTTTTCTATTCAGCAACCTAGCCAAACTCTCTTATTGATTTTCATAATCTCTCTATAGATTCTTTTGAATTTTATATGTGCACAATCATATCATCAATAAATAATATGTTTATTTCTTACTTTATAAACCTTGTACTTTTTCTTTCTTTACCTCTCTGACTAGGAACTTTAGGAGAATGTTGAATGGAAGGAGTGAAAATGGACTTGTTTGTTCTGATCCTGCTCTTGGAGAAATGTTTCAAACCTTTCAACATTAGAAATTCATTTTTCTCTACAAGGAAGTTCTTTGCAAGTCCTGTTTTACTAAGTGTTGCATTTTACAGACACATTTTCTGCCTCTGTGTACAGCTTCATGCTTTTTGTCCTTTAATTTGTTGATGTGGTAAATACATTAATCAACTTTGTAATGTTAAGACAACCTGAGAGTAAAATCAACTTGGTCATGCTGTACTTGTTAATATTTTCTTTAATAGTTTTTCATCCATGTAGGATAAAATGGACTGGCAGTTTTCCAGTTTCATACTGTTCTTACTAGTTTTGATATAAAGATCATTTTAACCTCAATAAATTAATTACAGGGAGTTCCAACTTTTTATTTTCTCCTGAAAAGAAGATTAGAATTATCTGTTCCTGAAATGCCCAAAGAACTCTCCTTTGCTCTTCATCTCCGGCTGTAGAACATGGTCTCCCTGGGCCCCCAAGTCCATCCCATAGCTATGGGAGAAAAGGGCTCAAGTTCTCTTGAGCTAATAGCACATTCCTTGGTGAGAGGATGTGAATAGTAATCTATTCCTGCTTCAAACAGGTATGACCAGATAGGCTGAGGCACACCACATAAGTGACATGCACACCCCAAATGTCTATTTCTGGGGGTGTGGGGAGAGATATGACTGAAACAGCAATGACTACACCCCAATGCAAGCGTGGGCCACCGGAAAGAATTCAGATTCTTCTCATTGGTGACATAGAGCGATAAGGAGCATTAGCAAAATGGATCAGGTCCTTTTAAGTGGCTCAGTTTCACACCGGTGGCCTATGGAAGGCTTACAGAAAGAAAACAACAGGGAGGTATGAGTACCATGTCAGAGGTTGTTCCATATTCCAGGAAAGAATTCATGAAAGTCCAATAACCCAAAGTTGCAGGGCAGGCATGTGGGGGACACAGAAGAAAAATATTTTGGAACTATAATCAGAAATCCTTGAGATTTATTTGGTCAAAGGGGTGATGTGACATCAAGCAATCTATATTTGGTCTCTATCCCTGGTTCCAAGAACAAAGCTCCTAAAAGTCTTGTAATTCCTAAGTGATGAGGTGACAGGAACAGCTTTTGTAATAGTATTTGGGCATAGTCCTCAGGGCCTGACAGAAGAGCTTTTAAGAACCTTGGGATCTCCAGTGCTAATGAGATAACTGGTACTGGGATCCCAAGGTACCATTGAGGTGGGACTGGTTGCCAGAGGAACCAACTATGTGACTGCAGGGTTGGAACTCTTGGCCCTACTCCCCAGTCTCTAGGGAGGGGAAAGGACTAGAGACTGGGTTCAATCAGTTTAATCAGTCAAACTGTGTTAGTCAGCTTTCCATCACTGTGACAAAACATCTGAGGTAATCAGCTTAAAAGGAGAAAGGGTTTATTTTGGCCCATGGTCTCAGAGATTTCAGTTCATGGTTGAACTGGTCGGTTCTATTGTTTTTGAATCTGCCGACAGGCGGAAGTATGGAGTGTAGAGGAGCTGCTCACCTCATGGCAGCAAGGAAAGGAAACAGATATTAGATTGCATCCTAATATCCCCTTCAAGGGTACACCCTAATGACCTATCTTCCTTCCACTAGGCTCCACATTCTAAATGTTTCACTACCTCCCAACAGTGCCACAGGATGGTGATCAAACTTTCAACACTTTGGGGACATCTAAGATCCAAACCATAACACATACCCATGTAATGTAGTCTCCAGAAAACCCCTAAATGATAGGATTCTGAGAGCTTCCAGTTTGGTGAGTGCATCCATGTGTCAAGACAGTGGTGCACCCCAACCTCACAGGGTCAGAAGCACCTGCACTCAGAACCCTTTGGGACCTCACTGCACATACCTCTTCATTTGGCTATTCATCTGGATCTTTATAACATCCCTCATAACAAACCAGTAATAATAACTAAAATTTTTCCTTAGTACCGTGGGCCACTATTGTAAATGATCAAACACAAGGAGGAGGTAATGGTAACCCCCGATTTATAGTCAAGTCAGTCAAACATACCCAATGTCCTGGACTTACAACTGGTGTCTGAAGTCAGGCCACCGTGTGGGACTGATCCCTCAACCTATAGGATCTAAAGTTTACTCTGGAGAATTGAAGAAGTAGTTGCTGGTGTGGAAAAAATCTACACATTCATGAGAAGTACTGAGAACATAGAAACAGCATTTTCTTTCACTGAGAGAAAAGGAAGAGTCAAAGATATATCACCTCTCAGATTCTAACTTGGTGGCAGACAATGTCCCCACCTGGAAGATTATAAGAGGAAAAGCAACTGAAATGAAATAAAATCAAATGATATACACAGACTGGAAAATGAAATTTGTTTAACCTATATAGAATTAGGAACCTGTATAGAATGGAATCATGCCCTTAACTTTTATGATCACGGCTTTTTATGAGTGATATTAATGGTGTCAACAGTCTATATTATGTGTTTGCAAAGTCTACATCTATTAAATGTAAGCGTGGAGATTCATTTTCCCAGGAGTTCTGAAAACTATTCTCATGATATTTCTGTAGGTCTCCTCTTTTAGAACTTCACTAAATAATTGTCAACTTAAAATTTGTGAATTATGATACTGTTAAATATTTACTATTGAGGTTATACATATTTGGAGATATCTAATTTTTATTAATCAAAAATGAGCCTCGCCAAAAGAAGAGATCAGTGGGGGTCACAGGAAGGAGACCAGGTTGAGGTGACCCAAACAATGTATGCAACAAATGAATAAACAAACCAAAAAGAGACCAATCTTAGAATAGACAGGAGAGCTATGGGGTGGGGCACCCTTGGGAAGGGCACGTGACCTGGCCATCTCATGTGAACCAACACATCAAGGGGAAGGGATTTCAGCAGACGTTTGGAAATGTTCCCTAAAGCAGGAGATGCTTTGCCAAGTTAACTGTGGAAATTCAAGAAAGGAACACTGCCTTCCCCTTAAAAGCCTAAGATGTAGAGATCTGGATTAGAACATTTGAGGTCTCCATGCACTCATGTATTAGATTCCATCAAAGGAACACACAATAAATCAAAGATCCAAATGCAACATGTTAATAAGAAAACTTAGTAAAACTAAAATGAGAAAATTGGCAAGAAAAAAACATATTCTATAAAGACTGGGTGGGGGTATACCTCAGTAGTAGGGTGCTTACCTAGCATGTGCTACACCCTGGGTTCTATCCTTAGCACTGCAAAAAAGGAAGGAAGGAAGGAAGGATGGAAGGAAGGAAGGTAGGAAGGAAGGAAGAAGGGAGGAAGGAAGGAAAGAAGGGAAAAAGGGCGGGCGGGAGGGAGGGAGGGAGGAAGGAATGGGAGAACCAGCTACCATAGTGAACAGAATCTTCTGAAGAGCCTTCCCCTTCAGTTAGACATAAATGCAGCCAGGCATCACGGTCATTGTTTGAAGATTTTAAACATGAACTGCTTTCTCCTGGGAGAGATGCTTCTAAATTAACATGCAGGGTGGCACTGGGCTTTGGGAGATGACAGTTTCATGGTATATTTTTCACACATTCAAATCTTATTCATCTGATTCAGACTTCACATCTGCATTGTCTGAGAGGCCAATTCAGAAGAAAGAATCCTTCAAAAGAAAAGAGGATTCATCTAATTCCATAGCATTGTTTCCATTGGCTGGGCTAAATTTGAGGTAGACTGGCCTCAAACTTGGGAGAGTTCTATTTGAGATAGGCTGGTCTTGAACTTGCAATCCTCCTGCCTCAGCCTCCTGTGAGTGTTGCACTACACTGAATTTCCCAGGAGATTACAACTTCTGAATTTCCCAGGAGATCAAGGTGATTCCTAAGAGTCTAACTCTAAAATTATGAGCATCTTAGCTGGGCAACGCTCGTAATTCTAGCTACTCAGGAGGCAGAGATCAGGAGGATTGTGGTTCAAAGCCAGCCTGGGCAAAGAGTTTGAGAGATCCTATCTTTAAAAAAACCCTTCACGAAAAAGAGCTGGTGGAATGGCTCAAGATGTAGGCCATGAGTTCAAGCCCCAATGCTGCAAAAAAAAGAAAGAAAAAGAAAACTGGGAGTGGGAAGGAGACAAGAAACAATCTTGTTACTATATATATATATATATAATAAAAAGATTATAAATTATATATATATTATTGGATACTGTATGCTTTAAAAAGTACAAAATAGTGACTTGGTTTGTATATAGGCTTCGGTATGAAATAGTTTGACCTGATAGAAGAATTTTTATAGGAAATTGAAGCTTGAAGGCAGATTAGAGCTTCAGTGCTGAGAAGTAGATTCTGGAGCTGATGGCTTAAGTTTATTTCTGCCTCTGTCACACACAACCATGTGACCTTGGGCAAGCTAATTAATTTTGCCAGACTCAGTTTGCTCATCTGTAAAATAGGAATAATAAACGCCTACCTCATGGGATTGTGATGGAGAATAAATGAATCAATAAAACACGTAGACTATCTCCTGACAAAGTGCTTGCATGTGCTTGTTCACACACTGCTCTATTCAACAAATATTTAATGAACTTCTACTATGCGCTGGGTGATATTGTAGGTCCTGCATATACATCACTGAATGGAACAGATAAAAACAGTCCCTGCGGTCTGGTGGCTCACATCTGTAATCCTTGCTACTCAGGAGGCAGAGATCAGAAGGATGGTGGGCAAAGTTCGTGAGACCCTATCTCGAAAAAACTATCACAAAAAAGGGCTGGTGGAATGGTACAAGGTGTAAGCTCTGAGTTCAAACTCTAGTACTTAAAAAAAAAAGATCCCTGTCCTGTGGCACTTCCATTCAATGAGGAGACTCGGGATACATTTTGAAGGCAGAAGCTCAGTAAGGGCCAGTTATTTATTTATTTTTTTTCTTGACAGTACTAGGGTTTGAACTCATGGCTTTATGCTTGCTAGGTAAGTGCTCTACCACTCGAGCCACGCCCCAAGCCCTTTTTCCCTTTAGTCATTTTTCAGGTAGGGTCTTGCACTTTTGTTCGGGGCCAGCCTAGGTCCACCACACATCCTCCTGCATAGCTGGGATCACAGGTACAAGCCACCATGCTCGTGTTATTGACAGTGAGAAAAAGACCATGAAATGCATGAGAGTAATCGTGTAGAGAGACTTGTATTGATTGAATTAATGAAAATAAGAAAGCATAGGCTGATGGAGTGGCTCAAGGGATAGAGCACCTGCCTAGCAAGTGTGAATCCCTGAGTTCAAACCCCAGTACTGTCAAATAATAATGATAATAATAATAAGGATATGAACTGAATTGAGGACACATTTTCAGTTCCCTATCCCTACTGGTAGCTGAAAGCTTGCCGGGAGTGATGAAGACAGCTTGCTTAAATGGGGGAAGTCCACCGCCCTGGGTGCTCCCATTGTCCTCAAGGCTGGGCTCATCCTGGCCTGCTTAGTCTTTCAAAACAAGCCTGGCTCCTTGGATCTCTACGCCCTCATATCATCAGCTTCATCCTGGGGCTCATTCCACTGTTTTACCTCAGGTCACATCCAGCCACTTTCTGTGTTTTTGTGTTTGGTTGTTTTTCTGCTGCTTCCTGGGTTTCTGTCAGCCATCCAGCCTTACAAATTGCTTGGCTGAGATTTGTATTTGTCGTCTTCCTTTGAAACTGTGATTCACAGTGTACACCCTTTAAACACAATCCTCTCAGCCCATGAGACTGAAAGCTTGTTTTAAAAACAAACTGCAAACAGGCTGTCTACCCAGGGTTTTCACACAGCGTACTCAGATGGTCAGATAGAATGAAGAAGGCACAGGCAAAATCTCTATTTTTTAAATTGGCCATCATTAGAAGCTAATCAGATGATGATGTCATTTCACACCTCCAGGGTGCCCAAGACAACTCCAGTCAGCTGTGCAAATAAAGTTCAAAATGAGGGCTTAATCCAGAAGAAAAGAACACACTGCCATCTTCAAAGTGGTCTTGGGATTTGTGTAAAATGCCTTCAGACTGGGCCTCTTGATTTAGTAAGAAAAGGTGATGATCACTATAAACCTAAACGTTTGTTAGTTCATACATTTTTATTTCTAGATAAATCTTAGAATTTTCTCTTCTCATCCCAGGATGGGACAGTATTTGCATCTGCCTCTTGGTATTGTTTTGGATTTAAATAAGACAATATGGGCTTGCGTGTAGCTTAGTGGTAGAGCACCTGCCTAGTATGTGCAAGGACCTGGGTTCCATTCCCAGCTCTGCAAAAAGAAAATGAAGGAGAAGAATGCAAGTACTGACTGTCATGCCTGGGACACAGGAAACATTCAAGAGGTGTTGACAGTTACTGCTACTATTTATTGCCTAATCTGGCAGTGCACACTCTCCCAAAAGGGGTCCAGGTTTACAACAGCAAAGCACTGTCTATGACCTGCCTACCCATAGTGTTGCAAGAACCCTCAGACTCTGTATGTGGTTCCTCAGATAGTCACAGACCCCTCCAGGAATGTCACCGGTTTGCTTGAGGAGACAGCTCACTTGGCTGCTACAAGAGAGGTGTCATTTTCCTTTCTTTGGCCCTAAGCCATCTCAGAGGACTCATGATACTTTGACCATGGCTACACACACAGCCCTACTCATCTATGCTCCACTGGCTTCCAGGTCCTACCTCAGTCACCAGTATGCGACCTTCCACCTGCCTGACATGCGGTGCCTCCAGGAAATACAGGCGAGGCAGGCCTTGCACTTTTACCACTTGCTCTGACACGAGTCCCTGGAGAAGGGGGTGGGCTGAACATTGTGAGCTCACATCTCCTGTCTGAGGCTCCTTCTTTTGCCTCATGTCTTCCCTCCAAAGACTTATTTGCCTGGGGATCTTCAGTCCTTATGGGATCTGCCTACCCTACCTTCTGAATCCAGGGTGGTCCAGATGGCCAAGACAGGATGGCACCTGGGAAGGCAGCAGACATGCATGGTGGCAAAGAGAGAGAGGTAGACATGGGCTCAGATCCAGCTCACCCACTTGTGGTTGTGCCAACCCAGACAGCTTCCCTGTGCCTCAGTTCTCCCTCTTATAAGTGGAGATAGTCAAGCCCCCTCATGGGGTTGCAAAAAGGACTCAGTGAAGAAACCCTTGGGAAATGGTCAGTTCTCACTCACCATTGATGTTCCTAGTTATTTCTGCTTCCAGTTAAATCCCTATGACCAACAGATCCACTCTAGTCAGACTTCCCCCAGCACCATCCTCTGCAAAAGTGTTCCTCCTGGGCTGGGGTTGGAGCTCAAGTGGTAGACAGCTTGCCTAGCAAGTGCAATCCCCAGTGCCACCCAAGATAATAATGATAATAATAATAAATTAATTATAAAGTGTTCCTCCTTTCTCCCTTCCATCCACCATTTCAAAACCCACCACTCCTAGCCTAGAAACACTGCCAGAATTTTTCCATCCCTCCTCTTCATCTCAGCCACCACTGTTCTCCTTCAGACCTCAACATGGCCCCTGGAAGCCTTGCAACCACATCCCAACCAGCCTCCTCCACACTGCAGAGGCTAAAAGCTGTCTACCTGTTTTGCCTATGGGAAAGGCAAAAACACCACACCTTGGAAAGACATAAAAGACACTTCATAATCCCCAAACCTGTATCTCCAGACTCATTTCTTACCTCCCTGCCGTAGGGCTCCTTGCTTATGGGTGCCTGTACGGTCTTGGGCTCACCTGATCCTGCAGACACCTCCACTGAGCTGACCAATTCCCTTGTTGAACAGAGTGTGGACCATGGCCCTTTATCCAGATGAGTGGTTTCATAAGCTTCAGGGCCCAACCTTTGGTGGGTTTAAACCTTTGGTCTAAACCCCACTGCTATGAGTAATCTATTCATACTTATAGTCCTGGCTTAAGGCCTGTCACTACCCAACAGAGATGGAGGATATGTGTTCTTGGTCACCCAAACTTCTGTTGGCCCTTCGCACATGTTATAGCATCTTTCCAGAACCTTTCTCTCCTGTTTTCAACTTGGAAAGTCCTATTCATCCCTCAGGAAATAATATCACCTCAATTATTAATTAATTAATTAATTAATTATTAATTATAATTAATTAATTATTATTAATTATCTGGAGTAGCTGAAAGGCTCAATGAAGCCTTTCAGCTACTCCAGAGCATATCACCACCTGTTTGATGTCCATAAAGATTCTCCCCTAACTAACTTTAAACTCTTCAAAACTGACCATGTCTTGTTATCTTTTTTATTTTTTGCAGTACTGGGGTCTGAACTCAGGGCCCTGCACTTGCTAAGCAGGAGCTCTATCACTTGAGTCATGTCCCCAGTCCTGTTTGCCTTTACTTTATTTTTGAGATAGGGTCTCAGGTTTTCCCCCAGGGCCAGTCTTTGATCATGATCCTCCTATCTCTGCCTCCCAAGTAGCTGGGATTATAGGTGTGCACCACTGTGCCTGAGCCCTCCTTTTTTATCTTTTGACATTAAATTCCCAGCAAATGCTATAGTGAGTTCTCAGTCAATATTTAATGTATGAATTAATGAAAGCTAGTTTTTTTTTTTTTGAGGAAGTGCAGAATAGTGCTTTTTCAAAGGATAACTTCCCAGAGATTTGAAATAATTTTCTTGACAAATGTAACACTGGTAACCTGAGCCATCAGAAAATTTCATAATTCTCTGTTGGGCTTTGAGTTGAAGCACCAGGTACTTTAGCAGTAACCAAGAAGGGCAAGCTACATTGGAGCCTTGGAATGTTATTATGTAACATGAATCTAGAGTTCTGAGCTGACTCATGTATTTATTGCATTGGTGAAACAAATAAAGGCCTTGAAAGAAATCTCTGGGGAAATTGTGTTAGTCAGCTTTCCATTGCTGTGATGAAACACCTGGGATAATCAACTTATAAGGAGGAAAGGTTTCTTTTGACTCCTGGTTTCAGAGGTTCCAATCTGTGATTGGTTGGCTCCATTGCTTTTGGGCCTGTGGTGAGGCAGAATGTCATGGTGTGGAACATGTGATAAAGCAAAGCTGCTCATCTCCTGGTGGCTAGGAAGCAGAGAAAGGAAGAGAGGAAGGGGCCAAGACCCCAATAATATACCTTTTGAGGACACAGCCCAATCACCTATCTTTCTCCCTGTAGGCCCTAACTCCTGAAGGTTGTACCACTTCAATTGCACCGTGGGCTGGCAACCAAGCCTTTAACACAGGAGACTTTGAGGGACACTCCCAATCCAAGCTCTAACAGAAAGGTAGATTTCTAGCCGTGGCCATTCCTCAATAGGGTAAGAAAGGATCAAGCAAGAGTTTTAAACTTTTAAAAAGTGAATTATATTAATAACAACACATTCAAATTAAATGTATTAAAGCTTACTACGAGACAAGCGTTGTGCTAAGTGCTTTTCATGCACTAACTCATTTATCCTTCAAAATGATAATGGTACAGTACATAAGTCCTACTGCTAGCCCCACTTACAGATGAGCAAACTGAGTCACTGCACAGGGCTTGATCCCAGTCAAATCTCTAGAGCCTTAGCCTTTAGCCTCTTTTTAAAAATCCAAATAGTGTGAAGACTTCAGATCTAGAGTTTTGGAAGCCCAAAGTCTTATTAGGCTGAGTTCCCACAAAAACACAAAGAGACTGGGTGCTGGTGACTCACACCTGTAATCCTAGCTACTCAGGAGAAAGAGATCAGGAGGATCGTGGTTCAAAGCCAGCTGGGCAAATAGTTCACAAGACTCCATCTTGAAAACACTCATCACAAAAGAGGCTGGTGGAGTGGCTCAAGGTGTAGACCCTAAGTTCAAACCCCCGTACCTCAAAAAAAAAAAAAAGAAAAAAAACATAGAGAGATAGACAGTCATGAGTCATGGGTATAGGCACCCAAGACCTTGGTGGTGTCATCTTACAACCAGAACAGTACAGCCCTATCTCTCCATGGGCTAGGGTCAGAGGTAGAGGTCCAGCCAGCATTTCTGGATTTGTTTCAGGACCAGTCTGGGAAGACTTCAGAGGTGGGTCTCTCAGAAAGCTCTCTTCCACAATGGAGGGTCTGATCAGACAGAACCCCATAGTGCCCACTGCCTAAACCTCACAGAACTCTCATCCATAGCATCCGAACCTTTTCTCTTTATATTCAGTTCCCTTGGGAAAGAACTTTCTACTTCTTTGATACATACCCTCACCTACCTTCACTAAAAAAAAAGAAGAAAGAAAGAAGGGAGGGAGGGATAAAGGAAGGGAGGGAAGGAAGGAAGAAAGAAAGGAAGGAAAGAGGAAGGAAAGGAGGAAGAAAGAAAGGGAGGGAAGAAGGGAAGGAGGAAGAAGGGGAAGGAAGGAGAAAGAGGGAGCGAGGGAAGGAAAAAAAAGAAAGGAAAGAAGGGAGGGAGGGAGGAAGGGAAGGAGGAAGGAAGGAAGGAAGAAGGAAAACTTTCCCTGCTATGATTCAGGTTAGGTAGGATAAGGTTTGGACTTTACCTCCAAAATCCCACACTTGCAGGCGTCCTCACCACAGACTAAGGAGTTGCACAAGCCAGGATGCAGACCCAAGGCCTCTGCAGTGGGAGATGCTAATGGCTGAAGATGCTAATAGGTGGAGTAACTGAAATATCAACAGCTTGATTTTCTGCTTGATGTTCAATGACAGGTACTTATTATTATCTAAATCATTTTTAGGGTTCCCCCAATCTAATGTTCCCATAGGAAGAAACCCAAACAGGATATAAATCTATGAAAGAAATAGACCTTTCATTATTTTCTTTTCTCTTTGTTTTTTGTAGTGCTGGAGATCCAGTCTAGGGCCTCACCTATGTTAGGCAAACGCTCTGTCATAGAGCCACATCCTCAGTTCCCCCACAAAGCCACATCCCCAGCTCCCCTTATCACATTTTCACAGCAAAAAGTTCCACACTTGACTTGGTTTGGAGGGCAAACAGAACTCTTGGAGCTGCCTCTGGACCGGATCCCTTCATAGGGTGGGGCAGGCCCTGCCTTCTGCACTTACATGTCCCAAGAGGCATCGGCCTGCTCACTGAAATTCTAAGCCATACAATGTCAACACAGTACTCCCGTGCAAATATTTGCTCTAGAGAAAATGTCTTCAATGCCTCTTTTCTAGCAGGCAAGGAGATGAACTGGAGAATTAACGCATGCTTTAGAGGAATCACTAATTGTTCTGTGTCACCCTCAGCAGAACACAGGCTTAATGGCCTTTCCCTCCGCTCTCCCTCCCCACCGGCTCTTCTAATAAAAAGCACTCCAAGTCTTTAGCTCTGCTGGCAAGGAGAATTAAATTGCTGCTTGCCACCTGGTGTTGTCTTACTTAACATATTTCCAAATTGCTCTTAAACCTCCCATTGGAACTCTGAGTTGAAATACAAGAAAGACAGAAGGGCAGTAAGAAGAGAGAGAAACAGAAAAGGGAGGACATTTGTACGGTTTCCTGACATGTTCTTTCTAACAGGCTGTAGTCTATTTGTAGTCTGGCTTCATTTTCTGTCCTTTATCTCATTTGTGTCCTGTTAGTGTGACCCTCTTATTGTTTTCTTTGCATCCTCAGAATTTAAAGGAGAAACTCACTTCTCCCCTGAGACAAAATGATGCTCAGACTCAAACTGGACCAGTTTGAATGTTTATACTAGAATCTTATCCCAGATGTTCTGAGATCTGGTCCATCCTAACCCTGTTTGTAAGTTGTCAGGAGGCAACCAACAAATGTTCATTTATTCAGCAAACGTTTATTGAGAACCATGTCTGCCTGGCACCCTGCTGTCTTCTTTTTCCACTGTTTTCTGGCTTGCTTGCTTTTTAGCTCAACTAGCAACTGCCAGGAATGGGTGAAATAATAAAATTCAAAAACTTCCTCAACTACACAAAAGTCCATTCTTTTCCACTGTCAGACACTTCCCACCTCTGCTTTTTGTAACATGAGGAATTATAATTATCTAGACATTCTGTAAGATTTTATCAAATAGCAAATATTTCATTTCTTTTCTTTTTTGGAGACAGGATCTTCCTATGTAGCCAGGCTGTGCTCAAATCACAGCTTGCCTCAGCCTTCTGAGTGCTGACATAGATGTGCACTGGCTTCATTTCTTTCTCTTCTTTAAGCTGATGCTTTGAGAGTGGAGCCCGGTGATCTGTGACTCACAAGCCTTCCGGGTGACTCTCTTCCATCCTAAAGGCTGAAAATGCACCAGGCTAGGAGGAAGGTTCACAGCACTATTGGAGTGCAGATCTGCACACCTTCACTCACACAGGAGGTAGAGGGCAACGCTAACAAGTGATGCTGCCTGGATCTTTTAAAGGATCAGCAGGCTTATCTAGAAAAAAGTGGAGGCAGGTAGAAGCAAGGTGTCCCAGACAGTGTGCACAAGGCCCGATGAGTCAGGAATTGAGGGGTTGAAGCCAAGGTTTGAAGTGCGGGGATCCAGGGAGGAGTCTGGAGAGGTCAGAAGGGGCCAAGTGGAAAAGGACTTTTATCAGGAATGACCATGACAATCGGTATACACTGAAGGTTAAAGCTAGGGAAAGACAGCCAGATTTGGCTGGCTTTGTTTCTACTAAAATGAGTTGTTTTGGCTGGTGGTGTGGTTCAAGAAGTAGAGTGCATACCTAGCAAGCATGAGACCCTGAGTTCAAACCCCAGTACCGTCAAGAAAAAAAAAAAAAAAAGAGTTGTTTTAAGGAGTAGACCTGAGTCCTCCTTGACAACAATTAAAAATGGTGTTTCATTTTAAAGGGGCCAAAAGACACTTTGGAAGCCATATTTTATTTGTTATAATTGCAACTTGCTGAAGCCTTAAACATGGAAGGAGGAAAATGCCAGCTGACAAGTGTGTAACAATCGCAGAGTCAATTTTAGGATCCCTAGGGGGATTTATAATCTGAGAAAAAAAGATAATAGGGCCCACAGATAAAAATAAACTAAGCAAAGCACTTCACTGCTGAAGGCTTTACTGGTGGATTTTTTAATGATGGGAAAGAATCCTGCCATGAGCGTCAGGGAGGTAAAGCGAGGCTTCCAGAAAAGAAACAGGATGGAGTTTGCAGTGGGAAGGAAACTTTCTGACATGTTTGAACCCATCCTGTTAAAAGAGAAGTCTCAGTTGTTTAGGTCTGTGGTAGCCGGGAACTAAGTACAGTTCTATCTTGATGGCAGATCAGTGTCCCTCTAACCAAAGACTGCTGAGAGAGTTGATTCCTGAACTCCTGAGAAACCAGAGTAAAACCTTGAGTGTTGAGAAACTATGAGCTGCTTGGGGGCAATTGAGGCTCTAAGTAAGGAGCAGGGAAATGTTAAAAAGGTAATTAACATCTGTATTCTAAATGACAAGCAGTACAGGTTACAACACATGGAGGAGAGACCATAAAACAGCCTGGGATGGCCGAGCTGGGATAGCTCGATGCAGACAAATGACAGGGACTGTAGGAAATAGTCCATTCCTGTTCCTTCTCTCAATTCCTGTGCCTTCTCTCAACACTTGCTTTAACAGGGCAGTTGGAGCATCAGTAAGATGGCTCCAGTATTGTCATCTCAATGAATAGTTTCTTTAAAAAACTGTACTTGTAAATGTAATCTGTTCTGTACATCTGGAAGTAAATCTAATCTGTTAGGAACTATCAATAAAACAGTGACAGCTGCCTGCCCAAAAGCCATAGAGGAGGAAGCGGTACTCAGTACTTCACTGTGAAAACCTCCCTTTGCATAATAGGCCCTTGGGAGAAGGGAAAGAACAGGCCTGGCTCACATAGGAAAGCCAGTTCAGGCATGTCAGTGAAAACTCCCCATGAAAGGCCTTAGGAGTTAAGCCATGGGTACATAAATGCTAGAGGAAGCACTTGCTTACAAGAGGCTAAATTCTGTATAGCCAAGAATTCACTGGCCTGTGGACATTCTTAACTGCACAGTGTGCAGTTCAGCAGCACCTCTAGTTCTGAAGAACTGGGGGCAGAAAAAGAACAGAATCTTGAAAGGGGAGCACTCCTTTTCAATTTAGGGCTAGTCAGGCTTTTCTGCTGAATAAAAGTACTTCACAGGGGCCAGGCTCACTTGTAATCCCAGCTACTCAGGAAGCAGAGATCAGGAGGACTGAGGTTCAGTTTGGGCAAAAAGTACACTTCATCACAACAGACCCGGATCTGTAATCCCCACTAATTGGGAAATGTAGGTGGTGAACTGCAGTGTGAGGCAGGCACTGGGCAAAAAGCAAGAGATCCTATCTAAAAAATAACTAAAGCAAAAAGGGGCTGGGGGTATGGCTCAAGTGGTAGAGCACCTGCCTAGCAAGTGCAAGGACCTGAGTTCAAACTCCATACCACCAAAAAAAAAAAAAAAAAAGTACTACAGAGGGGGATGAATCTTCAGTAGAATAGCATGACATGAAAAAAATCTTTATTTCAATGTAAGACAATTATATAAATGTGTTCCTTTCCTCCTTCAAATTAAATATTTAAAATGAGCATATGTGCACTGGGGGGCAGCTCAGAGGCAGAGACTTGGGTTCTATCCCCAGCACCAAAATTTAAACAATGATATATAAGCACAAGTCTTGTCTTAAATGCTTTCTCTCATCATAGTCTTTAATTTCAGTCAATAAAATTAATAAAATATTTAATGACAAGACACGAGTCACTGAACACTAAAGTGAGGAGATTTTTGTTTAGAAATTTTCCTAGAATTACAGTAAGACGTTAGTAATTAAGACTAGAGAAAGTCCCCAAGATATGTACTGGCACCTTCTAGGATTCTATACATTTTTCAGCTTGCCACGCCACCTGAAGAGATGCTATTTTATTCTATCTTTGATTATTCTCCAGGCTCTTCAATTTGATTTGTAATGGGAGCAAAGAGTCATGTTAATTTGACAACTGAGAGGAAAAAAAAGATTCTGAACAGTAGTTAGCAGAGATGGTGCCCTACCAGAAATACTAAAAACTTTATAAAGTGGGGTTTGAACTCAGGTCGTCATGCTTGCAAAGCAAGTGCTTTACCACTTGAGCCACACCTCCAGTCCAAAAAAAAAAAACTTTATAGATTTTGAAAAGCTGAAAGTGACAATGTTGCAAAATGGATAAAATTCAGGAAAGAGTTAAAACCCTACATAGCACTCATCCATTCTGACACAATGATTTCTCTCAGTAGTTTTCACAGAACCTTCACATTATTTCCAAGATAGAGAAGGGCTGAATACTGACAGCAAGGTAGCAAATAATGTAGCAGGGGAGATAGGGCGTGCAGAGGCTCAGCCACTGGGAAAGTCCCTGGCCTTCAGGAGAGAGGCACTAGGGCCTGATCACAAGTCATCTCTCTGTGTGCAGGGGGTGCTGGCCCTCACAGTAGCCCTGGAAGAGACAGAGGAACACTATACATGTGAAAGAATAATGGGGGCTCAGAGAATTCATGTAATTTGGTCAAGATCACTGGGCATAGTAGTGCACCCTTGTAATTTCAGCTCTTGGGAGGCTGAGGCAGGATGATCGTGAGTTCAAGGCCATCCTGGGCTACACAGTGAGACCTTGTCTCCAAAGCCGAGGGCTAGGGATGTGCTCAATGGTGGAGCGCTTGCACAGCTTGTGCAAGGGCCTGAGGTTTAATCCCCAGCACCACAGAAACAAAACAAAATGAAAAACTGTGACAGATAAAGGTCTTTGGTCTTATTTTTTCCCTCTGTCTCAAACTTTAAAAAACCATATAGCCTAGCGAATATGAGACCATGAGTTCAAATCCCAGTCACACACACACACACTTTGGTTTGGATCAGAGTATGAGTGTTGTTTATTTATTTGTTTATTTATTTAGAATTTCCTGATTCTATTTAAGGAGCATGCCAGGGTGAAAATGGGTAACACCCAGTACATAGGATCCATTTCGTGATCTGTAGAACTGTTACTACTTACACACAGAGTGGTGGGTGGTATTTATAGCCATGTGTGTATAATCTGTTGACTTTTTGGGGAGGGGGCAATACTGGGGCTTGAACTCAGGGCCAACACCTTGAGCCCACTCCACCAGCCCTTTTTTTGTGTTGTGTATTTTTGAGATAGGGTCTCATGAACTATTTGCCCGGGCTGACTTCGAACCATGATTCTCCTGATCTCTGCCTCCTAAGTAGCTAGGATTTCAGGCAAGAGCCACCGGAGCCCAGCTACATTGACCTCTTTACACTTTTTTTTTTTTTTGATATTTAGAAAATAAAAACACAAAGCACAACATAGAATACATGCTACCCAGGGAACAGAGATGAGATGAAGTTGTGCGCTGTTGTTGGGGGGTGTGCACTAAGTAGCAAATGGGATTCCCATGGGAGCAGCGTCGGCTCAGGCCCTAAGGATCTTCTGAGCTGCTGAGAACACAGGCCAGATGGTGTCCTGGGGTGCGGTCCTGGGGAGACAGCAGCTTGGACGCTGACTTTAAACCCCACTTCATGTAGCAGATGGCATAATTTAGGTCACCTACTTAGGTCAATGACTTCTTTAAATTCCATTTTCAAAGTTAATCAGAGAGAAAATGAAGGGGCAGAGGCTGAGCCCAGAGGTGGGAAGAGAACCCACTTGGGAAGCAAGATCTCACCCCGACCCTGACCTTGGAGAGAGGAAAGGGATAGCAGAAGAGCTGAGCCTCTGGACTCAGCAGAGCCATGGGGAGAAAGAGACTTCACTGAAACAAGCCAGTGGATTTTTCTTTTTTACATTGTGCTAATTATTTTTTTAATTAGGATATATTCGTTATACAGAAGGGGATTCATAGTGACAATTCCAGTTACATTGCTGCCATCGTCTCTCCTGCTCAACCCCCTCAGTGCTCCACTTAAAGCAATCAAGAGTTTTCTTAGTTCTGTTTTTTATAGGTATATGAGGTCCGTCTACCATACACCTTAATCCCTTCCTTCACCCTCCCCCCACACACTGTGCCTATTTTACAGTCCTGTCTTTCATTATTAATATTTAAGTTGATGTTCGAGGGGTGTCTCAATGTACACCCACTGTGGGTGTGCTTTATCTTTGTCCATTCAACTCCTTTCATTACTCCATTCCAGACAGTGAAATTTGAGGAGCGATCAAAGGAAAGGACCCTCAGGGAATGCTAACCTTCTGATGGGAAAAGGAATTGTTTCAACCCAACCCATGTCTAATGAAGTCACATTTCCAGTAAAAATAACCTAGAATCCAACCACCACCCACCACTTCTGCCATCTCCTGCATGGCCCAAGTCACTTTCCTCTCTTACCTGAATGGTTGCCATAGCCTCTCCCTCATCCCCCACTGGCCTTCACCTTCCTGTCCGTAAGACCAAGTTGTTGTAAAACTGTTTAAGAAGGACACATGCAGGTTCTGGTGCCTCCTGGCTCAAGAACCAGTGTGCCTCAGAGTATCACCAACAGAGAAGCCAAAGTGACCAGCCCTGCAACAACAGTGTTCATCTGACTGTGCAACTCTTCTCACCAGGACGTCTCCATGGCTGACCTTCTCGCTCAGAGGGCAAGTCAGAGTCTGGCTCCACAGTCCCAGAGTGGCCTCCTGAGACAGCATCTTCTGCTTCCCTTCCTCGTTCTGCTCCCTTTCTAGCTCTTTCACCAACTCATCCCCCAGGGCCTTTGAACGTGCCTGTCCCACTTCCCAGAGCATTCTTCTGCCAGACACTTGACCTGTCTCTTGTACTCCTTCAAGTCTTTATAAAAGTGACACCTTCTCAGTGTGCCCTGCCAGGCCATTCCCAGTTAATGCTGAAACTCTGTATAGTTAGATCCCTTACTCTCTCCCCTGTGTTATTTTCCTCCAAATTCTTGTTTGCAAATCATTTGGTCTGCCCCAATACAGCAGTGCTTATGCATAATGGGCACTCCACAGATAATTGCTGGGCAAATGATTGAATAATGATGCATTTGTCAGGTGCAGTGGCTTATGCCTGTAATCCCAGCTACTTGGGAAGTAGAGATAGGAGAATTGAAATCTGAGGCCTGCCCCAGCTAAAAAAAGAGATCCTAGCTAAAAAATAAAAGTGCTGGGCTCCAGTGGCTTATGCCACTGAGTAATCCTAGCCACTCAGGAAGCAGAGATCAGGAAGATCAAGGTTCAAAGCCAGCCCAGGCAAATAGTTCTCAAGACCCTATCTTGAAAAAAAGCATCACAAAAAAGGTCTAGTGGCGGTTCAAGGTGTAAGTCCTGAGTTCAAACCCCAGTACCACAAAACAAAACAAAAAAAACCCTCAAACAAACAAGGAAAAGGAAAACCCTGGAATAAACTGAGCAAATCAATTCATATTGGCAAGATCAGATTGTTTATATTAGAAAACTCAAGAATTTTCCAAAAGTAAATAATATTTTCTAAAGGAATTATAATTTGTTAAAGGAATAGTAAAAAGTCCATTTGTTTTGCTAAGAGCCCATTTTAAAATAGGCAAAAGAGTGCTGGGTGTGGTGATGCACTTCTATAATCCCAGCTACTCAGGAAGCATAGGTAGGAGGATGGAGGTTGGAGTCCCACTCCAGCAACAGCAAGAAATCCTATCTGAAAAGTAAATTAAAGCTAGGTGTGGAGCTCTGTGCAAGAGTGCTTGCCTATTCACAAAGCCTAGGGTTCAACCTCCAGCACTGCAAAATAACTAACTAAACAAGCAAACCAATGAAATGGGTTAAAATGATACAAACTGGACTTGGGGGAGTGGGGATTTTGAGCAGAGATAGTGCAGACAGCCAGCAATGTTCCTACTTGCCCGGCTCCTGAGGACGCCAGGACAAACCTGTATTTATGTAGCCAGCCCTGGGCAAAACTCTGGGAATCGTCATAAAATCCTTTATTTATGCAGTGCTGTACGGTTCAAGAGAAATACTGTGCAGTGTTTCTTTTGATCCTCAAAGAAACGCTATGAGGTGAGGAGGTATGGGAAACTGATTTTCAGAGAAAAATTGAACCTGGGTCTCCACCCACCATCATCTACCTCAACTCCTGCTGTGCCAGACACTTCCCTCCCATCCCTGCAAGGTGACTGTCGGTTCCAACGCAGCAGAGCTCAGGTCTCTCTCTCTCTCTCTCTAATACGTGAGGATAAATGCTAAGAGATAAAAACAGAGTGGGATGAGGGCAAGGAGAGTGATGGCTTGCGGGCGCTATGTTTTGGTTTTGTTTCTGAGGTAGGGTTTCCTGTGTCGCCCAGGCTGGCCTCACACTCCTAGGTTCGAGCTATCCTCCTGCCTCACTCAGTCCCCCAAGCAGCTGAGACTGGAGGTGTGCACCACAGCACTGGAAGAAGTAACTCTTTTTGGTTCTAGGGAGTGAAGCCAGGTCCTAGCACAGGGTAAGCAGACTACGCTTGTATATGGGATTCTAGGGAAAGGCTTTCTGATGGTGAAGTTTAAGAAGGGAACTGATAGTTAGGGAGCAAGTCACCCCCCCCGCCCCCCGCTAACTAGGGGGAAGGGTTGGTTATCCAGGCAGAGGTCTTTAAGTGCAAAGGCCCTGAGACTGTTCTGGGAATAGCAAGGGAAGACAGCCATAGAGAGCTTTAAGGCCAGGAGGAGGAGCAGGGGCACAGGAGACAGGCCAAGGACATACCAGGTAAAAAGCTCCGTGAGGGCTTTTCTCTTCTGAGAAGACGAGCAGGACAGTTTTGATCAAAGTGCAGCACCAAGCCTGCAGTAACATTCCTCTGGTGGCCCAGCTGACAAGAGACCCCGCGGACAGTGGCAGGTGCAGTTAGTGGGAGCTGAAATAGCCCAGGGTTGGGGTCAGGTGGGCACAGGGGCAAGTGTTTGTTGGGCTCCTGTTGGGAGCCCACAGGACCAGGACTGAACTAGAGTAGGGTGTGACAGGAAAAAGGGATGACACTGATACAACACCCCCAGAGGGGTCTAGTCTGCTACCCACCACTCCACACCGTGATTGATAAGAAGCAGGGAAGCGACAGAAACTCAAAGCTCCCAGGTGACTCCAATGTGGGGCCAGTGCTGAGAGCCACTGACAATGGAGATGGAAGAAGACTGGGGGATCAGGCAGTGTCCTGTTTCCTTGGGAGGGGGGATCTTTGTAGAAAAACCGATAAATGCATCTATTAGCCTGGTGACCAACGTTCATGCGTCAATCTGTGTATGTGGTTTGCAATTTTCGAAAACTGCAACTTTTCCGGCACTTTTTACAGGTAGCCTTAGAGCGGAGGCAATCCTGGTTCCCAGAGCTGCCTGGACCCCTCTCTTCTCTCCAGTTGTACAGCCCAGCCATCATGACATTGTGTGACAGTTATTGGAGTTCAAGACTCAACTCACTTACTTGCCTATGGATGCCAGAGTCTTGGTGGGTGTATGTTTCTTGAATGAAGAGGATGTCTGAGTCACATGCGTTTGGTGGTCCCTTTTGGGGACCAGAGAAAGGGGCTCTCACAAATGCCTACCAAAGGACAGTCTGCCATGGGTACAATTATGGGGGACTGTCGGACCTGGAGGTAGCCTAGCTTGTTCCTGCTCTGGGGTGGATGACGGGTAACTCTGACCTGAATTATAGGATACACTTGGTCAGAAACAAATGAATTTTAGATGCTGAAAAAAAAAAATAGAAGAGCCAGCAGCAGGAAAGGATAGAAATTATATGCAAACAGAATTAAACTTGGCATAAAGAACGTCCTAGCCATTAAAGTCTAGCCAAATGCTCATGCCATGTTGACAGTTAGAGGCCCAATAAGGGGCATGGCAGTAGGGTCCCTGCTTTTATGGGAAATAGGGTGACTAAGGGTCCTGGTTTGCCCTGATATAGGATTCTCAGTGCTAGGACTGGGAAAGTCCCAGCACGCTGAGCCTAATGAGTCATCCTAGTTGACAGAATGGACCAAAGATTTGCCCAAAACCTGATACCCAGTAGTTGCTCAAAAAATGTCTGTTTATTCATGAATAGATGCATCCAATTCTGATTCTAGCAACTTTGTCCACTTGTAATTAGTAAGTAAAGTTTCTTTTTTAGTGAATGACGTTTATCTTAAGGATAGTTTAGTTAAAAGTAATTGAATCTATCCAAGCTAGTTCAAGTGGAGGTCATGGAAGGTCATAAAATAAACTCTTCCAAGTCAAAAGTAGGAATGGCAGGCAGGCCTTAGAGGACTAGAGCAAGAAGTGGGGAGCTACTTAGAAATAAAGTCAGAGTGTCCCTCTCCTTCATCCTTCTTCCTTCTCCTCTCTCTTTCTCTCTCTCTTTTTCCTTTTCCTCTCCCTCTCTTCTCCCTCCCTCCTCTCCCCTCTCTCCTTGTCCCTCTCTCCCTCCCTTTCCTTTTATCTTTTTATCCTTCATTCTATTTCCATGATTCTTCTTGCATGGGGCTCGTATGGGCACAGCCTAAAATATCTGAACCCTAATATTGGCCTGTCTGTCAGTGTTGCTTATCATAGGAGTTAGCTCAGGTTCTCCATTCCAATTCCGGGGAAGAAGACCCCAATTGGTGCAGGTGATTCAAGTGCTCGCCTTCTTTCATCACCTGTGACCATAAGAGAAGGCTCCCCTGGAGGACTCTCAGGGCCTCTCTACATTCAGGACATCGGTCACCTCTTGGGGGAAGGAAAAGGAGAAGGGCACATAGATGGCTTCAACTGCTTTAGTTCCTGTTTTATTTTTATGCTGGGTTTCCTGGTGTTTGTTATAATATTTTTTAAACTATTTTGAAAGTCTACCATCTTTCCTTTGCTATTTTTGCAGTACTGGGGTTTGAACTCAGGGCCTTTACCTTGAGCCACCAGCCCTTTTTGGTGATGGGTTTTTTTCAAGACAGGGTCTTGAGAACTATTTGCCTGGGCTGGCTTCGAAGCGAAATCCTCCTGATCTCTGCCTCCTGAGTAGCTAGGATTATAGGCATGAGGCACCGGTGCCTGGCATAGTATCTTTCTTAAGAGCTTCAAAATAAAGATTGTGTTTGGTGTTTGATGCTAACCCAGGGAAAAAGTTAACAAGACCCCAATCTCAACAAAACAAGTTGGATGTGGTTGCTCACACCTGCTATCTCAGCTACTCAGGAGAGAGGTGGAGACCATGTGGATCACAGTCTGAGACCTATCTTGGGCAAAAAGGTAGAGACCTTACCTGAAAACAACTAAAGCAAAAAAGGCTGGGGGCATAGCTCAAGTGGTAGAGCACCTGCCAACTGAGGCTCTGAGTTCAAAGCCCAGTACTATCACAAAAAAAAAAACTTCTTTCTTATATTAATAGAAGAAAATGATGATATAATTACATGGTTACAGACACATACACATCCACCAATGATCAGCTGTTAATAAGATGGTTCTTGAACTCTTGTCCTAGTTTAACGGTAGGCAGTTTTGTACAGGAGTTGGTGACTTATTCATTCATTCAATGAACATTCACTAAACACACACCATCTTCCAGGCATAGTGGAAAGCCCTGTTCTATAGAAGAAGCAGAGGACCTGAGGCTTAAACCATGCAGACAGACAGCTGGCAAATACTTCCAGATGGAAATCATTTTCCTTTTGCAAATCTAAAGCGAGCATCAATGGAAAGTTTTCTCACAGTTTTATTGAGGAAAATGCTCAATTAGGGTGAAAATAATTTTTTTTCTGGTGCTGGGGATGGAAGTCAGGACCTGGTGCATGCCATACCCCTAGCCCAAGCAAATTGTCTGTGTTGGAAAAGAATCACTTGAGCGGCCCTTCTTAGTTATGGGGTATGGGGTCGGGGGCACCCCTTCCACAGGGTAAGGAAGTAAAGAGGCATTTGCATATATGTGGCCTAACAGTGGCTTTTTTCCTAATTCCTCTTGATAATGAGAGATAGGGAAGAAGTGGAAGGAATCTAATCTGGTTTTTGGTTTGTGTGCCTTGTTTGTTTTGTTTTTTCCTTTCTTTTTTATTATTCATATGTGCATATAAGGCTTGGGTCATTTCTCCCCCCATGCAACCACCCCCTCCCTTACCACCCACTCCATCCCCTCCCTCTCCCCCCTACACCCTCAATACCCAGCAGAAACTATTTTGCCCTTATTTCTAATTTTGTTGTAGAGAGAGTATAAGCAATAATAGGAAGGAACAAGGGTTTTTGCTGGTTGAGATAAGGATAGCTATACAGGGAGTTGACTCACATTAATTTCCTCTGTGTATGTGTTACCTTCAACGTTAATTCTTCTTGATCTAACCTTTTCTCTAGTTCCTGGTCCCCTTCTCCTATTGGCCTCAGTTGCTTTTACGGTATCTGCTTTAGTTTCTCTGCATTGAGGGCAACAAATGCTAGCTAATTTTTTAGGTGTCTTACCTATCCTCACCCCTCCCTTGTGTGCTCTCGCTTTTATCTTGTGATCAAAGTCCAATCCCCTTGTTGTGTTTACCCTTGATCTAATGTCCGCATATGAGGGAGAACATACGATTTTTGGTCTTTTGGGCCAGGCTAACCTCACACAGAATGATGTTCTCCAATTCCATCCATTTACCAGCAAATGATAACATTTCGTTCTTCTTCATGGCTGCATAGAATTCCATTGTGTATAAATAACACATTTTCTTGATCCATTCGTTGTTTTGGTTTTTTTTGAGACAAGGTATTGCTATGTAGCCAAGGATAGCCTCAAACCTGTGATCCTCCTGCCTCAGCCTCCCAGTGTTAGGATTACAGATATATACCACCATACTAGCAAGACTAGTGGCTAATGGCTTCAAGGGCTACTTTTTTCTTTTTTTGTGACACTAGGTTTTGAACTCAGGGCCTCATGCTTGCAAGGCAGGCACTCTTACTACTTGAGTCACTGGGCCAACCCATCAAGGGCTGTTCTGGGAGTGAGAATGCCCACGGTGCCCAGGGGAGCTCAGAGGAGGAAGAGGCATCTGAGATCACCTTCAAAGCTAACCTACAGAAGAGCAAGGACTCTCCAGCAGGCAGCTTGTGCCATGTTGTCAGGGGACAATGAAGGCATGGGGATGGCAAGCAAGGCTGTGCTCCCAGGAAACCTCTGATAGTGGCTTCAGCTGGCTCCCACAGGGGGCTCTGGAATGTATGTCACACCCAGAGTTGTCTGTCCTTTGAAGTGGGAGAAGGGAAACCAAATGGGGATCCTAATCCATCTCCGCAGAGTTCTGTGCCAGGAGGGAGCAACACAAACCAGGGAGTGGGAGGAGAACTAGAACCTTTTCTTCCAGTCACTGTGGTGGTGAGGGTAACAAGAGGTGGCAGTCTGTGGCTAGTCTTGGACCAGTCTGGAGCTAAGCCACCCTTGACCCACCCAACTTGGCACACTGGAGTCTTCTTCAGAAACCACCATTGACAAGGTCATCTTTTGCCTAAGTAGAATGTATGCTGTGAGTTCTGGACTACCCAAGGTGGCCCAGCACAGGAGACAATGACTGCCACAATGTACAGGGCCAGTTTAACAATGCAGGAAGCAATAACAGTTTAAATACAGAGTAAACTACTGAGCTAATCAGCTGATCCACCTTACTCTTGTCAAAATATTTGGGTTCAGAACTGGCTCCTTCCAGCTAAGCAAATGCCTCAAAGTGTTTGGGCAATTTGGCGAGGACCAAAACCCAAGGCAAGTTGGAGCTTCCTGGAAGTATGGCAAGTAGGAACTAGAGCCAGTTCTGACTTGAAGAAGAACGCATTCAGAATTAGTGCTCACCCCAGGCTGGTGAAGCAGGTCATACCAGTTACACAAAGAAACAGGAAGATGGTTTAAATTGTGATAGGGTGCTATGCCCTTAAAACTCAGAGTAAGATGAGAGAATAATAGGGAGAATAATGTGGATGTGGAAAAAGAGGGGTCACGGAAGCTTGTCTAAAAATGTGACAGTTTAGGCTGGCCATGGTGGTACATGCCTACAATCTTGGCTACTCAGGAGGCAGAGGTAGGAGGATCACAGTACAAGGCTGCCCAGACAAAAGCACAAGACCCTATCTGAAAAACAAATAAAAGCAAAAGGACTGGGGCCATGGCTGAAGTGGTAGAGCACTTTTGAGGCCCTGAGTTCAGTCCCCAGGACTGCCAATAAATAAATAAATAGCATTTTAACAGAGCCCAAGGAATGAATTGTATGGAGGTGCAAAGACCCAGAGGTAGGAAGCCACTTAAAATGCCCAAAATACAGCTGGGCACAGTGGTACAGTTCTGTAGTCCCAGCTACTTGGGAAGCAGGAGGATCACTTGAGCTCAGGAGTTCGAGACCAGCCTGGGCTATATAATGAGACCCTGTCTAAAACCAACAACCAACAGTACAAAGTGCCAAGTAAGTTTAGGATGGTCCTGAAGTAAGAGCAAGCATGAAAATGGCTCTGATGAGACAGGGAAGAATGGTAGTGTCAGGTCAGGTAGGGCCTCTGACCAGCATCAGGCGTCTGAGATGTTGATATCCCTAAAGTTCCTGAAGTGACTGGCACAGAGAACAGGCCTGATAAAGGTGACCCTTTAAAGGTGAGTTTAAGGAAATCAAGTGTAGCCTGGGCTCCTGTAAGAAAAGTGGATGGGAGCCAGACAAAACTGAGAGTAGGGGGACTGGTGGAGTGGCTCAAGTGGTACAGCACTTGCCTAGCAAGCATGAGGCCCTGAGTTTAAACCCCAGTACCACCAAAAAAAAACCCAAAAAAACAACAAAAAAAAAAAACTGAGAGGGAATGACAGGGAGAGGGGTCAGAAGCACAAAATTTCTGGGAGGTAGGAGGAATACCGGTCAGCTTCTAACTGCACAGAGTGTGGCTGTAGCAAACAGCAATGTACTGTGTGCTCCAAAGGTGCCAAAAAAGCAGAGTTTGCAGTCACTATAAAGGTGTGAGGTGATGGTTATGCTAGTTACCCAGATTTTTTTATGACATAATTTATACACGTATCAAGTCATCACATTGTACCCCATACATATGTGCAATTATAATGTGTCAATAAAAAAATTTTAAAGGATGAAGTTGGGAAGATAGCTCAGTAATAGAGCACTTGCTTAGTGAGCTCAAGGCCATTGGCTTCATCCCAGGTACCTCAAGACAAAGAGAGAGAGCTGGAAGCATGGCTCAGTTGGTAAAGCGCCTGCCTAACAGGTGGGAGGTTCTGAGTTCAACTCCCAGAACCAACAAAAAACAAAAAACCCAGTACTGCAAAAAAAAAAAGAGAGAGAGAGAGAGAGAGAAAGAAAGAGAGGTAAAGAGGAGGAAGGGATGGAGGGAGGAAGGAAGAAAGAGCTGAGTAAGGCTATCATTTTGTTATTTTATTTTATTGAATTTAGGGCCTCATGCCTGCTAGGCAGGAGCTCTGCCATTTGAGCCACTTCACCAGCCCTTTTTTGTGATGGGTTTTTCGAGATAGGGTCTTGTGAACTATTTGCCGGCAGCTGGCCTCAAACAATGATCCCCCTGATCTCTGCCTCCTGAGTAGCTAGGATTACAGGTGTGAGCCTCCGGGGCCCAATTTAAGGCCATCATTTTGGAATCCAATCACTAGGATTCAATATCCAGTCCTGCCATGCACTAAACCGTGTGGCCATGGTGAGTTACTTAACCTCTCTCTGCCTTGGTCTCACCCTATTCGAGGTGGAAATAGCAGTAGTGCAGGTCTCATTAGGTTGTTCTGAGAGTTGCAAGGCACAGTGTTTATTTAAATGCATTTTTACACACAGTGTAAATCTGATGCACAGTAAATACCCAGTAAACATCGGCTGATTTATGGTTTGTTGTACTCTGCTGTCCTTATTGTCTGTGAGAGAAGAGAGCCGTGACTGCGTCAGGAGACAAATGTATAACTACCCCATCTTTCCCTTCTGAGCTTGGAACCACATGTGGAATAAGAGCCGGATAATGACAGATGCACACGTTTGACATTGCACTCATACCTACTGTGTGCTAGGCACAAAAGCAGATGCAAAGCCTTGAGCTTCTAACAGTTGATTTTCTAGCATGAGTGACAAAGGCTAGGGATGGGGACAGAAGTAAATGTTTAAATCAGTAAGTTATGTAGTACTTTAGAAGTTGTCTCTTTTATTTCTGATGATAAGAAAATGTGGCTTTGATCTGCAGGTGAGTCACTCTCCCTACTAATTCCCCTATTAAAATGTTGCAGACAGAGCTGGACAATTGTAACCGTCCTTATCCCCATCGCGTTGGGGTGGGACACTCCCATAGATTGCCTGTGTAGCAGACAGAACAGACCTGCCTGTCTTCCTTTAAATCAACTTACTATAAAATACCCACTGAAAGCGTGCAGATAGGTGAGTTTTCACAAATTTCTGCACCTGTCCTTTCACCACCACAATTAACATGCAGAATATTTCTACACCAAAAGTTCCCATGTATTTTTTTTTTTTTGCAGAAAATCTCACTTCCCCACACTCCCAGGTAGCAAGTGCAATTAGTTTTGCCTCTTCTAGAATTTCTTATAAATCTAACCATGTGATGGGTACACTTTCTCCACTTTTTTTTCTTTTGGCAGCACTGGGGTTTGAACTCAGGGCCCCAACCTTGCTAGACAAGTGCTCCACCATTTGAGTCATGTCCTTAGCCCCTTTTTTGCTTTTAGTTATATTTTCAGATAGGATCTTGTGTTTTATGTTCAGCCTGGCCTCAGACCGTTATCCTCCTGTGTAGCTGGGATTACAGATGAGAGGCACCATGCTCAGCCTGGTACATTCACTTTTAAGCCTCACTGCTTTATCTCATCATGTTGGAGATTGATTCACGTTGTTTCTGGTGTCAGGGTTTTGTTTTGTTTTTTAATGGCACTGCTAAGTGCCATTGTATGCTTGTAGCACAACTTCTGCATCCACTCACCAGTAGATATTCGAGTTGTTTCCAGTGGGGGTTATTATAAGTAAAGATGCTAGGACTATTCATGTGAAAGTCCCTGTGGACTTGTTTCTGTTGTTCCTGGGTAAATTACTTGGAGTGCAATTGCTAGGTCATATTATAAGTATCATCTTTGCCAGAAACTGCAGAACTGTTTTCCAAATTGCCTGCACCATATTTTGCATTTCGCAGCAGTTCTGTAAGGAGAAGACTTGCCATCTCACATCCCTGCCAACTTTTGGCTTAGTCTTTTTAATTTTACCCGCTCTTGTGAGCATGGAGTTTTGGTCATGTTTTCTTGTACATTTCTCTGATGACTAAAGATAGGGAGCATCTTTTCAAGTGCTGTATCTTCTCTGGTGAAGTGTCAGTTGAAATCTTTAAATAGATTCTTTGTCCTATCTGCAGGTGCTAAAGTCCCAGAGCCACTGTCAGGCGCACAAACACAGACCCTGCTAAATAGCTGATAGACTGAGTTTGCACCTGGAGCCCAGTGTTGAGATCCACAAATTCAATATCTCTCTTCTTGCCTGTCTGGGTCTGGGACTGACCTCCTGGGCATGCAATTGCACTATTTCTGTCCCCCATTCCAACAGCTTCTTTTCATTCAAGGAATAACAATCCTTTTACTGTTCTCTTTTTAGACTGAAGTCTCATTTGGCATCTGCTCATGCTTTGCTCACTTGTGGCTTTCACTGATGTAATTCAATTTTATTTCTCATTTTCTGCCCTGAGGGCTCAAAATGTACTGTTCTCCAAAATATCCCATCTTTTCTCACATCAGCAATCTCAGCATTAGCTGAACAGACCTGCTGGGCCTTGGTGACAAATGTGTCTTTCTAAACAATTTCCATGTTGGTCTCCATCATCCTGATCAGTGTGGACAGTGTGATTTCCACTTGCTGAGGACTAAACCTGCTTTCTTTGAGCGAGCACAGCGGGGTCCCAGTAGAGTTTCCTATTCCCAGGGGAGGTGAGGTCTCTCTCCTCTTGGGCTCCAGCTGCGGCCACCCAGCAGACAGACTGAGTTCTTTCCTAGCAAGTGGGAATAAGGTCAGTACTGTACATTGTTCAAGTATCCACTGGGGTCTTGGAATGTATCCTTCATGGTAAGTGGACAGCCATGGTATAACAACCCATGGAGAAGCTTTCTGAAAGCAGTGGTGGCACCTGGTAGAGGGTCACAGGGAGCCCATGCAGCCTGGCTGGCACCCTGCCTCTCTCCCCTGGCAATCCTCCCAGTGGTTCATTCCCAAAGGAAGCTGGAAGTAAGGGAGCCCACCCAGGGCACAGAGCAGGCTGTCACAGGACAAAGGTATGTTTCCAGAAGCAGGCAGAAGCTCCTCAACACACATGGCTTTTCCCCTCTCAGGATCTGCTATGCATCCTTAAGCAGAAAACTCACTGGTCTTGCTTATGTGGTCTCGCCAGGTGGCCAGATGGAAAAGGACATGGAGTTCAATCTCCTGTACTTCCTACCTCCAAAAAACTAAAAAGAAAAAAAGAGGTGGGAGAGGTGATTCCCTAAGGAAGTGATACTTGCAGCAAATGGAATGTGTTCACACTAGGGCCAAACCAAACCTGAACAAAAGAAAATACAGTCCATTGCTTAAGAGGGAGAGAGAAAGCCCCTACTCTTTTGGTTTAGTGGTACTGGAGTTTGAACTCAGAGCCTCATGTTTACTGAGCAGGCACTCTACCACTTGAGCCACACTCCTAGCCCTAGAACTTTCTTATTTATACAACTTTCTTTCTTTATAAATTCCTTTGTTTGTGTTCATTGTAAACATCATTCTGTAACAGAAGCAGTTCAGTCTCAATGGTTAAGGATCTCCCCAGCTCAACTATCAATCAAATATGAGATAGAATACGACGATATTTTTTAAATGAGGGCATAAATACACCCTGTTGTGAAGATCAACATAAAAGATTAATAAAATTTTTTATGCTAAAACTAGAAATGGTGGCTCCAGTCTGTAATCCCAGCCACTTGGGAGGTGGAAATAGAGAGGATCAAGGTTTGAGGCCAGACTGGGCAAAAAGTTTGCAAAACTACATCTCAACCAATGGCTGGGTGAGGTGGCTCACATTTGCCATCCCAGCTACACAGGGAAGCATAAGACCAGCCCAAGCATAAAGCAAGATCCTATCTCAAATGAGGGAATAAATGAAAAGAGAGGAGGACATGGGATTAAGGAACAGAAAGTCTAATGCAGGAGAAGGGAGAATTCCCAGGATGGTGAGGAAGAGATGCACCTGGATGACTTGCAACAAGAAGAGCAAACAGCCAGATGCTGGCGGCTCATGCCTGTAATCCTAGCTACTCAGGAGGCAGAGATCAGGAGGATCTCAGTTCAAAGCCAGCCCAGGCAAATAGTTCAAGAAACCCTATCTTGAAAAAACCCATCACAAAAAAGGGCTGGTGATGAGGCTCAAGGTGTATGTCCTGAGTTCAAATTCCAGCATGGCAAAAAAAGGAAGCGTAGACAGATAAAGGTGGTGGAGTTCAGAAGAGACCAAGAAATCTCAAAGGGGAAAGATAAGACAATGATTAAAATGATAAGATAAAAATTAGTTTATTTAATAAAGTAAACATAAATCAATGGCTAATTTAATGATTCTGAATATTTTTAGAGATTTATTGTACTGCCGAGTAAGCTTATTAATAATAAGCTTATTAATAACAAGTAAAACGTAAAACTAAATGAACAAAAACTCAAATATACAAACAAAAAATCCAAATCAATTATTATCTCTAGAGAGAAAATAGTATGAGAAAGAAAATGGGTCCATAGTATACTCAATGAGTCTGATAAGAATAATATACACAATCATAAAACAGAAATGATTCATATTAATTTAACAAAAATTGTGCTATAAGTGTACTGATAAGTTGGGGGGGTGTTAGGAAGTGTTATGGGTGTGGAGTGGAAAATAACTGAATGCATCTTTCCACTTGTAACCAGTATGTTGAATGAGTTAGCTCAGAGATATTTTTTTAAAATTTTAAATTACTGCTCTTTTTCAAATACACTGTATTTGGAGCTTTTCCCCCTACTCATAGAATCAATATTGTATAGATCCCATAGTCACTCTAGGTAATACCAGGAAGTCTCTTTCTCAGACATTGAAAGTATAATCTTATCTATTTTCACATCAAAACTGCCATCCAGATTTTGCTTCTGGATATGATGGTCTAGAATGCAACCAGACAAGCTCACTCGCAGAACACAGCTGTGAAACCTGACTATGATAAGAAAGGAAAGAAGGAGGAGGGGGGAGGGAGGGGAGAGGAAGGGAGGAGAGAGAGGAGAGGCTGTCCTGCCCTTGCTGGGGGAGGGAGGCAGTGGGCTGCACAAATATACTCAGGCTCTGAGGGTGCCCTCTGCCTCAGGCTACATGTTGTCTGTATAGCATGGCATATGTGGAGCAACTCCCAGCTTTTCTGGTCTAGGGAATAAGAAAATGAAGCTAGTGGGACAGAGAAGCGGTGCCTGGACCTGTGAATGCTGAAGAGCATGGGAGGGTCCCTGAGAGAAAAGCCCCAGAGGTGTGCTCTCCACTGTCTGCCAATCTCTGACACATCCCTGACGCACACATGCAAAACGGGCTTCCTGCAGCTCAGCGAAGTGAGTTAGCTCTAATGGGAGACCACAGCTATGACCCAAGAAACAGAAAATTCACATTGAATTTTCCAACCAACACAAAGGAAAAAGCAAAACACTCATTGGGGGAAAGTAATAGAGTTCAGAAGCTCTACAATTTGAACTTCCATTGTTCAGGGTCAATTTGAACTTCCCTATCACATGAAGAATCAGGAAAAATGCAACTGGGCACTGGTGGTCACGCCTGTAATCCTAGCTACTCAGGAGGCAGAGATCAGGTGGATTGCAGTTCAAAGCCAGCCTGGGCAAATAGTTCAAAAGATCTTATCTCGAAAAACCCTTCACAAAAATAGGGCTGGTGAAGTGGCTCAAGGTGAAAGCCCTGAGTTCAAGCCCCAGTACCACAAAAAAAGAAAAAAAAAGGAAGAAGAAGAATCAGGAAAATGGAGCTCCGTGGGTGTGGTAGATGCCTATAATCCCAGCACTCTGGAGGCAGGAGGATTATGAGTTTGAGGCCGTCCTGAGCTACATAGTGAGTTCCAGGCCAGTCTGCAATACATAGACAGAGTCTATCTCAAAAACCTAAAAACAAAACAAAAAAAAAAGGGAAGAAAGGAAGGAACAAAGGAAGGAAGGAAGGAAGGAAAGGGAACTCATTCAGCTAAGTCAAATTTCCTCAGAAATATGCAATCTTAAAAAAGTTGAATGGAAATTTCGTTTCAGAATCAAAAATCCGTTTCCTGAAATAAAAATCTCACAGGATAGACTTAACAGTTGAATGAACACAATAGAGGTAAAACTAAATGAATTGCAAGATTATCCAAGGTGAACTGGGCATAGTGGTACACACCAATAAACTCAGCGACAGGGAAGGAAGAGGCAGGAGGATCAGGGCTTGGAGGCTACATAAGCAGCTTCCAAGCCAGACTGGGCTGTGAGATCTTGTCTTTAAAAAGAAAAAAAGATACAATGTAAAGAAAACAAGTTAAAACTTTTTGAACAAGGACCTGGTAAATGATATCAAATGAACTGATCCAACACTTGTGTCATTGGGTATCAGAAGAAGAGGGAGAGAATGGACCGGAAAAAAATTGAAAAAAATAAAGACCAACATTTTTTCCAAAATTTGATTAAACACAGAACTTTGCTGATAAATGATAAGCAAGTACCACCCCCGAGATGCCATGAGTCCATCTAGTGCAAAATGTTGACAATGAAGGAGTGTTTTGAAAGCAGCAAGAGAAAATACTATCACCTACGGAGAATCAGCAGTCCTATTAACTGCCAACGTGGAGGCCTTGGGATGAACTGTGAGAGCAGGGACAGTGGAACCCAGAACCAGAGGACAGGATCCACTACACAGAGCAGGAGGATACCTCCTGTGAGCTATTCTAAATCTTGATTGTGCTTATGATTCCAAGTTTCCATACAATTAACCACATGCATCAAGCTGTGTCCTCAAGATGGATGTTTTGCACATTAAGTTAAAACTTAAAGTTAGGTTAACTTTAAAAATCCACCAAGGTGCCACACGCAATTATAAGTGCCTGTAATCCCAGCACTTGGGAGGAGGATAGAGAGTTCAAGGCCAGCCTGGGCTACATAGTGAAACCTTATCTCAAACTAAAGCAAAAAACAAACAAACATGCAAAATCCATGGAAGAACAGAAATAAAATAAAACCCTAAAATAGATCATTCAATTAAAAGTTTTCTCTCCTTCTCCTCAGCTTGGGTCTGGTTCAGTCTATCAAGCCTGCACCAAAGCTGCAGTAATGGTTCCTCTATTATTATTATCCTGTCCCTTCACTGCACTGCTCATGGCTCCTCCTTGATTGGAGTCACCCAAGAATATTTTCATATTCTTGCCTAGCAAGTGTGAGGCCCTGAGTTCAAACCCCAGTACTGCCACACACAAAAAAATCATACTATATCATAAAGCAAAACCTAACTCTATATGCACAGGACACAATTAAAACAAATCAGAGTACTGAAAATGAAAGAAGGAATGCAGATATACTAGAGGAGGGGATACCAAAAGAAAGAAAGGGTTTTTTTTAGGACTGGGAGGTAGCTTTGTGGTGGAGTGCCTGCCCAGCAGACATGAGGCACAGGGCTCCATCTCCAGCACTGAAAGTAAGAAATAAGAAAACACAACACCAACACCTTTTCCTCACTCTTTTTTTTTGTGTGTGTGTGTGTGATGGGATTTTTTGAGATAGTGTCTCAAGAACTATTTCCTTGGGCTGGATTTGAAACTCGATCCTCTAGCTCTCTGCCTCCTGAGTGGCAAGAATTACAGGTGTGAGCCACCGGCTCCCCATCCTCACTCTTGCACTTGGATATGGTGGTGCAGATGAGAGCAGGAAATAGAGCTCTTGCTAACCTCTAATGACCACCCCTCTTTTGAGTTCCCAGATCTAATAGTATATCCCACTTAGACTTTTCTGTAGAGTCCCCAGCCCAGCAGCCTCTATGAACTCTTTATCTATAGATACGGTTGTCAAGACAACCACTGAGAGCCACAGGCTCTCAGATCTAGTCCTTGCCCTTGGCTGCTCTGATCAAGGTCAAAGAGGGCTGATCCTGCAAGGTGTGTTTCTTGGATCAGCCAGAAGCAGGCACTAGGGAAGACTGGAAAGGGGGAGGGGAGAGAAACCTGGGTGACATCTCCCCTGAGGCCAGTGTTCCTACCAAGTAACCTTTTGTTAGGTTCCTGCTTCTGCCAGGTGACCATGGTTCCCAAACAGTGGCATACTCCCAGAGGAAGTAGCTGATTTCTGTTGCTAATAATCTCTGAGTTCCTTCGGAGTCCTTAACTCTTCCTACGGTTTGTTGAGTTAAAGTCATGCTGTTCTTAAGTTTTTAGTGAGGTTTCTGTTTTTCTAGACACTAATTATAAAAAGCTGACAACTCAAGTAAAATTATAAACATAAGAAAAGAACAAGGATGAGCTGGGCACCAGTGGCTCACATCTTTAATCCTAGCTACTCAGGAGACAGAGAGCTGGTGGAGTGGTTCAAGTGGTAGAGCACCTGCCTACAAGCATGAGGCCCTGAGTTCAAACCCCAAAGCTGTCAAAAAAAGAAAAAAAAAAGATGAATGGTAATATGTATTACATTATTGTCTGAAATAAGGTGTTAATAAAAGGGAAAGAAGAAAAAAAATTTTTCTCCTTGCTTATACTATGGAATTAATAGATAGCTTGTAAATAAATGGAGGGTTAAGGTTTATATTAAGTTATAATTCAAAGGTATCAAGTAGAGAAATTATGCCATGATTCCTCAATATCAAAAAGAACTACATATGAAAAACCAAACAAAGAAGCTGGCATGGGAGGGGGCCGCTGCTCTGGAGGCTGAAGAGGTACGGCTTGAGCCCAGCATTGGAAGTCAGTCTGGGCAACAGAGTGAGACCTGGTATCAAAAAACAAAAACAAAAGCAGGCTCTGGTGGTTCTCTTCTTGCCTGTTCCTAGTTACTCAGGAGGCAGAGGTCAGGAGGATCTCAGTTCAAAGCTAGCCTGGGCAAATAGACCCTATCTCAAAAAAATCCAACACAGAAAAGGGCTGGGGGAGTGACTTAACGCCTAGCAAGCATGAGGCCCTGTGTTCAAACCCCAGTGCCTACAAAACAAAACCAAACCCAAACCAAAAACAAAGGAAAGGTAAACAAACCAAAACCAAGACAAAAAGAATTGTGTTGAGTTCAAAAGAAACTCTAGGGGCTGAGGTGGAACTCAGTGGTAGAACGTGTGTGTGTGCAAGGCTCTGGGTTCAATCCCCAGCACCAAAAAGAGCAGTAAACTCTAAAAGTAAATTACAACAGAAAACAACATAACACAAGTACGAATACACATACACCTAGTCCCATCGACAGTACAAACAGGGTTAGCACCCCAACAAAGAGAAAAAATTCTCCTAGTAAATCATAAAACAAAACATATGTCTGCATAAATGGGATCCAACTAAAACAAATCAGAACATCGAGACTGAGGCGTGCAGGTGTGCTGGGGGGAGGTACACCGAAGGAAAGAGGAGGTTGTGGTTTTAAATTTTAGGTAAGCTGGCATTCGGGCCCAAAAAACAATTAAGCAAAACCAATAAAACACCCTATAATGCTAAAGGATGTGATTCACAGTGGAGAAACAGCAGTTATAAATAGTTAAGCACCAAATAAGAATGAAACAGCACTCATAAACGTGAAATTATGGCACATAAAAGAAGAATTAAGCAGAAACACACGGGTCTTGTTCCTGCCTCCACAGTCTATGACAGATCAAGTGACTAAGAATGAAAGCAATAATACAGAACACATATTCATGTGGCCACAAAAAAACCCTCAGTACATTCCAGAAACTAGAAATGGCATGGGCAACACTCTCTGGTCACTATGAAATAAAATGTTAAATTAATCTTTAAAAGCCAGATAAAATTTCCCTTTCACCTGAAAAATGTAAACTTTTATTTTAAGTGAATTTTAATTCTTTTTAAAAATCCCTCAACTCTTGGGTCAACAAATAATATAAACCTAAATCATAGCATTTTTAATAAATGACAATAACAAGAGGAATAAATTTCCTATACATTAGAATCTACGAGTCTACTAAAACAGTACTCAGAGGAAAATCCTAAGTTTAAATTTTCAAATAAGAAAAAAATGAGGGGGCAGGGGGGAGAAATGAACCAAGCCTTGTATGCACATATGAATAATAAAAGAAAATAAATAAAAAATAAAAATAAACAACATATAAAAAAAAAAAAAAAGAAAAAAATGAATCAAGCATCTAGCTTAGGAAAAGAACAACAAAATAACCTTAAGGAAAGTGTAAAGAGTGAATTAATATAAATAAAAGCAGAACTTTCTAGCTTATTGAGTTAAAAAACCAAGAAAGAAAAAGAAGTTGGTAAACTGGCTTTTCAGAAGAGAAAGTAAAGAAACAGAAAAGTACTAGCTAATCTAATAATAGAGGGGAAAAAGTAGAAAGCACAAATACACAAAATAAGAAACAGTAAGAAGGAGAATAACCACAAAAACTATATTAAATTAAAATGATCATAATGAACACTGTGATTAATTTCATGAAAGTAAATTCGAAAACGTGGATGAAACATAATTTCCTTGGGAAATGCAATTTAGCAAAATTGATCACAAAAAGAGAAAGCAAATCAAAACAGACTGAATTTCATACAGAAAAAGAGAAAATGTTGTCAGGTCCCCCAGCTATGCCCATCTGGTTTTCAGGAAATTCTAGGAAACTTATATAGCAGTTAGTATTCAATTCTGCTTAAATTATTCAAACCTCAGAAAAGAGGGAAAATTCTAGAGTTCTTTTCTTTTCTTTTTTCTTTTTTTTGGAAGTACTAGGGTTTGAACTCAAGGCCTCACCAGCCCTGGAGTTATTTTCTGACATTGACTTCAAGACCTGAGATGGCACACTTTAACAAAGAAAAGTAAAAATCGATCTCATTTTTACTGCAAAAATCCTGAGAAACAACACTTAAAAAAATTGAAGATTATTTGGGGGCGAGTTTGTGGTCACTGGTTAAAAAAAAATAAACTGACACAAGACTTCAGTTCTGGAACCTTATGTGAACACTGGGCATTGGGCCCAATCTCAGCTGATGACCTTATGTCTCCACTAAACATCTGCTCAACACCAAGTCCTGGACAAAGCTGCTCAAGATGTCCTTTCCTTATAATCTGATCCTTCACCAGCAGCACAAAGCCCCTACTGCCTCAGACAGTTCCAAGTACTTCTGGAATCTTCCCACGAAACTGGGTGATTCTTAGCCTTCAGACACTAGGTCCATCCCCTGAGGGATGCCTACTTAAGACAAACTAATTTTCCAATTATCTTAGGTGGGTGATTATGGCGTTGTGTTAGTCATTTTTCCATTATGACCACTCACCTCATCATGAACCAAGGAGCAAAAAGAGAAACAGAAGGGGGGTAGGGTCTCACAATCTTCTTCAATGAACGCCCCAATGACCTAACTTCTTTCCACTAGGCCCCACCTCTTAAAGGTTCCACCACCTCCCAGTAACACCACTCTCATTCTAAGGATCAAATCTTTAACACACACTCCTTGGAGAACATTTAGGATTCAAACTGTAGCAGGCAGGCATCCTGTAATGTCTTTTAGGGTAACAATTTGTGTTTTACTTGTGGGTTTCCTTGGCTTTTAGCCCCCACAAGTGAGTCAAGCCTTTGAGGCATTGAGATCTAAGAAGAGGAAGGACAGTTGGGGGCTAGTAAACTTTTGGTGTCTCTCACATTACACGGCCTAAGTGACTTTCTACAGCTTTATCAGTCAGCTTTGCCTGTCAGCATTGGGGCTGGGCATCCTACCCACTGTTAGTGGCAGTGTTTGTAATATCAGCCTAGTCTTAACAGGGCCGTGTCTAAATCATGACTGCCAGCTTCTCAGCATACACTCGCCTATCCAGTATTTCAGGGATTTGTCCCCTTTTCAGCTATGCCTGGTTGAGTAAGTGTCGTGAGCCAGGTTTGGTGTCAGGAATTACTGGTTAACCCACAGCCCCTGGCCCTGTACCCCATGCAGTAACTCCTGTGGGGACTGAAGGGAACTGGGAGGTAGAACCTCAGTCACTTTGAGAGAAACCTCCTCAAGCAATGCTCCTGCTGCAGGCTGGAGTTGCTCCTAACCTGGGATCCACCCAGCTTCACAGAAGTCCTGCCTCCTCTGACCCCTGAACCCCTGACCTCTGACCCTCAGGTAGATGGTCAGTTCCTCCAGACAGTCCCAGGCTTCAGTCTGCCTCCAGGCTCGGGTGTGAACAGGTGTGAATGTTCGGATGTGTGGATTTCGCTGAGGGTAGTTATTTGAATTATTCTGTTCATTTTTCCTCCCACACTCTCTGTGGGCTGCTATCACATAGCATCTAACGAAGGGTTGCTTGTGTCAAAAGCAGGGAAGGGTAAAGCAAGAAGGATGTGGGTTCCCCGGGGGAATTTTCAGAGGAAAAAAATTGGGTTTATAGATAGAAACAAGGTAGGAATCAAGGAATTGGGTGAATTTCAGGCTTGTGTTATAAAGAGCTGACTAACCTCTTCTTAGATGCCAGAGACACAGGATCAGAGGAGAGGGTGTGTTCTTGTTCGCATCAGTGGCTTGCTCAAGGCAGGCTGGGGCCTGCATGGCCTTCCCTCCCTGCATGGGCCTGGCAGATTACCCAAAGCACCGCTGGGCTTTTGGTAAAAAAGAGAGACACGTAAATTTAAAAAGAACAGGAGGTGGTCATTGGTCAATTTTCAAGATCTGAGCCAGACATAAACTGGAATCATAATCTGGTTGGAATACCTAGGTCTATGCAGGAGGCAAATTTCATCCTTAAAACAAAGGGGAAATTGCTTTGTCTTTGAGTACACATCATGACTCTTACCACTTTTGCAATGAAATCCCAGGACACCTCAGGGTTGTTGGATATGGATGGCAAGCTCTACTCCTCCTATTTTATCAATACATGAGATAAATGTTTGAGCTAGGTGTGGTGATTCTTGCCTGTAATCTCTGTCCTTGAGAGGCTGAGACAGGAGGATCACTTTGAGGTCAGCCTGAGCTACCTAGCAAGACCCTGCCTCTAAGAAACAAAAGAAATGAAAAACCCAAACAAGCAGATGCAGGGATTCTATCCTCTGATGCATGTGAGAACCAAACTGCCAAACCATGGCCCAGTTGGAGGCACAAGGCATGTGGAAGAGGAGGAGGCTGGTGTCATGCACGTGGTGACACCTTGCAGCCTGTGGGCAGGAGGAGCCCTCCAAGGCAGACCTCATGTTTCTAGGAGTGAAGCAGAGGTCTCAACGCACTCTTGTGAGACTTGAGCTGTACTTTTTTTTTTTTTTTTTGATGGTACTGGGGCTTGAACTCAGAGCCTTGTGTGAGATTTTTGAACCTGCAGGGACTGAGGTTTGGAATAAAAGAGCCCGAGGACTTCTGCATGGAACTGGGACATTGATACTGTAACAAGGACAGAAAGGTTTCCAAAACAATCTGGAGAAGTGTCACATAGGGTAGCACGTACTGCTGCAGGGCTAACTACCACCTCTCCGAATTTTTTTTTTTTTTTTGTGGTACTGGGGTTTGAACTCAGGGCCTACACCTTGAGCCACTCCTGATCTCTGCCTCCTGCTGAGTAGCTAGGGTTACTGGCATGAGTCACCAGCACCCAGCAAAGCACCTTTTTTTTCCTTTTCAGTACTGGGGTTTAAACTCAGGGCCTCACACTTGCTTGGCAGGCACTCTACCACTTGAGCCATTCCACCAGCCTTCCCCATTTCTTCTTTGCCAGGGCTTTTCTAAATTTGTTACAGTGTCCACACATCTCCTCTAGCACTTCTGGAAAATCTCATTATTGGAAGCCCCTCCTGATGGTTTCATTCCTCTTGGCAGTGACTTATCTAGGATGTTCCTGTCCCCACTTCTGGCCACTTCTGCTGTAAAAAGAGCTCTGGCGATAGGCAGTGAACACTAAGGAACATTTTCTTATTGATAAAAAGAGTCACGAGTAAAGGAACAACCAATCCTCTTCCACCGGTTGCCATATCAGGTGTGGGGTTCGGACAGGCAGTCACGGACTTGTGAATACAGGTGGCGTTCACACTGAAGCCGGAAGACAGGAAAGATGAGAAAAAGGGGGACCCCTTGAGGGCCATGCTGTGCCCCAGAATAGCCCAACCCAAAACCATCCTCCTGTGTACCTCTTGGTAGGGGCATTACGCTCCCTAAGTGTCTCAGACAGTTAAACTGGGGCCTCTTGCTACTTGCATCCGAAAGCATACGGAACTGATACATAAAGTAAGATAGGAAGGAAGAAAGGGAAGGAAAGAAGGAAGAGAGGGAGGAAGGAAGTACAGCTTTCTTACAGCTTGGGAGGCATTCTCAAAACAGAACAAGAATGATTTCCTCTGAAATTTTCTTCTAATGTTTTATATTTCAAATCATACAAAGAATCAAGTTTTGGGGTTTAGGGAGCACTCACAGCTCACTTAAGTGTTATCTTTCTGTTTCTCAGAGGCTTCTGAAACCCAAGCCAAGTGTTTTAGAGTCTTACAGGTCCAGAGCAATGGGAGGGACAGTGATATCTTCTGGTCCAGCTTCCCATTCACGTAGAATGATTCCACAGTCCACTAACCTAGAACTAGAAACTAGGTCTCCTGCTGCCAACTCAGGCCTTTGGTGTTCACTGACAAAAAAAAAAAAAAAAAAGACAAAGTCTTTAGTTAAAAAAAAAAAAAAACTTTATAGACCTCTACCTGTCTCTTTGGCTACATTAAGGCTTGTGTGGCTATTCAGACAATGTTAGTGGACACGAATTGCAATTGCTAGCTAAGATGTGTAAGAAACATAGCACTTTTTATATTTCTGTGGTCAAACAATTTCTAATCAAAGCCTCCAAGTCTGGAACAGGGTTCTTAATACTTTGGGAATCTGCTGAAGCCTGCGGACTCTTTTTTCAGAAAATGTTTTCAGGTATAAAACAGAAAACTAAGATTACAGCTGGGCCGCGCTGGTAGCTCACTCCTGTAATCCTTGCTACTAAAGAGGCAGAGATCAGGAGAATCACAGTTTGAAGTCAGCCCCCAGCAAATAGTTCAGGAGACCTTATCTTGAAAATACCCAACGCAAAACAGGCCTGGCAGAGTAGCTCAAGTGGTAGAGCACCTGCCTAAAGTGTGAAGCCCTGAGTTCAAAACCCCACTACTGCCAAAAAATAAATAAGTAAATAAAGCCTGGTATTACAAGCTGATGTGGTGACGCACACCTGTAGTCCTGGCTACTCAGGAGGCTGAGGAAGGCGGATCACTTGAGCCCAGGAGTTTGAGAACAGTCTGGGCAAGACAGTGAGACACCATCTTAAAAAAAGGGTAGAAGATTTTTAAGTAATTTTTTATTAGAATATATTCATTATACAGGGGGGATTCATAGTAGTAAAAGATTTAGGGTTATACAATAGCCCAATACCTAGACATACAATCATCAAAATATTTGGGTTGTTACATAATATTCTTGCTTCTTTTTAGTATATTTCTTCATTTTCTTCTTTTTAAATATAGTAATTTCTTTTTATAAGCATAAATTAATTATACAAAGAGGTTTCACTGTGATGTTTTCATACACAGATATCGGGTACTTTCATCAAATTCACCTCTCTATTACTTTTTATCCCTCCCTTTTAAAATAATGGTTAGTGGGTTTCATTACATTACGCTATCCTTATGTTATTTTCATATGGGTAAAAATGATGTACTCAAAACACTTCTCTTTAACCCATTAAAGAATAGGATCTAACAACAGGTCTAGTGACTACTATAACTTTCAGTGAATATAAATGATAATTAGGGATGTTTGCAATAATGGCTATGTGAAAACACCTGTGATTTCAAGGGCAACAATGTAACAGATTTTGCTATTATCACTGTGGTTTGTTACCTAAATTCTTAATTAAAGGGAAAGTTAGAATCTGTTGGAAATAATGACAGGATACTTTGCAGGGCAACTGTGGCTCATGCCTGTAATCTTAGCTATTCAGGAGGCAGAGATAAGGAGGGTCACAGTTTGAAGCCAGCCCTGGGCAAATAGTTCTCAAGACCCTATCTTGAAAAAACCCATCACAAAAAAAGGGCTGGCAGAGTGGCTCAAGCAGTAAGAATGCCTGGCTAGCAAGCACGAGACCCTGAGTTCAAAATCCCAGTGGCCTCCCTACAAAATAAAGGTAGGATATTTTTCCATCCAACTTTGTGAACTCCTATCTGAATCCATTCCTAATGCCACAACAAAATAGCTTAGACTGGGTAATTTATAAACAGCATAAATGTATTCCTTACCAGTTATGGGGGCTGGGAAGTCCAAGACCAAGTCACTGGCAGCTTCTGTGTCTGCTGAGGACCAGGCGTCTGCTTCTAGGATGGCATCATAAACACTGCTTCCTCCAGAAGGGGAGCATGTGTTCTCATCCTCACATGGGAAAAGGGACAGAAGAGGTTAGCTGCTTCCCTCTAGTCTTTGTAAAAAGTCCCTAATCACCTCCCAAAGGGCCCACCTCTTAATACTATCACCTTGATGATTAATTTTCAACATACTTATTTGAGGGAGACACATTCACACCATTTCCCAGGGACTCCATAGACCCCATCTTAAAAAACTCTGTGAGTCTGAATTCCTCTGCCTTACAGTTGTATCACTTCTGCCCAAAGCCATGAATGTGGTTAGTTGAGTGGAAGAAGGTCCATAAGATAAAAACAAATTTCAGAAACGAAATTTTGTCTGCTTAGTTGGGAGAATAAACTATCCATCTTCCAGGGTGCTGAGTGGATCCTTTACTGCCATACAGTGGAGGCTCTGCCCCTCTCCCCATGATCAGACTAGCAGAAGTCTTTCAGTAAGATCAGTGTCAAAGACTTCTGGTTCAGTGTGATGAATTAGCCAGACAGTTCTTTCCTTTCCCTTCAGAATAAAAAATCGCATAAAGCCACAGGATCGCAAGAATCAAATTTTTTTTCTGGAGGAGACATCCATGGATGAAAATTTGGGCACATATTTGAGATCTTGACAGCAGATGGATGACTGGTGGCCAATGAATGAAAGTGAAAGAAGTCACGTTTGGTTAACAGTGTGGTTTGCAAGGGACACTGAAGACATCGTTCTTTCCATAGGACCCCAGAAAGGACCCCAGCAGGTAAGTGGTGATCACTTCTCTCCCACCCCCATAATCAAACACTGCTCAATCCCTCTCCCCACACAATCCTCACCAGCCTAAACAGCAAGAACTCCACTCTTTGGAGAAGACATTTAGAGAGAAAGCAAGAGTGAGCCTTGGTCTTGACCACAGGAATATTAAGGGAAATTCTTCAAGTTGATTCCTTTCATTCTTAATCTGCTTCCAGAGTACCAGCAATATGTCCTCCGGGCCTGTGTGGGGGATAACTTGTCTTTTCCTTCAGAGAAATAGCAACCCAGGTAAATTCACTTTAAAGCAGCAGCCCGTTATGCTTGCTTAACTTTCGGCTTTGTCTATACTTAATCGAGAAAGACTGGAGCCCTTTACCTCTATAGTTAAACGAGAAAGACTACAAATCCCTACTCCTACCAATAGGAGAAGGGGGTAAACCAGAGCAGACTTCCTGCTTGATGTGCTGCTTATCAGATCTACGTTGATGGCACACCCTTGAGCACAAGTAAAACTTTTTGCCTTGCTGATTGACTCATGAGTCTTATTTCTAACATCTGGAAGGGGGTGCAAGAAATTTAAAGACTCTTCTGATAACTTCAGCAGCCTCCCTGTGCTAGCCTTTGAGGGTGTTTCCTCTGAAGGAACAACCTGCTCACCTGGCAAGGAAACTGTCCAGTCAACAAGTTCTAGTACCACACAGAGAATGTCCAACAAGCTTCCAAAGAGGGGCCACTTGAGGACGAGTGGATGGATGGGCAGGAGCACCAGAGTAGCTAAGTCTTCCACCTAAGTTTCCAAGATTCAGATCTACCTCCAGGATAGTCTTTCTCAAGGATGAGAAACTTTTGCTCCTCCAAATCCATGGAACAAACACAAACAAAAACCAGCATGTGACCCAGGAAAATAGGACCCAGCATAATAGGGCAGAAAGCAGTAAAGTCAATATCTATGATGGCAGCTTTGGCCAGGACAGTGAAATTTGCAAGAGGAGATTGAAGGGCTCTGGCAGGGAGATTTCCTACTGCATTGGGGCAAAAAGTATTGGAGGAATAGAATAATAGATTAATCTATTTGGCCATTTGGAAATGTTTGACAATACCAAAATGTTTGTAATATATTGGATGGTTTGACTAAGGCTGCTGTATGTTGTTATTACAAAATATCTGGACTGGGTACTTTATATAGAAAAGAGGTTTATTCAGTGTACAGTTTTGGAGTCTGAAAGTTCAAGATTGAGCAGCACCATGTGTTCAACCTCTGGTGAGGCTCTTCAGGTCACATCTCAATGGCAGGAGAAACAGAAAGGGAACTGATTGGGTGGAGAAGAGGCACATCTGTGAGCAAGGAAGTAAGAGTGGGGAGAGGCCAGGTTGGCTCCTTTTATAACAACTAAGGGGAACTAACTCACTCCTTCCAGACCCAACCTGCTCCAGCAAGACAGCATGAATCCACTCATGAAAGTGGAGCCCCATGACCTAATTATCTCCTACTGCAACTTACTTCTTGTTTTTCTTTTCTTTTTTTTGTTACTGGAGTTTAAACTCAGGGCCTATACCTTGAGCCACTCCACCAGTCCCTTTTTTTGTGATTTTTTTTTTTTTTTTTTTTTGAGATAGGGTTTTGTAAACCATGTGCTTGGGCTGCCTTCAAATCATGAGCCTCCTGATCTCTGCCTCCTGAGTAGCTAGAATTACAGGTGTGTGCCACCAGTGCCCGGCTGTAACCAATCTCTCAAAGGTTCCATTGCCCAAACACCACCACTGGGGACAAAGCTTACAGCATGTGAACCTTTCAGGGGCCAACCATATCCAAACCATAGCAAAGGTTGGGGATCAAATTAAGGCTGTGTTTATTTTTAAAAAATAAGGAAAATAAAGGGTTGAAAGTGATTTTTTATTTCAGGAAAAGTGGAAAAGTTGTGCAAGAAAAGAAACATAATTATTATAGCACATTATAAGGCTTAGTAGTGAACCGTATTTAAAAGGTCCTAAGACTAACACTAACTACTGATATACCCCTCTCCTTAGACATACCTACATTGTGCGTAGTTTGAGTATTGACTATCTCCCAAAGCCCTATGTGTGGCTTGGTCCTCAGAATGCCACAATTGGGAGATGGCAGAACCCTTAAGAGATGGGACCTGTAGGAGGTCTTTAGGTCACTGGGATCACAGCCTTGATGGGAATACAGGGGTCCCAACCCTTTCCTTTTCCACTCTCTGGCATCCTGGCCATGAACTGAGCAATTTTGCTCCTCACACACATTCCCAGCCAGGATGTATTGCCTGGAACAGGCCTATAAGGGCCAACAGATCATGGGCTGAAACCTCAAAACTGAGTCAAAACAAACCACTTTTCTTTATAAGTTGATTGTCTCAGTATTTGTTGACAGGGATACACAGGTGACTAATATAGTGGGGAAGAGGGCAAGGAAGGGGTGCTGTATTATAGTTCCATAGGCAGCTATTAAAACCAGAAGTCAACAGAAAATGTCTACATTTAATTGATTTTAAAATAGTGAAATAAGTACATAGTTCAGAAACAAGAAGATAAACACCAGAAGAAGGCACTAAAGACTGACTGAGAGTGACAGGGCTGCTCACGGGAGAAACCACAGTTACAGTGGAGTGTAGGCAGCATGGTATCTGTGAAGGTGGCTTCGGTGGGCACCCGAGGTTGTCGTTGGAGCTGGTGGGCAGGTCTGCTCCTTAGTTTGGGCAGTTAGATTGGAATAGGACAATGAGCAGCAAGAGAACAGGGAGGAAGTGGAAAAAAATAGAGCAATGAAAAGAAAGTGATGAAAATGAAAAATCATGGTAACAGACATGGACTGCCTCTGGCTTCCCTCTTCGAGGACAACAAATGGGTTTAACAATTTGTTTTTCTCACAGTGGTGATAAGCTGGCAAATACCGCTGAACGTGTTGGCACACTCTTGTAATCCCAGCTACTAGGGAAGTATAGGTAGGAGAATCATGTCTAGGCAGGCCTGGGCAAAAACACCAGACTCTATCCAAAAAAATTAAGTAAAGGAAAAAAAGCTAGGGGCATGGCTCAAACAGTAGAGCACCTACATAGCAAGTGTGAAGCCCTGAGTTCAAATCCCTGTACCACCAAAACTAAAACAAGCAAACAAACAAAAACTAGCAAATATCCTTCTGGTAGGGCTTGAGCTAGGACACCTCTGTGGGTTAGTTGTGGGTTGAAAAGTGAGGGAAGCTACTGAATATTGGACAGTTTGCCGAGAGCTGGTGGTGATTATGTGTCCGGATTTTGTTCTTACAGCCACTCTGGAAGTGGGAGGCCTGACTAGAAAAGGGGAATGGGCACTATGGGGGCCTAGAAAACATGGCATCCCTGGCAGAAGCCCTCAGGCCAAAAGGCCAGTGTCAGTTGCTCTATGTGAGGTGCAGAGTCTGCCCCTAAGTGGGCAAGGCCTGGAAGATGAATTCAAGGCCTAGTTTAACTGACTAACTGTCCAGAAAATGGGTCACCCCATCATTCTTTAGCACCAGTGACCCTCAAGAATGAAAATTATGTTTTGTCCTAACTTTATAAAAGCTAGGAAAAAGAGAGAGGATCTGACAGCTAGAGTCAACAAAATTCAATAATACTAAGAAAATATGTATTTAACCTTGACTTTTTATTACTGTAATGATGTGCTGATTAAAATGTGCTTGTATTTCTGAGAGTGCAAATAACTGGTAATGAGGAATATAGAGCTGGGTTTAAATTTCCTGTCTACTCTTAAGGTTAATTTTTTTGAAAGTTAGATCATGGGCCATGCACAATGGCTCACATCTATAATCTAAGCTGCTAAGAAGGTGGACATTAGGAAAATTGAGGTTCAAGACCAACCTAGGCAAAAAGTTAAGGAAACCCTACCTCAACCAACAAGCTGGGTATGGTGGTACAACCTGTGATCCCAGCTACAGGGAGGCATAGGGAGGAGGATTACAGTCTGAGGCCAACCCAAGGCAAAGACTCAAGACCCTATCTGAAAACTAACTAAGCCAAAAAAGGGCTGAGGGCATGGCACAAGTGATAGAGCATCTGCCCAGCAGCATGAGGCTCTGAGTTCAAACTCCAGTATCAGCAGAGCGCCAGTGATTCACATTTGTAATCCTAGCTACTTGGGAGGCTAAGGTTGGGAGGATGGCAATTTGAGGCTAGACCAGGCAAATAGTTCATGAGACTCCCCATCTCCAAACTAACCAGGGCAAAATAAACTGGAGGTGTAGCTTAAGCAGAATACCTCCTTTTTGAGCACAGAGCCCTAAGTTCGAACCCCAGTCACATACACGCAACAAACAAACACCAGTGTTGCAAAAAACAACCAAGAAAAGGGAGATCATGCAGTGCTTTGGAAATATTTGTTCTTGGTAAATTCGTATGCCCAGCAGAAAGGTGTTTCTCATCACTATTGGGGTCCCCCTGGGGCCATGCTCCAAACCATTGTTGACTGTTCTCAGGAAAATTGAGCCTCAGGAGGGTACAGAGCAGCAAATGTCATGTTATGTGTATTATTTGTGCGAGGCGATCCTGCACATTAGATGTCATACTCTAGTTGAACACTCAAGTTCAAAGACACCGATCAGCTCTTTCAAGTCCACGCAGCTGATAAGCAGCCCAGGCTGGCCCTTTCCACTGACAGGGCAGATACTTCAGTGGAAACTGCACAGCCATACAAATTACAACAGACTTAATATTCGTTGTTTTCTATTCTGGCAGCAAGAAAAAAGAAATAAGTAGGACTCTCAGCCCTAATTTCCAAATTTGTCCTCTGAATGGGTTTGTGCAAACATCAGGGCCTAAAATAGATCTTCTGATAAAGAACAGCACAGTAGGTAGGTGTGGGTGTGGGGGTCCCCCTGGCCATTAAGATAATTCTCTTCTCTCTTCCAGGGACATTGCCGGTGTCACAGAGTCTCCATCAAGGCAGGAATTATTGGGTTTATTTCATAAATAAGGAAATGAGAACCTGTATTTCCCTAGGGTATCGAGTTCTGAGGAGGTGGACCTGGATTAGAAGCTGTGTCTGTGAATTCAAGAGTGGGCTGTTACCCTAAACTCCAGGGTATGGATGTGCATGAACCAGTGCAAACATGTGCACATGTGAGTGTGGGGGTGTGCATTCGTGTGCCCATGTCTGTGTGTATGTCCCAATTTTATGACTTTAGAAACATTCTTCTGTCAGGTCAGTATATGGACTACCGTGAAAGTTAGAAAACCGTATTTTTTTTAAAAAGTGGATTTGGGAGGCAAAGTAAGGAGGATCATAGTCTGAGGCTGCCTGGGCAAAAGTTCAAGAGGCTATCTGAAAAACAAACTAAGGCAAAAAGGAGTGTGTTTCAAGTGGTAGAGTGCTTGCCTAGTAAGTGCAAGACCCTGAGTTCAATCCCCAATAACACAAAAAAACATGAAGTGGTTAAAAATCTAAACATTGATCTACCATTTGATCTAGCAAACCACTCTTGGGGATATACCCAAAAGACTGCGACACAGGTTACTCCAGAGGCACCTGCACACCCATGTTTATTGCAGCACTATTCACAATAGCCAAGTTATGGAAACAGCCAAGATGCCCCACTACAAGAAAATGTGGTATCTATACTCAATGGAATTTTATGCAGCCATGAAGAAGAACGAAATGTTATCATTTGCTGGTAAATGGATGGAATTGGAGAACATCATTCTGAGTGAGGTTAGCCTGGCCCAAAAGACCAAAAATCGTATGTTCTCCCTCATATGTGGACATTAGATCAAGGGTAAACACAACAAGGGGATTGAACTTTGATCACAAGATAAAAGCGAGAGCACACAAGGGAGGGGTGAGGATAGACAAGACACCTAAAAAATTAGCTAGCATTTGTTGCCCTCAACGCAGAGAAACTAAAGCAGATACCTTAAAGCAACTGAGGCCAATAGGAAAAGGGGACCAGGACCTAGAGAGAAGGTTAGACCAAAAAGAATTAACCTAGAAGGTAACACCCACGCACAGGAAATCAATGTGAGTCAACTCCCTGTATAGCTATCCTTATCTCAACCAGCAAAAACCCTTGTTCCTTCCTATTATTGCTTATACTCTCTCTACAACAAAATTAGAGATAAGGGGGTGGGGGGGAGAGGGAGGGGGTGGGTGGTAAGTGAGGGGGTGGGGGCAGAGGTAGAAATGACCCAAGCCTTGTATGCACATATGGATAAAAAAAAAAAAAACATGGAGTTGTAAGGCAGAAGACCAAATTCTCAGCAGCAAATATCAGGCCCAGCGTGGGCATCTCCATCACCCAGCACCACCCACTCTGCAGCAGCCCAGGAACCCTGAGCTCATCACGACAGATCCTGCCAGGCAGAACCTAGAACCCTAACCCTCCTCCTCGGATCCCCCAGTGGGGAGACATCTGCCCCACCCCCACTCACTTTAACTAACTTTAAAGAAATGAATCAGGAAAAAAAAATGAATCAGAGTTTCAGATGAAGCTTCCATAAAACTGTGAGCCACTCACAGACAGCAAATTGCTAGCAGATGTCTTTTGGTTAGCATACAGTCACATTTCTGCCAACGATAAACAATGAGAGGTTGGGGAACACAGATCATGTTATTAGCACAGGGGCAGACCGGCCCACCATGCGTTTGTGGTTTCAGGTACCTATGACAAGGATTTGAAATCTCCTGCAAAAAGACCGTATTTTTAACAGCTAGTGCAGTCCTTGGCTACTCAGAGTGAGGTCAATACATGCATTCGAATTTAAAATAAAGAGTGGGTGTTCCTTCCTATTATTGCTTATACTCTCTCTACAACAAAATTAGAAATAAGGGCAAAATAGTTTCTGCTGGGTACTGGGGGGGAGAGGGAGGGGGCGGAGTGGGTGGTAAGGGAGGGGGTGGGGGCAGGGGGGAGAAATGAACCAATCCTTGTATGCACATATGAATAATAAAAGAAAAATGAAAAAAAAAAAAAAGAGTGGGTATCTACACTTACTTTTCACCAGGGCAGAGATGTTTGCTTTTAAACTTCACTTACATATGTTGCTAACATATTTTATTGCTAAATTATCATCAGAACCCAAGTCATTTCCTTCTTTGTTCTTATTCTGTAATCATATACAACAAATTATGAGATTTCAGCCAAAAGGAGAGGTGCGTGTGTGTGTGTATGTGTGTGTGTGTGTGTGTGTATGTGCATGCCTGCACACATGCAAATGCTATAATTTTTCCTTTTGAAGATAATGGGTGGAGTCTTACATTGCACATTTTCACTTAGAAGGTTTTGAGAGTTGTTATAAGATTTCTATATCAAGAGTACTTGCTGGGTACCAGTGGCTACTAGTAATCCTAGCTACTCAGGAGGCGGAAATCAGGAGGATCAAGATTCGAACCCAACCCTGGCAAATAGTTCACGAGACCCCATCTTGAAAAAAACCTTCACCAAAAAGGGCTGATGAAGTGGCTCAAGGTGAGGGCCCTGAGTTCAAGCCTCAGTACAGCATTAAATAAATAAATAAAGAGCACTTACTAGCCTGTTAAACACCCCCCACCCCCCCCCCCCCCGCCAAATCCCAAAATGTCCGTGGTCAACAACCTTTCAAATTAATCAGTTGAGTTTGATTCAGGGCAAGGTTAATTTACAATTAGTCTGACCAAATTGCCTTTTGCTGCATCTGGAAGTTTACTGAGTCAGCTCTGAGTGCAGGGATGGTGGTTACCATGAAATTCAGGTGCTCAGGGTTCAACATGGAACCTGAAGACAAACACTGTCATTTCAAGAATACTGTTGGAGTTATATTTTTCTCTTTGCTTTTTCAATTGTATGAATTTCCTAGCTTCTTTGTAGAAAGAAACTATGGGTCACACGGGAAAGAATGGCCATATTTCTGCCTAGCTAATTCAACCAGAAAGCAGCAGGCCTGTACCTCTTGTTTGGTTGGTACCTTTGTTTGGTTGCCCCTGGCCCTGAGCCATGAAAAATTGCAGAGTAGTTGTGGGTTGCTACAAAATGAATTTTCTTTCCCCCTATGACTGTTTAATCCTGAGGCTCTGATTCAGTCAGACAACAGTGAGTCTCTGGGAACTGAATCTCTCTGAGGAAGTGTTTTTTGTCGACCTTTAAAACCAGTTTCAACACAATCCATTCCTCAAGCTCATCCTGCCCGCCACCCCCTCTTCAGATGATCCCTTCACCCTTGGCTCCATTGCAGTGACCTCACCAAAGAGCAGGAGGCCTCCAATCACCAACTGATCAATCAGTCAGTCAATCAGTGTCTACTGAGCTTCCACCCCACACCCAGCACTTGCTCCCTCCATGTCATCTCTGGAGATGACAGCTGAGTGAGCAGAAAGGAGCGGCTACAACATAACCAGGAGCCCAAAACTTAATGCCATGGCACTAATTCAAAAGGAGCATGGGGTGGGGGTGGGGAGAAGCTGGGGCAGTAGATCAATGGTAGAGCTGGTGCTTAGTATATAGGAGGTCTTAGGTTCATCTCCAGCACAAAGAAACAAATATGGAAGACCACAAGAGAGAATGCAATATGAGAAAGACAGCCTGGGAAGATGGACCACTTAGAGGATGAGAGCGAGTAGACAGAGAGCAGCCACACCCTCTGCATAGGGCGCCCCAGGGAGGCTGGCCTCTCCACTGCCATCAGACCTCAAGATTCACACCCCAGCCCTATCCCAGTCAGAAGGGACTTGGGAGCTCCGCCCTGTGTCACAAAGCATGGATCCTCAAGTCTGGACAGGAGCCTTGGCAAAGAGGCATCGCACTTACCAGCTTCTAGAAAAAGGGATGGTTGAGAAGGCAAGCCTGAGAGCTGGCTTTCAAAGGGTTCATTCCAGCTACCCACTGAGGCTGTGGGCTGACATTTAATTAACGCCTCAGATGGAATCCATAGGGACAGGCTTTAGGCTCTGTCACTGTGAACCACAGCCTTAAAAGCTGGAACTCGAGCTTCTCACCCCTGATGGCAGACCACCTGGCCTCTTCTGGGAGGGACTAGCTCAGCACAATTTGGAAGAGTGAAAAAGACAACTCATTTCCCTTGCTTGTTAAGAATGATCATCACATAGTTTCACCTTAATGTATTTGCAAATTAGCCTGCAAATGTCCAAATCACTCTAGCATGGTAAGGAAAAGCATGTGGAAAACATTACCTGATCTCTTAAAAAATCGATTTTGTTTATCATTTTGAGCGGACAGTCAAGTAGGTCAAATGGTGACAACTTCCTGAGCGTATCTGGAGTCATTAATTGATGTCTATTAATTGATAGATAAAAATTAATACCTACTGCAGAAATAGTGCCCACATTTTCAGGAAAGTCACCTACTAATGATGCCTCTTTGTATCTTAATGCCAGGATGAAAGCTGTCTAACTTTTCCTGATAAGGAAAATGTAGGGAAAATCGTCCTCATTTCCTAATAGAGCTTTTGAGAGGCAAATGACTCATGCCCAGAAGGCAGATCTCACAATTAGTGCTTCCTCCCTCCCATCGCATGCTTTTTTTAAAAACTGACAAACAAAAATTGTATATACTTCTGTGTATAGCATGATATTTTGAGATGGATACACTGTAGAATGATTGAATCAAACTAATTAAGATAACCATTGCTTACAAGCTTACCATGTTTTTGTAGTGAGACATTTAAAAATCTACTCTCAGCACTTTTCAAGTGTGCAATACATTGTTATTTTATTAATAATTAATGCTTTTTGCCTTTTCTCTCTGCTCTCAACCCTCCCAGCTCCAATCCTGTAACGCTGTTCAAATCCTCCTTGCCAGCAACAAACTCCCCTCAAAGTCTGTGTCTCTCCCTCCCACTGAACCCTCTCCTGAAGACTCTTCTCTTACTTGTGACCTCACGGGCTCTGTCTGCCCACCTCCCAACTCCTCCTGCCAGTCCTCTACTTCAATCTCTTCTCCCACTTTATCCTCCCATGACTCAGAGCCCCTCTTCTTCCACCCCTGCTGGCTAAATAAAAAAAGAAAAAAATAATAATTAATGCTTTTTGAAGGAGACAAGAGATTATGAGTTGTTTCTTCTACACATTCTTTTCTATTCCAAACATTAGTTATTCATGGAAACAGGATATAACTGGTTTTAAAGGAACATTAACCATCAAACATTAAAAGGTGGATCATAATGGGGGCCAGCCAGTCCTGGTGGTCCATAAGTATAATCCTAGCACTCCGGAGCTGAGGCAGGAAGATCAAGAGTTTGAGGCCAGACTGGGTTACATGGCAAATTCCAGGCCAACTTGTGCTAAAAGCAAGACCCTTCCTCAAAAATAAATAAATAAATAACCCGAACAAAACAATAATGGGTGCAAAAGTTAAACCTCACATAATTTACCCCTAAAGTAATTGTAAAACCAGAAAAAAGACTAGAATTTTGGGGGTGCTCTAGGTAGGTTTATGATGGCGAGTTTATGTCTACCTTGCTGTCTGGTCAACTGACATGGAAAGAAGTGGGATCTTCAGTTTCAGTTTAAATCTGAGTTCGTTTAAGCTTAGTTCCATTTTGTTCTGGCCTTGGAGCTGTGAGAGAAAATCAAATTGGTGAGCAGACTGACAGGTTCTGAGTTTTGATACCGTGATATAAGAAAAAACAACGACAGAGTGAAGTGTCAGTACTTAGTCTGAGTTGGTTAGTTCTACGTCAGCTGAGTGTAAAGACTGCCTCTAAGTGGGATGGTGTTGATGTTTCTGTATGCGTTGAGTCTCTTTTCACTAACAGCTTGGATTGTTTCAAAGTGCTTCTGACTCACTCTCATGCGGTTGCCTGACATGAGCCCACACACCATTTGCTCACAAATATGTCAAAGACCTAATCCACAGAGATTAATGACCTGAAAGTCTGGGCCTGGATTACAAGCAGCTACTTGGCCACTTGAATAGGAATACTGGAAGTCTTTCTCCCCACCTCGGTTCGTGTTTCACTACTGAGTGTTAATATGGAATTCTCCCTTATCAATATGCAAATAGCTTTGGCAAGGTGTTATGTTTGCACAGTGAGCTCTGAGTTAGTGTTAGAGAATTTGTTTTTCTTCTTCTGAACGTTGAATTAGATTCTAGAAGGACCTAAAGGGAGGGTTAATCCAAAGTTTTCTTGGTCCCTCATGGACAGTCTTTTTAAAATCCAGTGGATTATTGGTGCCAGTGAGGAGCAAAGTGCAGGGAGCTTGTGTGTGTGGACTTTGGAAGAAAGACTTCATCAGATTGAATCCCAGCACTGCGCCTGTCCAGCTGTGTGACCTTGAGCAAGTTACCTTTGCTTCTCTGTACACAGGCACATGTCAACAGACCTCTTGCATTGCTTAACGATGGGGACACTGTCTGAGAAATGCATTGTTGGGCAATTCTGTTGTATGAACAGCCTAGAAGGCTCACACAGACCTATATGTCTAGGTCCATCACACAATGTGACTTTCTTTTTTTGGTTTGTTTTTTTTTTTGTGTGGTACTGGGTATCGAACCCAGGGCCTCAAGCATGATAGGCAAACACTCAACCACCAAGCTACATCCCCAGCCTCAACGTGCCTTTTGATGCAATCAAGAGACACAGTAAACAAGAGATGGATGAGGCTGCTACTGGTGTAACACAGCAGACTGTCTTACAGTGAACTTTTTTTTATAAGTAGAAGGTGCTTACTCTAAAATAATAAGTACAGTAAACAAATCAATACCGTGCCATTTACTGCCACTATCAAGCAGTATGTCTGTGCATAATCACACCTGCTCTACCTTTGCAGGACCAGCAGTGCAGTAGGTTTGTTTGCACCATCATCATCACAAACATATAAGCCATGCTTTGCGGAACAACTATGACACAAGTCGATAGTAGCAATTTTTCTGCTCCATTATAATCTATGAGGCCACTGTCACTATGCGGTCCATCCTTGACTGAAGTCACTCAACAGCACGTGACTGTACTTGCTACAGTGCTGGGCACACAGGGCACACTCACTAAGCATTAGTGCCCCTTCCATCGTGTCAGAAGAGAACACACAGCATAGGCTCTGCTCCATGAGCAGCACATCGGCCAACCTTAGCAGGAATAAGTGTCAGGCAAGTATCCAGAGTTTTCCTTTAGTCGTGAATTTTAGTTCTCACACCAAACTTCTGAGGTAGGCATTGCATCTGATAACCAAGGGGGAAGCAACACCCCGTGTTTGATAGCTATCAAGTGGTGGCACCAGAATTTGAACTCAGGCCTAGATACTCCTGATTCTGGGCTCCTAATCGCTTCTAAGCCTCCTTCAATTATTAACTAACCTCAACCCCATATCTGGTTCTTGCAAACTGCATCTGTTAGGTGAACTACATGAGATTGCTGCTATATGACTATTTTTTACCCTTAATTTTGGATGGATCATTCCAGTGGTGGTTAGACTGGAACCCACCAAAGGGTCTAAAGGGAGTTGACTCCTATGCCCCTCAGAGGAGAAAGGCTCATTTAGGACTCTGCAGTGAGGCTGCTTGTCAGCCAAGCAGGTCACTGACACCAGGCCAGGAGGCATGAGAGCAGACCAGGGACAGGGAAGGGAAGTCACATGTGTTTGGTAGCCCCTGGGCGTGTGCTTGGCTGGGAACCGTGGCTGGGGCGGGACTCAGCCCTGCAGAGTTTCAGAAAACAAATGTCTTTACTATCTAAAAAACCATGATTACAGTGCTTTTAAAACTAACTCTGAGAACAAGCACCATCTTATTAGTTAGCTTATAAATAGTATTTGGTTCACTGCAAAAGCTTAATAGATATTTTAGAATTAGAAGAAGTCATAATAAGTCCCTTGTTTCTGGAAAACAAAAGATCTCACTGGCTTTTGCTGTCCTCTCTCCCAACCTCTAATGAGAGTAGCAAACATCCAGATCCAGCTGGTCAGGGCCTTCAGACCATGTCCTTTAGTGTCCCACTCCTCACACCACCAGCCTAAGAGGCCTCTCCCCAGCTCTTCTCAAGGCAGTGAACTTCCAGCAGCCTTTACCAAAGGGCGCAAATTTAATTCCACGTTGGGAAATAACAGAAAACACTGTGCAATGAGTACATAATTTCAGCAACACGACTTCAGTGCTGTGATCAGAAAAGGAGGTGCGCGGGCATCTGTTGATCCTCCCAACTGGATTCTAGGGTGAGACAAATACGTCATGCCCTTGGGAACTTCGGAATGTACCGGGGAGCCTTGGGCTGTGCACAGGGTGGGCGGAGGAGGGCGCACTGTCCCTCTTCAGTGTTGAAGTTGTACACATACAGTAATTCAGAGCGGGAGGGCCTGGAGGAACAGACTTTGGCTGCAAGGTAGGGCGAGAATGATCTGGAAGGCGGCAATGAAGGACCCTGAGCAAGGGTGAGGAGGGGGAAGGAGACGAGGTGGGAGAGCAGTGTTTGCCTTGGCAAGGAGCAGGGTTTAAGGGAGATCGAGGACACATGGACAAGGAGCCTGCCCTTTGTGTTGATTGCGCATGCCTCAAAGGGCCCCCACCTGGCCAGCCTCATTGACTTCTCACCTGGCAGGCCTCACTGATGGCACAGAGCCCATGGAGGCCTTTGCTTTCCCCGGGGGCAGGCGAGGACGCTCAGCTGTGGACTCATCCACAGTCACACAGCCTGTAAGAGGCAGAGTCTGGACCCTGATCCAGGTCTGAAGACAACCCCACCCGGCATGCTTGTGACTGTCACCTGATGTGTCCATGATTGATTAAGCTTCAGGATTTTGTCATTCCACAGAGCTAATACTAAATGATGGGGGACTGACATTAAGAACCCACTGTCCCGAGAGACATCCACGCCTGGGGAAAGCCATCTGGTACTAGGTAAACCTCGGTAGAAGGTGGATGGGGTGAGGGGGTCACCCGGGGAGAAGAAGTGGGGTGTCCACAGAGTACAGCGATTATTGGAAGAAAGACACTGTCAACATCCCTGTGCTGGGCCACGCCTCCATAGCAGAGTCCCGGAAGGCATTAACCTCGGGACCTCGGGACAGAGGTGGGCTTCTCCCCTCCCTCCCACCCAAGTGACTGCCTTCATCCCTTCATACCTAACATGACATGAAATATGGAAAAGAGTAACCAAACCACTGATGCCAGATGTGGTGTCAGCATGACCCAGACAGCTGAAGTAGGGTACCATCCGCACTCTTCCCAATTTCTGCCCTGCAAAAGGCCCCATGGGGTCTGAGAGTCCCGGCTGCAGCTGTCACCTGGCAGCTCAGCTCAGGGAGCCCTGCTCTTCTGGGCCTCCCAGGATGGGGCTCTCTGGGACAGTGACCCCCAGAGGCTGCACTTCAGCTGCTGCCCTTTGTGTTTTCAGTTGTTCTCAAGGGTTATGGCCTCATGGACTTCCCAGCTGCTCCAGGAAAGACCTCCCCACCCATGGTCACTACCCGGAAAGTGTCACATCTACTGCCACCATGGCCGCATCTGTCTTATCAAGACACGAATGAAGTTAGGAGGCCTCTTTGTCCTTTCAGATGCCACTAAAGGCCCACTCCTCAGAAGCACAGCTGTGTCACCAGGCATCCTCCTCATTTGCCAGGACCCCGAGATTGTGACAGAGCAGAAGCTTTGTTTCATGCTGCACAGCTGCCTCTCTGTGACACACTGAAGGAGATGCATTCTCATCCACATCTCCCAGATGCATGGCGAGTAGCCTGAGGAAGCACTTATATTTGATGAGATTCATTTGTTCCCACTCACTGCAAGATGGTTTTGCATTTAACAGAATTATAATGCCATGACACTCCATTTTAATGACAGGCAGTGACAGCTGGCGTCCCAATTCACAGCACTGACTTTTTGCTAATGATATGCAATTCGCATATATTTAATCCCTGTTGAAAATAGGGGCACAGTAATCAGTCAGTTGGCTTGTGTTTGTTGGGAGGTGGTAGCAAGGGTCCAGGTGTCTGGACCTACTGTCTTTTGCAGACATGCAAAACCCTTTGAGGGTCGTGGAACCTGAGCTTCTGAGAAGGGTTCAGGACTTTGTCCCTAATACTTTGCACAGACTACTCCAACTAGCATCAGATGTTCTTTGGAATCAAATCAGAGCACAGCAAGAAACTTACAGAAGAGAGTCATTCCTTCACTTAGTCATTCATTCAATAAAAATTCGACAATAAAGAAGCAAATATAGAATATCTACAGGTGGCTAGAATCATAAAGATTGGGGAATAAGGAATGTTGGGGGGCAATATAGGTCAGTGGTGGAGCATGGAGTTTAGCATGAGCAAGGCTTGGAGTTCAATCCCAGAACCAAAAAAATATAAAAAAGAAGACAAAAAAAAAAAAAAAAAAAGGGTATGAGATTAGAGTCTGGCATACCAGGATGCTTGATCAGAAAGCAACTAACGGATGACTCTGAGGGGAAGGAGAGCTCATGTGAGCCCTTCCAGGCAGAAGGACAATTCTAAGGGTCCTATACCTGGACCATGCTAGGAATATTGAAAAAAGAGCAAAGAGGCCCCAGGATAAGGGTTACCTGAGAAAGGGGAGACTGTAAGAAATGAGGCTGGAGAGAAACAGAGCCCAGTGTCACGTACTTGGAGCCAGTGTTAGAATGGAGCTGTTGCTAAGCAGAAGACTGATGTATGCTGATTACACGGAACAGGCTCTCAGCTTCTGAGCTGTGAATGGACAGTTGAGGCCAGGGCAGAAACGGGGAGACCTGTCAGAATGTGTATATGTCTGCTAGGGCATGATAGCCCACACTGATGACTTAACAACAGAAACTTATTTCCTTGGAGTTCTGAAAACTAGAAGGTTTTGTTTCCCCTTGACTTGTAGATGGTCACCTTCTCCCCATGCCTTCACATGGCTTTTTGTCAGATGTGCTCACTTTTTGTGTCTCTTCTTATAAGGACACAGGTCCTATTGGATTAGAACCCCACCCTTACGACATTTAAAGTCCTCTCTCGGAAAGGTCAATTGCTCATTAGAGCTTCAACATATGAATCCCATGAAGATATAATTCAGTCCATGACAGGAAGTAACTGCAATAATCCCAAGAAGAGTTGACCGTGTTGATCATGGTCACACCATGAAGACGGTGAGGAACTGGATCTGTGTTCTTTTTTCTTTTTTTTTTTTTTTTTTTGCAGTGCTGGGGCTTGAACTCAAGGCATACACCTTGAGCCACTCCACCAGCCCTTTTTTATGATTTTTTTTTTTTTGAGATAGGATTTCATGAACTGTTTGACCAGGCTGGCTTTGGACTGAGAAGGGGATTAGGGGTATGGAAGGGTTGCTTTTTGAACTTCTATGGTTTTTGGTTTCTTAAAACATACCTATAATTTTTAAAACATAAAAATATATATACCTTTATTTTAAAAATAAAGGTATTTTTTTTTTGTTTTTTTTTTTGAGATAGGGTCTCACTATGTAGCTAGGCTGGCCTTGAACTAGCAATTCTCCTGCCTCAGCCTCTCAAGTGCTAAGATTACGGGTGTGTGCCACCATACCTGGCTTCATTTTGTTAGATTTTTAGGACATATAAGACAAAGCACATGGCCTACAGGAGCCCATCAAGGAACTTCATAGCATTCTTCCCGTGAACAAAACCTAAGACCTCAAGCCAGGAATATTCTAATGGTCCCATCCTGCTTGTGGGCACCCTGTCACCTGCACCCTGTCACCCCAAACACCCACCAGAGTGCACGCGGGACCCTGCACACACAGCCAATGAGAGTGAGGGCCAGCCTGCCGGGGGTCCCCAGCCAGAGCCTGTCTGGCCCTCGCAGCCCGGGATGGGGCCTAGGACAGAGGCAACCAGGCTCCTGGTGCGCTCAGAAGCATTGCCCTCACAGGAAGTCTCATCACAGAGGCACTTCTTTGGTAAAACACTTGAAAAAATGTTTTGAAGGAAGAATACCAGAATTTTAAAATTTATTTTTAATCTGATACACATAAAAACTTTAAAAATGTATGTATTTATGGAGTACAGTATGATGTTTTGATCCATGTATACATTGTGGAATGTTTAAATCAGGGTAGACATATCTACCCCCACACTTATTTCTCTGTGGTGAAAACATTAGAAATCTTTTCTTCTACCTTTTTGAAATATACAGCACATCGTCCTTATCTGTGGTCACCCTAGTGGAACAGCATGTACAAACTTCTTGTTCCTATCGAAGGAGTCAGTATCCATTTTTAACCTCTTCCCATTCCTCTCTTCCCCCTTCTCTCTCTGCCTCTGGTAACCACCATTCTACTCTCAACTTCTGTGAAGTCAGCTTCTTTTTATATATTCCACACATGAATGAGATCAAATGGCACTTGTGTTCTGTGTTTGGCTTCCTGTGTTTGATTTAACATAATGACTTCTAGTTCCATCCAGGTTGTCACAAATGACAGAATTTATCCTTTTTAAGGCTGAATAATATTCCCCAGTGTATATGTCTCACAGTCTCTTCATCCACTCATTAGTTGATGGACGTTTATCTTATTTCCTTTTCTTGGATACTGTGAATAGTTCTGCAGTGAACATAGGAGTGCAGATGTTTCTCCAACATACTGACGTTATTTCTGAACCACAATATGGAGGTTCCATATTATTCTCCATAAAGGTTATACTAACTTATTTTTATTGTTGTTAATCGTTGTCCTCTGGGTACTATGTATCAAAGCCATGATTCTTCCCTAGTTGTTTTCCTGTGTGTGGTTTCAGATCAGCAAATCAAATTGATGAACTCAAACAAGTGCCATTGGCCCAAAGAGCAATTGTGGTTTTTTCCTTCATATTGACCCTCACCTATTTAATTTTGCACTTGTGGGAATCCAAGATATAGACAAAAATGATAGTGAACAGATATTTTGAAAATATGCTGAGCACTTTATAATTAAATTTTACATAAAAATTCTAAAGTAAGCCAGGCATGGTGGCTCACATTTCAATCTCAGCTACTCAGGAGGCAGAGATTGTGAGGACAGCAGTTCGAGGCCAGCCCCAGGGAAAAAGTTAGATCCCATTTCAGCCAATAAAAATCTAGAAGTGGTGGCATGCACCTGTCCTCCCAGCTACACTGGAAGTGTAAATAGAAGATCACAATCCAGGCTGCCCTGGTTATAAACACAAGATCCTACCTGAAAATAAACCAAAGCAAAAAGGTCTGGGAGCATGGCTCAAGAGGCAGAGCGCCTGCCTAGCAAGTCCAAGGTCCTGAGTTCAAACCCCAATACTGCCCAAAAAAACTTCTAAGGAAAACATATGTTAAATTTCCAAGTTTATTTATACGTGGTAAAATAAAAAACCAATATCTTATTATAGTAGCTGACAAACAGCCCATAACTTTTACTAGGTAAATAACCATAGCAGCCTTGAACTTGAACTGTAGCAACCCACCCCAACGCTCTGCTCTTGGAGTGCTGACTTCTGGTGACCCAGACCCAGGCCTTGGACGTGAAATGCCTGTGTCCTTAGAAGGACAGGAGCCAACACGGGGAAGCTAGGGGCTTGATTACATCTGCGATCTAGAGAGGCACTTGCAGAAGCTTAGCCGTGTGTGCTCTTCCCTTCCAGAACTCTGGAAATGTGCTCATAATCTTTTTATTTCTATTTTTATTTTTTTTCATTACTTATAATCTTTTTATAGAAATCAGACAATGCGACTGCAGGCTGCGAGTGACACCACTCAGGCTAATCCTCGATGATGGTTCCGGCCTGTCCCGCACAAGGCCTATAGCAAGACATATCACATCATCTCTCGAACCCTGGGGTCTTCTTTCAAATGGAACTCGAGAGACAATTGTTCATCTAATTTAAAGCATTTACGTAGTAAGCACTTCATTAAGAGGTGGGTAATAGAGCAGGTAGCGATAACATTGTCACTAAGAAATATGACAAGACCTTCAGTAGCCAAGCTGAGGAGCATTCACTTGGAGACATAAGCAATGGCATTACACACCGAAGAGTGTCAGGCACAGCTGGTCACCGTAGTTGTAATGACATATGACCATTTAATAATATCCTCTTTCCAGAAAAAGACTCAAATGATTTAAAGGTTGCATTATACATATCTACCTGTGTATACGTGTGCAGATAGATAGATATAGATGTGTTTAAGAAGAAAAAGATTAAACCTGGATTAAAATGAACCCAATTTATTTATTTATTTATGCATTTTGGTGGTACAAGAGTTTGAACCCAGGGCTTCACACTTGCTAGGCAGACACTCTACCACTTGAGTCACGCACCTGGTCCTTTTTTGCCTCAGTTATTTTGAGGATAGGGTTTGCATTTTTACCTAGGGTAGGCCTGAACTGTGATCCTCCTGTTTATGCTCCCGTGTAGCTGGTATGGCAGGTGTGTGCCACTAAGCCCAGCGTTATTGTTTGAAATGGTGTCTCACTAACTCTTTGCCCAGGCTAGCCTCAATCTCTGTGTCCTGAGTAGCTGGGATTATAGGTAGGAGTCACCATTCCTGGCCAGTAAACTAATTTTAATCTATTTTTTTAATGGCACTGGGGGTTGAACTCAGGGCCTTATGCTTGCTAAGCAGGCTCTCTTACCCCTGGAGTCACTCTGCCAACCAAACCTAATTTTTAAAAAGGTATTCTCTCCTTTACTTGGTTAATATAACAAACAGGTTCAGAAAATTTTTCCTTAGGTAGAAAACAAACTTACATTCATTATAGGCAAGATTTTCTCTCTATATATGTATATTTCTGTTAACAGTGGTCACTTCTGAAAACAAGTATGGAGAAGGAGACTTCATATTTTTCTTTGTATGCTTCTACAGTTTGCTTTCATCGTGCCCCTACCATGTATTTGATTTTTTTTTTTTTTGGCAGTACTGGGGTTTGAACTCAGGACTTCACGCTTGCTCGGCAGGTGCTCTACCACGAGCCCTCCAAGTGTGTATTTGAAAATGGCATTGTATATTTTGAAATGAAAATGGTATTGTTTATTTCTCTTATAAATTGTCACATGATAAGAAGTGGAAGACAAAACAAATGAAGAGAACTGAGAAAAAAAAGGAGAAAATTTTAAGTAAAAATCAGGTTAATGGTGAGAAGCTTGACCAACTTTAGAAAACAAGTTTACAGCACTCTAACAATTTGGAAATACACAGTTAGAAAATGTCCTTAATGCTTTAGAGCCAGTTTCTATAGAACCACACATAGGCTACAATAGGTTTAGTCATTTTGTGCAGATGTCTAAAGACATCTGAAGCTAGTCTTGTTCTTTTGCCTAACTGAACTGGTAGGTTATGAGCAGTGTGCACAGAATTCTACCTTCATTCAACCACAGTCTAAAACCATTGGGAAGACAGGGGCCACCGTTGCTGCTGGCCATATTGCTGCCAACCAGAGTTTACAGTGATGCCAACAGGGCTTCATCATTTCTGAGGTCATTTGAGACTATGAATCACATCGGACTGGATATTTCCATGATTTAAGTCAATTACCGTTCTCCCCTTTTTGTGTTTAAATAAATAGTTCACTTGTATCACTGCCAAAGGGCAAGTACCCTGACTTGTTGACTCTGAGATGAATGGTTGCTTGTGATTTTGTTTTACATTTATGGTATTCCCACGTGAAGATTAAATGCAGATGTCCTCTAAATGCCACCACTCTCCTTCTCTCTGTGACCTTGCTTGGCCCTCTTGCTGTCACCTCTAGCTCTCATTTCATGAGACCACCCTCATGCTTTTTCTTCTTCCACAGAAGACAGGGAACTCTGTTCTTATTGCTGATGTCATGGGACCACATTCAAGTCACCCCTCTCTGTATCTCTGGTGGGTAGCATTAATAAATCCTTCTCCTCCATTGAACCTAGAAAGTTCTGCATTTAGTGCTCCAGGAAGCCATTACCAATTAGTCATGGGGAGCATGGAAAAGAAAACTTATTGTCCCTTCCCTGACTTAGATTCCTACTGCACAGTACCCCACACACCCCATCCTCATTTACTGCCTTACCCTTTGTGACTGGATCTGAAACCTTGAAGTGCAACTCACTTCACCTACCAATTCAACCTGCTGCCCATCAAGGGGGATCCCTGCGCTTGACTGTGGAGTCAGCCAGCCCCTCAGTTCACTGGCCCTAGAAAATGTTCTCACTGGAGGAGCAAGGCCAGGAAGGCTGTGTGCCAGGCAGATCCTGGTTCACTCTTTATGTATTCCAACCTTGTTATGCTGATACCAGAATGTGGCATAGGAAAGGCCATTTCACAGGCTCCCTCAGCTGGGGTTCTCCATGAGTGCTCTGATCTTGGATTTGAAGGGAGCTGGATGGGAAGAAAGGTAGGATGGGAGGCCTCCAGTGGCATGGTACTGTGGCTGACCCCTGATGGTCTGGGTCAGCAGCTCCAGGGGAGGCTGTCCAGCTACACAGGTGATTGTGGCCTTGGGAGCCAGAAACTCCCCATAGAGTCTGCTTCTTCCAACCTTCCATCCTGCAACAATACCCTTTCTGCTAGCACCACACCTGGACATGGTGGGTGTCACTGTAGTCAAGGAACACTTCCCAGCCCTTGATCCCTCCATTGGGTCCACTTCCCTCTCCAGAACCTGTGGACCTCCAAGGAGTAAAAGTGCTGTACCACACCAGACAGCTACGAAAGGAAATGTGACACACCTTCAGCAGCCATCACCAGAGGTCCAATTCATATAGGAGAATACAGAAAGCTACTTATCTAAATAACTGCATTTTATTACAGAGAATTAACTGTTCCTTTTAAAATGGGGGAATCTGTTTGTAGCACAGGGAGATTACACTGATGATTACAGCTTTAAAGAAGCACAGGAATGCCTTCTATACTTGCTGAATACGTTGAGAATTTTTTATAGTGTTCCTACCAAAATATTACTACTACCTCCCAGCAAAGTCTGCACAGAAGATGCTGACACTCTCCTAGGATTTAGAAAGCAACATCCTCAGGGATTTTCAGAGCTCATGTTCTTACATCCATAAAAAACTTCAATGTAATAGATGTTTATGTGGAGGAAGGCAATCTTGTACATAAGGTTAGCAAGAAGAAATATGTTTTTCTTTTTTTTAATTATTGTTGTGCTAGGGGTACATTGTGACATTTACAAAAGTTCTTACAATATATTACAGTTGAATTCACATCCTTCATCATTCTCCTTTATACTCCCAACCCCCCATAGAAATATGTTTTTCTTCTGATAAAAATAAAAACAATGCCAGGTGTAGTGGTGCAAGCCTGTAATCCCAGCACTCGGGAGACTGAGGCAGGAGGATGGTGAATTCCAGGCCAGTCTAAGCTATATAGTGAGCTCCTGTCTATAAATAAATAAAGTAAAGGAAGTGAGTAGTTTTATAGTAGAAAAACCTGATAAACCATTCAAAGGTAGAAGATCAAGGTCAACCTTAGCAGTAATCGATCATGCTGGTAGTTTGTATCTTTGACATGATGGAATGTGAATGGCACTTTATCTTCCTCCCCCAAACTCAACACCTCCAGTTTGATCATGAGAAAAACACACGAATCTCAACAGAGGAGCTTTCTACAAAACACCTGACCAGTGTTCCTCAAACTGTCAAGGTCATGAACAAATAAGCAAAGTCTGAGATGTCACAGCCCAGAGGAGCATACGAGACATGGGGACTATTATCATGAGGGATCCGGGAACAGAGAAAGGACATCAGTTTTAAAATAAGGGACTCTCGAGCTGGTCGTGGAGCTCGGTGGTAGGGTACATACTCGGTATGTGTGAGGCACCAGATTCCACCCGCAGCACCACAAAAATAAATAAATGCATAAATGAAAGTGGGGGAACTTAGCAAAGCATGGACTTCAGTGGTAATCATGTATCAATATTGGTTCATCGTTTGTGACAAGTACCCCAGAAGATGTTAATAATGGAGGAAACTGGATGGGGGATGTGGAACCCGGGGCCTCCTGCTTGCCAGGCAGGCATTCTACACCTGAGCAGCCCTTTCTGTTTTAGGTGTTTGAATAGATTTTCAAATTTATCCCAGCCCAGTCTGGATCATGATCCTCCTTTGAGCGCTTCTCCCAGCAGCTGAGATGACAGATGAGTACTGCCACGCCCAGTTTTATTGGCTGAGATGGGTCTTGTGCACTTTTTACCTGGGCTTGGCCTTCAGCCACAATCCTCCCCATCTCTGCCTCCCAGGAGTAGTTAGGATGACAGTCCTGAGCCACCACACCCAGTCTTCTTATAAACCTAAAGCTATCCTAAATGAAAGGTCCATTGAGAGCTAGGACTAAAACTCGGGGAACTCCGGAGGCAGAGACAGGAGGACTGAAAGTCTGAGGCCAGCCTGGCATACATAGCAGGATCCTACCTCAAAAAAACAAAAACATGAGAGAGGAGCACCAGTAGCTCACACCTATAATCCTAGCTACTCAAGAGGCAGAGATCAGGAAGATCTTGGTTCAAGGCCAGCCTGGGCATAGAGTTCCTGAAACCCTATCTCCCATCATACACAAAAAAAGGCCCTGAGTTCAAACCCAATACCACAAGAAAAAAAAAAATACATTGAGGGGGAAAAAAATATATAGAGAGAGGTGCAGTTATTACCATAAAAGGAAACTTACCCCAAAGGCCAAAATAACCAGTTGAAGCTTTGAGCGACTAAGTACTACTTTTCTTTTCTGATAGCAAAGTAGAGCTTGACAGACTGATGGTGCCTTGCACCTTTCCTGTGAGTACTCCAGTGCATTTGTAAAACACAAACTTGGAGCATTAAAACATTGAGTTAACTAAAAAGCACAAGAGCAATTTCACTGCTCATTAATTCTGATGTACAGTTACTCAGTATTGAAGGTGCATTCTGTGAACATGTCTACATTAATACCTATCAATCCTGTGTCCTTATTTCTTACTGTCATTGGGCTTTAAATGAAAATGTGTACAGACACACACACACAATTAAAGGATAAAATAACCCCATTTTGTCTAATATTACTATAGGGAACATAATCACAAATTACCAGAATTTTTTTCAGTACTGGGGTTTGAACTCAGGACCTACCCCCTTAGCCACTCCAACAGCCCTTTTGTGATGGGTTTTTTTGAGATAGGGTCTCATGACCTGTTTTGCCTGAAGCTGGCTTGTAAACAGTGATCCTGATCTCCGCCTCCTGAATAGCTTGGATTATAGGCGCAAGCCACTATTGCTTGACTACAACACCAATCTCTCTGCAGTTCACCACCCATGCTCATATGGATCGAGACTGACCTGTATCTCTAAAGGCTTGCAGCAATACATGTCAAGAAAAATATAAGGAAATCTTTAACTCGCCTTGGAAAGGTGAATTATCTCAAAACTCAAAAATTCCAGTCAGCAAAAGCAGGATGGAGAGACAGCTGGAATTCTTTCCAGAAACTGGAGCTGGAAGAAATGCTTTTGAAAGGTCAGTCTGCAGCTGCTGGCCCAGACCTGCCAGAAATAGGTAAAGACCATGAAAACCCACTGGGGACTGGGGCAGAAGAGGGTGAAGGAGCAGGAAGGAGAGGCCATTTGTTTTATCCGTCTATGTGACAGAGCAGGCTGGGCTTTATGGGTCCATTATCCCACAAGAGCTATAAAGCAGGTGCCTTTTACACCTAGGAAACAGACACATAGAAATTGAGTTGACAAGAGCCAGCAACTCAGAGCCACAAGGCCAAACATCAAGGCTCCACCTATCTGGGACCACAGGCTCTGACGATGACAGCTTCACAGTCCCTGCTGTAAAGGATTCTCTGTGCTGGGCCCTGAGTGTGGGTCCTTGGTAACTATTATTTTCTGTAAAGGATTTCTGCACTTATTTATTATTGTTGTTATTATTATTATTTGGAGGTACTGGAGCTTAAACTCAGGGCCTTGCACTTGCTAGGCAAATGCTCTACTGCTTAAGCCACTCCCCCCAGTCCTTTTGCTTTTAGCTTGTTTACCAGATAGGGTCTGAAGATTTTGCCTGGGCTGGTCCCGGACTTCAGTCCTCCCACCTCTGCTTCCTGAGTAACTGGGATTACAGGTGTGAGGCACCACACCCAGATCTCTATATCTTTTTAAAAATTACTTTTTCTATGTCTTGCAATTATTATTTGATTTTTTTTTTTGTTTTGCTACTTATGCAGAATGATGTCCACAGGCACAAATGACTAACACAAAATCTGGCTTGTCCATCTGCGGCAGCCCTCCTGTCCTAAAACCTAAGTCTCTAACAGGCCTTCGGCAATCTGAACTTGGGTGAGCTGTGTAGTCTTTCTGATTTGTTACAGCCAAGCAGCAAGCAAAATGCAGACAGTAATTACCTCCACAGGAATTGCTTAACTGCTGTGTTATGCCTCACAAGCCTGGTCTCCAGCCATCTAGATATCTGCAGATGAAGTCTGGACATGATAGGACGTGCTACTGCCTGCATAAACTCCTGCCACCCCAAGCAGGATGGCTGGAAGATAACTGGTTGGACCAGGCCAGAGATTGTTTTCTTTTTTCTTTTTTTTTTTTTTTAAATCACACATAGGCCCAGCCCTGGACAATTAGAACCCAAAGATCTTAAGAGACCTTGACATTTACAAAATAAACCTGGTGTACTTGTTTTCAAACTTCAGAATAAATCTGTAGATAGGGCACAGAGAAACATGAATGCTAACTATGCCTGTGTAAAATTGGGAGCACACGAGAGAGGAAGGAGAGGTAGAGGGAGGTGAGGCAGGTAAAGCAAAGCCCTGTAGCATTTCATGAAGTCCTTCTGAGCTGTTTGCATTTTTTAAACCAAAAGTTTAAACAAAGTTAAGTGATACACTAAAAGACATTTACAGGCAGGGTGTGGTGGTTCACACTTATCATCCCAGCTACTTCTAAGGCAGAGATACAAGGATTATAGTCCAAGGCCAGCCAGGGCTAAAAGTTAGAGAGAGCCTACCTCAAAGAACAAGGCAGGCTTGGTGGCTCATGTCTATAATCCCATCTATGCAGGAAGACACTGACTGGGACAAAAAGCATGAGACCTTCTCTGAAAAATAACTAAAACAAAAAAGAGTTGGGGATGTGTCTCAAGTGGCAGAGCATTTGCCTAGCAAGTAAAGACTCTGAGTTCAAACCCCAGTACCTCATAGCACAGGTCTTCAGAGTCTGGGACTGTCTTTGGAGGGCCTATGTAATCATTGAGTATATTTTTCTCTTCCTCCTTTTTCTGCCACTCCAGGTAGAAATCACCAGTTTCAAACCAGCCTATTTCTGAAAGTTCTAGGACCCAGACCCTCACCAGAAAAGGCACGTGACAGGGTGGGCTGTGGTCAACCAGACTTCCTAGGCTAGGCTGACAGGAATCACTCACAGGCCTGTCTTCCCATGCCAGCCTCTTACCATGGGTATCCTGGGGACATGGGGACAACCACATCCCAGGCACTGCATTCTCTGGCCTCAGAGGGTGAAGCTGCCAGGGCTAATGCATGGGCTGAACCAACCAGGCACAAGACAGACTCAAATACACGGTAGCTGATGCCCCTTACTGGGATCAAGTAGCCTGTCTCTTCCTTCCTTTTTACCAGAATAGTTTCTGTGACCTTTTGTCATCTTAGGCTTGCTTTGCAGAAGGTTTTTTTGGGAGGGGGATTGATTCCCTGCAGCAGAAGTCAGCACATAGAGTTCTAATACCAGTTCTTGACAGCCCATGGCTGTTAGGCTTCCTCCTGGGGGTCAGGTAGGGTTGGAGGGAGGACAAAGATGCCTTGAAACCAGATGGTTTGTGACAGGTGGCCTGGAACAGGGCTCTCCACAGGCCATGCAAGGCACTGGGGAACATTGTACCCACTGCTTTTCTGGGGAAGTTTTCCTTTCTCTACAGGTAAGTCTCACGGAGCTCAGTAAGACAGTGAGACCCCTACATGTTGCTTGTGCACTTCCCATGCCCTTGAGGAGGTCTTTGCAGCCACCAGAAGGAAGGTCAGAGGCTGGGTATTTCTACTCATTGTCCTTAAAAGCATCCTTGGATACAACAACCTTTATTTTCTGAAAATCCTGCTATGTTATTTTTCTTTCAGTTTCATAAACACAGCATTTCCAATGGTTCTCTTCCTTGTAGGATTTTGCATACAATGAAGATCATGACCCTGTAGTTCGAAGTGGATTCAGCCAACCATGGGCTATTTTTAAAGTGAGGTTATCCTTTCAAAATTAGTCTTTACTTAAGACTGGAACTGAAGCTTAAGTGGTAGAGCACTTAGCAAGTGCTCTGAGTTCAAACTTCGGTACTAAAGAAAGAAAGAGAGAGAGAGAGAAAAAAAGAAAGAAGGAAGGAAGGAAGGTAGGAAGGAAGGAAGAAAAGAAAGAAAGAGGGAGGGAGGGAGGAAGGAAAGAAGGAAGGAAGGAAAGTTTTTACTTAAAGACAGTTGACATCAATCAATATTAGAGAATACTTTATTTCAAAAGATAGAGCTTTCTAAATAAAATATAAAGAAATTTATTCAATCAATGAATAATTTGGAGGCAGTAATCTATTGCAAACACTGTTTTCAGCCTGGGGGTACAGAAATGAACAGCATAGGGGGCAATCTTTGCTCCCTGCCTCATTCTTCATGATGAGGATTGAACCTGGGGCCTTGCACCTGCCAGGCATAGGCTTTACCACACAGCTACACTCCCTGCCCTGCTCTCATACTCTAGTGGTGAACACAGATAAGTGATAAGCAATCAAGCAAACCACATGCATGTTCAGTTGTCATAGACCTATGAAAAAAACAAAGCAGGGAAGGTATGTGTGTGTATGTGTGTGTGTGTGTATGTGTGTTGTGGTGGGAGGAGAGGAGGCTGCACTTCCAAATAGAGTAGTCAGAGAAGGCTTCTCTGCAAGAATGATATTTGAGCCAAGACCTAGAAGTGGGAGGGGCACAGGCAGCTGCAAATGTTTAGGAGGAGCAGTTCTGGAGGCTGGGAAGTCTGAAATCAAGGTGCCAGAAGAGTCCATTTCTGGCATGGGCTCTCCAATTTACAGACAACCACTCTGGTGCTGTGTTCTTGTGTGGTAGGGAGAGAGAGCTCTGGTATCTCTTCCTGTTTCATAAGGACACAAGTTGCATAAGATCAAGGCTCCACCCCGTGACCTCATTTAACTGTAACCATCTCTTTAAAGGCCCTGTCTCCATACACAGTCACATGGGGAGGTTAGGACTTCAACATACCAATCTCTGTGTGTATTGGAGGTCACAAAATTCACTCCATAGCAGTAACTAAAAAGAAGTTGTCAGCCATGTGCCGGTGACTCATGTCTGTAATCCTTACTACATGGGAGGTTGAAACAGAAAAGATCGAAGTTTATGGTCTTCCAGCCCAGACAGAAAATTTTGAGACCCCACCTCCATGGAAGAAACCTGGGTGTGGTGACATACACTTGTCATCCCAGCAACAGCATAAATAAGAAGACTTTGGTCCAGGCCAGCCTGGACTAAAAGCAAGACCCTATCTCCAAAATACCCAGAGAAAAAAGGGCTGGCAGCGTGGCTCAAGCAGTAGAGCACCGCTTAGCAAGTACGAAGCCCTGAGTTCAAACCTTAGTACTGCAGAAAAAAAAAAACGGAGTTGTCATTTACTGAAGTGACAAATAGTGTCAGAAGGGAGTTTGGGGAGCAAGAGTTCCATGTGGAGTAGGTTTGAGGTATTTATTCAACAGGGCAGTTGGCCATAAACTTTGAAATGAGAGGCGAATGGGTCTGGTCTAGAGATAAAAAATTGGGACGTATCAGCCTAGAGACTTGGTGGCCAGGAGACTAGATGAGATCATCAGAGGTGACGAAGACCAAAGGCTGGCCCTGGAGGTAGGGGTGAAGAAGAGGAGCATAGGGGACTCACAAGAGCAGCCAGGGACACAGGAAGAAACTAGGGGCATTCACTTGGTGGAACCAAGTGAAGACAATTTTGTGAGGGGGAGGGGTGAACTCTTGTGCCAAGAGTTGCAGATAAGTCAGGAAAGAGGAGGACTGAGAATTGAGTCCCAGGTTTCCATCACTGTGACAAAATATCTGAGATAATCAACTTATAAGGAGGAAAGGTTTATATTGGTTTACAATTTCAGAGGTTTCAGTCCTTGGTCATTTGGCCTCATTGCTTTTGGGCCTGTGGTGAGGCAGTACGTCATGGTGGGGAACACGTGGTGGAGAAATGTGCTTACCTCCTGGTGACCAGACGCACACCTCAGAAGTGAGTCCTCAGAAGGCCTGAATCACACCTGAGCTCTTACTCTCAGACTCTCTTCCCTAGGTTACCCGAGAATAAGGAAAACTAAATTTAGTCTTTCATGTGATTCCATACCATTTATATCTCGCTTTTGATACAACCTTCAGTTATAAAACTTCCCTAAATGTGAGCACATGTTTTCCTTTAGGTGCCATCTTTCTCTTGGAACAGCATTTTAAAATGCCCAGCAGGTGACTTAAAAAGAGCTTCCAATTCGAGTGGCTTCAGAGACACCTACAGCCAGGTACCAACCTACAGGAACACAGGCTACCACACACCCTTGCAGAGGCCTTTCCTCCCCAACACAGGGCCCTTGCTCCAAAGCTGCCACCAAAGACTGGCACACAGGGGCAGGTGTCATCAGGCAGCTCCCAGGGGAACAGGAATCCAGGAAAAGACAGGGTGTGCTGGAAATGTAACCATTATTTTAGTGTCTCTGACTGGATCCCCCCGCTCCTATCTTTTGTTCTTTGTGGCTTCCAAGGTGGTCCTTTCTCTCCTAGGAGTTAAAGTTGACAAAATCATGAAATGCTCGCTGGTGTTGACTTAGACACTATCCAGCCTGTCCTGTGAGGAGAGTGTCATTCATCATCAGTCAGCAAGGGCCTCTTGTTCCCTGTCCTTAGTGTGGGAGCAACATGGAGAACCATAGGAAGAAACAAAGAGCTGGAGCAAGGTGGCCCATGTACACCTACCTGGAAATGGCCCCAGGCTGATTCTGGGATGAGTCAGAATCAGAATGGAGCAAGATCTGGGGGGTAGAAGGGACTGGATCTCAATTCTAAGAAGCCTCCTGGGTGATTCCAATCCATGCAGACTGCAACAGTGGTCTGCCCAAGTCTGTCCATCTTCAGGAACAGCAAATGGGGAGCTACAAGTCATGTTCCCTTTTCCCAAATCCGAGGTCCCTGTTCTCTACAGGTCTGTGAGGATGTGTGTCGTTATACTTCTTAGAGCATAGAAGTAGAGAATTCCCCAGGCTTAACGAGCTTCCCCAAGTCTTTCATGGAATGGGGAACATCTAATTAAACATTAACGTTTAATCTGGCCCAAGTCTCTATCCCTTAGCAGGTAAGGATTCTTATAGATCCTAAAGACCCCATCTGGTGTCCCCAATCCAGATAAACTTGACAGGGAGGTGGAATACTGATTCTTGAGGGGTTCAGAAGTTGCTGCCTGGAGGTGGATCCACTCCAGTGGCCAGGTGTGGCTCACTCAGCCAGGTCACCAGGACTCTTGTGTCATTCATGAACGGCACCATTCATGGAGTGTCTGCCATATTACATTGTCTCAAGTACTTTGCCTAGGCTTTTCTGGATTTTCATTCAAGCTCTGCAAAGTTGCGTCATCTCCAGTTCACACAGGAGAGAGTTGAAGCTCAGCGGTTAAGTAACAAGGTCAAGATCACACATTATAGAATAAAGAAGCTAAGACTGGAACACAGACTTTGCTTGTTCCAAGCCCGTGTTGATTCCACACAGAATACAGGCTCCCTAAACCCATCCTCACTCAAGACTGATGGCAGGCTGGGCTGTGCTCAGTGTTTTGTACTCATTTCCATGGGAGACCTGTTTCCTTCAGTCACCACAGTCTTTTTGCAGTGGGACAATTCACTGGGAAATGCAAATTAAGACGTGAAAGTTATTTACTAAACATAAAAGACAGAAGAAAGGAATCTGACATCCTGAAAGGATTCACTCATCAGGTAGAGCGCTGGAGGAGACATCAGCCTGCTGTGGGAATGGAGCCCAGTCCCTGCAAAACTAGCTGGAGGACTTGTGTGAGCTTGCCAGGCATGGGGCCACATGTCCCTGGAGTTACCTGGCAAACTCTGACCTGACTCTTTCTCCTTTATGACCACATTTTCACAGCTGTGATTCCATCTTCTTTCCCCAGTTAATTTCAAACATGTCACAACTTAGCTTATTTTGCACTGGACACACTTTTTAATGGAATCTAGAGTCGCTCCTTGCCCATCTGCAGGCAATATTTAGGAAGCACTGTGGCTGGGGAATGGCTCATTTTGAAATCTCACAGTAAACCCCCAAGACTTGAGACTATGTGAGGCTGCCTCCCACAGCCAATGGCATATCCAATTACCTTAGGTCTGTGGAGCCTCAGTTTACCCTTGACATCATTGTTTTTCTTACTTGCTTTGAATGATAGTGTGTGCTCATGTTAAACAGTGTAAAAGGGCACATCATGAAAAGAAGCTCTCTTCCTGACCCTGATGGCTGGCTCTAAGCCTGCACCTTAGAGCTCACAGGCAGATGGCCTTGGCCCCTTTCGTTGCTCTGTGCCTGTTGAGCACAAATGCTGGCGGAAATACTGTCCTCATCCATTGCTTCCTAAGCCTGGTGTCTGAGCAGGTGCAGGTGTAGGATGCAAAGCCATTGTGTTTCTCATTTTTATGGAGTTCAATCGAATGTGTCTTGTAGGACAGCCCTGAGCCCCTCTCTCACAGTGATAGGAAATTCATTTCACCTTAGTGACTCCGTCCAAAAACCTGGGGAGGAATCCTCCAAACCAATTTGTGCTCATCTTTGTCATGATTTTAATCTTTTTTTTTTTGTTTTTTTGGCGATGCTGGGGTTTGAACTCAGGCTTCTCACTAGTGAGTCAGGCTCTCTACTGCTTGAGCCATGCCCCCAGCCCCTGTCGTGGTGTTTTGTTTGTTTCTTTGGATTTGGGGGGTCTTTTTTGTTTGCTTTCTCAACAGTGCTGGCAATGGAACCCGAGCCTTCAGGATTGCTAGGCAGGTGCTTTGCCACTGAGCTACCTCCACAGCCCATGATCTTAAAACTGTGGGCAGAACGTTTTCTGTTTCTCTAAGCTGTGATCATTGTTCTATTCCATTAATGCTCTTGTTTTGAGCCTCATCGGGGGACTTCCCAGCTCACGGAAGCTGGGAAGGCTGGCAAAGGGAAGGCTTTTGGGTTTCCCATGACCACCTTCTCCCTTTTCTGCCTTTGGCATCTAAAATCCTCCTTGCTCCTAACCAGACACGGTCATTTTGTTCTGAAGGGCATTGAAATTGTACTGCATTCAGTACAATTGTACCTATTGTGTGCAATTGTGAACATGCTGGCTAGGAGCTCGTGCTGTAATTTGCACTTTTATGTTTGCAACTTTAATTTATTCTTCAGTGTATTTTCATACATCCACCATTTAGGCTGTAGCCGACATATTGAACAACTGAGGTGTTACTTTTCCAGTCAGTGGTTACTACCAACTTCAGTCACTCCTCCTCCATCCCCCAGAAACCAGGGGGCATCATGCCACCAGAAGGAAGACATTTGGGGGCGAGTTGGCCTTTCCTCAGATGACAAATGGAGAGGACCCCGCAGGAGATCTCCTCATGAGAGCAGCCTGAAAATTACACACAGCAGAATATATTACCCAGAGCCAGGTGTGGTGGCCCATGCCTGTGATCTCAACACTCAGGAGGCTGAGGCAGAATGATCTTGAGTTCAAGGCCACCCTGAGATACATTGTGAGACCCTGTCTAAAAGAAAAATGCATTGCCCAGGTTAGAAAAATTACCAGTAAAAAGACAGCAGCCATCTATAAGATGACAGACTCAGCTAGGAGTAGACTGAAGCCTTGATCTTTTCCCAGGGCAGAGGCAATTAATCACAGCCCAGTGCCCAGGGAGTGGCTGGACCAACAGCTAAGGAGGCCTCCACCAGCTGGGCCAGCCTCCATCACTCTGCAGGCACAGGCATTGCATAGACGCTTCCAACAAATATTTCAGAGCACTGATTATGAACCAGGTACTCTTCAGAGCTTTAGGACACATCAGCGAGCAGATCAAAGACCTTGTCTTCAAGAAACATGCATTCCAGTGAGAGCAGCACACTGACAGTGACTGTTAACAGTGCATAAGTTCTGTGTAGGCTAGGACTGGAGTGTATTCAGTGATAAGGTGTTTGCCTAGCATTCATGAGGCCCTGGGCTCCATTCCCATCACTGCAAAAAGAAATTAAAAAAAAAAAAAGTCTGTGGTAGTCTAGAAGGTGCTAAGTGCTATGGAAAGAGAAAAGGGAGCGTGAGATAGGGACCACTACTCAGGGGTTCAGGGCAAGAGGTTTATGCACAGGGAGGTTTTCCTGTTAAATAGGAGTGTTAAGAATAGGTCTCACTGAGAAGGTGAGATTTGAACAAAGACTTAAAGACTTGAAGGAATTAGCCCAGTAAATATTCCAGAGAAGAACATTCCAGGCTAAGAGAAAGGCTGGAGGAAAGGTTTTGAGGAAGAAGCATGCTCAGAACGTTTGAGGGCAAAGGACACTGTTGTGACCAGATCAGGGTAATGGTAGAACACACAGAGAGAGAGGCAAGGGTGCTCAGTGTATGGGAACAACCCTTCACCAGCATCTCAGCTTTATCGGGAATGGGGTGGGGCCCCTGAAAGGCTCTGAACAGAACAGTGACATGATCCAATTCAGATTCTGAAAGGAAACTGACTGCTGGTGGGAAATAAACTGAGAGAGGACCGGGGGGGAGGTGAGGGAAGAGACCAGGGAGGACACTAGGGCATGGATGTGATGCCTCACTCCAGGATGACAGAAATGCTGAGCTGTGAGAAGATTCTGGATACACTCCAAAGGCTGAACCCAAGCACTTTCTGCAGAAGTCAGATGTAGGATTTGAATTTATTCGCAAGACAAATAGGACTTAAGAATGTTTCCCCAGGTCCTCTTTCCTGGGGAAGGGGGAGGGCGAATGGAGAGGTGAAAGAGAGTGAATTGGTCACTGTACTTTGTACACTTGTATGAAAATAGAACAATGAAACCTATTGAAATGTTTAAGAAGTGGGGGAGCAGGGATAAGGGAGAACCATGGAGGGGGTAAATCTAACCAAGGTACATTGTAAGTGCATATAGAAATGTCACAATGAAACCCCCTACAACTAATATATGTTAATAAAAATTCTTTTTTAAAAAAAGGAATGTTTCAGCCAGGCGCTGGTGGCTCACGCCTGTAATCCTAGCTACTCAGGAGGCAGAGATCAGGAGGATCACATTTCAGAGCCAGCCCAGGCAAATAGTTCTCAAGAACCTATCTCAAAAAATCCCTTCACAAAAATAGGGCTGGTGGAGTAGTTCAAGGTGAAGGACCTGAGTTCAAACCCCAGAACCAAAAGAAAAAAAAAAAGTTTCCAAAATTCTTAGTCTGAGCAATTAGAAGCATGGCGTTGCCATCAGTTTAAAACTATTGTGTCAGTAGACTGGAAGTATGGCTCAACCAGCACAGTGCCTGCTTTCAAAGTATGAAGCCCTGAGTTCAAACCCCAGTTCCACCAAAAAAACCCAAAAACCTGTTGTGTTGGAAATTATTCACACAGCACTACTTACATTCTTTAATGACAGAAGGATGGGGCTGGAGGTATGGCTCAAGGATAGAATGCCTACCTAGTTGAGTGCTGACCTGAGTTCAAATCTCAGTACCAAAAAAAAAAGATGCCAAGACTTCAATAGAAAAGTTGAAAACTAGAGACCATTCTTGATTCTTGAAAATGTATACTAAGAATATGTGGTTCAGGATTCTTTCTTTTTAATTATTTTTTTTAAATTTTATTTATATGTGCATACAATATTTGGATCATTTCTCCCCCTTCCCTCCACCACCTCCCTTACACCCCCTGCCCCCTCCCTTATCCCCACTAACCCCTGGCTACCAGGCAGAAACTATTTTGCCCTTATCTCTACTTTGTTGAAGAGAGAGTATAAGCAATAATAGGAAGGAACAAGGGATTTTGTAGTTGAGATAAGTATAGCTATAAAGGGAGTTGACTTGCATTGCTTTCCTGTACTTGTGTGTTACCTTCTAAGTTAATTCTTCTTGAACTAACCTTTTCTGTAGTTCCTGGTCCCCTTCTCCTATTGGCCTTTGTCACTTTAAAGTATATGCATTAGTTTTTCTGCATTGACAGCAACAAATGCTATCTAGTTTTTTGGGTGTCTTACCTATCCTCATACCTCCATTCTGTACTCTCACTTTATCATGTGATCAAAGTCCAGTCCTCTTGTTGTGATTGCCCTTGATCTAATGTCCACATATGAGGGAGAACATACAATTTTTGGTCTTTTGGACTAGGTTAACCTCACTCAGAATAATGTTCTCCAGTTCCATCCATTTACCTGCGAATGATAACATTTCATTCTTCTTCATGGCTGCATAAAATGCCATTGTGTATAGATACCACATTTTCTTCATCCATTCATCAGTAGTGGGGCATCTTGGCTGTTTCCATAACTTGGCTATTGTGAATAGTGCTGCAATAAACATGGGTGTGCAGGTGCCTCTGGAGTAACCTGAGTCACATTCTTTTGGGTATATCCCCAAGAGTGGTATTGCTGGATCATATGGTAGGTCAATGTTTAGATTTTTAAGGAGCCTCCAAATTTTTTTTCCAGAGTGGTTGTACTAGTTTACATCCCCACCAGCAGTGTAAGAGGGTTCCTTTTTCCCCACATCCTCACCAACACCTGTTGTTCGTGGTGTTACTAATGATGGCTAGTCTAACAGGGGTGAGGTGGAATCTTAGTGTGGTTTTAATTTGCATTTCCTTTATGGCTAGAGATGGTGAGCATTTTTTCATGTGTTTTTTGGCCATTTGAATTTCTTCTTTTGAGAAAGTTCTGTTTAGTTCACTTGCCCATTTCTTTATTGGTTCATTAATTTTGGGAGAATTTAGTTTTTTGAGTTCCCTATATATTCTGGTTATCAGTCCTTTGTCTGATGTGTAGCTGGCAAATATTTTCTTCCACTCTGTGGGTGGTCTCTACAGTTTAGAGACCATTTCTTTTGTTGAGTACAAGCTTTTTAGTTTTATGAGGTCCCATTTATCTATACTATCTCTTAGTTGCTGAGCTGCTGGGGTTCCATTGAGAAAGTTCTTCCCTATACCTATTAGTTCCAAAGTATTTCCTACTCTTTTGTGTACCAACTTTAGAGTTGGGGGTCTGATATTAAGATCCTTGATCTATTTTGAGTTAATATTGGTATAGGGTGATATACATAGATCTAGTTTCAGTTTTTTACAGACTGCTAACCAGTTTTCCCAGCAGTTTTTGTTGAAGAGGCTGTCTTTTATCCATCGTACATTTTTAGCGCCTTTGTCAAAGACAAGTTGGTTATAATTGTGTGGCTTCATATCCGAGTCCTCTATTCTGTTCCACTGGTCTTCATGTCTGTTTTTGTGCCAGTACCATGCTGCTTTTATTGCTATTGCTTTGTAATATAGTTTGAAGTCAGGTATTGTGATACCTCCAGTGTTGTTTTTTTTACTGAGTATTGCCTCGACTATTCGTGGCCTCTTGTATTTCCATATAAATTTAACAGTAGATTTTTCAATCTCTTTAATGAATGTCATTGGAATTTTGATGGGAATTGCATTAAACATGTGATTACTTTTGAGAGTATAGACATTTTAACTATGTTGATTCTACCAATCCATGAGCATGGGAGATCTCTCCACTTTCTATAGTCTTCCTCAATCTCTTTCTTCAGAAGTTTATAGTTTTCCTTGTAGAGGTCGTTCACATCTTTTGTTAAGTTTACACCTAGGTATTTGATTTTTTGAGGCTATTGTAAATTGAATTGTTTTCATATATTCTTTCTCAGTTTGTTCATTATTAATGTATAGAAATACTGATTTTTCTATGTTGATTTTATATCCTGCTACCTTGCTATAGCTGTTGATGGTGTCTAGAAGCTTTTGAGTAGAGTTTTTTGGGTCTTTAAGGTATTGGATCATATTGTCTGCAAACAGGGATATTTTGACAGTTTCTTTACCTATTTGTATTCCTTTTATTCCTTCTTCTTGCCTAATTGCTCTGGCTAGGAATTCCAGTACTATGTTGAATAGGAGTGGAGATAGTGGGTGTCCTTGTCTTGTTCTTGATTTTAGAGGGAATGGTTCCAGTATAATGCTGGCTGTAGGTTTGTCATATATAGCTTTTATAATGTTGAGGTACTTTCCTTCTATTCCTAGTTTTCTTAGAGCTTTTATCATGAAATGGTGTTGGATCTCATCAAAGGCTTTTTCTGCATCTATTGAGATGATCAAGTGGTTTTTGTCTTTGCTTCTGTTAACGTGGTTTATTACATTTATTGATTTTCATATGTTGAACCACCCCTGCATTCCTGGGATGAAGCCTACTTGGTCATGGTGAATGGTCTTTTTGATATGTTGTTGAATTCAGTTTGCCATTATTTTATTGAGGATTTTTGCACTGATGTTCATTAAAGATATTGGCCTATAGGTCTCCTTTTTGGAGGTGTCTTTGCCTGGTTTTGGGATATGTGAAATACTGGCTTCATAAAATGTGTTAGGCAGTTTTCCTTCCCTTTCTATTTTGTGGAACAGTTTAAGGAGGGTTGGTATCAGTTCGTCTTTAAAGGTCTGATAGAATTCAGCAGAGAATCCATCAGGTCCTGGACTTTTCTTTTTAGGGAGACTCTTGATTGCTGCTTCAATTTCATTTTGTGTTATAGGTCTATTCAGGTGATTCATGTCCTCTTGATTCAGTTTTTTTTTTTTTAAATATGGAATGCTTCACGAATTTGCGTGTCATCCTTGTGCAAGGGCCATGCTAATCTTCTCTGAATCGTTCCAATTTTAGTATATGTGCTGCCAAAGTGAACACTTGGTTCAGTTTTGGATGATCATAAGTATCTAGAAATCTGTCCATTTCTTTAAGATTTTTCAAATTTATTTGAATATAGGTTCTCAAAGTAGTCTCTGATGATTTCTTGGGCTTCCATGGTGTTTGTTGTTATCTCCCCTTTTGCATTCCTGATTCCAGGGGTCTATCGATCTTGTTTGTTTTTTTCAAAGAACCAACTTTTTGTTTCATTAATTATTTGTATGGTTTTTTTGGTTTATATTTCATTGATTTCAGCTCTTATTTTTATTATTTCTCTCCTATTTGTTTTGGGATTTGTTTGTTCTTGTTTTTCTAGGAGTTTGAGATGTATCATTAGGTCATTGATTTGGGATCTTTCAGTCTTTTTAATATTTGCACTCATGGCTATAAACTTTCCTCTCAAGACTGCCTTAGCTGTGTCCCATAGGTTCTTTGCTGTGTCCCATAGGTTCCGGTAGGTTGTGTTTTCATTTTCATTGACTTCCAGGAACTTTTTAATTTCCTCTTTTATTTCATCAATGACCCATTGGTCATTAAGCAATGAGTTATTAAGTTTCCAGCTGTTTGCATGTTTTTTGTCTTTGTTTTTGTTGTTGAGCTCTAGTTTTAGTGCATTGTGATCAGATAGAATGGATGGTATAATTTCTATTTTCTTATATTTGCTGAGGCTTGCTTTGTGCCCTAGGATATGATCTATTTTGGAGAAGGTTCCATGGGCTGCTGAGAAGAATGTATATTGTGTAGAAGTTGGATGAAATGTTCTGTAGACATGAAGTAGGTCCATTTGATCTATTTTATATTTTAGATCTTGGATATCTTTGTTGATTTTTTGTTTGGATGACCTATCTATTGATGATAATGGGGTGTTAAAGTCTCCCATGACTACTGTGTTAGAGTTAACATATGCTTTTAGGTCCTTCAGGGTATATTTGGTGAAATTGAGTGCCTTGACATTGGATGCATATAGGTTGATAATTGTTATTTACTTTTGATCTTTTTCCCATTTTATTAGTATGGAATGTCCTTCTTTGTCTCATTTGATCAATGTAGGTTTGAAGTCTACTTTGTCAGAGGTAAGTATTGCTACTCCTGCCTGTTTTCAGGGGCCATTGGCTTGGTAAATCTTCTTCCAGTCTTTCATCCTAAGCCTATGCTTATTTCTATTGGTGAGATGGGTCTCCTGTAAGCAGCAAATTTTTGGGTCTTCCTTTTTAATCCAGTTCATCAAACTGTGCCTTTTGATGGGGGAATTAAGTCCATTAATGTTAAGTTTTAGTACTGATAGGTATGTGGTGATTCCTGTCATTTAGTTGTCTTAGTTGTTTGGAGGTTTGATTGTGTGTACCTAAACTGATGTTACTCTCTACTTTCTTGCTTTTTCTTTTCCTGTAGTTTGGTGCTGCCTGCCCTTTTATGGTTATGTTGGGTTTCAGAATCCCTTGAAGAATCTTTTGTAGTGGTGGCTTTGTGGTCATATATTGTTTTAGTTTCTGCTTATCATGGAAGACATTTATTGCTCCATCTATTTTGAATGATAGTTTTGCTGGGTAGAGTATCCTGGGGTTGAAGTTATTTTCATTCAGTGCTTGGAAGATCTCACCCCACGCTCTTCTTGCTTTTAATGTTTCTATTGAGAAGTCTGCTGTGATTTTGATGGGTTTACCTTTGTATGTTATTTGTTTTTTCTCTCTTACAGTTTTCAATATTCTTTCTCGAGTCTCTGTACTTCTTGTTTTAATGATAATATCCTGTGGGGTGCTTCTATTTTGGTCAGGTCTGTTTGGTATTCTGGAGGCCTCTTGCACCTGTATGGGCATAGATTTCTCTAGATTTGGGAATTTTTCTGTAATTATTTTGTTGAATATACTATGTGTTCCCTTCACTTGCACCTCTTCTCCTTCTTCAATGCCCATGATTCTCAAGTTTGGTCTCTTGATAGAGTCAGTGAGTTCTTGCATTTTCTTTTCACAGGCCTTGAGTTGTTTAACTAATAGTTCTTCGGTTTTTCCTTTAATTACCATTTCATCTTCAAGTTCTGAGATTCTGTCTTCTGTTTGTTCTATTCTGCTGGATTGGCCTTCCGTTTTGTTTTACAGTTCTGTTTTGTTCTTTTTTCTGAGGTTTTCCATATCCTGAGTCATTTCCTCTTTAATATTGTCTATTTTCATCCTGAGTTCATTTATCTCTTTATTTATCATGTTCCGTGTTTCACTTTGGTGTTTATACAGTGCTTGTATCGTTTCTTTTATTTGTTCTTGTGCTTTCTCAAATTCTCTATTTTTGTTGTTTTGGAATTTCTTGAGTGTTTCCTGTACATTTTGGTTGACCATATCCAGTATCATCTCTATAAAACTCTTATTGATTACTTGCAGGATTTCTTCTTTCATGTTGCTCTTGTGGGCTTCATTGGGTTCTTTGGCATAGTTTATCTTTGTTTCTTTGGAGTCTGGATCTGAGTATCTGTTTTGTTCATTTCCCTCTAGTTCCTGTACTAATTTATTCCTGGGGGGGAACTGTTTTCCCTCTTTTTTCTGTCTTCCCATAACTGCCCTTGCTATTGTTACTGTTCCTGTACTGTGTGCAATTAAGTATTTTCTAGCTTGTAATAATAACAATGGTGATATCTAGAATGAGAGGGTGAGAGGAGAGGGAAAGTAAAGAAGGTAAAGATAAAGGAAAAAACAAACAAACAACTAAAAAAACAAAACTAACAAACAACAACAAAAATAAAACAATGCCAAAGAAATAAACAAGGAGAGACAGTGTACTAAGCAACAGTAAGCTAAACAGGCATTAGAGATACAGAGAGAGGATTAAAAAAAAAATCCCCAAGTTCAAATGCAATAGAGTTTCAGTCTTAATAATTTTGGTGTTAATCCCTCAGTCTCCAATCCTAGAGACGGTGTCTCAGAAGTAGCTCTGTCAGTGTCTCATCAAAGGGGGAAAAAAAAAACCAAAAAACAAAACAAATAAAAAAAAAAAAGCAAAATATCCCAAGTTCAAATGCAATACAGTTTCAGTTAGACCTTCAGCATGCAGTTCTAGTTCAGTCATTGTCTCGTCAAAGGAAGAGAAGAACAAAAAAGAAAAAGAGTATGGAGACTGTTCTGTGAATGTCTATCTGAGGTTGTGGCTCACCTGCCCACTGCTGTCAGCCTGCTGTTGCTGGAGGCTTTTTTGATTCTAGATCTCAGGAGTGAGCTTAACACACCCAGCCCCGCTGGCTTTGTTTATTTAGAGTTCTCCTGGGCACGTCCACCACTGCTACAAGCTTTCCCCTTTCCAAGCACACTGGGGGAGATGGAGCTATACTCGCCTTCTCCGGCTGGCATGTTTATTTGCAATTCATGTGGGGAGTGTCCCTTCCACCCTCTTCGGTGGAGTTTTCCTCACTCCGCCACTTTTACAAGCTTTCCCGCTCCAAGATTGCTGGGCAGGGGCCGCCACTCCTGCCTTCTCTGGCCAGCTTGTTTATTTACAGTTCTGTGAGGGATTGCCCCCCCTTTGGTGCTCAGGACACCCCACCCTCTTTGCTACATGTTGTTTATTATTCAGATTGGTTTTTTCTCTTTTTTCCCTGGGTAGGGGTCAGTCTGTCCAGGGGGCTACGCTGATCTGGCTCAGGGTTGTTTGTGGGAGTACTACATGCCGCTTAGCTCACCTGGTAGTCTGCTTCTCTAGAGCCAGTAGGAGCTGGTGTCTGGCAATGCAGGAGCCCTCCTGGTTTCTCCATTTAATGTGGGGTGGAGATGCTATGTATGGGCTGGGGGTGTGGAGGAGTCAGAGTTTTGTCTCTTCTTAGTGGTTTTTCCAGCAAAGTGTTTCTCCAGTGTCTCTCCAAGATTTTACTTTAGGAAGCACAATTTCTGCTTCCTCCCTCTAGTTGCCATCTTGTAATCTCCAGTTCAAGATTCTTGAAGAAGTAATTTCCAGAAATTTCCCTCCACCCAAGCCTGATAATAGAACATTCTCCAGATTGGGGTATATCTCAGTGGTAGAGAACATTCTTAGAACATGCAGCTCTGAGTTCAACTCCCAGCACCAAAAACAAGCAAAAAACATTTCCCAGTGTTTGAAGCTACATAGGAACAGTGACAACTACCTGCTTCTTTAATCTGATTTTTAATAAAATGTATACTATTCCCCAAATGAAATTAGACATTCACTTTCTACAACTGCAGAAGACGAAGTTGAATCTAGACCCCAGATCTTCCCTTTTGTAACTGCCTGTCTGCACAAATGCAGAATGACAGTAATTTTCTATAATTCGTATTATACCCTGGAGGATGACAATTCTCTTTTACTGAGATCTAACTACACATGGTAAAAATATTGAAATAAATTAAAAGCATATGACAGATTGAAAGAGGAAATGTTTTTATTTTCCTGAAATAGGTTTTCCTATCCTAACGATATTAAAATTTTACTTTTTCAGAGTAAAATATAGAACACTTCCTGAACTGATAAGGTGAATGTTGATGTACTTAGATAAATTTAGCTATGATTTAAAAAATACAAATAAATAATACTGTATTCTAGAGCATATATGGGTTTATGCTTTATCTATAGCTGATGTAATTATCAAAATTATTAACTTGTTAAATTATCTTCACCTATAGATTAGAAAATTGTATTTAATACCATGGTAAGGGTTGGGGATGTAGCTCAGTAGTAAAAGCCTGGCATGCCTGATGCCCTGGGTTCTATCCCAACATTCCCCCTCCCCCCTAAATGTTTGCTGATCATTGTATTATTATGTGCGAATATCATTCATAAATCATGCGAACTAGAATGTGCATTTTTATATTTACCACTTCAATTCACTCCTTGAACATTCAATATGCCCTTTGGACTAGGTTTCTAGAAACACCTAATCAAGGCCTCACTAATTATATCCTTCACTAACTTTTCCAGCTGAATTTGTCAGTCATTTGAGCAATTCCTCCAACATTGGCCTCTCTCCAGTGAGGGACTCCTAAACCATTCTGGCCATAGAGACATTAAAACCGCAAGAAGAAAACCTGATGCAGATGGCAGAGGTAAATAAACCAGGGCTAGGTTTGGGTGCTGAGCAGGCTGAAGCCCCAGGTGAGAGGAGGGGAGAGAGAACTCTGTTGCATTAAATAGAAGACCTCCCAGCCAGATGGTCCCCCACCTATCATCCTAATTACATGGGAGGCAAAGAACAGGAGGATTCCATTTCAAGCCAGCCCTAGTAGAAAAAAAGTCCTAAAACCCCATCTCAAGCAATAAAAGCTGAGTATGGTGTTCCATGCCTGTCCTCCCAGCTGCACAGGACATGTAACTAGGAAGATAGTGGTCCAGTTGTCCCTGGCATAAATTAAAATTTTATCTTACAAAAACCAAAGGAGAAAAGACTTTTGGTATTTCTCAAGTGGTAAAGAGGCTGCCTAGCAAGTGTAAGGCCCTGAGTTCAAACCTAGTACTGTAAAAAAGAAAAAACAAACAAACAAAAAGCCCTCCCAGAACTACTCCATATTTGGTTTTCACCAGAAATACTTTTTCTGTGTCGTGTTTTTGGTTTTGGTTTTGCTTTTTTGGTGACACTAGGGTTTGCACTAGCCACAACTCTACCACTTGAAACAAATCCCTAGACTGTTTTTTGCTTTAGTTATTTTCCAGATAGGGTCTCAGGTTTTTGCCTTGGCCAGCCTGGACTGCAATCCACCTACCTACAGCCTCCTGCATAGTTGGAATCACAGGCACACACCACCACACCAGCTTATTGATTGAGATAGGGTCTCACAAACACCCCCAAAGCCCCTTCTCCCTGCCAGGGTTGGCTTCAAACAAGTAGCTGGAATTACAGGGGCACAGCCCACCACAGCTGATTCTTATTCTTTTAAATGAAGTTTGTGGGTGGGCTTGGGGTAGAGGTGTTTGCCTAGCATGCATGAGGCTGTGGGTTCACAATCCCCAGCACTGAAAAAAAAAGAAGGTGCCAGGTGCTGGTGGCTCAGACTTATAATCCTAACTACTGGGGGAGGCAGAGATTGGGAGGATCAAGGTTCCAAGCCAGCCCAGGGAAATAGTTCACCAGACCCTATCTCGAAAAAACTCTTCACAAAAAAGGGGAGGGAGGGAGGAAGGGAGAGAAGGAGAAGGAAGGAAGAGAGGGAGGAAGGAAGGAAGGAAGAGAGGGAGGGAGGAAGGAAAGGAAGGAATGAAGGAAGGAAGGCCAATGCAAGGATGCTGGCAGGCCTTTCATTGGAAGATGGTAGGAAAGATAAACTGATCTCTAAATGTCTTATTTGCTTCCAGGAACCTACTCTGAGTTCAGGATGACACTACAGCTTGGGCAGGAGAGTGCAGCCCGGGAACAGTAGGGGGGAGCTGTTCCTTGGACCTTCCCTCCTGATGGCCTGAGTCTCAGAGCCCTCATCTGCAAAAATGGCAGACGTTCCCACAGCTGTGAGTTGAAGGAGGGTGGAAGGCCTGGTGCGTCTTGAAAAGAAGACCCAGATTGGGTTTTAAGAAAAGTGGGTCTCTAGGGAGAGATGAGCAGCATGTAATATGCATATACGAAGATGTCATAATGAAGACCATTATTTTGTACAATGAGTATATGCTAATAAAAAAGAAAAGAACAACTGCCTACTATGGCAAGGCACACCTTTGTCCCCTCTGGGCATTGTGACCTTGACTCTCCTGATTCCACAGAGGGCTCAATCAGCTGGCAGGTGTGGTCTCCGTACACTTACTCAATCCCTCCCAGAATGTCTTTAGGAGTTCCAGAGAAGATGCTCACTCCCTGAGCCACCCACAGCCATGGGGACACTGTAAAGGGAGACACATCTAGAGGAACAACCATAGGTCCTGGGAAACAGCATTGGCAGTTACAGCCCTTGCTGAAGACATGAACTCCACAGGCTTGGGTGATTTCCCTTTCTCATTGTCAAACAAAGAATGCTTTCCTCCAAATTTACACTGGCAGCCAGAGAAAGTAAGTGCTGGAGTGCTGCTTCCTCAGGCTTCAACTTCCAACTCCCAGCACCAGCTCAGAGAGAAAGCCAGCTTGGAGCTGCTCCCTTCTTCCTCTGTGACAGTGACCCAAAGTCCCTCAGCACCATTCCCTCCTGCAAGGCCCAGGCCTGTGCCATCTGCCTCCTTCCCAGCACCAGCTCCACCAGCTTCTGACAAAGTGAAATGTCACACGTGAGCTACGTGGTAATCATCTTGAAGCCAAAGGAAGGCTGTTTCTACCTCTAGTGCTGAGACTAGAACGGCATCTTTGTGTGAATTTACACATTTTGTCTCTAACCTCATAATCAGAAAGTGCTCTCGAAGCCATAAACTATTCCCTAAATAAAACTGGTATTTTGATTGTTGTGGCCAACCCATTGGAATTGGATGAACGGGTTTTGTCTTCTGAATTTCACAACCTTTCTCCTCTAAAAATGTGTGATTTTCAAGAGTACAAGGTATGTTCTTATTTTATGGCGCAGGAAATTAAGATGAATTTATTTTTAGAATTTCAAAATAGCCCTTGGAATAATTAAAGGCACTTGTGGGTGTCCTAAAATCAGGGCTGGGGATTGGGATTGTTGGTTGGTATAACTGCTTGGGAAACTGCATAAACAGAGCTGGGTATCCAAAGGGACTTGAAAATCCAGGTTGAATTTTTTCCACACCTCTGTATCTATAAGGTATCCACTGCTGTGTGTCACATTGCTCTGGGGGCCTCACACTGCTCTGGGGGCATGTGCAGTGTAGGAGTGGGGTAGGAAAGAAGGGGGAAGACATGAGATCTGACACACACAATTCTCCCTTCTAATCAGGGTCTCTGGGAACTTCATTTCCAGCTTCAGGAAGTAGAAGCTCTCTCCTGTGCTCCTTAGCTACATATGGTGACTCTTGCACAGGTACAATAGTTCTTTTTCTTCTCCTCTTCCTCCTCCTCCTCCTTCTTTGTGTATATGTGCCTATATTAGACCTTCAGGCATGCTAGGCAAGGACTCCACCACTAAGCTACACCCCCAGTCCCTAGCTCTTTTCTCCTGGAAAAAACAAAGCTCAGCCAGAGGAAGTGGAATGCACCTGCAGCTGTGCACTTGGGAGGCTGAGGCAGGAGGGTCACTTGAGCCCAAGAGTTTAAGGTCAGCCTGGGCAGCAAAGAAAGACCCTGTCTCAAAAAAAAAAATCTCTTTCTGTATTTCAAATATGTTTGAAAGTATGGGTCCCCATGGATCCTCCTGTGTCCGTCTTCTCCTTTGTTCTGCCCAACTTGCTGAGGCAGGTCTGACAGTACTTAGGGGCTATGTACGGTCTCATTCCTGTGACAACAATAACAGTGGGAAGCTCTGCACTGTGGCTGCCTCTCCAGAGTCCTCTCTGGCCATGCAGTGAGGGTTGGCCCCAATTCACAGAGCACCCCACATCATAAATTCTAGCTGCCCACCTGGCATCCAGGTCCCTGGCCACACCAGGGTCCTCACTTTGTTCTGGGATTCCAGGTTGTGAGGACAAAGAGGCACAATCCCTCTGCCTCTGCTTCCACCCCTTTTCTTTCCTCAGAATGTGATTTTTCTCTTTTGTAGCCGTATTTTCACTATGGAAGCCTTGGCCCATCTGTTTCCAGAGGTGCAGTTCAGCAGATAAAACCCAGTGTGCATCCATCACAAACTTGCCATGGATTCAGTGTGAATAAGAGGAACCTGTGTGAGGTTCAGCTCCATGTGCATTTCGGGCAGGATGGGGGCAGCTTGACATGCTTAGAGCCAAAGAGTGAGGTTGGTTATTGAGTCAATGAGGAGAAAAGGAAGCAATGCTTCTTCATGACAGATGCACACAGTGATAGAGGACTTGACACTGAATGTTGTCGCCCATTTATCAGTGATCTTTACACTATTGAAAAAGAGCTGTGACTCTCAAAACTTACTCGGATGTGACAGAGCTCTGAGAAGTTCTCCCTGGTCCACCGGTATCATTATAAACATTCATGTAGCCCCTCTGCCATCAACTCTGTGTCTGCCATTTACAGTTCAACTGGCATGGAAGCCAGATGTACCCAAAAGATCCCAGGTGTCAGTGGCCAGTTAACTGGCATGTCCATTTTCACAGGTTCACAGACCCTGCTGATGTTGCTTGTCTCAGAGTGCTGTGACAGTGGGCCTTTCATCCTGCCCTAATCATGGTGCCTTCTTGTCTAGGGCTTATCCCTCACAAATTCTCACACCAAACACACAGGCTTAGAATTAGCCTACTTTTTTTTTTTTTTTTTAGGTTTTGTAGTGCTGAGGATGGAACCACGGGCCTCACACATGCAAGGCAAACAGTCTACCACTGAGTCATATTCCCAGTCCAAACCAATAGAGCATTTTCAAACTTTTTCTTTCTTTTTTTTGGCAGTGTTGGGGTTTGAACTCAGGGCTTCACACTTGGGAGGCAGGTGCTCTACTGTTTGAGAGTTTTTTGTTTGCTTATTTTTCTGTGGTATTGGGGGGTTGAACTCAAGGCTGTGCACCTGCTAGGCAGGTAGTTTTAATGCTACTCTGCCAGCTTCTTCTGGTTATTTTTGAGATAGGGTCTCAATTTTTGCCCAGGTCAGCCTGGACTGCCAACCTCCTATTTTATGCTTCTTACCATAACTGGGAGGACAGATGTACACCATCATTTTTCTGTTGAGATGGGGTCTTGTGAACTTTTTCCTCTGAGCTGGCCTGGAACCATAGTCCTCTCAATCTCAGCCTCTCATGAGGTTGGGATGACAGGTGTGAGCCACCAATGCCTGGCCTAACCTATAGGGCATTTAAAATTATTACCAACCCCAACATCTGTCACCATAAGGTGGGCTGTGCACGCTGGAGACCTTTGTTCACCCACAATGTTGAACTGAGTGAACAGGAAAAGAGGTAAGGTGTGAGCCTTTGTAAAGAATAAATTATGCCTTGTAATGAAAAGCAGCACTTGCGCTGGCCATGAGCCCCACTCCCAGGGGCAGCTCTGAGCCACTTTAGCCAATGCCTCTGCTGTCTGTGAGCTGGAAACACAGAGATGGACAGGATTTTCTATTTTTTATTTATTTATTTATTTATTTTTTATTGATTGATTGAATGATGGGCACTGAGGTCTGAACTCAGGGCCTCACACTTGCTAGGGAGGTGCTCTTACAGCTTGAGCCACTCCATCAGACCTGTGAACTCTCTTTGGTATGGGATTAAATCTGTTTTGTTTTGCTAATCAATTTTTTGTAAATTTGATTTTTCAGGAGTTTAGAAGAAAAGTTTTTCTTTCCTGACACAATATATATCTATTTTCCCCCCTTCATTCTTCCATCTATTTCTACATTAACTGATGGTCCATTTTATATTATTTTAGCTACATAAATGTTTATTGAGTCAAGCAATGTATTGCATGTTTTCCTTCCCATGCAATTGTTATTTCTTAGTTACTTTCATCACATAAAAATTATAAGAAGTCATTGTTTTAGACTCAGCTCCTGCATTGGGCCCCAATACACTAGGCTCAAAATCAAAATGAAGTCATTCAAGGTCCAGATCACCAAGCAGAAAGAAACTGTTTCATCTGACCTTCTGAGAAGTTAGGATTAGCCAGCTAACAGCCAAATTTCCCAAACAGGCTCTTTCTGTTTGTTTCACTGCTGCACTTGATAGACTTTTTTTTTTGGTCAGTGTAGGGGATCAAACCCAGGGCTTTGTGCATGTCAGACAAGTGCTCTACCACTGAGCTACACCTCCAGTCAAACAGGCCAGTTCAATTGCCTAATAAGGAAGCTCCCTTCTAAGCGTCACAAACAAGGCAAGGTAAAGTAACCTGATGCTATGCAGTCAGTTGTTTCCTGTTGTCCTGTCTCCCTGTTCCCCAATTTACAAGGAAAGTAGCTTCCAGATGACCAATCTGCTTCTTGGGTTTTGTTTGTTTCTGCTCTCTTTAGCCCTTTTCTCTCTAAAACCAGCCTCCTTCATTCATCTCATCACACACTCTGGATGAAGTGTTGCCCATTCTGGAATGAAAAATAAAGCCAATTAAGATTGTTAAACTAATTGTTGTGATTTTTTTTCCTTTGACATTTTTCATTTACTTTGCTTTGCCAGCAAAAAACCCCCAAAGAGCCAGCAAAGCCTACCCAAGTTAAGAATTTGCAGTTCTCCACTCGATTTGCTCAAGATGTCTCCAGAACAATTTGCTCAGACGCACACTGAGGCTACTGTTCAGAAATGGAGTGGCTAAGCTTTTATGTCATGTAGCATCCACTGGTTTGCAATGGCAGTGTCGACCATTCTCAAAAGATTATAAAAGTCACCAACACAGAGCAAGGCAGTGTGACTGAGCCCCCAGGTGCTTTCGTTTTCTTTCATTTGCCTTCAAATGTTTATTTTTATTTATTCATTCATTCATTTTAATTTTTTTTTTACTTCTTGTTTTCTTTTGTTGAGATGAGGTCTTGCTATATATTCCAAGCTGATCTCCAACTTGTTAGGAAAAACGCTGCTCACAAAGAAAGCTCACAAGAAAAGCCTCACATCCATAGAGAAAAGTTTAATGGCAGGCCCAAACTGCCAGGCTGGCTGGGGAAAGATGGCGCAGCAGCAAATCTGGGCCAGGCTGGCTTTTATAGAAGAGGGAGGGTAAGGAAGTTAGTGCATGTGTGGTAGTCTCTGGTAGGAGTGGGGCACGGGAATTTCTGTTTAAGGGAGGGGCTGTCCTTGAAAGTTTCTCAGGTGAGGTCTGAGGATAAAATGGCCGCTGATTTATAAATGGCGACATTATTGTTCTATCATTCCCCCATTTTTTCTTTAATAATGATGAGGGTAGGGGGTGAGGATCAGGAATTGGGGTGAAACATTGGTCTCTTTAGCTGATTCCTGCTGGCAGGGGCATTGTATGGGGCAGGATCCTCAGGCTCCTGCATCCTGGTGGGGGCCCTCATAGCAGTCCTCTGGATGGTTTTGAAGAGGTTGATATCCCTGGAGGTACAACTGGTTAAACTTTTGATTAGCAATAGCAGACATGTGGTATGATACAAGGGAAGAAGCTTAAGAATAGGAGAGCAAGAAACATAGGCATTAGGATGGGCATTAGCCAGGAGAACCACTGTGAAATGTTGTTCCCTAGACGATTTCAAGAGTTCTCCAATTCCCTTCTCCGTTTTTCTAATTGTTCCTTGAGAGGTGCCGCCACTGGGGGAGCCCATTGAGCTTGACAGCAGTGGGTGTCATGAGAATGACCAGATGAGGGCTGGTCCACCAAAGTCCCAATGGAGAGGGTAGAAGATCCTTTAAGAGAACAAGATCCCCTGGTTTAACAGAAATTGTTATAGGGTGGGGCAGGGTCTGGTCTGCATGCTCTCTGAGAAGTTCCCTGAGAAGGTTAAGATAAGGTAGATAGTCAGCCAGAAGATCAGAGTCTGTTGGAGGCAAGTTTATTAGAAGGAGCATAAAAGGTGTCTGCTAAGGGCTGCATATCTAGGGATACAGATTCTGCAAAATCCTGTAACTCCCAAGAAAGCTCTAAGCTGCTTTATGGTATGGGGGAGAGGGAAATGGAAGATTGGGTTGATTCACTCATGACTCAGGGAGTGAGTCTGTCCCTTTAAGGCCACACCTAGGTAGGTGACCTGTGGGAGGCAGGGGCTGTCAGGATTTAAATGTAACAGTCTTGGATAAAAAAGAGCTCATTTTTTACATAACTTTGTAAGTGTTTGTACCATATTTAGATAAAGTATAGACACCACACAGTTATAAGGTGGTCATTTAAGACACATGAGCAAATATGTAAATGAACTCTGATTTAGTAGTACTTAAAGCTTGACAAGATCAGCAGAAAACACAAATAATTTCTTTGATAAAATCTTTCTTTGTAACAGTTTTTTGTAGATGTTCCTCAGAGCAGAACAATATTAAGATAGCCTTGTTATTTTACAGACATAGATAATTTGATTTTAGTTTGACATGGCCCTAAAAATCTTTTAGGCAACTCTTAGATTATACTGAACTTTAACTTTATTACACACTGAAGCTTTTTACTATACACTTTTAAAACTTACTCAGATCTTCATACAACATACTAAACCCTTTGATGGCTTGTCCTTATCCGTCCTATTTGAAACAATCTTTAGGACAAACGCTTCTTTACAAAATTCTTTCTCATCCAAAAAAGAAAAAAAATCCTTTTTCCTTTAACTTCTTAAAAAATACATGCACTACCTATCTATATATTTTCTAGTTGTTTACTTTGTAACTTGTATTTTAAAATTGACTTTTATAAGTATTTTAAATTTATTATAAGAGCTGGAGCAACTCATTAGTAGCCCTTGGTGTTCTAAGGAATTTATGAATGATAGGCGTAAGGCCTCATCTCCCTCAGGCTTGAGGGGATATTGCTTTGGGTGTGGAAACCGTGAGGGATTTTTGACTTTTATTTGAATAGGGAGGGCCGTCCTGGCTCGCCCTACACTCATCTCATCAGTCCACACTGTGGAATCTCTTTGTTCCTGAAGGAGGGGGCAGCAGAGATAGCTGCTTGGGGGGGGAAGAGAATTTGAGCTTTTAGTTGAGATAGTAAATCCCATCCCAGTAGAGTCACTGGAGTTTCAGAAACTATGAGGAAAGAGTAACAGAAGATGAGGTCTCCCCAAGAGCATCTTGGGTAAAATAGTGCTCTAGGGAATGGCCAGATTTTCCATGAACAATAACTTTTGTCATTGAACCAGGGACAGGGAGAGAAAGGTAAAATAGAGAAATGAGCTCCACTGTATAGCTGGACAATGATCTTTTGTTTTTCTGCCATCATGGCTACCCAGAGGCTCCTTCCTCAGTATCAATGCCAAGAAGTAGAGCATGGACAGAAGGCTGGGACCCATCAATCCATAGGAGGTGGCACCTTGCCTTCCATCTGGAGATGGGGGCACTTAGACCTCCAGTGGTTACCTTTGCAGAGAAGGCAAGGTCCCAGTTGGGGGTGGGGCTGTCTCCTGGGCTGTCCCCCCTTAAGCATTCTCTGCAGAAATGCCTCTCTTGTCCACCATGGTGGCAAGTTCAGGATACAGGCCCCAGTTGGGTGGGGGCAGCAATGAGGTCATGATGTCTCTTATCTTTCTCTCTGTTAGTAATGTCCTGGTTATAATATACAGACATGGCTAGTTGTATTAGTTGATCCAATGACTTTTCTCCTTCAGCCACAGACTGAGTTTTCTACAAATATCTGGGGCTGACTGTTAGAAATTTATCTTTGAGGAGAACCTCTCTCACCTGTGACTCTGGGTCCACCGTGGTATGCTTTCTGATAGCATCCTCAAGATGCTGCAGAAAGGTAAGGGGATTTTCTTCAGGTCATTGCTGTAAAGCAAAGTTGTTATTTTACATTGATACCTGACACTCTGGAGAGCAGGTCTCTGAACCATTCTGGGCCTCAGTTTCCTCACTTGAAGAATGAGGGATTGGACTAGGTTAAACTGCTTTCTTCCACTATGAGATGGCTGAAGTGACATTAATGCCACTTACTTTCCTTACCACTTTTCTTTTTTTTTTTTTTTGGATTTAGCAATGCTGGGGAATTGAACCCAGGGCCATGCACATGCTGGGCAGACATTCTCCCATTGAGCTACATCCTTATCCCTGAATATTTTTTTCTCTTTCCTTTGGTACCAGGACTTTAATTCAGGACTTTATGCCTGCAAAGTGGCACTCTACTGCTTGAGCCATATCACCAGCCCCTTTTGTTGTGGATCTGTCAAGGGACTGCCTGTGCCCCTGTAGGTAGGCACATTTGTTCCCTCGTTTCCAGGTGCCACTAGTATTGGGGCTCATTGTAAATGGTAATCATTTCCAACCTGAGTGGCCTGGGTCAGAATCTATTGCTTTTCTAATGAGGAAAGAATCTGGTCTAGTACCAGACTCTTCTAGTAGAAACATAATATCCTTTCATGCCAATTGAAAGGTTTGGATCACAGAGATAAAGGCTTGAATGTGTTGGTCTGGTACATCAGTATAGCTGTCCAGATTTTTTTTTTAATTTCCCTTAGATCTGATAGCTGGAAGGGGACATAGACTTGCTCTCTTCCTACCATCACCTATTGAAGGGGGAAGCACCCGTTAGGAGGTTCTGAATATCGGGGTGGCTTAGAAGGTAGGGCAGAGGGTGGAGCAGTAGGGGGTGGGGCCTTGTCATTGACAATGGGGCTTTTCTGGTCCTCCTTTCCATGTTTATCCTGTGGCTTACCAAGAATGGCCAGCATTTGAGAATCTAAATAGCAACTGTGGAGCCAATCTGGGTGGTCTCGGAGATGAAAGGGGACCTCAGTTCACTTTTTTCCCTTTTAAAGAAAAGCTCTAATTGGAGTATGGTATTGTAATTTAAGGAACCCTGTGAAGGCCACTTTTCTTGGTCAACCAAGGCATACTGAGACCAGGCCTCAGCACAAAGCTTTTAACATCTACAAGCCAGAAGACTGGAAGGTACAGGTCCCATCCAGCAAGAACAAAACACTAGGATCCTATCTTTTTGCTAACAGCAGGCAGCCTCTTTAATAAAGTCAACCTTTTTAACAAAGGAATAAATCATCTGTGAAGTTAGAGAAGGGCATTCAGAGGGCATCCTGGGCCAGTAACAGTACCATACGGGACAACTAGTGTTAGCATTTGGAGGGAAAAATTTATGCTGAGGCCGAAATTATAGAAAATTTTAAATGAGAAGTTTAGAGACCACAGTAATGTCCATTTTGCGATTTCTGGGACTATAACCTTGAACTAACAATCGGCTTACAAGGGCTGGGTCCGGTGCCCCGAGGTGTGAGGTGGGGCTAGGAGCAAGGCGTGTGTAAGGCACTGACTCCTCCACACACACCTGGGACAAGCAAGCCTGACTGCCTAGGCCTGATCCTGCGGCCTGTCGCCCTGCCCCCTTCCTGTGTACTCTGCGCATGTTTTATTCTAGGTGAAGTGGTGGCAGGCACAGCCACCACCAAGTGCAGCTGGTGGTCTAGGATGTGTGTTGGGTTGGCCTATGGATTCTCTTAGTTATGGCAGGCATTCCTGCTGTGCCCAGGGACCGGCATCCTGTGCACGGGCGCCTATTTGCTTTCCCTCCTCCCCTTGTGGGGGTTGAGTTAGGGCGTTAGTGCGGCAGCTGCAGTTTTTTTGTAAGCGCTTTTGCCTCGCCGGGTGCCTAGCAGCTGATTTAAAGTTACTTTAGACTGAGAGGTCTGGCAAACTAGTTGGAATAACTTAGGTCATAAGGTGCCATGCTACAGGTTTTTCATGGGAGGCAGGGTCCCAGTAAGCCCAGGGAGGGGAAGGCAGACAGAGACAAAGGACATGCGGTGAGACCATGGAGGAAGCAGAAAAGGTGTCCTGACATCTTAGGTAAGGGAGGGGAAGGCAGAGTCTGGAGGCATGACACACGCCTGAGGGATTAGCCATCACCTGTGTCTCTAGGTCGCTCCCATTGACTGGTACTGGAACACTTTCAGCAACATGACACCTCCACTCTCTGGTCGCCGTCTCAGGAAAAAGGAGCATTAGACACCGGGGAAAAGAGAAGCAGTTGTCAGATGCCATAATCAATCAGGACTCCCCCAACACAGCATGAGGCATATACCTGAATAAACCCCCGGGCTTGGTCTCAG